>NC_045566.1:673750-1347500 GCF_009819795.1 Aythya fuligula
CATCCTGCTGGAGTGCCCAGCCTGTGTCTGCACAGCTCTCCCCAGGCTTACCCAGCTGGTCTGCTTTGTATTCCACGCACTGAGGTGCTCTGCCGAGGTGACACTGCTCCCCGGGGCCCCAGCCCTGCCCAGTGCTCCCCAGTGCTCCCAGAGCTCCACATTTTCCAGCAGGAGGGGCTCAGCTTTCACTGATTGCTGATACTTATCCACTCTGCCCGCCTGTATCTATTTACCTGATTCTGGTTAGTCTATCTGATGGAAACCTGCAGATGTAAGTGTCCCAATGTTTATTTTTAAACTTAATTCTCCACAGAAGGATTTCTTATTAACGGGAGCACCTGGCCATGGAGGCATTGCTCATTCTTCTGAAATACAGATTGATGATGATCGCATTGCTTTTGCAGATGCTGCTGCGATGTTTATTCAAGTGATGTCTTCCATGCACCATGCATCATCTCTAGCTAGAAAACTGTATTACTCTTTAATAAATATTTTGCCTCTAATGTCTTGGTGTGAAAAGATTTATGCACTGATTGCTTCTTTCAGCATATTTGTTTAAGGACCTGTTGTTTGCAGAGCCCCTGCAGAGCTGCACAGTGCCAAACACCCCAGGGTCTCCTCCAGCAGGCACCACCAGCCCCTCCAGCCCCGCGCCCTGCAGGAACCTCCACCAGTGACTTTGCTGGCCAGAAAGCACGTCCCTCATCGTACCTGAACAGCTGCCCCAAGCCAACAGGTCACTTCTCACCTTTCTGAAACCAGACATCACACGTGAGTTTCACCACCGTACTGCCCAGCAGGCAGCAGGGCTGCAAACAGGTGCCGAGGAACACCCTCCTGTCCCAGGGCACGGCGCTCCCAGGGGCTTCTCCCCTGCACGCTAATTGTTATCAGGGTTTCAGCACCTTGCATTTGTTGATTTTACTGATTCAGAAACCTGTTTAGTGAAACTTCGCATTCATTGCAAAAAGGGTTTAGCCTGAATAATGAGGGGAATTTGTTTTGGAGAGCGAGGCCCAAAGTGCAGCCAGATCATGTCTATGAATGCCTTGCACATTTAACCATTTGATTTTATGAAGGTACACAAGATTCACTTCTGAAATGGCAGTCTTTAAGTTTCTTAATTAAATTGAATAGGCTGATGTATTTAGTTATTACAGAAACTTTCTAACGTGTTAGTCTTTATTGTATCTTTTTTTTTCAATAGCAGAACAGATACTTATTTCACACAATAATTAAATAGCAAACACTACATTCTGTTAGAAAATATGAAGTGGAGGCTACACTTATGATACATGAAACATGAAAGAATTTATTATCCATATTTTTAAAAGTACTGTCACATCTGGACAATTTTTAATCCTAACTAATGAACAAAGAACAGCAAAAAAAAAAACAACGTGGTAGTCTGACTCAAAGGATCCCAGCAAAGAAAATAAATTCACTTTCTGTCTTTCTCTCATCTCTGCACGTGCTGTCGTGGCCTTGCAACAACTGCCTCACCTGCCTTCCCAGCAGACAGAGGCAGTGCATAGGGTGTGACACAGCCCCGTACATTGTGCTGCCACCAGCTCCCAGGCCACATGTGCCTCAGACACCTGCTGTGCTTTGGGAAGAGAAATCTCACCCCTCAGCAGCCCAAACCACCGTCCTGTCACCTATGAACAGCATCAGGACCTGCACTGGCAGCCTGCTCGGACACAGGGTGCAAGGGTTTGTGTGGGGCTGCACCTCCAGCACCAGGCCCCCAGCCTCCAGCTGCTGGGCTGGAGCCGGCTGGGCTGCACCTCCATAGCCCGGCTTGCAGCGCTCTTCCTCCTTAATTAGCTCTAATTGAAAGCAGCATTCACCTGGGGCTTCTGCACTGTTACTGATGCTGGCTGTGTATGTGATGGTTGACTGCATTTGGGTGATAAATGCTGCATTTCAGCAAATAAAACAAATCTCTCTATCAGCCCAGCTATTATTGGCACTGACGCTTGTTTTTATGAGTCTCAGGAGTGATGTGGGAGTGAGACCAGCTCGGCCTGTGAAGTGGTCTGGGGAGAAAGAAGCCTACACTATGTCCACCCCCAGAGCCCCCTTCTATGTCTTTGTCACCCGGCAGGATTTATGTTCCCTGCCACATGCAAGCAGGCGAAAACTGCAGTCAGATTGATTTATTTGGGGAAAACTGCTCCCAATACCGAAGCAGACCTGAGTGCCATTTAGCCGGAAGGATGCCTGGAGATTCTGAGGTCCAGTCAAGTCAAAAGCCCAGAGCTTAAATACACCCACACGCCTGTTTGCTGCCAGAACTGGAGGGAGCTGAGTTCCCAAGCACCCAAAGCTCTGTAACGTCAGCACCTGCATCTCTCTGCAGCCCGTGGTCAGTGCAGGTCCCTGGGGCACACCGAGTCCTGGCGGGCACCGCGGGGCCTCTGGGGCTGGCGGCGAGGCACCAGCACCACGCAGGTGGGGGCCAGGGACAGCTCAGCCGCTCTGGCGAGGAAGGATGCCAGCCTGCTGGATTCCCCTGGCAGCTGCTGATGCCACTTCGGATCCGCCGGACAAAGCTGCTTCTGTTTTCCTACTACTGTAGATTTGTTTGTAGCCAAATGCAGTCACAGGCCCAGGACACAGTAATTCACTGTCTGATGCTTTGAAAAACCTGGACAAACTTTAAGTGTCTACTGCTAAAAAGAAACTTTTATTTCAAAAAGCCCAGTATTAGTTTGATGATTATATTGCAAGATATTTTTGGGTACACTGTGAGTTAATTAGAGCTTCAGGTTTCATTTAGTGACCATCATAGTTAGTTAGTTAGTTAGTTAGTTTAGTTTCAGGTATAGAATAGTGTTTGTCAATGTAAAGTTAAACCAACTATGAACGATTAGGGATATTTGCAGCTTGGATAACAAAGTACTACAGGCTTGATGAGAGCTCTAAACATGCAAGTAATCCCAGGTTAATGATCTCATTCCCATCTTTGGGTTAATCACATAGACAAATAGCAAGGCAAATCCTGGCATACTTATTTGCTCCTGAAGTAGCGGAGGAGATAGAGTTGGCTTCCTAGTAAGCCATGGCACAAAATAAAATATTTCAAGGTGATGCTTTAAAGAAGTGCTTCCCTTTTGTTTGTTTGTTTGTTTGTTTTCGTTCTTCATATTTTACTGTAGATTAGGTATCTTACAAGATTTTTATATTATTTATTGTTTTGTAGGATGGAAATTAATTCATATATATTACTGGAAGGAAGTCCCCACTGGTAAAGCTCTTGCTAGGAAAAGGTTATTTGTAATGACCAAATTCGTCACTGTTTGGAATCTCATAAAGGTCACAATAGAAGGTTTTCACTTGTTTTAAATAAAATTCTGTATTTTAAAAAGAAATGAGCTTAACTTTCATTTCATAGAAATATCAAACCTGTTTGCACTGTAATTTACTTTTTGAGCTCTTGACATTTACCCAGCTGCCTGTCTTTGGAGAACAATCTCTTGATTTGGCTGGGAAGCTCTCACAAGAAAACTGTCAATTACAAATTACAGCATGATGCCATGCAAAGTGCCTGGCTCCTCCGTGCTTCAGAGCGACCCTGGAAAGCAACTTGGCCTGTCGTGTGCTTCCAAAGCTGAGCCTGCTCTGCAACGTTTGCATTTGGTAAACAGGGAGTCCTCCTGGTATGCTGTGCCTTCCTACTAATTAAATGTTAGTCAGAGGAACAGAGGGAATGGGACAACAAGTTAATTTGTATGGTCATCCTGCTCAGCATATGAGGAAGGGAAAAAATGGTATATACATGGGCAACAAGCCTGGGAGACCTCCAGATTATGGTTCATCCAGGGAGGAGCAGTTTCCGAAGTCCTCCTGGTGCAGGAGGGGCATGCCTGGCAGGAACACCGGCACTGCCGTCTCCCTCAGCTGCCTCAACTGCTGCCTGGGGAGTCGTCAACCCATCTAGAAAGTGTTGGTTTTCATAGTAGACCCACAATGTAACATATTTTACACATTGTGTAGGTGAAGTTCAGTCCTCCGCAATTTGTCAGCATTTCAGACCAACTGTTTGCTACTTTTGTTATCCAGGTGGTAGGGTAGAACTTAATGCCTTCCAGCGTAACCAGTGGGTTTACTGCAGATAAAGTGTTATCTCCTGGCCACCTTTCGTTCAGGAGGATGCTCACAGCCCCTGGAGGGCCCCTGCTGCCTGTGCTCTCCATGGACGTGGTGCTGTGGGGGACAGCGACAGCGCCCCACAGGGCACCACACTGCCGAGGGGGCCAGAGCCACTCCACTTTGCTGTTGGAAGAGACTGCTCTTCATCTGCTAAATTATTTTTTTCCAGCAACCTGAGCATTTAAGTAATAGCCTTTCAAATCGCATATCAGGGTATTGGAGGTGCATGCATCAGGGCTCAAATCACATTATCAATATAGTAATATGCCTAGGGAGCAGAGTTATTCACGCTGAAGTCATTGCTGTGTTAGGAGTAACAGTATTTAAAAGTCTAGTGCTGGATTAAGAAAACAACTGAGTTAATAGGAGGCTTATTTAAACCATGCAAGCCAGCTGAGAGAATAGGATCAGTCCAATTAGTTCCAGAAATATATCTGTGTAATGTTTCCATCAGCTAACGAAGGAGATAGAAGCATTATGTCACTGCCATGCATGCTGGGTGCCTAAATAATAGTTATTTTCTCAGATACGTATTAGACAGTAACTACTGGCAGCTGCTAATTAACCCTTTCATGTGCCGACACACTTGACTTGCTCCTGCCCCTGCCCCTCTTCTGCACTGTTCCCCCAGGATGTGACCTGGTGCTGCCTGGGCAGCTCCCTGCCCATCCTCCTCCTCCTCCCAGGAGCAAGGCTGCTTTCCCTAAGCTGTCACACCACAGGTTTGCTGCCTGCAAGACATCTCTTGGTCATTTGTCCCCCTGCCTGCCCTTCTTCACTTTGTTCCTGCCACCCTTTCTCCTGTAGAAGAGGGGCTGAGCTGAGCCATGAAACACCACAGCTGCAGCAGCCAGGTGGGCTGCCCCGACACAGGTGGGGTGGGGTGGGCTGTGCCTTGATCTGCTCTGCTCCTGTCTCTGCCTTCTTGTCCCACTGTGGGGAGAAGGTGCCCCTTGCACGAGGGAGCTTCCCCAGCCCCAGGTGCAGCACATGAGCTGCGGGGCCGGCCTGCATCCTAAAAGGAGGTGTGGGGAGTGCTGGTGCTTGGTTTGCTTCCTTTGCTACCTGGGCTCCAAACAAGGAGTAAGCTGCAGGGCACTGGTCCTGGTAGAAGGTGTAATAAAGTGGGGTTTTGTGCTGGAGCAAAATGCAGATATAGAAAAGAAGAGCGTAAAATTATGAAACTTACCCTAAGCGTCTGCAGGGTAAGTGTTTCTGTTATTTTTACATTGGCTGGGCTGGTCTAGGGTCTCAGTAGGATTCTAAATAATGAATAGTGTTAAAACTGCCTTTTCCTTGCTTGAAGGGAGCCTTTGGCAACATGCATGAATGGGAGATGTAAGTAAAATGAAAACTATTATCTCTTATTAAAAAAGGATAGGATTGAGGTTGTTTTAGAACATAATCGTGTTGTATAAACGTGTGAGGGTTGTACATGCTGTCTGAAACATTCTTCAGTTTGCTGGGAAGATTACAAGGTGTTGGAGTGCTTCTCTCTTGATTTAAACTGGTGGCATTGTGCAAAATGTACTGATTTGAATTTATGTGATATGTGGTCCAAAAGTCATGGAAGTGTGAGCTATAATCTCAGCGTAGTCATTGCAGTGACTAGTTTGTATTACTGTAGGCATTACTTTACTATCATAAAGGATAAATAGCTAACATCAAGTAGATGTATTTAGAGTAAGTTTGGAATTGGGTGCCACGAGTGAATCCTCAGTCCTTGGTCCAGCTACCCATGGATTTCAGAACAGAACAGTGTCAGTCTGTTGAGATTGAAGCATTGCACATGGACAGATTTTCTTATGCTTCTATTGCTTCAAGAGATATTTTTTTTTCCTGTTCGTTAATGCAAGCAGAGTTCAGTCAGCTCTGAAGCATTCACACAGGAGCACCAGGCCCAAGGGGTGCTGTTGCTGGCAGTGGCTGCAGCCTGGTGCTGGTGGCACTGGGGCTGGTGCCTGGCCCTCCCGTGAGGAGGGGGCTGCCTCCAGGACCCCCGGCTGTGGGTGCTGTGCCCCCCAGTGAGATGCCTGCAGCCAGCCAGGGCTGCCTGCCCCTCGTGCTCCTGCCCTGGTGGGTGGGCACAGCCTGGTGGCTGCAGCTGTGGCCTGGCTGGGGACAGAGACCAGACCTCCAGTGACAAAGCACACGAGGTACACTGGCTATTAGTGGATTATTTACGGAAAGCATGTTGGCACTTCTGAGGAAGCATGTATATTTGTAGCAAAAGCGTTTGTAGTCTCTGATTGCCATCAGATAAGTCTTTCTGTTTTGACACTTGGGGCTTACGGTCCTCTTCCTTTTTGTAACAGAAACGAGAGAGTGATTTCTGCTTTGTCCTTCTTTGCGAATGTGCTTCCTACTCAAACTGGTATTTGCAATCTTTGTGCAAAGATATTTTTCTCAGCTGAGTCTAATCCTCCCCACTTGACTTTTTGAAATGCCAGGCATCTCAGTGATTGAAGACAAAGAAGCTAAAGGTGCAGCAAGTGTTTCTAATGACTGCACTTTATCAGCCAGCAGAGATCGTTGCACAATGTGTGCTTAAAAATGCAGGGGGTAGCACACTGCTTAGCTGCACTTGGGTCCTGCTTTTGTAAACGCTTGAAACTGCATTGCAGAGGGATGCATCAACCTCCATCCAAACCAGTGATGCAAATTGCCCTACTTATCAACCACAAGACTTCATGAATATAGCTATAAAAATAATAACAAAAAATGTCAGGAACTTGTTCTTCAGCAAGCTGGCTGAACAAACGAGCAATCTGTTTTCCACCTGGGATATATGATCTACATCTAAAGAGAGCTCGCAAAAATGTTTTGTACGTATATCTAATTAGCTTATTCTTTTCTCTGAAATGCTCTCATTTGGGATGGGAGAGATACACTTTGACAACTCATTTGCTGTTAGTTAAGTCTGTGTTATCTACCTTCTGCAGATGGTGGAAGTGTGAAAGGGGAAAAGAGCACTTATTTGGCTGGAAGAGGGGATCCCTGGATAAAGGTCCATGGTATGGGAAGCTGGAGTAAAGCCTCTCCATGGTCTTTTTTTGCCTAATATATATGAATGGTATTAAAGCCCTGTGAGACTGGCAGCCAAATGTTCCCGCAAATTTTGGCAATGTTGATCTCTATTGTGAATCACTGGGTAGTTAGACAATCTCAGAATGAGAATTGTTGGTTAAAAATGTCTCCTTTTGATGCGATTCTCCATAAACTTTAAATCATTGGCAAATGTGCACTACATTGTTTGTTTGTTACAAAGACTATGAGGTGTTAGAAGATCATGAAGTTTGCTCTGAGAGAAAACACTGTTCATCTCTGGATCTAGGTAGAGAGTGAGTTGTTCACTCCTGTTCCACGTGTATTCCCTGGGCTCCCGGCACCTGCTGTGCCCCTGAGAGGCTGCACGTCCGTCAGTTCTAATGTCACTGCAAGGTTTCTCCTCAAAGCCTCTAAGCACTCACCTGCAGGTTCTGCAGGTCAGTGCTGCAACTCAGTCTTTTTGTAAAACATTTTAAAAACAACTCTGAAACAAAGCTTGTTTGGATGAGAAACAGGAGGAGCTTCTTTTCCAAATGATGTGTTGAACATTGCCAACCTTGAACCTTCAGACACTTGAACTGCAATAGGATAGAACACCAACAATTAGTTGTTGGGGGTCATTACTAAAATGAATGTGGTATCGCACGCAGGTTAACAAATAGAACTGATGGCCATTCTTTATCAAAGGCTCTAATTGAACAGAAAAACAACAATTCTGTGTGTCTCTTGCCTTAGAGGAAAACTTAGCCATGGTGGAAGTTGAAGTGCAGAACAGCATGAAAACATTTATCCTCAGCTTGTGGCAGTTGAAGATAAATATTTTATTTTTCATCCCTAGTTTCTTTCTCAAGTATTGCTATTGTAGAAGCTAGGAAAAACAAGCAAACAAACAAAAGGTATGGCACTTCTTGTGACTTGATGGTCGGCCCAAGTGCCCGGCCTCCACCAGTGCTGAGAGCTGGCTGCGGCACGGCATCCTTCGTGTGGGGCCGATGGTTTGTTCCAGGAAGCCAGGTCTGTTGAGATGGAGGTGACTCTTACTTGCGGTGAGGCTGTTGACAAGTTGCTTCTAGCTGCTTAAAGAATTTGTTTTTTGTGACCTGTTAAGCATCATCTTGAATAAAAGGAAAACGGTTTCTGGAAAGATGGGCCTGATGTTTTACAGCAAATATAACCCATGTTCACCTTGATTCTTGCCAGAAACAAAAACATGATAGCTACTCTCAGAGGAAAATAACACTATTTCTTTTGCCATTAGATTGATCACTGTGCACAATGTATTAGCGAAGTATACATTAAGGAAGGGAGAACATGAACCAGAGCCCCTTGGTAGTTCCCAGTATTCAAAGCATTGGAGGAGCACATAAAGTGTGTCACAAGCTTCAGCTGTGCTCTTCCCACAGGTCAGTTTAATCTGTTATGAAAGTATCATTTTTTAATAAGACACAATGGATTGATATGGGGCTGTCACATGTGGCATGAATCTTTCCTCTCTAAATATGTTCAAAAATCAGCTCTGTTTATCACCACCAAACTATACCTACCTACAAGGAATCGTGATAAACTACTTTTTAATGACATGCTTAATCTAATAATTGTAGGAACAAAGCTAATAAAAAGAACCTTTTGTTTTGAACAACACGGATTTAATATATTGGAAATTAAAGTTTGAACTTAATGGAGAAAGTAATTTAGATGTAAACAACTGGTCTGAGCCAAAAGCCTGGGGATTTGAATAGACCATCATACATCACAGCGAACGCTTTTAAGATCAGCTGGGTTGTCTGAATTCTTCACAGCAGTTCCCGACATGAACAAACCAATCTGCTCTGGACCGTGGAAGCAGAGTGCAGCCTTTCTAAGCTATGGCATGCCCTCTGCTCTTTGGGCTCTCACCCAATAAATTTTATAGGTTACTTCATTTAATTAGCATAATTAACATGAAATATGCGCAGGTTTAGATGTTCATGACAAAACAAATATAATGTGCCACTGTATGTGTGGATCACTTTTAAATGGCCCATCAAGAGATAAGTATTAATGCATGGGAGGTTCAACTTCCCTCTCTCCCTTCAATGAAGTCTCCTTCCCAGTAGAGTTTATTGGAGAGGGATATGGAGGAGAGCCCACTTTTTTTTTTTTCTACAAAATAATTAAACAATAACAATCTTAAAAGGTCAATGTTCTGCACTTAATTACTGTGGGCTGGAATGAGGATTGCTCAGAGCTCGTTCTTGTGACATGCCAGTGCAGGCAGGGCTCCAGTCTGGGGTTATTGTTCTGCAACTGATGCTCCAGTGTCTCTGCATGTCCTGAAGGCACCATGAGCAGCTATACTGCCTTCCTGCAGCCTTCAGACCCTCAAATTTCAGGCAACAAAGGAGCCTGTGTTCAGTTGCTGGTCTTATGTGAGTGTGATGGGGTTAAAACTGAGGTTTCATCCTGGGCAGCTGCAGTAGGAAGCAGCTGTGGGTCTGCCGATCCCCACCGATGTCCTGAATCCCCAGTCTGCAAACACTGGAGGAGACCTGCGCTATGGCTGGAACTTGACCGAGGTTATTCAGGAACTCCTTGCTATCCCTTCTGACAGTCCAGCTGTTTTTCAATCTGTGTATCTCATTATTTTGGAATGGGAAATTTAGAACAAATTACATGGTAATTATAGCTCTGCTTAGCATCTATGTCTTTAGACTGTTGCACTCAGGAATAAGGCTGTCAAAGTTATGTTAACAAATGAGAATGTGTCACAGAAAAAAGCTCTTCCATGTATACATTTCATATACAATTTATATCTTCTAAGATATTTTGGCTAAGAAAATGATTCCTGCAGAATTTACCCTAAGGAAAAATATGTAAATATTTATGGTTGAAGTCAACAATGAAACATGTGAATGCCAGGGTAAGATGTGTGGTTTCAGTAAGTGCCATTGGCTGCTGTATGAATAGCCATCCTAAAGCCCGTTTAAAGAATGACTTCTGGAAGGAAGGTAGAAAGCATTATATTAACAGTTAAATGGGTTAAGCTGAGCTCATGATCAACCATGTATTATTTTCCTGGGTACATATGGTTAGAATTATGAGGTCAAGGGCAACTCATTTCTGGCATGATTATGTTTCTTTGGTGTAAGGATTTTTTTCCCCCATCTAGTCAACTGGTTTCAAATTACAAAGAAATCTAGCAAAGAAGAATAGATGTGCATGAAAAATATCTTCAGAACAAGTTAAACCTTTATTGAAGTATGTAGATGCTGCTGTGAAGCACAGAACTAAAGGAGATCCTCAGCACTGGTCGTGCTTTGTGGTGTCCACAGTTCCTTCTGGCTGTGGCTGAGACCACAGGAGCCCCAGGACAGATCCTCAAGCCTGGAAAGCTTTGTGGCTGGACAGCAATCAGCTCTGTGTTGTATTCAAGTGTGTTGCATGGGTATAAACCTGTCTGGGGGTTGGCAGAAGTCTGCTTTGGATAACTGATGTGCTGACTGGGGGAGTTCATTGGATCCTTCTTGCCATTCTCAGATACTTTCCCCCAGCCCATAACACAGCTGGGACTGTGCCTGGAAGGTGAGAGGCAGACCAGAGGGAGGTCAGGGGAAGCTGTAGCAGCTCCCAGGTGTAATCCTAATCCTGTAGCATCAGCTGTGCCTCTCACTGTGCTTGTTGTGATCTGAGAACAGCAAGGGGGGGCATACTGTGTGTGATTTGCGCACTCATGCAGGCCCTGCTAAACTGTAGCTCCTTCTCTTTGTATTGCTGTTTCACACACAACTTGCCATGTGAACTAGTTATGCCTCTGCAAATATTTTCAGTGCGGAGTGATGGTGTACAATGAAAAAGAAGCAGTGTTACATAAAAACTCTGAACTGGGAGACCTGGTATCAACTCAGACAGAGGCATTTCCCGTAGTAAGAAGGTAACGACGAGGTGGAGCGCTGTACCTATTACACATGGTAATGGGAAAGTTGTTTGCCAGTAGTCACAGAGACAGAACTGAAAAATGCAGATGTTGTGGGCCAGCTTGACTAAACTCATTTCCAAAGCACTTTCTTAGCTGGATTGTGGACTTAAGATAAAGACTTTATTTTTAATGGGCACTGATAAAAAAAAAAAAAGCAATGAAGGTGAAGATGGTCTGTTTCATCTCCCATGGGGCTCAGAGCTAAGAATTAATGTGAAGATTGAAGCTGTCAATTGTTGTAAATTTTAATGGACTTTTGTCTTTTTTTTTTTTTTTTAAGGAGACAGATATATAATTCTTTCTTTTGAAAACTGATCCCTTGCCCAAGAATGGGTCTGGTCTTCTAAATTTCTCCTTACATTACACAGAGAAGACAATTGGATTATATGAGCTTAACAAAATAAACAAAAGTCATCTGATGTAGCCCTAAGGTACAATCAACTGTAACAAAGCTATTGTGAGAGATGTCTTAAATTCTAAATATTATACAAACTCCTTCGGTCCTCCATCTTCTTGCAGTTTATGCTAGCTACATTTTTAGAGTACTTTGGAAAGGCAGGTATATGGTTGGACATTTTCATTTATTTTTGCGTCTGTTTTTGTAAATATAAATGTGTTTTTATATCAAAGAAATAATCATCAATATCTTCTATGAATGCATACCTGCGCTATTCATCTCTGAGTTGGGGTAATTCCCACCACTGCTGCAGGAAGCAATTTCTGTTTCTCTGTTTATGGATTAGTATATAGCTTTCCAGGGGACTGTTTTTGTGTAAGTAGAATAAATACGTACAAATTGAGAGCTCTAAATATTTGAAAGACTAAAATATCTTCTCATTTTTTCAAGTAGTTTCTCTCAGTAAATGCATTGTTGGTGTGTGCACATCCTCCCTGTTAACTCTTGCTGTGTGCAGATCTCCGCTGGCACTGAGGTGAAGGGTTAATGCCCCAGCACGCTGCCTGCATAATGCAGCTCAGAGCTCGCTTAGGAAATGTGCTGTTTGTTTTCCCCAAGATGAAGTAAGTGCTGCAAAAGGCTTTTATGGCTCAATCCCTAGCTCAGCAATCTCATCTTGCACTTTAATATTAGTTTACAAGCTGCAGGTAGTGAGTGTGTGCTGGAGGCAAAACAAACAGGTACTGCATTAGAACAGGTGGGAGTGAGCACGAGCTGAAACATCTAGAATCCACGCAGAGAAGGCTGCACCCAAGGTCTTCAGGGCTCCAAAACACATGTTATTGGTACAAAACCCTGTACCTTGAGTCTTTGGAAGCTCACCTGCTGCTGAGTGATGAAAAGAATGGGATTTCTGAGAGAAATTGCATCTTCCCTTTTATACAAAGTTAAAAGAAGGTTCTTATAAGTATTATTGCATGCGATCAAAACAGGAACTTATTCAAATCAATTCCATGGATAATTGCAGCAATCGTTACTGACGTTGTTAGGCAGTGCTTTGCCCCCACACTAGCCATTAGGCGTAGCCCTCTCAGTATCTAGGGAGGCAGATAACACTTGCTCCCTTATGAATATCTTGCAGCTGCCAGTCAAACAGATGTTTAGAAGGAAAATACAGTCTGAATTCAGTGCCCTGTGCTGCTGTGTGCTGCCCCAAAATGTCCCTGAGCGGAGCTGGCTGGCGGGAGCTGCCCCAGTTTGTTTTGGTGCCGCTGGGCACTGCGTGGAAGCAAGGCGCTGTGTGCCTGCATCCTCTCACCTGGTGCACCCTGCGGGTTTGACACGGTCTGCTTAACTCATTAAAAGCTTGTTGCTTTCCGTTAGTTTAAGGATGCAGTCATCTTTAAAGACTGGGCAGAGAGAAGTAATGTACTGCTGGCTTGTTTTCCTGAGAGGTGTTGAAGTGCTTTTTGGGTACCAGGTAAATACGCTGTGCTTGGGCTCGTGCTCAATGCTGATCCCAGCTTGTACCTGCATTGCCAAGCTTGATGCTTGTAAAACAATATTCCAAACAGGAAATTTTGATTTATTGATGTGTGCTTGTACACTTAAATGCACACAGGCGTCCTTTCAGGCTGCGGTGGGTCCCATGGACAGCCAGGAGCCATGCACTGATGCTTGTGGGCAGTGCTGTGTGGGCTGGGAAGAGAGCAGCCCCACCAGCGAGCCCTGGGCTCCCAGCTCAGCCTGCCCGTGGGCACGGCTGGACAGCACTCCTTCCTGCAGGTGCATCGGTCCTGGTGCTTCTGCAGCTGCAGGGCGCAGCAAGTCAGGGCTCAGTGTGCCTGGCCCTGCTCCCTCTGGAGCTCTGCATCCACAGCCCTGAGCACCAGGCCTGCGGGAAAGTTTGAAATGTAACTGAACCTCCATCAAATGATAAAACAGAAATTAAACCATAGGAAAACCAGCGTACGAAAGCAGTTTGCCTGATTCCACAGCCTTTGTTCGTAGATGGTTTTATTTAAATCTGCAAGTTAGTCTAAAGCGATAAAAGCAAAACACTTGCTGGATAAATCACAGCACCAGAGCTGGGACTGTGTGAACTCTCCAATTAAACTTGACAACTCCTTAAAAAATTTAATCCCACAGATGCAATATGACAATTCCCAAAGTGTAGAAGGAGTGTGGTATGTTATATTCAGCTGTTTCTTCATAGGACTGCCGAGTCTGCATTGTGCTTAACAAGTAGAAGGTGGAGAAAATTCAGTTAACACATTGACACCATATGTGAAAGCCTGCTCATGTCACTAGGGTGTAAATTAAAATAATTTGGAACTTAAATGTTTACCAGTGGGCTTTATTCTCCTTCCATTTTCTAACTCAATAAAGACAGCATCAGCAAGATTCAGAAAGCCTTACAGGAACTGACAACTTCTCCAGTTACCAGAAGATTTCAAGGAAAGAGGGGGGGAAAAAAAAAGCCAGGAGGGGTTAGTTCTTACCTGCTACCTGACAACTGTCACTGTGCTTTAAATACTCCTTAATTTAGTTCAAGTGTTCAAATTAAACTTTCCAGTAGCTGTAGTTTGCTTTCTCCCCAGGTATTCAAGATGTTCAGCACTGTGATTAATTGGACAGGCATGGCTTCTTATATTTAGAGACCACTTGAAAGTGGAAGTGAGAAATGAATTCTGCCAGGAGGGTTTGGGCTGTTTTTATGAACAGAGCAGATCAGATGGATATGAAAACAACTTTCCAATTTACAGGAGCCCATCTCCTCGCTGGTTAGGCCAGCACTGCACTGCTGCTATGGCTGCTGCAGGGCCATGTCCCTCGTGTGCCCCTGTGGTGGGCGGGTGGTGGCAGGGCTGAGCCCCTCTGGGCTGAGCAGCTGCTGGGGGAGAAACTGAAGGGGGCATGGAACAGAAAGTGGTTAAAAATGGGGAAGGAGTTTCCTATATTCAAGCATTATGAACAGGAAGGAATGTGGCTGTTTCTTTACAAAGGTTTGCCAGGCACCTGAGGCAGACCCCATCTTAAGGAGTCAGCACGCTTCTGTGCTGAAACACAGCGACACCAGGGGCAGGGGAATGACCATACTTTGCTTTTTAGTTATTTTTAAATGAGCAAACTACTTAATCTGAAGTAAGATGATATATCACACCAAAAACATGCTCAATAGGCAAATGCACCTCAGTTTTTTTCCTTGCTATATCTGCTCTTCTACACTCATCCCCTGACCTTGACTTCTGTAGATACCTCCCAGTTGCTGTGGAAGTACTGCTGGGTCTGGTATAAATGCTGTGGAGTTCGGCAAGCAGCACTGAAATCTGTGTTCAGATTAATGTTCAATTTATAGTTAGAATTATGGTGAAATACCCAGAGTCCTAAGTCTTTTTCTTCTGCGTGTTTATTTTCAATCTTTTTTGGGGTTAAATGATAAGGATATACTTGCCATGGAAAGTCAAGCATAGCAACCATGCGATGAACTGAGACATAAAATAACAATTATGACTTTGCATATTTATGCAAGCTCAAAAATTGTTGCTGAACACTTACTGCAACTCATCCTTCGTGCCTTCTGAAAACAGCTATTGCTCCATAAGGTATGTGTAACTTGAAGAGCATCAGCTTGTCGATCCATTTCTGTATAGTGTAATCGATGTAGCAATACTTTGCATAGCTTAGTAACCAGGGTAATTTGCATGTTTGGCATGGAGAAACTAACCTGGAGAACTTGTAAGGTATCCTAGGCTTAAAAAGATAACAAAACAAAAACAGTTTCCTGAGCCTGACTCCTTCCTGGCTCCTGGTCTCTGCTGGGGCTGTGGTGCAGACGAGCCAGATGTTGCCTGTGCTCAGCAGAGGTCATCTCTGCCTGCCCTACTTTCTGCGGGTCCGGCTCGCAGCACGCTCTGAAGCCAGGCATTAGGGCTCAGCCCTCGCGGGGCACTAATCTTCTTGTCGAGCACTGAGCGAGGCAGCAGCTGCTGCTGTCACTTTCTGCGGCTTCCTGAAACCCCATGTCCTGTGCCCGGGCAGACCTGAGGTTTGGGTTGGCATCAGTAACAGGGTGTGCGTCCCTAGCCAGCCCCTTGGCTGCAAATGGGGCCAAGAAGTAATAAGTGACGTTAATAAGTGACGTTAATCCGATGTTACTGTGGCATCTAAAAATGCTCTGAATTTTTACATGCTTACTGAATACTCGCAAGAAGCGTGCTTTTGCAGTTGGCTGCTTATTGGTACTTGCCGGTGGCTCCTGGGGACGGGTGCTGGGGCAGGCCCTGGGGCACCGGCTGTGTCCCATGGGGATGGGGACAGGAGCAGGAGGCTTAACCCTGTTCTGCAGAGTGAGCTGCTCCTGCATGCACTTAAAGTGGTTTGCTGCTTTTCATCATGTTTTGCCGTATGTCAGAGCAGGGAATGCTGCAGAACTGACCTCCCCATGCGGCCAGGCTTCCACCCTGGAGTATGTGTCCGTGCCCTGGCCAGGGTATGGGGCCGGTGGTGGGCTGGGGCCGGCAGGGCACCCACCAGCCCTGCACGTGGGGCTGGTGTGGTTTGTGCGCTGAGGTAGCAATGGGTGGCAAAATGTTGGTGGCTGAGTTAATGCATGGCTAGGTCAGAAAAATGGAGGGGAGCAGAGAACTGAGGTAAGTACAACACGGTGATGGAGATCCTGCTCATGTAATCCTTCCCAGTGCTTACTGGCTGTGTGGGGACCTCAGGCACTGGTGTGTGAATGAGGCCATCCGAGAGCACCCCGGGGCTGTTGCAGAGAGCCTGGCCCTAACTGGCAGCCCTGTCTGAGCACTGGGGGCCAGGGTGGGAAACAAATGGGCTTTAAAGATTTTTTTTTTAATTTTTCCCCTCATGGGTTTTTGCACGTGTATGTATCTTGTATCCTGTAAGGGTGCTACTCAATGCTTCTGTGGCAAATGCCACTGTACCCCATTTCAGACTTAAATTTAAATGTGAGGTTCCACACTGACCTTACTCCAAAATCCCTGTACATCTTCCCACGGCAGGCTGACACATTCTGCATCACCAGGACAATTTTGTGTCTATACTCAGGGTGATTAATTGCTGTAACCTACACTTTTTAAATGCAAAAGCAATTAAATAAATCTTTTTATGTACACTCCTTTTCATATGAATCAATAGATGCTAAAGTGTCTCTAAAGCCTTATTTATCTTGCATTAAATCAACTATAATTGTAAAAACATTCCACAGCATCTGTGATCCGAGTGCTGCTGCCCCTTCAGCTGCTGTTCAGGTGCAAGGTTCCCATCTCACCCCTGTGGCAGCCAATTTTAATGAGCCTCCGTCACAGACATCTAGCTGCTGTAGCTGTGCAAGCTGCCACTAGCCGGAAACCAGAAAACAGGCGAAGGGAAAGCCTGGATATGTGCTTTCCACACTGCATGTTTTTAAACCTTGTTGACCGTAAATCATTTTTTTGGAGCACTGAGCGAAGTTCTGAGCCTCGCCTCCAGCTGTGTCCCCGCTTACTGCCCGCACACCTCTCTCCTGGGCATGGGGAGGGCTGGCAGCTTTTCTGTGACCTGGACCTGCTGGGCTCTGGTGCCTTCTGTGAAACATCTGTACGTGGTGCTGGGCAAACCGTGGCTGTGGTGAGGCCAAAACCAGACATGGAACAAAAACCCCACCTCTGGTGGTATTAGAGCAGGAGGCTGGGTGCATCTTCTGTTGAAGCTAACAGCACACAGCTGCCAGAGGTGCTGGAAAGGGCAAGTGTCTGTGCTCACAAGCTCTTCACCTCTCACTGTGCAGCAGTTGCTCTGAAAATACACAGATCCATCTTGTCCACTGAAGACACATGCACTGAAAAGCCCTGTTTACTGGGTAGGTTTTCTTAGAAATCTTTGCAAAAGATAAGGTATGCATTAGCTTTGACAGCAATAACCAGTATTGGAAGAAGAGATGAACTCTGCATAATTGTGCTTAACGCCAGCACTGTGCCAGCTTGGTGTATGGGGTGTTGGGGCAAAGACTGGGGAAGGGGAACGGCTGGAGCCTTCTCTCCAGGAGGTGCTCATACCCTTGGGTTCCTGGGCCATGAACCAGTGACCGTTTACTCTCCTCATCTCTGGTTTGTTGTATTTTTTTTCCCAGAGGACTGTGAAAGTGCTCATGTGCCTGTACCTCATGGGAGGCTGAACGGGCTCTAGCTCCTGGAAGGCACCGTGCCAGCAGCGGGTGAGAGGCGCCGTGTGACACGGTGCGGATGTTTGGTGAGCAGCGTGTGGGCACTGTGCCCAGGGTGCGCCCCAGTCTCCTTGTTCCACCCTTTAATCACAGATACTGTTGCCTTTCAGTCCTCCGGGATCTTCCTTGTCCTCTGCCATTGCTACTCCGTAACACTCTTAGAATGGGTTTAATTAAGCACAAGGTGCTTTGTACCCTTAAAATCTGTTTATTTCATAAATTTGGCATGTGAGCTGAACCCCTGCAGTAAAAACTGAGCTGTGCCTCTGGTCATGACCCACAATTCTATGTAGAGTTGGTCAAAAAGGTACACACTGTTCTGGCTGTCTCTGGGCCACGATCCAGGAAGCTGCAGACCTATATTTTGCTTCATCTTTGTCTAATATGTTGGGAATTTCCTTCCTAAATAATTGGATTTAGGCCCTAGAAACAAAGCAGCCATGGCAGCATGGAGCTTAGCGAGCTCACTCGTTTTGCTTTGAAGGCAGGCTGCTCAGATGGGATGTTTGCTTATACACGCAGACACCCCATGGTTTAGAGTTCACAAATATTACTATTTAATATCATATGAGTTTTAGGGGGAAAAATAATCTTAGATAGAAAATACATAGCATTACCTCACTTTAGCAAATGATTGACTTCTTCATGTGACACCTGCAAATTGAAGCCTTGCCTTGTGGCTGTAGTGGGACACCTGGCTAGAAAAGGCTCAGGGCAGCTGCTGGATTTGCAGGATGAAGCTGGTACCTTTGAACTCAGCTTTTGCTCTACCAACTGGGTGGGCAGAAATGAGGCATGCATTTTTTTAAACTTCTTGTGTTTAATTTTCTTAATATGGTGACTGCTTTAAGCAATCTTCTGAGTTCTGGCATCTGAAACACACAATGAAGAGTTACTAGGACATGGAGGTTTTCAAATAATTTCCATTATATAATTCTGGCATTGTATGCTACATGCTTATTCGTATTTTTAATTCCTGTCTTCAGGTGTGTTCAGAAATTGTTATACACATTTTTATACAGATATTGCTAATAACTTAAAATGTTGTTAGCATTTTTGCAGTCCTGAAATGTATGAACTGTTATTTTCACACCTTTCCTGACATTCTTCTTTGAACTGATGAAGGCACGTGGGAAGCTCGGTGAATGAATTACACAACATCTCTAAACCTTGCGTAGGCTGACTCATCAAATGCTCAGTTTCTTTACTACATAAAACACTGCATTTCCATGAAAAAGTAAAGAACCAGCTCAGTCCAGCCCTGCCAGAAGGCCCAAGCAGCCTTTCTACTCAGCCAGTAAGAAGCCAGTACTTTGTGGTTAATAACTTATTCAGTTTTAGTCTGAGCGAGGCTCTGGCTAGAGAAGCTCAGATGTCTCCAAGCATGGGCCCTGCTGAGAGTTACCCAGGGCCAGGCAGGTGAGGAGTGCATACGGGGTACATTTTCCCTTTGTGTCCAGAGGGAAACACCTGGGAAAAAGCTGTGGGAGGAGGGGAGTGGGCACTGCTGCTTGCTCCCCGAGGGACGCGTGGTCCTGGGCGCCTGCATGGCCAATCTTGGTGCCAACATTGCCTCGGCACAGGGGTGAGGGTGCTGGCTGCCCCTTCCCAGGGCAGGATCTGCACAAGGAGGGAAGGTGCTGGCTGGGAAAATCGGGCTGAAATATCAGCACTGCTGCTGCAGAGCTGCACGAGCCTTCCTGCAGCTGATAGCCCACGGTAAACTCGCCTTGGTGCTCTGATGAAAAGTCCTTATATAAAGATAACTCTGCACACAGGATGCTTTGAAATAGCTCTTCCATGTTGCTATCGTGTTGCTTTGATAAATAATTCTTTGTTTTTAGGAAATTGTCTGATAGCTCTGTATCTCTAGCCTTTAAATCCTGCCAGAGTGGGCTGCGAATTCCCAGGCTTATTGGAAATGGGGTTAACACGCAAAACCCTGCCCAGAGCTTGAGTCCAAGAGTTGGTGGATTTACTCTGTGGCAGTAAAGCTGTGAGACATAACAGTTTAGGAGCAATGTCAGAGAAAGAGGGCTGAGGTATAGCAATAAGAACGTCCTATGCAATTTTTCCATGTCTAATATGCGTGGAAGTGTGATAGGACCACAAATGATTTGGACATGACTTTTTAATACCAGGCTTATGCAATTTAGATCTTGAATTCAGCAGGCAAACCTAGGAGGTGTTGGTTTACCTTGCAGTTTAAACTCTTAGGGGACTTCTGCTTTGCATTATCACATGCAATTGTGTACTTGAGGCAGCTGAGTCTCTTTGCACTCCCAAAATACAGCAAAAATCCTTCAAGACTGAAATTGGAACTGATAGAAATATCAATGGCTTAAAAAAACAGCTTATATGTCTGCACTTCTCTGTGCTAGATAATAAGTAGGCTCCTGGTAGCAGGAGAGGAATACATGAATATCATGTCTATATATGCTTTAAAAAAGCAGAACCACAGACAGAAAAGCCCTTTGGGTCTCTGCCTCTGATCTGAGCACACCTCGGCTGCGCTGCAGCTGCCTGGATTTCTCCAGTTCATCAGGGGTCCTGCAAAACCCTGCTGCATTTCAGCCCCCAGCCCTTCCTGTACGCTGAGATAAGCAGCCCCAGAGCAGGGTGCGTCTCTCCAGTGTTTGCTGAAACGCTAGGTTTGCCTGTATGTGGGGGACAGGATTTGTATCTGTGATCTTAACTTCATCTTCCCTGTTAATAATGATTCCAGTTTTCCTTTTCCCCATATAGTAACACTTACCTGTGCTTATCACACAGTCTGTGGTTGAGCAGGGTGAAGGGTGACAGGGCTGCTCTTCTGCTGATCTGGCTCAGATGTAAAAAAAAAAAAAAAAAAAGTATGCACACAATATGTATACATATATTTAATGAAATATATATTTGTGTGGCTCACTTTATGTTTAAAGTAGTGGAGAGGATTAAGACTTCTCCAGAAGTTATGATTTTTAGCCTGTAGACTCATCTGCACTGATGGTCATACAGTATTATCTTTTTGTAGCAATTTATGTAAATGTGACAAGATTCAAATTGTTGCCTTAGAGTGCCAGTATAATTTTACTGTATTTCCCTGATTGCACATTATACTATGTTCTTCCAGAGAACTTTTGTTTTATCTCTTGAATGATAATTGATATCAGATATTCATATGTTGTTCATCATTTGTGTTTCTTCTTCAGATCTATCAGAGAGAAAAAGAGCATCTCCCTCCAAATTTGATGCTAAGAACTGAAAGCCTTTAACAGTTTGAAACATGCTAAATCACGTTCTATGAAACAGATATTACTTATTTTTCAAAATTAGTTTTAAAAATATATTTTTTCTGTTGATAGATCTTTGTTTTTTAAACTTACTTGCCAGCTTGCAGTATGTAGACATTTCTCATGGATGAAAATTCCAGAGGATGCTCAGAGGATTTTACTGAAGTAGTCTTAAACACTCTTGTTGTAAGCTCATTTCATATTATGAAAGTGGAAAAAAAAAACAAGTTAATCTTGCTGTGAAAGGGAAGTATTTTGCATTTTACTGAAATTATATGCAAGTCCCCTAACAGTGTAGGCAAATAACTGCTCAGGCATTTGCAGAATTGATTGTTTTCAGCTACTTTACAGAATCACAGAATCACAGAATTTCCTAGGTTGGAAGAGACCTCAAGGTCATCGAGTCCAACCTCCAACCTAACGCTAACAGCCCTCCACTAAACCATATCCCTAAGCTCTACATCTAAACGTCTTTTGAAGACTTCCAGGGATGGTGACTCCACCACTTCCCTGGGCAGCCTGTTCCAGTGCCTCACAACCCTTTCAGTAAAGAAGTTCTTCCTAACATCTAACCTAAAACTCCCCTGGCTCAACTTAAACCCATTCCCCCTCGTCCTGTCACCAGGCACGTGGGAGAACAGGCCAACCCCCACCTCGCTACAGCCTCCTTTGAGGTACCTGTAGAGAGCGATAAGGTCGCCCCTGAGCCTCCTCTTCTCCAGGCTGAACAAGCCCAGCTCCCTCAGCCGCTCCTCGTAGGACTTGTTCTCCAGGCCCCTCACCAGCTTCGTCGCCCTTCTCTGCACCCGCTCAAGCACCTCGATGTCCTTCTTGTAGCGAGGGGCCCAAAACTGAACACAGTACTCGAGGTGCGGCCTCACCAGAGCTGAGTACAGGGGGACGATCACCTCCCTAGCCCTGCTGGTCACACTGTTCCTAATACAAGCCAGGATGCCGTTGGCCTTCTTGGCCACCTTCTTGGCTTTAGTTCCCAGCCAGGCATCTGAACTGCTGGTGGAAGTGGTTGCTGCCCTGCCAGGGGTGCAGGAGCTCGCACAGAGGGTCTCTGCACCCAGCCTCCTCCCCGCCAGCCTGGGCTCTGCAGCCCCAGCCTGCAGCCTGGCCTCCACACCCTGCTTGGCTCCTTTAGCCTGAGGATACGCAAACAGAAAACAATGTGTTTTTTCACTCAAGCGCTAGGAAGCTAACTTTCATGTATACAAACTGTTCTCAGGGTCTCGGGGGATATATATATATATTTTTTGCACTGAAGTTGCGTTTTCTTTCACTTTGGCTGTGGTAGGGAGATGCAGATTAGTGAGGGAGAACGCAGACCCGATTCATCCTGCACTGGATTGCACCAAAGCCCCTACACTGATCTCCTTTGGCAGAGACAGCAGTGAGGTTTTCAGTGAAGGAGACGGCAGCAGTAAATCAGGGAGGATTGTCAGAATGCTAAACCAGTTCTGCGTTTGGTAAAATGGATCAAACTCTATGTACCTGTTTTCAAGATGCTGTGCAGTGTTTTGGTACCTGTCATCTTCTGCTCCTCTCAGTCCCCTCACTGCTGGCACTTGTTGTGGTGGATCCACCACTGGCTTTGTGTGTTCCCAGAGCACCTCCTTGCACACCTCTGTGCTGTCTTGAATTGCATTCTTTGGGGATGCTGTGTAGTCCTGTTGCCAGTGTCGTGCTTCCCGAGCAGTTATTGCTGCTGTTTTCCTGCCTACAGCAAAGCAGCAGATTGGATTTAAAATAGTTCATTTGGGATCTTTTGTTTGTTTACCATTATTTTTTTTTAACCACAGCTGAAGGCAGCACATGTAAGTGTAACCAAGCTCTTTTGCCTGAGAACATGAACCTGTCTCGCTGTCACCCCACCTCGCTGTGCCCCTTGCTCCCGGCGGGCTGTCCTGGGGCTGGGCATGGCGCCTGTGCCTGTGCTCTTCTCCATGCAGTGCTGCTCACCCCCAAATCCCAGGGCTTCTTCCTGCCATGGTTTTCTCCTCCACTCTCATGCTTCAGAATCTTGCTTTTCTGGTCTCTTAAAAAATCTTCGAATTCTCAGAGCAAACATTTTCTTGTCTGCCGGTGTCCGCTACAGTCATATTTCTGGTATCTCGCTGCCCTGGCATGTCTTCTGCTGCATCTCCAGGGAGCCGTTCCCTCTGCCCCTCACCTTTTCTCTCTAAGCAGAGTTTTTTCCCTCATGTGCCAGCTGCCCATCTCCCACAGGGCTCACGGTGCCCACACCAGACCTGTGGGTCCTGCCCTAAAGGGGCTGCGAGGCTCGCTGCCAACAGCCCAGTTCTGGAGGAATCCTGGCTGAGCAAAGCATGGGAGGAGTGTGGGGTTCCTTCTAAAAGTAGATACTAGTCATTGAGCAAGCCCACAGACGAATCGATAGAAAACAAAAGTAGGTTTGTACTTGCCTATATACGGACCATTTACCAATGTTACTCTTAATCAATGTGGGAGGGACCATGAAAAAGATGGGGGTGGGAGGGATGGGGAACCAGGAGGACATAGCAGTAAATCAGCGGGGAAAATAATTAATTTACTCCTCTTAGAAACAGATTTTTAAAACTTTGGTTTTAAATCTTAGTTTTTCTTATTGAAAAGAAGTAAGCAGTATTTGATGCCTGTTACTCAAAATCTAGACTGGAGGGAGGGCCACTCATAGACTTGCATTTTGTGTTTAAGATACTCCTGCTGCTGCCAACAATAAAAAATAAATTATAGATTCAACCAGCTGAAGGAATTTACTGGAGAATAGATGTTTCCATGCTCTGTATGCATTCTCTGAGCTCAATTTTAAACACTGAGAACAAACCAACAGCAAGCCAGCTCTGTTTTCTCCTGCAAACCCTTACTCTATATGAGTCACACTTGCTTTCCTTCTCCATTTTCTTCCCTTGTATAAAAACATATTTATTTATGTCTTATGTTTCTGTGATGGTTTCATAGGGCAGTGTTTAAACCTTGGAAACTAATAGCTGAATGACGTAAAAAGATAAGTTACTCTCAGTTCTTCTATGTTGTAGAAAAGCAGGATGTCATCCACTGAAATGACTGTTCAAAGCTTTCACGTATTTAAATGTCTCATTTTTCTTATCTAGCATGTTAATTTTGTGTGGCTAAGGTCACAACTTATTTTATTGCAGATCTTTGTTTAGTCTATTTCTTGTTCATTTTAGGTCAGCAGCCACTACCAGCATCTGTCAGTAGTTAGCTGGCTTTCTGAAGGCATGTACTGTAAAAGTGCACTGCCATCTCTGTGTCTGGGTTCTGTGGTAGCTTTTGTGATTATTTACAGTGAAGTACTAAAATTAAGGTATAAATTATGTGAAGCTACCTCCAAAGTCTGGAGGCTGATAGCAGTCCCAGAGCTGTCATAGCTGAGCGGGTCTGAGTAACCTCGCTGAGCTCAGCAGCAGCATTATTGCCTCTGTTTCAGCGCTGGCCGGAGCGAGGGACACAGCAATTCCTTTCCAAAGAGATTTGGGCTCTTTCTTTCCCTAATTATAATAATTGAATAGTATTTAATTACAAGACTTTAAGTGAGTCTTGCTCCTTCCCAATAGCTGATTTATTTGAAATACCACGTTTCCACCCACAGTGCCAGTGCGGTGGGTGCAGACCTGGCTCCCGAGGCTGGGTGTGCACCGGGAAGCTGCTGAGCAAACGGCAGCACACAGGCAGTGCGGCTGCACGTGGTAATGCTCAGCGTTCATTATGCAGCCTGTCACGTGCAGCATCCTGAGGCTTCTTACCTTTTCCATTTGTGCCTGAGCTATATTCAGTAATTCTACAAGTGTCTGCAGTTGTAAACAGTATTTTGAGTCTTATATTCAAATATATGCATTTAAGCACGTAAACATCCTCACCATCAGCTGCGTGCTAAGAAATAGTATCAAATTTCTCTCCTTAGAGGCTTGGTGCCAATGTGCTTGCAAACTTCAGAACCGAAGACATGTTCCTTTTGTAGAAACCCCCCTTAGACTTGGGAAATGTTTCTCTGCCTGCAGCCTCCTGCCACTGTGCAAGGAGGAAATCTAGAACCTGTCCCTTGCTGGCATGTGGTTTCTTTGTGGAGAAACGCCACCCTTGCTTTTATTAATTGGGGTCAGTAGACTTCATCTGAGTGCTGCCGAGTGGTCACTGCCATCCCCTCACATCAAGGCCAGCTTCTCCTGGGCCCAACCCACTGGAGGCCTTCCTCCCGCTGTGGGAGGCCATGGCCGGCTCCTGGGGCGAGGGGCACAGGCTGTGTCCAGGGGCTGTCAGCCCCACAGCACTTCTCCAGCCACGTCCCTGTGGCTGTCTCTGGGGGTGAAGCTGTGTGGAAGCTTCTCCTGAACATGCCAAGGCCAAGCCTGACGAAGCTTCGTGTTCATGGATGGTGCTCCATCTTGTAAGTACCTTCTGGTGCCATGGGGTTAACGTGTGCCTTTCTGAACCTCCTTACCTGAGAAATTCCTAGGTAAATGTGTGAGTGAGGGCACCCTAGAGGACTCAGAGCACTTGTTGCTTCAAGGCTGAATTCCCTTTAGAAGCCCCCTCCACACACACACGGTGTTTGATGTCAGTACCTCTCCTCAGAGGTTCCTCACCATGTTGGCCCTTGCCCCCCTTTGCTGTGGCCGCCACTGAGAGTGACGTTGTCCTCTGTGAGAGGTGTTGCATGCTGCTTGTCGTTCCCCTTGTGTGTGTTGCTTCTTTTGGGGTTGGAGATTGTGAATAACGGAAAGAATTATGCATTAAAACGCAGGTACAATTTCTGTTTCCCACCTGAAGGAGTAGGGTTTTTTCAGTACTCACTAAATTTTGGGAAGATAAGGCTGAAGTGCCTTGTGAAGACTCAGAAGGATCTGAGGATTTTCACTAACGCTCCTAGGATTTATAGCTTAAATGATGGAGTAGGGGCAATAGATAAACAATTTTCCACGTAGTCTGTTCAAATTCTCTGAAGGAAGCCTGAGATGGACAGTTTCACTTTTATATCTCACTGGTTAATTGCTTGCTCTTCCTTAAAAATTTACAGTGCAGAGTTACTGTAACTCGCTTGCTACCAAGGATTCACAAGTTCAGTGTTTTCAATTCTTCTTTTATACACACTGCGCCTCTGCTGTTGTTTTGCTGCTGCTGGTGGAGGTCCCCTTTCTCCAAGATGAGTGAATACCCAAGTGTTAGTGGTTGAACTCCGATGACCTTTTTTGTGGCTTGTTTGTGTGCACGTGTGTACGTTCAGTAGAGAAATGGAGTCTGTATTGATTTCCCCCCCAGCACTCCCACTGTAAAACCAAAGGATGAAGTCAGTCTTTACAGCATCCCTGCCAGTGCTGAAGCCGGTGTTTCTGGGTGAATTCATGTGCCAGCCCACTGTGGGGCTTCATCCCAGCTGGGACCCAGCTTCAGATTGTTACACTTGTAAATTTGGAAGTGTGCTACTGAGCTATGCCTTTCTCTTCCTTATGAAAAATGATCAGAAGTCTCTTTCAATATCCATATTTAAGATGATTTCATCACATATATTTAGAAATCTAAATATATGAAAATCAGTATATCAAAGATTAGAAAACTTGCACATGGAAGACTGCAAGAAAAAGGGGACATTCTGATTTTTCAAGTCTAGTTCAATTAAAGTTCATAAAAGTGGGAAGGAGCTAAAAGATAAATGTCACAGGAAAAGTGAAACTATGTTCAGGATTTTAAATGATCAAAGCACTCTCTTGAAAAGTCAGTTGTCAAATTCTGGTGCTGTGTCAGAGCTCTTTGTGCCAGTCCTGAAGTAGAACATCACCAATATTTTGTTTTTTCTGAGATATGAGCAAAATCATTCTTTGCTTTGGGCAAATATAGGAGGTAGAAACATTGCTGCTTATTAGGAGACTTCCCCCCTTAAAATATGTATTTTAACTGTCTAGATATAGTGTTCATTACTGCAGGCAAAATGAAATCTACACATATTGAATTGCCTCTGGCTAGCAAATATATTTCTGGGGTACACAATGTTTTAAGCAGGTAGCACAGAACAAGGCTGCAAGCCAATCTGTCTATAACTAATGGAGTATTCACAGCATACTTATAGCAAAATAATTTTAAAAGAAAAGTCACCTGCCAGTCACTAACAAGCATGCAGATAAACTTTAGTAAAGTGATTTCTATAGAAAGATTTACAGTGGAAGCACAAATAAAAATCAAATCTAGCTTATTAAAAAGATCTCTAGTCCATGCACCCACTTACTAAAACATCCATCAATTCAGTATGTTTTTAATAAGGCAGAAGATTTGATGACTAAAAACTGTGGTTTGTGAAGAGTTTTAGTTTTAGCTGACCCAGACTCTTCATCTGAATTTGGTCAAGGCAAGTGTTTAGTCTCATTGCACCATCTGTAGAGGGGGCTTGGTGAGAAATGCTTCTCCTCTGTGAAGGGCTTTAGATTTTCACATGAAAAGTGTTAACAAATACACCTGTGTTTGCAGGCCTAGCCTTAAATAATGGCTTCTTTCACACTTCCCAAGGACTTTCTTTGAAATCTACTGCACAGTTTGGAACAATAGAGACAAATCTTGCTGTAGTGTGTGGTCCTTTCAAAAGTACAAATCTTCATCCATTGTTGCAACTCTATTTTTACTCCTTGTATTAGTCAGCATCTCTCTGTGCCAGAAATACAGTTGTAAATCCTGGTAACTTCAGAAAAGCGTCTTCTGTTTTGCTTGCGTGCGATGTAAGCCTGACTAGATCATGCCTAAATATTATTGGTAAGAGTGACCCCAATAAATATAAAGGATATTTCTTAACCCATATAGATTAGAAGATTAAGTGGGAGAAAAGGGAGTGAGAAATACGTGCTACCACTTGTGAAGGCATCTCCATTCTCTGATGTTCAGAATTGTAAGCTCAGCTCATGGTTCCTCTTCTCAGGTGATCTTGTAGAAGCATTTGAAATATTTTCATAAATATTTAACATAATAGGTGTTAGCTGGGCATAACACAGAGGAAACCATTGATTACTTCAGTCTGAATGGGGCTGCACTGAATGTCCAGACCAAGCCTTCAAGTGACAGAAGTCTTGTCCTCTAACAAATTTCTTACAATCAATGGGGACAAAAATCCAAATTAAATGAAAACATCTAGAACCACAGATGCTGAAGCCCAACTATTCTCCTATTTTTCCCTGACAACTTTTGATATCCTTATCCCTTTTGACTTCTCACTTATTCCAGATGGAAAGCAGAGTTTATAAGAGAATCCAGCTGTGGATGTTCCTCTGTGAGTGGCTCTCTCTCTTTGAAGAGGAGCTGAATGTGCTCCTGTAGCTCACCCCAACCATGTGCCTGAATGATCACCCACAGCTGCACTGAGGGCAGCTCTGTTTCCTGAGAGTATTTGCTGAATGTGCTAAGGCACTGAAATAATAAGAACATATATTAGCCACACAGAGGTTATCTTGCTAGTCATAGTCATCATGAACACTCCAAAATACTTTCTTGGGCTTGAAAGGCATTATTGCTGCCATCAGTTATCCGGCTGCATGAAGGCAGTTGAAAAATGTGCACACTTCTGTTCATTTTAATAAATAGATATTAAAAGGCTCAGAGGAGATGTGCCTCTAACCTGAAACAATGCGACAAACTATGCAGATGGCTTGTTTTTGAATTTAATTGATGGGCTTCAGTATTAGGATGGGCTAACATTAAAGGCATCTGCTGTTATTAATATTTCTGGTAAATACCTAGGCTTTTTTGCTTTTATCCACACAGACACCTAATATGAAGGCAATCTGTTTTCTGATGCTCTCTTCACCTCATCTGCTAGTGCACTGTTAAATACTGATAGCATCAGCGCAGGTAATGAACTCAGCTCCTGGCCGATAATATTGTTTATCATATTGATGAATGTATAGACTTCATGAATAGGTTTTGCTATTGCTGCACAATAGCAAAAACGTCTTGTGGAAGATCTCCAGAATTTCGTGCCTGACACCCACAACAGATGAGTATTAGGGCAATTGGGGTGACAGGCTCATTAGTATTTTGAGAGAGTGAGAAGTGGAGAGAAGCGGTAATGTGGAGATGCAGTCAGAGCATTTCAAACGACAGCACGCGCAAACATGAGCCGAAAATGCATGGAAGAAATTCCCGACTGCTTTGCACCTTCAGAATGTATGGCTGGGCTCTGCCCCTAGCTTGAGCTCTCGAGATGTCAGCCAAAACCTATTAAAGTATTACTGCACATCCAGTAACCTGCAAGTGGCTGTCCAGGCACCAGATGTTTCACCATACCAGTAACAGCGATGTATACCTGGGCATTGTCTAACCACTAGCGTGATGCACAGGGGCATCGAGGTGTCTAAATGTCGCCAAGGTGTAGTGTCCCCAGGTACGGTCCTGTAACCCTTTAATCATAACCTCCATCTTCAGAGTAAGCTCAGCTGTCAAGTCATTGCTAATTTCAATTTAAAGATGTTATTGCTGGTGTAAATCTGGCTATTATGTAGTCTGCGTCTTGCCAAGAGGTTGTTATCTCTTTCTTCTAGTGCCTCAAGTGTAGATAAGGAGATCTGTTTGTTGCCTCGTTGCCTTTCTGAAAGATAGTATTGCTGACAAGAAGTCAGTTGTGCAACGCTCCACCTAGCACTGAGTTGTTGGTCAATAAAAGCCAACAAATCAGATCTGAGTTTTATGGAATTAATCTGTAGCAGCTAATGCTAACTGTGCTTCCAGATCAGGTCCCAGCTTGATTGTTCTGGCTGCATCCAAGCTGCTGCGAAAGGAAACGATCTGTTCTGACACTGCGAAGCCATCTTACTTTGTTTAATGGTGAGAGAAGTTTCTTTGTCCTTTTCTACGTCGTTCTCCCCTGGCCGGCTGCAGGACTTGCCCCTGCTGCTTTGTACGGTTTCTGCAAAGACTCTCACAAAGTGATAGGTTATTACAGCGTTTCTTAGGGGACTGCCCTGGTACCTGGGGTCTGAGCTGAGATTAACTGCGTGGTGTGACTGGTGAGAGAGACCTGTTCGGGATGAGAAGCTCTTGGTGCAAGAAATCCCATCGGTGCCCCACGTCCAGCGCTTCGCCTCGCTCCCCCTGGCAGCAGGGGGGATGCTCCTGCTGCTGCCCTCCTGGCCAGGCAGCCTGGGAGAGGGAGGTGTAGCAACGAGAGGCAGGTAGCACCCGCCTGTTTTTAATTAGAGATGTTTTTACTGTGTTTACGTCCCCACAACTGGGTGAGCCTTCTAAAGAACATCGATCTAGTGCAAGTCGTGTCATGCACTTGGCACCGAGCAGAGGGTGTGGCTGTGCTAAGGCTTGCTGGTCTCTTCAGAAGCAACTCTTTCAAACGGGGAAAAAAAAAAATAGATTAAAAATAATACAATTCTGTATTGATTGTTTACCCTTTTTTTACTGGATGTCCCTGCAATGAAAATATCAGATATAGCATTGGGCTAAATTCCACTATTTTTAGATTTGCCTCACTGGGATACTTCCCAAGCAAGGTGGTACCAAGTTTAACTGAAAATCATTCTGTTTTTTTCTTGACTTTAAAAAAAAAAAAAAAAAGAAGAAGAATCAAAATCATTGGATAAGAACCTTTATTACAAGTATTTTTTGTAAAAACACTTTTTCTGAATAAGTTCTACAGCAAAAGAAAGGAATTAAGTTGTCACTGATCTTATTAAATGATGGATTTTTTTAATGAATTTTTCCACTTACGCATGTTTGAAATATATATTGGTGCCAAAGATCAAAATCTTTCTGAAATTTGAGAGGGAAAGAAATCTATTTTGAAATTCACCTGTCAAGCATTCGTGCCATGTGGGATCTTGAAGACTAGCAAAACTTTCATTGGATATTAACCTAAATAGGCACCTGGGAGGGGCAGGAGCAGCCTCCACTGCCTCTGAGCCATTTGGGCATCTCTCCTTCTGGACTTCCAGAGCTGTGAGGCTTTGTCGTGGTACCCTGTATCAGGATCTTGACATCCAAAGGGATGTGTAAAACAATAATCCGACACGTGTTGTGGTTCACACAGGAAATGTGACCTATTCTGGAACAGTAAAACATTGTCCTGATGTCAATTCTCAAGTAATGAAAGTGAGGAGAAAATTATAATGAGCTTTTCCAAAAGAAAAGTTTTTGTTGTTGTGTAGAAATCTCTGGCTGCTATCTCTTGCAAGGAGAGAAGTAAGGCTGATGGGCTATAAAGCCAAGAACAGATTGACTGTATGACAGAAAAGCCTAATCACAGGATCATAATACAGCTTGCTTAATTAGATTACAGCCAAAAAGTAACATCCAGGATCTGAATACAAGTAAATAAATAAAATAGTATTTTTGCTGTTAGCCCACTGGCCCGCACAGGAGGTGCCGAGGTTCTGCTGACGCCAGCCGTGGGACCCTTACTGTTTGCAGGGCACTGGTGACACATGGTAAAACACATGCAGACTGTGCTGCATAGCCAATACAGTGCATGACCAACACTTGTAACAACTGCACAAAATGTTTTTTTACTTAAGTAATTACATTTTTCCTGTAAGTGCCACTGAAGTTTTGCAGTTTTTAATCAGTCAGTTTTTGTTGCAATTCATTTTCCGTAGAAGTGCAAGCCACCTCTGCTTCTTGGTGGAGCTGCCTTTCTGTAATCGTTCCCAGTGAGTTTCCCTCTATGGTCTCTGGAAAAGTGATTTTGTTTTTTTGTATCTCTATAACACTGGTTGCTAATAATTAGAGTTGGTTTTAATGCTTCATTGTGATTACGCTGCATTAAGGCCAGCTACATATTCACAAGTGGTAGGTTTAAATGTCTCATACCAAATAAGCCTGAGGTTTATTTAGCTGAAATGCTAAACAGCTAAATTTAAGTTTTTAACTAGAATAAAGGCCTACTTTTTCTGTGGCCATAGAAATTGTAGTTAGAGCTCTTCTTTTTTCCTGTCACTTTCCTTTCTTATTCATATATATATATATATTAGTGCAGCACCCTAATGTAAGGATTGACAAATTAATTCTATGTGATTGGTACTCTTATTTTGAGTTAGTCTTTGCCAGAATGTGAGCTGCAATGCTATTCTGTTTTGCATTTGCAGTTTGCAAGTAGAGGCAGGAGAGGAACATGCTCCAGCCTTGGTATCTGGCAGGCTCCTGCAGTAGAAGTCATGCGAGGTGGAGCTTTCCTGCAGCAAAGTTAAAAATGTCACTGGTGAAGTGGCACCCAGCAGAGTCCTCTGAGCATTAGGCTTAGAAAGGAAAGTAAATCACCCTCAGAGAAATGGGTGCAGAGATGGGAACAGGGCGGTGAGGAGGCACAGGTCGGTGCTGCTCTCCCAGAGGTGCCAGCGGGAGCAGGAGGAAGGACGTGAGCAGCAGAAGGGCCTCCTCAGGGAAGCGCCGTGCCTTCCAGCTGTGTCCCTGAGTACAGTACACACAGAGCTTTCCTCGGCACTACTGCCGTGAGTGTTCAGTGGTTCTTAACAGCGCCTTGCTTAAACCTCACCTGTGTCCACTTTAAAATCAGCGGATGAGACGCTGTTATGCTGCTCAGTTGCTGTGGCAGCTACAGGGATGAAGTTCAGTTTCAGGCTGATCTGAATGCTCAGGCCTCTCCAAAGGCACGTCACCCCTCATCCACCCCGTGTCACACATGGGGTAATGCTTGTGACATGGGCTCTGTCTGCTGGGAGCACGGCAGCACCGAGATGTTACGTATCGTTCTGCTGATGAATGAAGCAGCCTGTAAAAAAAAAATAAATAAAATGAAGCAACTGCCTCCAAGTTGTCAAAACTTCCATGCTTCCAGAGCCTTGCAAGAAGCTCAGGACACATTCTGGTACCCCATCTGACCTTTCCTCTAGCTGTCACAAACCAAGGAACAAAACGTCTGACTTTCATGGTAATGCTGCCCTGAATTACCATGTTTCTCATGAAAGCTGTACATCAGTGTGCAGAGCTGCTGTAGTGCAGGGGTTACACAGCTTCCGAGACCATACAGATTTTGCATTTTCAGAAAAAGGCTGTGCTAAATAGAATGTCACTGTCGTTGACATAGCTTAAGTCTGCTTTAAATTTTTCCATGAAACAGTTTCTGCAGTAGAGGTTTTTGAACAATACTGTTCTTTCAACAAAAACTACTCAAGCACTTGTTAAGAGAAATAATTCTTTGACCAAAAGTGCTCAGTTGTCAAATGTTGTCTGGGATTTCTTTTTGCTAGAGCATTTTCTTTTCATAAATACCATTGCTGCCACTCACCTGCTGTAAATAAATCACTGCCTGCGTAAAGTTGAGACACTTCTGCTTCAGCCTGTTTTGACTGGAATTGGTAACAAGGAGCTGCCTTGGAGCCTCGAGAGCCAGGTGCAGGAAGGAGCGGTATTTCTGGAGTTACGGTGCTTGGGTTCTTTAGAGTGGGTTATTCGAGCCTCATTTGGAGGGGGTATTGACCTATCTGATGCAAACGTGATAACAAGCTGATGCTTCTTCCATTTTCCTTACACGGTGTGGCTGCCATCCCTTCGTGCTGTCAGCGGGACTGCAGGCAGGCAGGGAGCAGCTTTTCCTCTGACATTTTCTGTCTCCTAGGAAGTGGAAGTTGGGCTCCCTTTTCTTATAATACAGCAAAGGTTAATTTGTTCTAAGCTTAAGGGAACAGAAATTTGTTTGATCGGTTTTTGATCATCACATGAGTGGTTAGAAGCTGACTATTCAGAGGATGCTGTAGCATTAAAGTCAGCTCCCTTCCTTGCTGACCTCTGTTTCGGCTCTATGTCAGAGCCAGGGCTATTTGTACATACGGTGCCTGAAACCTCTGTGAAGATGAACTCCCCTTCCCACCTGTTAACTTGTTAGGAGGCTTAAATCTGGGGCTGTGGGTAAAGTTTCATCCATTCAATGTGAGAAAATAGGATGGCTGTACAGTTGAAAATATAGATCTCTCTGACTTTATTATTTTTTTCCAAAATGTATTTAATTAGAAGTCTCAGGTGTAATTGCAACTGAATTTGGGGGGTGAAAACAAAGTTTTCTTGAAGCAGGTAAATTAGTGGCAGTGCGTGTTTTGGACAGTGCTTGCTTCAATCAGTCCTCTTCTCGTGACACCTGCCTGTGTAAATGCAGGCAGTACCACAGGCTTCTTAAAGAGGGCTGGATAATAACTTACTCCTGCACTTCTTGATTTCAGCACACACTGAAAATAAACTTCAAAAAAATATTTCCTACTAAGCGTTACTTATAGGGCTAAGACAGTAGAAATTCAAGAATTGCAGTCTTCTTTGAGTATGTGTGAAAATATGAGAAAGCAAAGGGAAGCCAGGGAAGAGCAGAGGAGAGCACAGTTAGGTAACAGAAGGTTTCTCAGTGCCTGAGATAAAGCTGTGTATTGGAGACCAGTGTTTAAGAAAACTTCTGAAAATATATTAGCAAAGTAGTACGTTTGCCAGAATTACCTTCTTGAGCTAGTTTGTATTAAAATACATCTTTTTTAACCTTTTTATTTCAATAAACAATGGAGACTGTGTACAGTCAGTACAGGAACACCTGTATAATACATAACGTGGTTTTATTTTAATTTCCTAGGTGTCTGAACAAGTTTCCCAGCATATTGGGAATTGCTTCCATATTCCTTTCCTGGCGTAACCACCTGCAAAACCTGAGGGCAGCCTGTGGTGGGGCTGCAAGAAGTGGGTCCCCAGCCGGGGAGCTCCATCGCCTGGCTCCAGCAGCAAGCCCTGACACGGGCCTGTCCTCCGTGGATGCTCTGGGACTGATCACGAAGAGGAAATGAAGGAGAGGGCTGGACCTTCCTGGCCCACGCGCTGGGGGACGGTGCCGTTCTGTGCAGACCACACCAGAACACCAAACCTGCTGGCAGAGGACCACTCTGTGAGGCTCTGGGAAGGCTGCCGAGTGGGAAATGCAGTGGTGAAAATGCCCAGCCCTAAGGGCAGAGGGGGAAGGAGCGGTTCTAGCTCCAGAGGTGCTGCTGCCCGCTGCTTCGCTCCTGGCACCCCCCGAGAGAAGAGAGCCGTCACTAGGATTGGTGCTGAGGTAAGGAGCCTGACTTTTTCTTACAAGTGATGTATTTCAGTAATGTGTAGTCACTGCACAGCAGGAAAGGAGCACTGGTGGTACTCTAGGATAACACAGGAGAGCCCTCAGGGCTGTGAGGCGGGCACAAGGCAGTTACGTGCACTTTGCTGAGCCTCGCTGCCTTCTGCTGCAGCCGGCAGCTCTCTGAGCCCTGGTGCTGGCTCTGCAGCAGCTCTCTGTGAGCCCCAGGGCTGGCTTTGGTGCTGTGCTTTCACGGTGACTCTGCTCTACTCCGGTGCTCCCCTGTGCACAGCTGCCAGCTGCGTGGTGCCTCGTGTTCTTGTTGGGGAGTCGCTTTTCCATCTGCTGCTTTACTGGGAATGGCCTCTCAGAGAAAGTTGTGCTGCTGCTGCTCCTTGGTAGCCTGACAGTGGGATTACTGAATGCTGTGTCTCCCGACAGAAACAGTCCCTCTGCATGAGTAGAAATGGGGTGATGCAGTTATATGGTAGGCCTTTCCTGTAGAAAAATGACGTTTATCCTCCAAGGCAATCCTTTTTGGTTTCTTTTTTTTTTTTTTTCTTTTAAGGAAGTGAAGAGGATAGAACTTGTCCTGTAACAATACTGCAAAAAAAGTGATAGATATACAGATAAATGATATACTTTTGTAGAGTGAATGATTGAGTTCTTGACAGATTATTTGTAATTGCAGAAGGGGAGTCCATGGTTTAGTTAAAATAGGGGTGGTGGCAGGATGTCATTGTCGCAGGTTCTCTGGCCATAATCGTATCCATGCCTGGCACACTTACAAGACCACATAACAAATGAGAACTTGTGCATTATTGTATTTCTTTGAGCAAGGGAAAACTTCTGTGGCCTTTTATTTCACCTATTTTACACTTGTGTGTGTTGGGGCAGGGGTTTTGCGATCTCTGTGTTTTATCAGCGTGTGCAGTTAACTTTGTGTGAGTGTTGCTGATGGTGAAACATGTTATTCTTCAGTTTTTTGTGGCACGATACATTTATTCTGGTTTATAGCATTCCTATTAAGATACTCTCCACAGCCCCCACAGTTCTGCATCCCACCTTGTTGCTATTACTTTGCCCACCAGCCAGTGCATCTGCAAAATTCAGCTCCGAGTGTTTTGATCATGCATTAATACAGAATGGTTCATCTACACAAGAGTAGTAACTTTGTCTTAGAGCTGAGTCAGTTATTTCATTAATGTGGTCACCCTCGTATCATCTGCAGATTTGCTGCAGTCCTGGTTTTGATTTGTTGTCGACTTTTGATCCATCCTTTCAAGCAGAGATGAGTGCGCTGCTACCAGCGCAGAGAAACGCTGCTCCTCACTGCTTGTCTGTCTGCGAGTGATGTGGGGAGCTGCAGAGAGCTGCCAGTACGCCTCCCGAACTGGGGGAGGCCAGGTTTGGGCCCCTCATCTCCTCTGGCTTCTGTGTTCTTCCTTGCACGTGCGTTAATTTCTCTTCTCCACAGCTTGTGGGTTTCCAGGTGCTGTGTTACCTGCAAATTAAATTCCACTAATAACTCCTGACTGCTGTAGCAATGTTAGGAACCGTGTGCTGATTCTTGTGCCTCAGGTACGTCGTAACTTCTGGGAATTGCGTGTGGATGATACGGTATTACTTTTGTAGTGGAGGTGTTATTTCAAACCGCTTGACTAATTAGTAACAAATGATTAGAATTTGAATATCATTTCCCAGATTTTGCCCTGGGCAGACACACTTTTCTTAAGCCTTCTGTGTTTTATTTCCTGGAGGGGGTAAAATGCTGCTGGCATTCATTCTAGCTGCTCGTTCTTCTGCCTTTCCACATACTTGGAAAAGCCACAATCAGGGTTTCTAGGATTTCAGTTAAGCCTTGAAATTAAATCCCGAGTTATTTAAAATTGTAATTGCTACATTGTTTAGGTTGGTTCTTTTCTCCTTGATCTGTCAGTCTCAAGCATTTGAACCTTGCATGCCTGCAGTAGGTAGAATGTCTCTGCCTGCGTGCCAAATAATTGCATTAGTGCTTCCAGTTTGGCATTGTCTGTGATTTATTCTTGGCTAGGTTTAGCTCACCTATGTATCGGAGATTACTATTTATGCCATAAGTTCATCCTCTTATTTGTGATGCTTTCCAAAAACAGTAGTCGTGAAAGCCAGTAATTCTTTCTGAGAGCCAAACAGGTTAAGTGAATGCTGAATTTGAATAGGCCTTCTAAGCTGAGTTCATAAATCTATGAAAAAAAGAAGTTGCTGCTGGTTTTGTACCTGAAGACATGCGTTCTCCGAATGGACGGTGGGAAATACGAAGTACAGCGAGGGGACACAGCAGCGTGGAGGTGGCTGCTATCATACACATTGCTGTGCCGTGCTGCAGGCTCCATGCTTTAAAATAGATATCGAAAAATTAGAAAGACTTGAGGAAAATTATGACAAAGAATGAATGAGGGTCTGAAAAACATGCCTTTACAATTATGAGCTTGAGACTAAATCTGGAGGGTTGATTATTGCCTACAAGCACCTGCATGAGGAAGCCTGATGGCATCATGATCCTTAATCAAAGGTACACCACGAGCTGATGGCAAGAGCAAAGCCACCCCAGGAAACACTGAGGATGTCATTTCTGGTAAGAGTGACCTACCTGGAAGCAACTTAGATTCTCAGGCACATGCATTTTGTCTGTTTATTTTTAATCAACATTTAATCGCTTTTAAAGCAAACCTGTTTTCCCAATATTCTGCATTTCAAGATTGAGTTCTTGGTGTCTCATAAAGCATAAGCTCACACGGCGGTTTTTCTCTCAACTGGAGCACTAATAGGAGTGTATCTGGTTACTTAATTTCATGATGTTGGTGGCTACATATTAGCATTAGACCTTTGTCTTCATGTCAAATGTGATTGAAATCAATCAACCGTTTGCAAAGCTGTTCATGGTAGATATGTTTGTATTTGCAGCCTATCTGGTGACAGAAGCATCATTTCCTAAAAGAAAAAAAGAGAGAAGATATGCTAAGGCTTCAGTGGGTTTATGTTTGATGCAAAATGGTTTGTGATGGTATGGCCATGCAAAATTATTTTATTGATACTTTAGTTTAAAAACAGTAATTCTAAACTTTCTAAGTTAACCGAGATGTTCACTTTTAGGATAATAATATCTGAATCAATCTTTTAAAGTTCCTCTGATTGAGAACAGAGATTGATTATTTAAAAATCTGCAAACGAGTGCTTCATTGGCAGGTGTACTAGTGATCGTTCAGGTGTTGTTTTGTTTTGTTTCTTTTGAGTAACTGAAAATGATTGTCTTTAAATGATGTTGAGATGCTTCTCCTCAAAATTTAGCCTTTCAAACAGATCGATCGATTTATCCATATCAACCTCAGCAGTGGTCTGTCTCCATGTTACACGGGGCCAAGATTTGTTAAGAGTATTTCTGATTTGCTCTGCATGAAATGTCCGTTTGTGTGCATAAGCAAGCAGAGCCAGGTAAGTTATGTACCAGAAATAAAAGTGTGTGTGTTGGCAAGATGCACTTTTTTTGATGCATGCAGCTTGTTTTGTAAGTCTACTGTACACTAGCAGATTGTGGCTCATTTCTCGTGGTTATTTCAATTTATTTGACAGATACAGTATCTTCTTAAAATGCTGCGCTGAGGACGGACTGTGAGCATTCAAAATATGAGCCAGACGACTTGCCTGAGATTGGCTAGATAAATCAAGCTTTGTGGTGGTTATTTTGTGGCTTTGCTTGTTCTACTGTTAAATTTCTTCTCGTACAAGTTCTTTATTGTTCAGAAGGATAATTGGTCTCTGATAATGTGACCATGAAATTCCATTTCCTTTCTTGGCCATAAGCGTGGCCAAAGTTGAGTTCATTTTCATTGTTTTATTCATGTGTTTTTCCTAGTAATGTCATAACTCTGTTCTTATTATTGAATCCAAATGGAGCAGGTGCATTTTCACTTAAAAACACTGTGAGAAGCGGAGATTGATTTCTCAGGAAAGTGATCAACCTTTCTGATGGCTGGTTTCTATCCACCACAGCCGTTCCTCAAAGGTTCCCAAGCCCCTGTTGCTAGTATTGAAAAAAAAAAATGACTGATATGCAAATGTTGTTTCCTACAGATTCCGGCAGTGCTGCGATTCAAGCATCAATTATGGAAGTGCTATAAGGCATTTCTTTGTACCATCGCCCAGAGATTTACAAAGTTACTACCTGGAGATTCCTTAGGTTTTTAATCCTAATACCTGGGGAGAAAACATGCAATCCTCACAGACTGCCAATCTAATGTTTTATTAACGAGATTAAACAAGTAAGCTAAATTATACATGTAAATCAAATAGAGAACAGAGCGGGCTAATATGAAGTCAGCACACTAATCAATTTATCAAGTTGGTTTATTTGATATGCTGTGATCAGTGGTCTTTATTTTCTTGTTCTAAAGTGCTGCGTGCCCTCCTCCCTCCCATCCCTTGGAAAAAATCATTTCCTCCCACTTCTGCTTTTGCTACGGGATAACGGGCCCAGTGAATAAGGAAAGAACTGCGTGGCAATCTACTTCATGCTAGGGTGTTTGATGTCTTCCTGCAAAACACCTTTTATAAAGAAAGCTGTGAGAAGAGCTAGGGGGATGAAGTTGCTGTGGAATGGGTGTGATGGTTCAGAGCATCCGATGTGCAGCAGGCACCGACAGCTCAGCTCAGATGGCACAGTGTGCACAGTGTGCCTCGGGGTCACCGGCCGTGGGGTGGGGGAGAGCCCGTGCTTGAGAAGCAGACTGAGAGAGGCTCGGAGGACGCCTGCACAGCGGCTGCTCCAGGCAGCACGGAGCTGAGCGGGGACTGAGCAGGGCCTGAAGTGGCTTCACGGCAGAGTAAGGTCTGCCCAAGTGGCATGAAAGCAGCAGGGACAACGGCACTGTGAACCTGTTAGAGGGGCCCCAGAAGACACCAACAATAAGGATGGGTGGGGTATGAGTGTAGATGGGGTGAATATAGTTCGATTAGCCTAAAGAATTAAAGAATAATGCTCTGGATGAGCAGTTTGAACATGGCAAGGTCTCCTATTCCCAGACAATGAGTGTATACTCCTTATTGTGCTTTAAAAAGAAGAAACAGATAATTTAAAAAATCCCATAATATTATAGTGTAGGTAATCTCCTCCCAAAGGAGTGTAAGTGATACTCCTGGATTTTTTTTTTTTAATTCTATTTTCTCACTCAGAAAATAGGGGGTAGAGTCCCTTGTTGCAATAATAAGGGTAGGGTAGATAATTATAACACTGGGGGATGCTTTTTGCCCTTCCATCAGACCCACAACAAGGGGTTTTTATTGTCAGGCAAAAGCATCCTAACTTCTCCGATGCCTCCTGCCCTGCGTATGCAGTCTCTGCCCTTCCATCCTGCGAGGCGTGTGAGCTTTAGGAGCTTTTCTCCCAGGGCTGAGACATTTGTGAGCGGTGTCAGAGGTTATTGAGACAGAATGCTCCCTGATGAGCAAATGAAATCCTAACGTGGAAGTATGATCTGGACTGTCGAGCACACATTCACAGGTTGTCCACACTTGTTAAGTTTTGACACACAGCACATCCTGTCTGGTTTGAGTTATCAGCTCTGGCTGCAACAGCGAGGGATCCCAATACGAGCTGGTGTAAAATACGAATGTCTAGGTTAGGAAATAGGAGTCGAACCTGCTCGTTTCAGTAATGACTGTTCTGCACATCTCCAGCCTGAAAAATATCAAAGGAGCAACTATGGCCTGTTTATAAGTTTAGAATATATTGCAGATAAAAAAAATTAGTTTCTTAAAATGACCTTCTGACAGCAGCAAGAACACACACACACACACAAAGCAACAAACAAACCAAACACAACCTTTTGTGCACTTCCCTAACACTATAAACGTTTGCAAGCACTACATCGTGCTGTTCGACTAAGTGTCTTGACTTGTCTCAGGCAGGGAGAGTTGTAAACGCAACACAAACTCCAGATTTCCTTTCTGTGCTCCACTTCAGACCAAACAGCGAGGGTGTTTACTGCCTGCAGAACAGTAGCCACAAGACACATTTCATGCAGGGCTTGTCTCATCTTAAACTTTTTTCAAGTTACCTTTCCACATAACCAGCTCTGTTCCTCACCTTCGTGATTCAAAGAGCTCCAAACAGTTAAGAACAAACAAACAACAAAACTTCTGTACATATTTGGAACCTATTTCTCTGCAGAGTTCTTCAGTATGAAGCTTCTTGTGGATGTTTTCAAACTGCACTCACTTGTATGCCTTAAAATAGGAAGATGTAGGCTGATCATAAGTTGACAGTATTATCTATGTATTTGGCATCAATATTAGCGAGCTTCTGTCATTTGGCAATTATTTCCATAGTATACCATATGGTGAAGAAAATGTTTTCATTCACCCACATATGACTACATTTTTGCTGATAGCCTTGTACTGTGTGCAGTCTTATCCCACAGAGGCTTGGTTAAGCCAACCAAGAACCTAAAGAGGCACGTGTGCTTCTGTCAGGCAGGAGAGCCGAGATGTCAGAACGAGGATCTTGAATGCGAGGGGAATTGCCGTGCTTCTCTCGTGCTAAGAAAGCTGATTTACAAGGCCCTGGGTCAGTACTGCTCTTCCTGCTGCCTCCATAAATGCTAAAGAAGAAATCGTTCCACTTTTTTTTTTCTTTTTTCCCTGCACTGTTGAGTTTCCCTGCTTGAATAATGATGGACGTGAGATGGAAATGACTTATGCCTCATGGCTTTCGGTGTGTATCACTGTGCGTGTAGCACATCCCTGCACTGCGATGGGGGGAATGCGGCACAAGTCAAGTCTTCTCAGACATGAGAGAATCCGGAGAAGTGACATTATGAACGCCTTGTGCCTGAGAAAGGTATAATTAGAGCTTGTGTTTTATAAATAGGCACCCATAGATTCATTCCTCCTTTGAGAATTCTTTATTATATGCATTTTTTGATGTTGAGTATGGGCTGAGCTTGTTCTGCAGCCGTGTTCTATCAAGTTATAAACTCAGAAAAGATGACTCAAATCTCAGGATATTAGAGCCCATTTGTTCTGGTGCTAAAAGAACGACTTTTTACAGCTAGTAGGTGCTAGCTTATACGATAGCACACCAGGATTCTTGCCATTTCTGAAGTACAGGAAATAATTTTGGAGAGTATTTTACTGAGCCCTTCTGTATGCAGTCACATTCTGGATTATGCAGAAAATGGAAAATGCATTTTATGGAAATTTCAGCATTTGCTTTCAATTGTGCTAGCAAAAACCACCCATTTTTAGTACATGTACATGATTTCTGAAGTTATCTGTGGAAGAGGTACTTATTTAAAAGGAAATTTCTGTTAATTTCAATACTTGGCAAAATCACTATTTACATTTTTATATACAGTATTTTTTAAAAAGTAGATAGTTGAAAAGAGCTATACAAACTTTTTTATTTAAAGACATGAAAGCTGTCTGTCTGTGTTTTCTGAGGTTTATCCCATTCTTAACTTTCTCTGTAATCTCCCCTTGCAATTGAAATTTTCAGAGAATGCATTTTGTGGAACATTTGTGCATTGTAACTGATGATGCACTGGAACCCATCCAGATGAGCTCTTTTACACAGCAGCTCTGCGGAAACATCACAAATTGCTCTTTGAATTCTAAAACTCAAAAATTATTTGGGTGCTATAGGTTGTTTGTTCAAATTTTAGACAACTTGGAACACCATCAAAGAAGGCTGAGCTGTAGCTGTACACTTCTCAGAAGATTTTGCACAGCAGTACAGTGTTGTCCTTACTTATGTAATGTTTTTGTACTAGGAGAGAGGGGCAAAAAAAAAATAGAGAATATTGCCTGAGAATATTAGGACAGGCTGCTTCTAATCTAATAATTTTTTTTTCTTTTTTTTTTTTTTTCATTTTAAGATTTTCAATTAAAATTTGTTAACTAATGTTACCTCTGGGAATGTTTTATTCATTACCTGGCAGATTCTACTGTTTTTTTTGCCATTGTAAAATTGTTTCAAAATTCCAAAGCATTTGTGAATTTAGACACAAGATACAACTCTGAAAATACAGAGTAGCCAAGTTTGTTTGTTTGTTTGCTCTTCGTTGTTTTTCTTCCACGTTGTTCCAAAAGACTCCAAGTTTTCTAGAATACCTATCATGTATTTAGAAAGCAGAAACAAAGTTTTTGTTACCAGGGTTCGTATCACAGCAGTTCTCAGGTGGCTGTTCCCAGACAATGTATGACATTAAAGTCATTTGGCAACTAGGTTGAAATTCTTGAATACTTTTCAAAATATGTATCTCAGAAGTGAACAAATCACAAAATCAAAGCATCTCAGAATTGCTGAGGTAGGAAGATGCCTCTGGAAATCATCTGGTCCAAACGTTGCACAGGATGGTTTTGAATATCTCCAGAGAAGGAGACTCCAGAAACTCTCTGGGCCATTGGATAGATGGGAATTACCCACCCCATTCTCATGGAGCTCCGTGTAACAAGATTTTGATCTGAGCCATTAACAAGACTACAGGGCAGAACGCCTCCCGTTACCGCAGTGTGCTTGTTTCAGAAGGCCAGAGGTACCTTGGAAATGCCACTGGCGTGGATGCTGTTAGGACCTGAAATACAACACGCACGTTTCCAGCCAATGTTAGAAATGGTCAACTTCTTGACCAACTCAGGGGCTGTTAGCCGTTGGTGGTTCTGTCCAAAGGACGCAAAAATGAAACCAGCTGGAATTTGCTGTGACCAGGTATTAGGATCTGACTGAACTGGCAGAGCTCACTGAAAATCAGCCACCTGCCAGCTCCCCACTGTGCCACGCGAGGGGCTTCCAGGAGCAGGTTACTGCACCCAAGAGCAGCGCCTGGGTCCGTGCAGAGCAGGCAGGGTACCGCAGGGCTCTGCCCGCAGATGTCTGAATTATTTGTTACTCTGCTCATGATGAACGCTACCTTCAGGACGCTGACCGAACACACCCAGTCTCAGAGTTTTTTCTAGTTGTTCAGCTTCCATCTTTTGTCACTAGCATTAAGATGTCCAGGAGAGGAAGAAAAGAAACAAAAAGGCAAGTGTGAAGTTTGTGAACCAGTCTTGAATATCTGTGCAAACTGTCAAACAAGTACTTGCAAACCACCAATACATGTAGCTGTTCCAAATGACTCCAAACAAAAATACACTGCCGAATCACAGGAAATACCATACGGCCTCACCGCTGCTCTGTGTGAAGTACCTGGCTCCTTGAGGAGAAACTAACGTGCTACAACAGCCACATGGCATTCACAGTAAAGTAGCTGAAGTGGCAGAGTGTGTCTGTGTCCCTGTATCATGTCCATTCCCCCCCTTCCTGCCCCTGGAAATATTTTTTCTGTGTGTGTGTACAGCTGGTACGAGATTATTTTTTTTTTTTCTGCAAGCTTCCTGGACTGGGGGGAGGTGAGGGAGATTCAGATGAAAGAATTTAGTCTCTGGAGCAACCCTGATTGGCATAGCTGTTATTGACTCCTGACCTGCTTTCTTTCTCCATTGCTCTGCAACTAGCCTGAGAGCCAGGGAACAGGAATCCAAAAGAGAAAAAAAATATATTGGCTATTGTTGATTGAGATTTATGTGATCTCCCATGAAATTAATAGAATGTTATTGAGGAAATGTCTTTTCTGCTTCCTATTTAAGGAGGAGCAAATTATTTGATTGTTCATTAAGGTCAAGTAAAAGCGACATCATGTGACTCATTAAAGATTGCAGAGCTCTCCCTAAAATTAGATCTCAACTATTATATCACATCTTTCACTAGGTGATCCGAGTACTTAATGCATCAAAACACTTCAACGGCCTCTCCAGTTCCCACGTGGTTACAGGGCTTCCTCTTCTCCATACCAACATGACATACTTGTGGAAAGCATCGCACCTGGGAAAGGTCTTTCCCCCAAAGACTAGGACGTGTCGCTGAAGATCAGAGATACCTTCCGAAGTGTTCTGTCCCAAGTACTTGGGAAAAGATCAATAGATTTGACGAATGTTGTCAGAGCTGCTGTAATAGAAATGTTTTGCGTACCAGTTACGCTAGGAGCCACATTGCACTGGGGACTGCAGGGTAAGGGGCTGAGCTCACGGATCTGTACTCTTTTGTCTGTTTGCTATGAAATAATGGCATTATCTAGTCTGGGTGCTTAGCTTAGTTGTTGAAAGGAAGAGCAGAAAGGCAGCCTTGAGAAACTTTTTTTTTTCTCCTAACAAACAAAAAAGAAACCACCTTCCCCTACCCGAAAGGTTAACCTGAAAAATAGTGAGGTGTGCACTGATTTGGGAAGTGGTGGAAGGGACCATTTTGCAGCAGAGATGAAGGATTGTGCTCGTGTTACACCTGAGAGACACTGAGCATTGGGATGGGAGCCGTGCAGAGGAGGTGGCTGCTGGACTGACCGCAGCCGCTGGTGGCGGTGGGGTGGTGACGGTGGTGGCGTGGGCCAGGCCGGTCTGTGTCAAACGGCCCCTTGTCAGTGAGGGAAATGGAAATGTGTGGTTAGAGGCTGTCCTGCTGGGAGGTGGGTGTCTGAATGCACGGTGCTGTGTCGGAAATTCTCCTGGCAGCGTTTCTGATGCCCAACCTTCAACTTGTGCGTGCAGGAGGTTCCCAGGGCTGTGCAGGGCTGGCTGAGGAGCCCTGCATGGGGCAGCAGCAGCACAGGGAGCTGTTGGAGCTGTCTCCTGGTGGGGCTGCGTTGTGGTGAGGGCGAGTCCTCCACATCAAGCATTGCGAGCCGTCCTCTCCCCCTCTTCGTTTACCGAGGGAAGGGGCAGGCCCCCTGCAGTGGGGCGCAGCGAGCAAGGGCAAAGCGCCCAGGGGAAGGAGCGTGTCCCCCTAAAGCTGAGCTTAGCGGTACGGGTTAGCGGAGGGCTGGTCAGTGCCAGCTCAGAGCCGGGACCCGGTGATCTCGAGGTCCCTGCCCACCCGGCAGTAATTCTGCGGCTCTGTGGCAGAGCCCTGGCGGGGTGCTGGCTGCTGGAGACGCTCACCGGGCGCTCCCTGCCCTCACACGCTGCCGCTGCGCACCGGGAGCGGGGGGGGAGCCGCGGGACCCCAGGCCGTGCCCCGGGGGCTGAGCAGGGGGCGTGCGGGCGGCTCGGGGCCGAGCGGGGCCGCTGCGGGCGCCTCCCGCGGTCCCCGTCGCGGCCGCCGCGCGCCCCCGCTCCGCCCGCCCGCCCGCGCGCGTCCCCGCTCGTCCCTTGCGCGCGCCCGCGCGCCGCCAGGCCGGTTGCCGGGGCAACGGCTGCATGGCAACGCGCCGGCAGCCCGGGGGCCGCCCGCCGCCGCCGCCGCCGCCGCGGCGCGCAGAGCGCAGAGCGCAGAGCGGGCTGGCTGCCCTCCTCCCGCGCAATAGATGCTGCGGCGGCCGCCCGGGAGCAGCCACGCGCCGCGCTCGGGCGCCGACCGCGGGCAGCACCAAGGGGCCGGGGCCGCCGCCGCCGCCGCCGGGGGCCGCGCTCGGGCGCCGCCGGGCCCAGGGGCAGCAGCGCGGAGCGGCGCGGGGATGGCGCGGCCGGTGCGGGGCGCAGGGGGCTCCCAGCAGTGGCTGGCGGCCGTGCTGCTCGGCCTCTGCTGCCTCCTGCCCCCCGGCCGCATCGCCGCGCCGGGCGGCGACTTCCCCGGGGCGGCCGCGGACAGCCTGGTGGTGCGGAAGGGGGACACGGCCGTGCTGAGGTACGGGGCGGCGGCGGGGGACGGGGGGGAACCGGGGAGAACAGGGGGTCCCGGCGGGGGGCAGCGGGCGGGGGGCGCTCGGCACGGCTCGGGAGGGGAGGGGAGGGGAGGGGGCTGCACCCCGGGCCCGTCCCGGTGGCTCGGCGGGACGGGACGGGACGGGACGGGACGGGTCCCTCGCCCCCCGGTGCCCCCCGGTGCCCCCGGTGCCGTGTCCCGGCGAGGAGCGCATCGAGCCCCGCGGCAGCGCAGTGTCCCCGGTCCTAACTTTTACCCGTACTTTGGTGCCGCGTTGCCGTGGTTACGGGCACCGCAGCTCCCCCGGTGCGGAGCTGGTGCCGGTGGGGCTGTGCCGGGTCCCTCCCGGCCCGTCCCGTGCCCGGTGCCCGTCCCGGCTGCGCCCGAGCCCGGCGCGGTGCCAGCGGCTGGGACGCGCCGTGAGCGGCTCGGGAGGTGCCGCCGGCAGGAGCCGGGAGCTGGGGGCCGGGAGCCGCCGCGCAGCCCGCCCGGCCCTGCTGCAGGAGCTGCTGGAGGTACAGCAGGGGTCTGTGTCGGGCTGTGTGTGCGCCTCGGCTCGGCGCTGTGTTTGGAGGCGTCCTGAAGTCCTCGTGCGTTCTGCCTGCGGAATCGGGGAGCGAAGGAAGCACAGCAATACGCCTGCCTTCCTCGTGCCGCTCCGGATCTAAAGGTTGCACAGAAGGGAGCTCGGTGAGCTGGCAGGCACGCAGGTGCTCAGCCGGTACCGAGCGTTTTCAGGATGTAAACGAACGTATGTTTAGAGCCACCTCATTCAGACGTCGTACAGGTGCTCTAAAGGTTTCCTCTGGGCGGCTTTCCGCCAGAATACGTGCTGTTTCCTAGGCCTGGGGTTGTGTCTGAAACTCAGCGTCTGTGCCGCTGGATAGGTTACATAAATGAAATCAGGGCTTTAAGATTAAAGCGTTGCTGTTGTCTCACAAGCGAGGGAGAATTTCTGTTTTGTGAAGAGCTGGTGTGAAAGGGAGCATGAACATCGCTGCTTAACTCCGGAACAAAGCAATTAGGTGGTGAAATAACATGGGGTTGTAGCTGGGTGGTGTTTTTTCATTCTCTTGCTCTGTGATTAATTTCTTTCATTTCTTACGCCTTTCGTAGGCTTTCCTTCAAATAGCAGCTTGTTTTGTTTTCAGCTGGGAATGCAACTTGAAGGGGGAGTGCAGGAAGCCTACAGGAAGGCACCTTCCAAACAGAGCACGGGAGACGGGCAGAGCTGCTCGGTGTGTATCTCACTGTGTATCTCATCGGCGCTGCTCCTCCTGAGTTCTTCCTCACCAGATCTCTGTAACTTAACGTGTTTAAATACACAGGAGAAGAAATGCTATTAGTGCCCTCGTTATTGGAAGCTGGCCGTTTATTTAGATGCAGATCCTGGTGAGCTGGATGAAGCACTTTAGGGGTTAAAGAGGAGTGTTTTCTTCCAGCTCTGTAGCCCTCTGGATTTAGCTCCTCTCGGTTTCTGTAGGCTGCAGCATCCCAAGTTGGCTGCGTGCAGTAGGTCCCTGCCTCCTACTGCAAGATGGCCATCGGTGCCTTCCTGCTGCCATGTGTTGATTCACCCCTCAGCTCCTCGCTGCTCTCCGGCAATGAGGGCTCAGAAAGTTACCTCCTTACCCATTACAGATCGCACAGCACTCCGCTTAAAGCGTCTGGCGTTCTTGCTTCAATAATTAATGCTAGGAAAGGGGAGCGATTCACGTGGCTTTGAGTCAGCGTTTTGCTGGCCGAAAGAAGATCGCGGTGATTTACGAGACGCACGTTCGCGTTTCTATGCACCCCCTGGCAGGGCGCATCCCACGCGGTGCCCTCGGCTGTGTGCCAACCCGTGCGGGGGGCTCTGCGCCCCGCGGGGACGTGGCCGGCCGCCTGCATCAGGCCTCTGCCCATGCGCCTCGCTCCTACCCAAAATGTGAGGGCAGGGGGCTCGTGGCACCTCCCAGTGAGCACCGTGGGGGCTGGACGCGCCGCAGCCCAGCCTCAGTCCTCGCGATCGCTTTCCATCATCGTCACTACAAATGAGGGCTGACGCCTCCTGTACGGGTTTCCAGGTAAAGCTTCCACGTGCTAACACACAGCACATAAACCCCGCGTGCCCCTTGCCTTGCAGCAGTTAGCTCCCGCCTGTCGAGCCCACGCAGCACCAGCATCGCCCCGCGTGCTCGTGGCACCGCCGCGCACAGCGGCAGCAGCCGTGAGAGAATGCCCAGCTCCCTCAGAGGGCCGGGGTGGGGTGTGCCAGGGAAAGCCTCTCGTGAATGACTCTAAGGAAAACCCGTCCTTCTGCAAGGTGTTCTTTCTGGTGATGAGCTCTTTCTGTAGCCTGAACAATTAAAAGCTGGGTCTTGTTTGTTTTCAGTCCGTGTTTGGTCCATGCTGCCCCAACGCTGTTTGTTTTACCAGTTATTGAAATCTGAAGGAATTCTGTCTGACAGGCAGTTGTTTTGTATGACAAAGTAATTTGAGGAAATGCTTGTTTTCAAAGTACAAATTCTGTCCTGCACCTGCTCTGTATGCTTCCCAGGTACTTGCCTAGGATTTAACGAGAAGTCCTGAGGAAGGAGAGAGAAAGTTGTAAAAATGTTTTTATGAAAGCAACGGATTGCTACGTGGTGAATCGCTAGGAGTGCAGCCGGCAGTCTGCCTTTGCAGAACCGGGCTGCTCTGCTGACCCTTCCAAAGCCCTCCCGTGAGACAGGGATCGCCCTCGGCTGTCTCTGGAGCCCCGACACGCCGGCAGCACCGGGGAAGCGGCGGTGCAAGGGAGGTGCCAACTGCGGCGCAGCGGGCTGGGAGCAGCCGGGGGGACGGCTCCGCTCCTGCTGGGCTGCAGCTGAGGCCTCGCTGCTCGGGGGGCTGAGGCTGCCTCTGCTTGCCCTGGGGAGGCAGCGAGGGTCCCGTGGCCCCAGGGCTGAGAGCATGCTGGTCCCCGGGCTGGCGTTCCCTGGGCTCTGGCCACGCTGCCCTCGTGGCTTCACAGACCCGAGAGAATCGTGTTTGGTTACTAACAGCTCCTATTTACCTGTCTGTGATGTGTAAACAGATCCCGCTTAGAATCCCTAAAGGTACAAATCTGAGGATGATCAAAATGGTTTCTGGAACAAGCAGCCTCTTTTTCTGCATTTTGTGTTTCTATAGCTCATGGCTGATAAAAGCTAGCGTACCTGGTAGTTCTTTTGTGTTGTGCAGTCACAGGAAATTAGGGGTTAAACCTGGCACATTTCTAAAACAACAGACTTCTCTCTGCTGTGCGGGTATGGAGTAATTTATTAAATGTATGCTGTGGAATACATTAAATGGGGGGTCTTTAAAAGACATCTAGATGTGGAGCTCAGTGATATGGGTTAGTGGGGGACTGGTTAGTGCTAGGTCAGAGGTTGGACTCGGTGATCTTGGAGGTCTCTGCCAACCTAGACAATTCTGTGATTCTGTGTGGATGAATCACTGCAAAGGCTGAAGCCTCCATCAGCTGGGTCAAGGCTCCCAAAGATGTGTGAAGATGTGTGACATCCTCCTGGTCTGGGAGATGGGGCTGTGACCGCAGCAGGGCTGCCGGTGGCACCACGCAGGAGCCGTGCCTGCCAGGCCAGGGGCCGTGCAGCTGCCCCGAGGGACCTCACAGGCTGGGCTGGCCGGAGCCTCCCAGCTCCACACGGGGAGGTGAGGAGCTGTTCTGCACGTGGAGGGGTCACCAGAAGGAGGTGTCGTGAACATTTGGCATGACCAAATATTTGGAGTGGCTCTTGTTTTCTCACATAAGGCTCAGGTCCTAGATTCATTTTTGGTTTTCTTTTTTTGTTGTTGCTGCGTTCTTGGACGCACGGTGCCTTTACTGAGAAGTGAGTTCCTGCGTGCTGGCTGCTCTCTGATAAATAAATGAGAAATTATACACTAGGCAGGGTGTGAAGCTGCGTATGAAGAAGTCATCACAGAAAATGAAATAAATTCTAGCAAAGAAAATGAGAGGTGTTTATGGTAAATGCACTCAAGTCCCTCCCAAGCTGGTGTCCGGAGGTGAGGTGTCACAGCGCTGCAGCACAGGCTTTATGGAGCGAGGGGTTGCAGCTTTCTGTCTTGTAAACACGCTTTGAGGCGTGTTAATCGCTGTCAAGCTCGCTGATTTCTTTATCACCGTTTGACTGGCCCAGGTGCTTGCTGTGTTTTCTGTTTGCTGCCCTCTTGCTTTCCCTCTGGATGCGGTAACGGCCGTGTTTGAGCCACTTTGGAATCGGCCTGGTACGGGGACGGATTCTGTTTTGGCACCAGCAGGTTGGCAGCAGCAGCAGCATCCTAGCCCACACCTCCAGCTTCTCTGGCTCTGCAAACATCCTGGTTTCCAGACCGGGCTTCCCTTTGCAGGGGGTACAGCAGTGTCTGACCGCAGGCACGGGGGAGCCCTGGCCAAACGAAACCTTCCTGGGACCACTTCCAGTTCCCGACTCTGCTTCCCCTGGCTGCGGGCAGTCAGGAGTGCAACTGGAGGTTTGTGGTCGTCGGCAGGGATTCTCGTGGGGGCTCCGTGCCAGTACGCCCGGAGCTGCGAGTCCCACAGAATCACACTTCAGTGGTCCCGAGGAGCAGCCCCCGGCCTCGGCCAGCTCAGAGAAGGTGCCTGTGGGGGTCAGGCAGGGGGTCAGGCAGGGGGTCAGGCAGGCTCTCACCCCGAAGCTGTTGGGGTCTTCAGGGGAGGGCTGTGGGTGCCTAACTCGTGTCTAAGTGGGGGGTGCTGACTGTTGGGCTTGGGAGTTCAGTGCCGCTTTTGCCTTCCCTTCCAGCAAGAGCTGTCCTTCAGCATCAAGTGGTCTTTGCCAAGGGAGCTGCAGTGGTCACGGAAAGCTGGTGACACGTCCACAAAACATTCTCCATCCGCTGTTATTTGCATTACTGGGGAGTGGCATTTGGAATGAGAGTTTTGTAGTTTGACTAAGGGAAGCCTATCAAGAGTGTATGGCATATTTAAATATTAAGAGACTGTGCATATTCTGACATTACAGTCCCTCTGATGCGCGTCCGTACGCCAGTGTTGGATGCAGTTGTGTGCAAGCATGTACAAATGCAGGTTTGTCTTTGGGGACAGGTGGTGTAATAAATATAAAAAGAAATCCTCTTTCCTTTATGATTTCAGCAGGTACATTTCTTGACTTCCGTACTCTTTTGGTATTCCTGTGCAGTTCAGGATCATAAATTATTTGGCTGTGTGAAGCTTTGTTCCTGTTTCTCTGAAATATAGCAGTGTTACGTGTAGACTGAGGTGCACACACACCCCTGTAAAATCAGGCTGGTGTTTGGGTAACAATTGCACGTTCCAAATCTCTACCAATTTTTAAATAAGCGTATTATGGCACTTGCCTCTCATCCATGCGGTTGAAACACATAAATTCATAGAAAATGAAGATAATTTATCTTTTTAAACCACTGCGAGTGTTTCAGGTGTTACACAGAGGAAACAATAAAACAAGGAATCAGGAGTGAAAAAAAGAGTTTGGTCCAAAGGGCTGTTTGATGGAGGAAGAAACAGACCTGATTTCCCTTCTTGTCATCCCACACAAGAGGTGGCCGCAGCCCCTGGCCCAGGGCAGCCGCCGGGCCCCCAGCCCAGCAGCAGCAGGGGGCATTGGCTCCGCGCTGCTGGCAGGAGCCTGACCCAGGGCAGTGCCTGGAGGCCCAGAGCTGTGCTGCAGCGGGATCGGGGACCGCTCTGGAGACATCTCAGCGCTTGAGAGACGTGTGTGGGTGGGTGGTGCGGAGGGGCTTGCACTCCAGGTGTGAACGCAGGTGCACTCCTGATGCCGGCTCTGGTGCCGTGGCTCTGCGGCTCCTGAGCACTGCCATGGGTGAGTTCTCCCTGGCCGTGGTGTGCTGTGGTGCCCTGCAGTACTGGAAGCGCACTGAACTGCTTTAACACGGCAGGCCGGGCTTTCAGAGGCATTCTGGCCCTCTCTTGGACCCCTCTGCATGCGGTAACAGAACCAGCAGGGAGAAGGTGGCGATGCCGGCACTGCCGCTGCGGCTCTAACCCCCCGTGGCAGGGGTGTGAACCAGACGATCTGTGAGGCCCCTTTGAAGCCAAGCCCCCCTGGGACTCTGTGAAGGCTCCCCCAGCCCCGGCCGGCCGGTGGGAGCCCGTCCCCACCCCTCTCGGCCCCCTCAGCCCCGGGAGGTGCAGGTTTCTCGCCCTGCCGTGGCTCCATCCAAGCTCAGCGAGGTGCCGCGGGTGGCAGTGGCAGTGGCAGGTAGCCCAGGGCTCTGTCTGGGTCGGTGCTGAGGGCTGCCTCACCCTGCTTCAGCTGTGTGTCAATTGTCTGGAAGGGCAAGGAGCAAAGACAAACCTTTGTCTCCCCGTGAGTGCTATTCCCCATGAGGAGCACGGGGAGAATTTTTGGTTAAATAACCCTCTGTTAAGGCTCTGCCTGCTGGCAGAGGTGGGGGTGGTCTTCGGAGTCCTCTTCGGTCTTGGCTCGCTTTCAGCCTTTGAGAAGGGATGATCAGTACGAAATCCACGTCCTTGTGCGAACAGAAATGTCCCGCTTAAAGCAGAGGAAGGAACTCTGCGAATTTGTAGATTTTCCCCAACTCAGCCCAGACTTCGGTTCGAGGTTCATGCCAGTGCAGCGATGTGCTCCTGTAAGCCGTTGGCAGCCAGGGCAGTTCCTTGTGGTCTGCGGCTGTGTGAGCACCCCGCGGCATGGGTCAGTGTGCGAGGTGGGTGTGCAGGGGCACCCCCAGGGAAAGCCCCGGTGTGCAGCCTGGCAGAGGGGGCTGAGCACAGCCCTCCCCGTGCTGCGGGGCCGCCGTGGCCCCTTGTCCTGCACAGCCCTACCAAACGCCTCGTGCCTTGGTGCTGCCGTACCACGAGCTACCAGGCTACCCGCTGGTTTTCGGCTCCGCAGAGAAAACAAGCCAGAGACCTGACGGTCAGCATGGCCCGGCACTGGGCTCAGCATGGGGTCTGGCTGCTCTACCTGCTAGTGGTGGTTCTGCAGTTCCTGGGCATCTTCAAGCTTATATTGTCGCTGTCTGGGGTGGCTGTGGACGTATGCCAGGGTGGAAGGATTATGTCATTGTGCACAGGCAAAGTTTGGGTTTTTATACCTGCAAAGCTCTTTCAAAAACACGAGATGAGCTAGAACATGCTCTGTTTTATAACAGAGAAGCTGTCAATCTATTTTAAAAGATTTTCCCTTGGCAACAGCAGACAATCTGGTGGTCAGACAGCCAAACAGCTATCATTAGTCATGCATAATTAAAACAAAGAGAGTATCCAACTGTTAGCAGTATCAGTTTTGTCTTGGAAAATCTAATTAACATACAATACTTCTTGCAGAAATCTCCTGCAATTTTTCTTATGCAAACGTCAATGTAAATGAAGGAAATTATATATATTTATGTGCAGCAGGCTGCGTTTTTTCTGTGTTTATTTAAATACACAGGAATAAGATATCCGTCCAGTTCAGTACAGCATCTGCGATGCACCCGTTGAATTTACATAACGCGCTTCTGTTGGAAGAGTGCAGGAACCTTACTCCCTGCAAACACAGGCACACACAACGCACGGTACAGTTGTACGCCTTGGATACTTCACTGGGTTCGCGTTAAAAATGTTTTTGGCTGGGTGTGATCCACCAGCACGGGACTGCGCTGGGGAACCAAGGGCTCCCTTCCTGACCACCCGCCCTTGTTGGGCGAGGACACGCCTGCCGGGTTTGTTCTACGTGGGAGAAGGAGATGCAGGTCTTGGGCCCTGGTTTCCTCGGGAGGGACCGAAGGCTTGTTGTGTCTCAGCGCACGGCTTTGAGGCTTGCTCCACGTGCCGTTAGGTGCAGAGGGGATGGGGCTGCCCAGGGCACGGCGCGGGCATCGGTGGTGTGCAGGGCCGAGAGGTGCTGGGGTGCTCCGAGAGGCGGGAAGCTGCACCACGAGTGTTGTAAGTAACCAGCTAAAGAAGAAAGCAAGGCTCCAAACCACGCTTGTGTTTCTCACTGGGATGGTGGCTTCTGGTAACCTCGTCCAGAGGCACTGAGGCTGTGCTACCAGCTACAGACTGGGCGTGCTTCATTAGGCGGGAGTGACACTGAAGGCCGTTCTCTCCAAGGAAAACATGATGGAAGAAGGGAAGGAGACGTTTCAGACAAAGTTCTTGTTGATTTAGCATGATTAAGGCGTATATGAGCATCCAAAATAAATGGTGGCACCATCCCGCCTCGCCCCAGCAGCAGATCCTGCAGCTGCCCTGGGAGGCAGGGTTGGTGCCGGCAGGACTCTGCCCCGTGCTGCCACCAGCCCCTTCCTCCTGCGGCCTGGCAGCCAGCCCCGTGCTGCTGCGTGGCTGTCCCCAGGTGTCACGCTGGTACCTGCCTGCTGCTTCCTGAGAAGGTGCTTGGCCATCCACCGGGCAGCTCTTCTCTCCCAGGAAAACCCTTCGGTACGATAGTGTGATTTCTGGCTAAGGTAACAGATACACAGACACATAGGCACACGTAAGGGTTTTTTGTTTGTTTTTTTTATAGACCTAGCGCTGGGTTTTTATATTAAAGCTGTTAATTTGATGTAGAGGCTGATAGTTTCTCTTACCCATGAAATTGGAGCGCATTCCTCACGTCTCCAGCTGTCCCCTAGGTCGAGCTCAGGCAGGAGGGGGCTCCCCGGGCTCCTGTCCTGGCTGCCCCCCGCCTGGGGAAGGATGCTGGGTGCTCGCGGTGCTGCCAGCGTGGGGAGGGAGTGGTGGAGGAGATTGTGCTGCTGGTAAACACAAATGCTGCCGGAGGAAGTGAAGCCGGATTTTGCTAAACCATTTTTTTCCCTTTTTTCCCCTGCTCTTTCTGCTTGTCGATGCTCACTGCCTAGAACTTTCTCTTCCACTTGTCCCCTGACCTGTTGTGGGAAGTGCTGCGTGTGCCAGTCGGCTCTGTAAGTGGCAGGATAAGGTTCCTGGTGCAGCTGAGTGCATTTAAAATCCAAGTGGGTAGTCCAGCATGACCCTTGTGTGAAAACTCTTCGATAATTTTTTTAGCATGTTTTTAATAAGCCTGCCGCAGTGCTGAAATATCTATGAAAGCGTTTTTACCTCCATTTCACTGGTTCTGGGTTTTAATAACAGCGGTGAAGGTTTGCAGAGACAACATGTTGGAGCACTTCATTCCCGTGGGAACAGGAGCACAAGACCTTCTCTAGAAGATAAGCAATGTGCGATTGCTCTCTGCAATTTCTGGTTTATTTAATCCAGCCAATTTTACTCTCTTTCGAAATAAGAGACCTGGTAACAGCGAAAGCACTCGGGAGGGCTGTGCCAGCCAGAAGGGTGTTTGCTCCACAGCAGCCTCACCCTGCGCAGTGCCAGGGCCGCGGGCGCTCCCGGCTCTGCAGCCAGGCAGCTCCGGCAGGGCAGAGGGGGTGTTCTCGGGTATTTCTTCATGAGCTCAAGCTAGTCTGGAAAGCTCGTAGTGGTTATTATTATCGGTGGGTGGGCACTCCTCCACCAGAAGGGGAGAACCCGTGCAAATAGCGCAGCGTGGGCCTGGCGCAGCAATCCATCGCCGCCGCAGCCGAGGAGCGGTGCTGCTGCGAGCTGGGCACCAGGACCTGCCTGGGACACGGTGCTCTGGGGAAACAGCTCCTGTGCCTCGGTTCAACCACTGTAATCCCAGTTTGCTGGTTTTTACTTATCTGAAGGAAGTTTAGCGGGGAGGGTAGCTTAGCACACCCTGTTTGCCCGTTCTCCGTGACTGTGAGTGCTACTCACTAAAAACATTCAGCTTGACACAGGAGCTCCAGGCATAACCTTAGCGTTTGATAAATTGTGGTGTCACTTAATTTTAAAATAGAGCTGTAAACGTGTGACAGAAAAATGAAAATGTTAAATATTGAAGCCAATATTTTAAGTAAGTGATACATTGCAGTCTGGGGATAAGCGTGTTTTTACGTTGTGCGACACAGTTTGACATAAAGTGTATATTGCTACTGCTCAGATTTCGTATCGGATCAGCTACTCTGTGCTGTACGGTACAGAGCAGCCTGTCCTGTGCTGGAGGTTGGGAACTCTGTGATGCTGTGGTGTGTGTAGGAACTGGGAGGGCTGCTGGTGCCCTCCAGGTGTGTGCGCAGGGGAACGCTGCGCTGCATTGGGTGTGAAGGGCGCTTGGCACAGCTGGTGCTGGATGTCAGAACCACGGCCCGTGCCTCGTTCCTTCCCAGGGGAGGCTGTAATAGCCGGGGCCTCTGTGGACTTCTGCTTGGGTAGCTTTGGACCCGTGAGCACTGAGATTCCTGCGAGAGAGACCGGTGCCCACAGTGCCTCCCTGGGGGGTTCCTGCCTCAGCATCCTTCACTTGGTGCGGCCTGGCCCCTGAATGGGCTCACACAGGTAAAGCACGCTGTGAAGCCCAAACGGATGGGCCATACTGCAGTGAAGACTCAGCAAGATGTAAAACACTGAATTTTCTCTGAATTGGCTGAATAAAGGTCAAGAGTTCTTCCTGACAGCAGAGGAGGAGAACTTCCTTGCCATCACCCATGAGTGTGAGGGAGATCAGCAGAGGTTTAGGTGCCTCGGGTGGAGAACAAAACTGCTCGTTTTCCATGAAGGCTTTTCTGCCTGTTCAGGACACCCAGCACTGAAGTGCAGAGCAGACAACAGCAGCCAGCAGTCACCCGGAGCTGTGGGCTCCCGACTGCACGGCGATGGTGGCAGTGGCCGGCGCTCCACCGCGGCACGGGGAGCAGGAGGCTGCGTCCTCCTGCATCGAGGGGCACGGCCGGGCTCTGCTGCCCTGGTGGTGCCCGGGCACAGCCCGTGCTGCCTGTGTGTGGGGACAGGGTGGGTGCTGTGGTGCCGGCAGCGAGGCAGGGGTTAGCCAGGGGCAGACATGGACGTGGCAGGGCTTGCAGGGAGCCCGTTGGCGGCTTCTTAATTCTCAAAGGTGCGTTGACTTCCCTGTGTGCCCCAAATTGTCCTCATGTAGCGTTTCCTACTGATTGATTGTGGTTTCTTGCTGAAGGAGTAGGAGTTACAAGGCATGCTATACCAGATTTTTAGGTGGATGAGACTCTCCTTTAGCTTAATTGTAGCAGAAATTGGGAAATGGTCCTAGAAGAACTTGAATGGTGTCAGCACACTTTGAGGTGGATTATAGATGAGGTTGCACCAGACCATGAATGCTTACCATCTGCAGGAGACTGACTGATTTGGGGAGTGAAATCCCAAATAATTCAATAATCCTGAACTGTCCTATCAAGAGTTTTTCAAAGGTGGCCAGAGGTACGTATGCCTTGGCAGAAATAATCAGAGAAATTCAAGTAGTCTGTGTTTGTCTACTGTGGCACAAAGCCCGAAAGGCTGAGGTCTTTTCTACAACATAAATGAACCCAGCCTTGTTTAAAACACGATTTAAAATCGGAAACTCTATCAGGTCTAAAAGCAATTATTGCAGTTATTCTGTTTCTGACCATCATAATGTAGCAGTTTTTAATAAGGGATTTGAATCAGATGAACTAAATTAGTTAAAAAATGAGCACAGCTGTATATGAAGGTCTCAGAAAGGACTTACGTTATTAAATTGACTTATTTTAGAATCCGTGCTTATGAAGTATTGAGTCATCTGTTACAGTGCGTAACTGAGCTGTGATGAAAGATCTCATACCTAGTGAGAGTCAAAAAGGCAATGTGTTTGCAGGTGTGTGTTGCTTACAGAACCAAATAATGCATATTAATATAATGTTGAAACATGCATGTGTACAGTATTTATTCTTTTTTAATTTGATGGTATATTAAAAAATTATAAGTTAATGCATTAAAAACTACGTATGCACTTGTCTCGATGTGTCATGTCATAATTACCTTGAATATTATGCGTTTACCATAGCAATTAAATCAGTAAACTGACAAAATCGCATACTCCTCAAATTTGTTATATTTACAGAAATGTTGGAGTGTTTCACTGTCTAACTACTCCTGTAGGTCATCTTGGTACAAGTTAAGTTGTATTGCAGCTCTCAAGACACTCTTTGTGATTGGACTCCCCAGGCCGCTTCCTAACTTCTAATCACGCTCCCACTCCAGCAGCGTTATATTGCTAATAACTAACTGGAATGGAAATTAGAAGTAAATCTAAAATGAAATATTTTAAATGTCGCTGAAGTGCTCCTATAAACAGTCAGAAATAAGTTGATCAGTCTAAGGTGTTTGCTGCACTGAGGCTCTCTCATATGCCAGGATGCCACCCCAATCTTCACAATCTTTTCAGTGTGGCTGTAGCAATGCGTTAAAGCTTCCTTGCGTCTCTCTGCAATGGCAATGGTAGTTTCCCTTCCACAAAGAAAATTCTGACCTTTACTGTTGAAGTTACTTTAATCAGGATTTTTTAGTAATGCATTTCAGGGTGTAAATTTACATAATGGTTTGAGAATCGTGGCATGCACCGTCCAAATAATTTAGAAAATCCTTTGGAAGATGTTGGTGTGTTGAATTGCATCATTCCTCATTAAGTCTGGAAATCCTTCAGGGCTGTTTCTGGAGAAAGAGGGGCCACGAAATAAACTGTTGATCAGACATTTCAGCTAGAAATTAAAATATCAGCATCCAGTTCCAACATCTACATGACTGTTGCCCTCCAGGAATTTGGAAATCCATGCTTCCAAACCAGGAGATTCATCTACTAGCAAAACATGCACCTAGCACTTGTCGGGGCTCTCGCAGAGAGGAGCCCTTTCTTCTTTTGTTTGTTCTTCAGCCTCATAGTCCTGCTTTCTAAAACAGCGGTGCCCTTCGGTGCTGCCCGGGGGCTGGCTGACCATCCGAAGGCAGTGCCAGTGCTCCCCGGTGCCTCTCTGCTCCTGGCGGCACGAGCAATGAGCCCGTGGTGCCCGGGGCTGCTGCGTCCCCTGCCAACAGATCAGCCATGTACCAGACACGGCAAGTACAGGGAAAAGAGCAAGGCTGCAGTTCTGTGATAGGTCCCAGAAATCGTCAAGGTGTCTTACCATGAAGACCTGCCTGAAAGCTCCTGATGGCGTGGCACAGCTCTGCGGCTGCAGGTCGGGGGTCCCTGGATTTGGGGGCCACAGATGGCGATGCTGTGCTCAGCGGTTACCTGGCCGGCAGGCGGGGTATGGGGGGTGCTCTGGTGCTAGAGCTGCCAGCCGTGTGTCCTCTGAGGTCACACGTGAGGATCCCATCAATCTTCCAAGGAAAACGTTGCAGTAAGCCCACACAAGTTGTTTGCCCTGTAGGAGTCTCCCTGGCAGTACCCGTGCAGTGCGCGCCGTGCCGGGCTGTCTGAGGGGGCACCCAGGGCCGTGGCACACAGACAGTCATCTCCGTGTGTCCCCCGGCACTTCCTCAGCTCGGCTTTCGGCCTGGAGCCCTGCACAGGTACGGAGCGAGGCCAGGGGCGGGTGAGAGCGCAGGAGGCTGTGGGGAAATGACTGATGGTCGGGGTGCGGGCACCAACCCGCAGGTGCGGTGCGTGGTCACATTCACAGGAGCCTGGGCGATGAGTAGATACGTTATGAAAGCAGCCTAATTATGATGAGCAATTTTCCCCCTGGCTGGAACAATTGGACTAGAAAATTGTGCTAGGCTTTCCATTCGGAGGCTATTAAATAGCAGAAGAAAAGAGAAGGAAACACAGTTTTTGTCGCGGTTACATTTCCTTTTTTTTTTTTTCAGTGTAGTCTTGCACATGGCCAGGACTTAATTTAGAATTAATTTAATTATCGCGTTCAACACGTGACTTTTTTCCTCACCTGCACGTTCAGCTCCTGGCAGAGGCGGGTGCAGGAGCCGGAGGGAGGCTGGGCTCGCTCGGGGCACCCCGAGGCTCGGGCTGGGCGCGGGGCTGGCTCCGCGAGGGCACGGCCGGGGAGCTGGGGCATGGGCACAGAGCCGGGGGCAGGCAGTGCTGCTCGCAGGCCCGACCAGCAGGCAGAGCTCGGAGCCGTCTGTGGTGATCGAGGGGTGAGGGCAGGGGGAAGGTGGCGAGTCCCGAGCACCCCGAGCCCGTCAGTGGGTATCTGTGGGATGCCAGATGCGGCTCGACGTTTCAGATGAGGCTTGGGACGCAGCTGTGGAGTGGAGAAGATCCGGGAGTCATTAGCACAGATACAGCACACTGATTTTCTGTGGTTTTGTGTCCTTCTGCCTGTTCTGCCAGGAGACTGGAGAGCTGCCACCCCCGACAGACCTGGTGCCTGGGTGGGCCCGGCGTGACCGTGCCTTGTGTTTGGATTTCTCCTCTTTGTCTTCGTGTGACGTGTCTAAACGCCCGATCACGAATTTTTGTCTCTGTAGGACACGCTTGTGACTCATTCCTGCTGGTTTTGTCTCTGGGCAATGGGTTCGAGATGAGTCCTGGCTTTGGAGCTGAGCAGAGCGCTCTGTGTGATACTCGTCTCGCCGGGTGCAGTGGTTTTGTTCACATATTTCCAGTTAACGTGTGTTCTTTGACAAATACTGCTACGACTTAAGTGGTAATATAAATAATTAATATCTTCGGATGCCTGGGATTTCTAAATATAGGTGCCTGGCACACCGGAGTAGTTCTACCACCTGGCATGTTATTTCTTTTCTGTACCTGTGGCCTTCTGTCCCCAGCAGTAGTTCACCTTTCTCTCCCCACCATCTATTTTAGCATTAATGTTTGCTGCAATGAAGCTACTCATGCCTGGGGAACGCATTATTCTGTTTATGAAAACAGTAATAACCCTGAGCGCTGCACATAGATCTGGACTTAATTCAAATAACTCTCGAAGCATTGCTCTTCCAATGGATTATGCTGATTCCTGCTTTTTTTTTTATATTAGCTAGGTAAAGTGAACAGTGAAGGAGAAGATTTTATATAGCTAAATTTATTTCTAAATCAAATATAATACTTCTAGAATTACTGTCTTGAAAGGCATACTTTTTAATATTTTAGACACATCTGAATAAATTTTACAAGATTAACCAAGTGAAGGATCACAGGGAATATTGTTGTGAAGCATTCATGGAAGTAATGCTAGTGTGGCAAATGCAATACGAAGCTAAGGATGGCTCAGCGCATTTCTATCTGCGAGCCACAAGTCGTGGCTCAGGGAAGAGCCAAGCCTCGAGCAGCGACCAAGGGAGGAGACACCCAGCCAGTCACTCACAGGGCGTACACGGGGTTTTCGTGTAAAACCTACGGCTAGTTAACCTGCTGATTGCAGCTGCAGCAAATCACAGAGAGGATCCGCTATCTCACTAAGATTACGGTTCATGATAAAACATTTTTGGTTGCAATGCTCAGTGATTGTGAGTACATAAAACAAAAGCAGCCACCAAACAACGCGTAGGCATGAAGCTTCAGATGTTCACTGAGCACGAATGGGTTGGAAATTGCTGTGGTGCCTCACAGGGGAGCGGGGGCTAGATGTGCATTAACATTTTTGGAAAACCTTTTGAATTCTTAGATGGAAGGTAATACATTGTAATAGCAGCAAGTAATATTATTTGGTACAGTAGCAAATGATGTTCAGTATTTACAATTCATCAAAGTTTATGTTACCCGGAATACAATTTCTGTGCAAATGTTTGCTGTCTTTGGAGAGGACTTGACACATTATTCATAAGTTAAATTACAATATCCAAAGCGCATCTGCTAGTAAAATTTCTGACTGGGTGCAGAAGATCAATACAAATCTATTCATAGCAGACTAAAATACTTCTTTTTTCTTGTTTAAGAACATTAGTTTGACTACATGGGTATGCTGATTAATAATGTACACCCGTACCTCTGTGACGGCAGGATCAGGAATGTTCTTACGCTTTATCTGGAGAAGAGTCAGCAACCTTCCCCTGAAACAGCCAGAGACATTCAATGGACTGGTCTTTGAAGGCGTCAACCCCTTTACGAAGTTGCAGTCTTGCACATCAGTTAATCAGTTGATAATAGAGAAACATTCAGGGAATGAGTAAGCGCCGTGGGCAGTGCTCGGCTCTAGTTTTGGCCAATTTTAACAGCGGTGGCTCCGTGGGGCTGGGGTTAGCTGCTCGAGGTGCTGGGTGTTGGAAGGCGCCGTGCCCACGGGTGCGAGGGCGAGCCCCGTGCTGCCAGCGGGATGGAGCAGCTCCCGCACACCTCCTCTGAGAACCACGGCTGCGTCTCCTCCTCTGGTCTCCCTTCTGCCGGCACTGTGCAGTATTGCAGATTGAGTTATTTTTGGAAAACACTTACTGTAGTTAGCCCCCCCCCAGCTCGCTGACGTGGAGTTTCCCTATCCAGCAAAGCTCTGTGATTGCATAATTGCGGCCGTTGTTCTGGGGAGCTGCACTTTTTAGCACGCACTGGGCTTTAACAAAAAGTGGATAGTTCCTGTAATGGCTCCAAAAGCACTTTCACTAGCAAAGGAGTTCTTTAAATAGTACTCGCTGAGCGAACCGCTAATTTGCATGACAGCTTGATTAAACGTAACCTGGTTCCACACGTAATTTATTTTGAAATTGTCGAACATTTCCATTCCATCCCATTTATTTTAAATTAGTAGACTAGTTCAATTAGATTATTTAAGAAAAAAAAAGTAATTTTTATTATCTTAATTTGTGTAAACTCAAATTCATACTTTAAAGTGGTTTGAAAGTGGTTATAAATAACAAAGCTGTTTGTGTCAGCATAAAGATCTGTTGTACTTGTTACTGTGATGCATAATGGAATGAAGAATTAGGGCTATTAATGTTCATCTTTAATTTTAGAGGAAGTTCTGTTGCAAATTTTGCTCTGTATTACAACAAATATTCCTGACTATGTAGTTTCTGGGAGAAATGAACCCGAAAAGATAGCATATAAGAATTCATTTTACACAGCTCTTCAGGAGGACACTGTTCTCAACAGAAAGGGATTGCCAGCCTGGGAAGGTTTCGGAGCTGGTTCTTAATTGCGTGTGAGATGGCAAGCAAGAGTTGTTTTGAACAATTAGTGATGCTGAGCTGCTCTTGCATTTTTCTTTTCTGCTTTACTCTTGGTTCAAGTAAATCCTTTTAAAGATTTCAGAAGTCTTAAAATCCAGCCCTGGCTGTGCTGGGTCTGTCTCAGGCAGACCCTAGACAGCAGGGAATGAAGCTATGCCAGGGCTTGTGCTTGTGTTCTGGGTGCTTGGGAGTTCAAAAGATATTTGCAGTTATACAGGTAGAAAAAAATACATCTTCTTTGAAGCTGGGCTAAATGACAATACAGTTTAGGAACTTTTTGTTAAGCTGAAGTTGGAATAATTGCTGGGAATACCCCTTCAGCTCCAGGCGAGATCTTCCCAAATTTATTTCTAGGTTCCTTTCGTTAGCTTCTCCTTCTAGGGGAAGACCTGCACAGCAGTTAGAAGTGAATTTCAGATCGGATATGAGTATGGACCCGTCAGTTTATCTGACCTACCACCTATTCCAAACTGGTGTTCTCTTGGGTATGTCTGCGTACCCACCTAGGTACAGATTATGTTAGACTTCATCAAATGTGTTTTGATCACTTTTCAGAGTGCTGTTGTCATTATTTGTGTCTCATGGCAAGACTTAATAGCAAGTGTTTGTTATAAATTAAATTTTCGCTATTGGAAACAGTAGAGAAGGTTCAGCTTGCATTCTGGCTACGTAATGGATGCTACTTTTGTGGATAGTAATAAGTATTTCTTTTTAATTTCTTTCCTTAGACCTATACTAAGGCTGTTTTGATGATTCATTGACCATGTTAATTAATTTTAAAGGCTTTTTTAAAATCCTCTTTTCATGATATCTTAAAAAAATCTAAGTGACATGGGAGCCTGCAGCTTATTTCCAACATAGTTTTAACAATTAGGAGCCTAAGTGTTTTTGACTTGCTTGTGTCTGAGTTATTTCTGAAACCAGGGGAAGAGGCTTCTGCAAATTGTAACCTGGTTATTGGTCAGGCCCGCTGGGACTGACACCTGCACAAACCCAGCGACCAGCGGTGCCGGCACAGGAGCAAGAAGCTGCTCTCCTTTCTGTCTCCATCCAGCTCATGGCTGGAGCTGTGACAGGTTTAATAGCCGACCTGCGGTGCGTTTTTCCCAAATGTGTTTGTGAACATATTTCTGTTTGTTTACTTTTCAAACTTATCCTTGGGATTGTTAGTTACACAAAGCATCTGAAAGGCTTTTTGTGGTTCTGCAAGGCAGCAAGGATTTTTAGATTGGTTAAAGTAACTTGTAAAACATGTCAAGTGCTGATTTTTCTGCGCATAGTAATTTTGTGTCAGGAACAGTAAAAATAACAACAAAACCCAAAGGCCAGGTGTGCTGTGAAATATGATTTATATTCATGCTAATGTAGCATAAGAGATATTTGATCAGGGTGGGTTCATCTTAATTCACTGCTGGAGATTAAGGTTTCTGGATTAGAACCCAAATCTTCTGCTAAAGATAGAAACAAATGCTTTCAGAGGGCAATCTGGACACCCGAAATCTGCGTATGAATGTCTTGGGATGGGTGGAATGATCTTCTTTAAATTAAAATAATTTGTAACTTAGGAAAGCCTTTGTTAATGTATGGCCTCTGAGATTGGTGGCGTAAACGAGTTGAATCAATCCTAAACCCATAAAAATACTCTGGAGAAAATCTTATCCTCCTGGAGCAATGTATGGCAGACAAAAAAATCTCAGAGCCACTGGGCAAAGAGCTCAATATACTCCCCAGGAACATTGAAAATGAGTGTGTAGAGGACAGGCAGGAGTTTTGCCAAAACCCAGTCAGTTTGCATTTATTGTCATCCAACTTAACATGGCCAGCTGCACTCTTCTTGAAAGCTGCTTGACTTGTAAGTCTGTCCTCTTTATTTATTTATTTGTTTATTTATTTGTCCCATAAGTACATCTTTTAAAGGGTCCTACTCCATGTCTTTGCTACATGGGGAGGCTTTGGATCTCCTTTATTATTTACTCCCTCATTTCCTGTCTCTGTTCTTGGCAATTTAACTTGCTATCTGCATGAAGATGACAGATACATTTTCATTTGAAATTTGCATCCTAGATTTGCAAACTAAAATAGCCATTTCTTCCTCTGAAATCTCTTTGTAGACGCCTGCCAAGGAGATCAAGCTTTACTTTTTTCAAAAAAAAAAAAAAAGAAGATCACGTCTTCATTTCTGCCCATCTCTCCCAGATGCCCTCTCTGCTAGCTCCCTCTTGCCCACGCCCGCAGCCTGGCTGCCTGTGCCCCTCTCTCGGTTCCCCTGCCCGTGCTGCCTCTGAGCCTTGCTGGTTCCTCCTGTCCAAATGCCCCAGACTGGAACTTTTGACCTGTGAAATGAGAACTCCTAATCAGTTCTTTGTCAACTAGATTAACAAATTATTTTCCTCTGATTTTAAGAAACACAATCTGCTATGCTCCATTTCTTTATACCACCGTGACAAATGTTTTTCCAACTGTCCTTCTGGTATCCTGCTTCAGTTTCTTCTGGCTCCAGCTTCTTCGTCTCATCCGGGATAATGTGTTTGTTTTAACATTCAGGTTATCAGGTAGTAATAACCAGCCACAAAAATGAATGTCTTTAATTTGGCCACTGCCCTGGATGTGACAGTGACAAAGACAGCTCATTGTCCGTGATGGGGCGTGTAGCACCTCATAGGTCTTCATCTACAACTCTCACTGCTAAGTTTACAATTACAGAACGGAAAACAATGAAGACAGAAAGGAGAACATTTTACCATTTTAATGAAAGCACCGAGACATGTGACACTAAATATATTTCTAAAAGATAATTTATTTCCTAAATCACTTTCACTTTTGAATATGAATAGTAGTTGTGGAAGAAAAATACCTGCGTCTAATCTGGAAGTGAATGAGCATTGGGAAAAATACTGTGGGCATGCTAGTAAATATTTATTTGTGATAGATGTGCATAAGTGAAAGATAGAATTCAGCATTCACTAAGGTTGAATCCATCTCATGTTGTAATTTATAAATTCCAAATTTATGAATATATGTATGAATGACTGAATATAGACTCTGCTTTGAATGCCAGCAGTTGAAGGTCATGCCATATTTCACTGGAAAGCTAATATTCCTGGTGTATATAATAAGATTTCACATCTGATCTCAAAGTAATGATTACTGGAGCATTTTAATACTCTATTATTGTGTAAGTAAATGTAAGTATGTAAATATTTTTCTTACACTTGAAGAAGCAAGTACTGTTTCTGTTATGTAACTGAAAGAAGAGGTACCCGATCCCATCAGTGTTCATGGCCATGAAACCTTACCAATAGGAGAGGCTCAGACTAGAAGGAAACAGTACGTTGCCTGTCTTTACATCAGTGTTAAAGTTTCCAACAAGTAGCCGTTCTTCTTCTGGAAGGAAGTGGACTGATGCCACTTGGGAATCATGAAATGCTTTCTGAAGCAGGTGTTGAACACCATCTAGGACTGATAGCCATCCATCACCCAGGGGATCTGGATGCTCTGAACCTTGCAGTGCTACAAAACTTGGCTGAGAAGATCCCCGTCTGAGTGAAAAACCCAGCAGATTCAAGTAATTAACAAAAACAGTACTATGTATAAATATATATACATGTATAGCTCCTTTATGAAGAAGGAACTGCTCCAAATCGATCAAAGTTCCTTGAGATTTGTCTGAAAGGCTGCATGTACTGAGCACTGGCCTTACTGCTGCTCACTGTTTGAGTTAGTGCTATAAAAGTTCTTCTGTTCTTAAACAATAGGGCAAGTTGCAACACCAGTAGGGCTATGGTGAGTGGTTTGAGATCTAGATACGTACGAGAAGAATCATCAATGTGAAATCAGCGCTGCGTGGTGGGAAGGGGTATTTCTGTCATTGCCCATGGAGTCAACCTGGTAAACTAGAAGCATTTCTGTGCTGTTTTCTCCCCGCAGTTATTTAACAAACAATTTATTCATGTGTCCTCTGTTCATAAACCCATAAATCTTTTCTATAAATAAACAGTTCAATTTTGCTTTAATAGTCAATTCTACCTTTGGATTATGGAAGGCGGTACTTCTAGAACCAGTGATTTCTGCCAGGAAAAAAAAAAAAAAAGAAAAAGATGCCTTGGTATTAGAGCGTGCTGGGCTCTGGTTCCCTCCTGAAAACCCGGCGGTGGGGACGCTCACGCTGCTGTTTGATGCAGCACTGCTGAGGAGTGTTTGCTTAAAGTGCCTCACTGACATCTTTCAATTCCGGATGCATATTAAAATATTGCGAGTAAAGAACAAAATGCCCGAAGCAGTTACTACTGCTCTGTTTTTGTATTCTTTTGGGCTCTTTCTTAGCTAGGCTTTGACTTTGTCACCAACCTGGATAATGAATGCCGGGAGAGTCGACGGCTGCTGCTGGTTAGCGGAGTGAGCTAATTGGAGGGGCCTGCATCGGTGACAATTAGGAGGAAGAACAGTGGAGCAGATCAATATCCTTCAGAGCAGGCTTTGCGTCCGCTGGGAATCTCTGCCATGATGGGGCTGCCGTGTCACGGAGAAATTAGGATATAGCTGATTGCTGTGGGTAATTTATTTGCTTCAACTTTTATACCTATCAGGTATCAGGTGTATGTTTCACACGGTAAGCTGCATTAGAGATTCAGGTATCAGATTTTGACTGATACCCCGCCAGCAGGCTCAGGATGCTGCAGTGATTATACATTTATATTATTTTCCTTTGTGAGAGTGTAACATTTACACACGTGACGCGCTGTCTGGTATGTTAATTATTAGGAAGGTGATTAAATGCCTGCTGCCGTGGCGGGGCGGTGAGCAGCGTGGCACCTTGCCTGTCCCCGGGGCTGGGAGCAGCGCGGTGCCGCGGGGCGGGCAGGGAGCGGAGCGGGGCCCAGAGCTGGGGCCTGCAGCTCCCCGACACGGAGCCAGCTCGGACAGTGCCTGCGGCACAACCGTGGTACCATCTGGTGTCCTCGTGTTCCCCTTCCAGCTGACCACGATACCCAAAACGTGAAAACACCGCCTGTGGGTAGAAGCGCTCACTCGGCATTCTCAGGCAGAGATTGCAGGCGTAGGCATAGAGTCGGTAACGGGGGAAAAGACCTCTTGGAGCATCTTTCTGCCAGCCACACTGATGAATTCACCGTTTCTGAGGCTGCCAGAGGTGGATGGGAAGTGCTGTTCCTGCTGGTTGGCCTTGCTGAGGTGCTGGTTGAGGAGCGGTCGCTGTGGCTCCACGAGTTGCTGCTGTGAAGACGAACTGGCTGGGTTAATGGGAGGAAGACCCATGCACATCTAGCACAGGATGAGCTTGAAGCTTCCAGTGTGATTTTGGTTTAAAAATATTGCTAAAAGTTTTCAGAAAGTTTCTGCTAATGTGCCAAGAAGTCGGCGGTGCCCGTGATAAGTCACGTTGTGGGGCCCTGACAAGCGGCGCTGGAGCTCGCTGCGAGGCGATACAAATGTGCCTGCGCCGCCGCTCCTGGCATTACCCAGATGTAATGAAGATATCCTATAATCTTGAGGATCCAATTTACTAACTGTCAGTGTTAATGTAATCTCTATAGAAGTAAAACTCCGGGTTTGACATTAACGTGGACATAGACAGAATCCATTTCAGGTGAGCATAAAAATTCAGTCTGTGAGGTACCTGTGACTGTCACAGGTGAAAATATTTGCTAATGAAGTGTGTATTAGTCCTAGACAGGTAGAGAACTCCCTTAGTCTCTTAATTTACTTTGAATAATTCATTAGCTAGCACTCTTCACCCATGACAGTCATAGGTAAATCCCAGGCTGGAGCTGCTAATTAAAGTTGCAGGATGAAGGGAAGCTACTAACGAGACGCTAGACGAGTCCTCGAACAATACAGAGGTAATTCTAAGCGCAGGAAGTTTTATTGTTGGTTTTCACAGAAGGGTAAGGAAATGCTGAGGAATTTACACTTGTTATAACAAATAATTAGAAGTGTGTGTGAACGTAAATGCGAGGCTGAGCGAGGGCGAGATGCTCCCCCGGTGCCAGCCGGTGCCTGCAGAGCTGCAGAGCAGTCCTGAGGGATCATTCAACAGCTTGTTGTGAAAATTTGTTGAATATTTCACATTTAAAAAAAAAAAAAAAAAAAAGATAAGCAATGAATTTGTGGTGTTTTTTTTTTCCAACACATTTTGGGATAAATATATAGCTAAAATATGACCCGTGTCAGCTTAATAAAAACTTGTTACCCATGTGATGATCTGTACATGCGCTGTTGTCAAGTGAAACTCCATAGTGTGTTTGTGGAATGAAAACATAAACGTACACTTTTGGATGGTAGAAATTAACCTTTTGCTGTTTCTACTGTAACATGAAAGTTAGAACCCTCCAAATAATGTTTTATTGGAGACTACAGAAGATTGGATCTGTGCTCTTACTGCTGCCTGCTGGGTTCAGCACACAGAAACATCTGATGTCGGAATACATTTAAATTGTTATATATTAGGAATGAGATCTCTAGATATTTCTGTGGGAATATTGGGGAGGATAAAAGCACATCTTAATGCCTTATTTCAATATATAAAATACAACAGTGTATTTAGACAAAATGAAATGTGTTAAAGCAGTTTATCTTATTTAAAGAAAGTGTTTAATAGGAAAGCCTGCAGAGCAGAGCTTCACCCGACCTGGGAAAGGCGAGAGGAGTAACTTCCAAAGCACAGAGCAGCCCAGGTGCCATAATCCTCCCGAAACTTCTGGGGACAGGGGGCTGGGGGATAGTTACGCTTCCACAGGTGCACATCAACGTGAAAGAAAGGGTATCGCACAGAAGGCAGCTTGGTCTTTTGATCTGAACTCCAGAACAAATATCTGTTGTTACAAAAAGTGGCGCTCAGCGTGGAATTACCAGAAAGAAGTTGTGCCAAACCCGCCGAGTGTCCCTCACAGCACTGCAGCAGGATGTGGCGCTGCCGGCAGGGAGCGGTGCTGGTGGTGGCACGCTTTCCTGGGGCCTGCCTTGTCCAAGGGGAAAATAGATAGAATTTCCTTCTTATATCTAATCTAAACCTACCCTCTGTGAGCTTAGAGCCATTACTCCTTGTCCCGTCACTGTGCTCCCTTGACAGAGGAACTTTCTGGAAGAGCAGAACATGAAGTGGTTGAGGTAGAAATGTAGTGGTAATGGCGAGGAAGTTAAGATTATGGAAAATGGATCTTATGTTGGTGAACTAGCTCGTAAAGCAAACAGTTTTAAAGCATTTCAGTGTATGAACCACAGCAAACCCCCCTGTGCTTGGGAAAAACAAAGAAATGTAAACTGCCATATAGCTACGCGTAGATCCCAGGCCTTAACAAGGAAATCTGATGAATTCTCTGTAATTTAGCATGTTCTTGGGTCCTGAAGGGATTCGAGCTAATTCCATTTGCAGCTCCCAGCTGAATGTGCCTGTGCCACGTACTGCCCCAGACAGTCACCGCTGCTGACCAAATGTCCAGGTGAAGCGCTCAGCCATCGTCTGACATAGCTGGCCGACTGCCGGGCTCCTCCAGCTCCTAATGAAACTCGGCGTTTGGAGAAGTTGAGCAGATTCTCTGTTTTCATCATTTTTCTGTGGGATACCAGCAAATATAGAAACTGTGATTTCAGAATCACATTTTGATGCTGTGCAGTCTTCCCGTTTGGGGCGCTCTGCCAATTGCTGCTGGTCCAGGAAAGCTTTGTGCTTGCGAGCAGCTCTGCGGTGATCCGTGTGCGGATGTTTGCAGAAGGTCTAATCCAGCAGTACGCTTTCCAGTTCATACAACTTTCTGATTTCATTCGTGCAGCAGGTGACTTTGCACCGACTGAAAGTGATTTTGACCAAAGCCACATTGTGATTCATTTCCCATCTGTATTCAAGCGGGATCTATTTTTATGCTTACATAGAGAATGGGGTGACTACAGACAACTTGCATGCTCTCCTTAGAGTGTTTCCAGCTGCAGGTTACTGAGATGAAACAACACTGTACCTATCCAATAAATAAGAGATAATACCAATTTCCCTACATCAGAAGAATCAACAGTGCATCCAAAGAGGTGAACAAACTGTAGCATCTGCTAAGAAAGACAAAAATAAGTCAAGGGTTTGATTTGTACAGACCATTAATTGGGTGTTTCAGTGCGTGTGGGTGAGGGAAGTAAAAATTGGTTTGTTTTATGCTGCAGTTCTTGCTGTGGAGAAATTTGAAAGAGAACTGCAGCAAATCAAAGGGAAGATGAGCAACAGTGGCAATCCGAACTGTATCAGCAATGCGTGATATTTACGCCTATAAAGAAACCACTTAGGGAAATTAAAAGTGCAGTTGTAATTATGGATTGGTCCCAAAAGCAAAGGGAGCCTGAGACCCTGTGGTCCGTATAAATGCTTACCTGTGCGAGGGCCCGTGGTGGGTTTGGATGCAGCACTACAGACTGAAGCCCCTTACTTTGCAGCAGGTTCTGTGCCTAAGGCATCAGCAAGTAAAGAAGCAAACCTCTCCGCAGAGCCCCTTTGGCTTAATCACTAAATTCCCTTTCAGTAGAGACATGTTTGGGAAACGTTTACATCATGGAATGGATGCGGTGTGTTGTTCAGGGCTTTTATACCCGTCTTGGATCTTCTAAAAGATGCCGGAGTGTTTTCTTCCACCTCAGTCTGACTTTGAGGAAGATGAAATGCAGTGATGTACTGCGCTGGTGACACTGTTGGAAAGGGATCTTCGTGTCTAAAGCACTTAATGTACAGGGCAGGGAGGAGAAGCAGGAGGTTTAGGAGCAGCTGATGGCCTGCTGTGTGCAGCACGGAGGAATTGCATTGCATTGCAGCGCCTGCAGCTGCGCTCAGCAAGGAGCCAGGCACACGGGTCTCGGTCCCGTGAGGTGCTTGGGAGGCAAGGCCCCGGCACCCCATGCGTGTGATCTTTCAGCGTGTTTGACCTTGGCGGCTCGAAGCACGTTGGTGCTCAGCGCGGTGCGGGGCGGTTCTCCGCAGTGTCCCTGTGGTGCTGATGGAAGAGCTGTTCATTCTCTCGCATTAGTGAAGAGGTTGAGGAAGTCCCGGTGGCTGAAGAGCATCCTGTACCTCAGGCTTTGTTTTGATTCCTCCAGACCCCTTCTTTTCCAACAGTAATGTATAAAGACACACAACTTCACCCTACGGCCCTACCGCCCACTTAAACAATGTCTCATTCGCTGAACCCCAGTACTCACCTCTATTTCCACTTAACTTGCACAGTTTTGTTTTTTGAACTGTGAACTAAATTAAAGAAGTGCTCAGAGCGGCGTGGTCTGCTGTCACAGGCTGACGGTAACCATGCCTGTGGTCCTCAAAGTCCGCCTGTGACTGAGGAGTTCACAGCAGGCAGGGCTCAGGGAGGGAAACTTTGAGAAGAGCTGGTGCAATTGGCTATTTTCTGAGAAAATGAGGAAACATTACCATTGCACCTCCATAATAAAGTACATTGAATTGCAAATGACAAGCACGTAGTTGTGATTTAAAATGCGAGCAGCTCTTGCAAATCAATACTAGCTATATAAAAAGAGTTCAAAATGATAATAAGAATTAATCCTACAGAGAAATATTCATGGCAGTCATGATACACTGATTTCTGCCAGTCACGGCTTGATTGCGTTTACAGTTACATTTGTGGTACTCTTGATAAATCTGTGATTGGAAGATAATGCTCCCGTCTGAACTAAATGCATCTCGGAAAAAGTCTCAGGACAGCAAAATGCAGAGCAGACCCCAGGCCTCACCTCTCCGGTCAGCCCGGGCTTGGGGCAATGGGGCTGTCCCTGTGCTGGGGCCCAGCGGTGCCGTGGCTCGCTGACAGCCTGCTGAAACCCACCCGCCCCTGGCAGGGGCCTTCACCACCCCGGGGAGCTCCCCTCTCCCACAGAAAAAGGAGGAGATTTCTGCCCCAGCTTTCCAGGAAGAAATGGTTTGCCTTGATCTTAAATGGGGCGTGCTGGCACCGGGAGCTCCCTTTCCCTTTCCATGGGCTGTGACTCTGCTGGGTTTTGTCCTGCTATCTAGAAATAGGTGTGCTCTGTTGGCACTGGTGCACCAGGGTCCTGTATTTTCTACAAGTCCACGAAACACCATCGTTATTCAAAGCTGTATGTTCAAACAATTTGACTTGCTGGGATGCGTTATGGATAGCGTATCTGGGTGCCTTGTGCTCGGTTTTGTTATAATTCCAGTTAGATTTTGAGAAGACCGAATGCTTTGCTTTCTGAGCTATGAACGTCATATTGCCACATCTGCTCTATTTTATTTTTTTCTGACAGCTTAATATTAGGCGGTTTCTACTTTTCTCACTTTGTTTGTTTCACGTTGGTTTTAGAGATTTGAACTCTTCTCTCTGGAAGCTGCTCTCCTCCTAAAGGTCCATTACTGCCCACAAACAGGCAGTTTGTGATTTCAAAATTGCATTTAAAGCTTAGAACAGACTTTAGGCAGCAACCTTCTTTTCTTGTTCATGTGTAAAGCAACCAAATGATACTTGGAAAATGAATTAAATAATTGCGGAAACCTTGGAAAAGAGTATGAAAATTTGCAGACATTTTCACATAAGAGCTTTTTTTTGGTACTGTTGCACATTATTAAATTTACACAGGAGCCTTAAGTGATTTCTAAATCCAGGCTTCATTGCAAAACATATGCCTACTTCAGTTCCTCCACGGCATTCAACCTCTAGTGAATATTTTGTAACACATCCTGTTATTATCACATCCTTCCAAATTACTTTAGCTTTCATCTTCCTATGATCTCCATCTAGACTTGTGCTAACACGTTCTCATCCACGTGTTTCTCTGGTGGGATATTTTGCCTATTTCTCACGATCAGTCTGTGGATCCAGAAGCTCTTGGCGTCTGGGGAACCCCCACGTGTCTCGGAGGCACCGCAGGAGTGCAGGAGGTGCAGAGGTGCCCCCGCACCCCGCACCCAGGCTGGAGGGTGTGCGCTGCCCACACAGCAGGGTCTGGGGCGCATGTGGAGGGGAGCTCGGAGAAAGGCTCCCTGCATGCAAGAGCTGCTAAAGATGAAGTTTGTATCTTCTCCTTCTCTTTCTTCCATTCTTCTCCTTAATATGAGGATTTTTATTTTGTTGATTCATAGGTTATCTAAATATGAATAGGTTCGCATCAATCAGCACTGCTAGCACTGCAGGATGAATATAAACATTGTGTTCGGTACTTCCCTAAAAGAATGAGGATGTGTCTGAAATGTAAATCCTCATCCTGCAGTCTTTTCACATGAATCCTTGAAGCCTAACTCTTTAGGTTTTTTCCCTTTTTCCTTAACATTAATCAATTATTTTCCTCCAGAGTTCTAAATCGGTTTGCAAGAATTTATGTTATCTCTGGCTTTATGTTAATTTCTGGGGGTTGGTAACAATCAAGTATTATACAAAGCACAAAAGTTAGAAATGAGAAATTTTCACTCATTCCTCCAGATGAATGTTTGAAATGTATATAGTCTGTTCAGATTTCCTATTTATTCAGTGACCAAGTTTTAAATTGCACATGGTAATTACTCGCTGTTCTCCATACTAACACATTCTGGAACACTGAGGGAAAATTACGGTGCGCTCCTCATAGTGTGAGGAAGTGAACGGAGGCAGGATGCACCCCATGCAGGGGCTCCAGGGAGACAAAGAGCACGTGTACTGCTGCCCGTACGGAAGGTGCGTGCCGGGTTGTAGTGGTGCCATTGCCATTAAGTCAAGCTGCAGGTAGAAGTTTCCTGCAAACCCTGTACGTGAAGGCATTAAAAGATAACGCCCTGAACCTAAAAGCCTTCCCCTACAAATTGGGGCCCCTAATTGTTACTTCAAACATAACAACCCCAGAGCTAATCCCAGCTTGGCCCACAGCACCCAGGCGTGCCCCCTGCTCCGAGCTGGCACGGCTGGAGGTCAGGGCACGAAGCCGTGCATGGGGAGCAGCCCCAGTCAGCCCCAGCATCCCGCTGCTTCACGGGGCATCCTGCAGGCTCCGAGGACAAACCACCTCGCTGCAGGGTGTCGTTGAGCTTCTGCAGCATCTCCACAAATATTTGTATTTAAACTCGACAATTAGAATGAACAGCAAACAGTGCGCACGAAGAATCATTAGCAGAAAATGTGATTATTGCACCTTACGTTTAAAATGGTTTAAGTTAGTATTCTTGACAAATAAAACACCTGACCTTTTATTAAAGGGGATGATTGGTGTTAGTAATTAAAATACGGCACGCTAAAGATAATACATCTTCCAAGTATCCCCGGCTAATTTGTCTTTTCTTTCCTCATTTGAAGATTTTTCTCACTTTTTGAGGTTTTTCTTCTAATGATTCTAACTGAAATAGTTTACTGCTTATTGAACTGAAAAATAATTCCCTAACCTTAAGCTAGAAGTTCTTGGAGATACATGGGCTTCCTTGCAACACGAGAAACACTTTGCTGCTGCACCTTTGTCATTTAACAGTTTCTTGATGTTGGAAAGAAAAATGGTCAGAGATGGTACTCCAGCAGTACAGGAGCTGCTACACTCAACCTGCGTGGCCACAAAGAATTGGGTTTTCAGTCCCCTCGTGGTGATGTTCTGCAGTAGATGTTTACTGAGGTGTCAGAGGTGGAGTTCAGTTGACGTCTCAGATGCAGGAATTCACACTCCACTTTCAGGCTAAAGTCCAGGCCTGCGCGGGGTTGGTCATAACATTTGCATCACGTTTATCAGCTGAGATTGAATGCTATTGCTACCCTTGGTTGAGCACTAAAGTTCCAGGTGCTGTTTTCCAGAAGACCTGGCCGAGTGCTCTGCCTTCCTGGAAGCGGCCAGGCCTTGCCCCGGGCAGCGGGGGAGCTGCGGCTGGTGTCGGCAGGGCTGGCACAGCCTGCTCTGGCGTGCTATCAGTAGCAGTGTAACAGGTCAGGAACGGGAAGAAAAGCTTTTTTATAACCACAGTCAGGTCAGTGGGATGAAATAGGAGTTCAGGACTGTAGGATTTCAGAAACAAAAGGCTTCCAGAGAGGTGGTGCATCCTCCCGGGGTGCGTTGTGGTTGGGTTTATGTTGGGCAGGAGAGCAGAGCTCTCAGTTCCCTCTTGCATTGTCTCTGATGATTTTTCACTCATTGTGTGCATTAATATGAAAACTGTGTATGGCGAGCACCTTATATCAGGGGTGGTCTATAAATTAAGATTGATTTTTATAGTCTTTGATACACAGCTGTTAAAGTATTAGTTCTCAAAGACTTTCCTTCCTATGGTTCTGCGTAAAGTAGTGGTGGCCAGACTTTTAGGGTATTTCAGAGTCCTACAGGTTTGGACAGGCAGCTACTTCTCTTTCTAAGAACTGTCTGAGCACACAAATTCCATGTCATTCAGTGGGAGCTGAATGTTGCTGAGTAGCCATTTCTGGAGTTCTGTTTCAGTCTTTAGGTAATTCAGGTGTCATTTTTAATCTTGCCACTAATGTGCTCTATGCAAAAAAAGTTTCAGCAGTGAAACTAGCTCATCTCTTACCTAAAACTTACTAAAATTTATTCTTCTTTTCCTTACCACCTGAATTTTCCATTCCTCCATACAAATCATGATAGTCAATTTTTCATGCAAATGAAAATGTTGACCTACAATTACAGAGAACAGATTCAACCAATCTTTATCATCTGGGGGCAAAGGCAGACCTTTTGTATTGTAATGCATTAGTTAGCCAATACATCTGAATTTACATTTTCTTGGATGAATATCTGGAGCAATACTTGGAAGTCTGAAGCTTAGTGCATTTTTATTGTAGTTAGCAGCTTTTGACTTGGTGTAACCCACTGTTTACTGAAGGTCTCGCTCAGTCTCAGGTGATTGCGCTGCACGAGGGCATCTCAATAAGAGGTAAGAGCAGACTCTTAAGGCAACTTGATTTAGTTTCATTGATGGCAATGAAATGATGGCAATCTAGGTAGTTGAGAGAGAGAATAAATCTAAAACAAAAAATAACGACACAGATGTTCCCACAAACAGGAGTAAGTTTCACTTCTGCCCAGGAAAGCCCCACCTCACCGCACAGCCGCAGGAAGCGCTGCAGGGCGAAGCCGGTGAGCGCCGTTTCCCAAGCTGGAGAACACGGATCAGGGCCCTGAGCGGGCTGGGCAGGAGGTGCCCAGGGTGCTGTGGGGGATTTGGGGGATTTGGTGTGCAGAGCACAGCATCCCTCATCCCTCAGGCATCTGCTGATGGCTTGGTGAGTGAGCACGGTAAGCACGGAGGGCTGGCCGGAGAGCGCGGCCCTCACAGCACGGCCCTCAGAGCACGTCCCTCAGACTTCAGCATGGGAACCTCTTCCAGGCAGGTGCAGCAAGGACTTGGCCTGTCGCTGGGTGGGGACCCAACCCGCATGGGTTGATGAAAAAATTACCTCCTGGCTCCTCCACACCCCCTCCTTACATCAGGAGCAGAGCTGGCTCCCCGCTGTCTAAGCAGAAGGAGGAGCTTTGTGTCTTGTGCAGGAAAAGCAGGCACAGACATATTAGGTCCTTTCCTGTGTTTTCTGTAGGCTTCGGCCTCGTGTGCAGAAGGGGCAGACCGTCAGGCAGAGGGGTTTGAGGTCTGTCCTGTAGACAAGGCTTCTCAAAGCTGCATGTTGAAGTGCCTGGTTTTGAGGCTGTCGTTAGCTGGTCCTTACGCTTGTAATTGTGAAATTTATCAATCAAGAAAGAGCAGATATTTTTACAATCTTTTAGATGCTTCTCAACTGAATCCTGATTAAATTTAGGCTCTTCATTAGATTTCTGCTAAGTTTTTAGACTAACAGAGAGCATTTGAGAAAGTTTGGGCATTTTCCTGTAATCAGGTCTCCATTATAAGTGCTGCAATTCTGTTCAGCTGCTGCTCGCCTTCGCTCTTTGTTCAGCATCTCCCTTGGGTTTGGATGCGGTAATTGATAGGATCGCTGGAAGGACTTCCATCGGTGACTCACTGGGTGGGAATGCTAAGCATTCCTGCGGTGTGAAGCCTACTCACAATTCGATTGGGAAAAGAAAATGCCATATTTCACTGTAGCACAAAGGCTGCATTGACTGTCATTTGCAAAATAGTTGAGAAATGACTAGTAACTGCTAATTTTGGGTGACTAGCTGTGCTTGTGTAACGCTGTGAACACGATAGGGAAATGAACCCCTCAATAAATAATTGAGCACTGGGCTTTCTGCAGTGAAGGCCTGCAATGCTTCCCGAAAGTACTTTGTGAGATCTTGCATAAGTTTTCCTTTTTTTTTCTATTCAGAGACGAATACTTGTAATGAGTAAAGGGAGAAGAGCAAGTCACAGCAAGACTGTTAATGAGAAAACATATTTATGTCTGTAACTCAGATGGAAAGGACAACAGAAACAGGGAACAGGTCAGGCACCCACAGCTCGGCTGGGAGCACCTCGTGCCCAGGCAGCTGCCGGAGGTGCCAGAGGAAGGGTCCTGCGGGGGCAGCACGCTGGGTGCCACACCAACACGCCGCAACACTCCCCGGACAGTGCACACCCTCACATCCACAGGCCCTGGTCCTCCTCACGAGTCGCTGGAGCCTCCTCCTTGGTGGTATTCAAAGGACAAGGTCCCGAGCAACCACCCCTGTCCCATGCCTGTCCTCACCGCCACTGCAGCCACTGAAACTGCAGCGGTTTAGGAGGGCTTTGCCTATACAGCTGGGTTCTGCCTATACAAAGCACAAAGACACGTTATATATTACGCCAGGGGAGAGACCATCCTTTTTCTGGGCAGAAATCTAGATAGTTCTCACCAATTCCATCCGTGTCAGAAGTTAAAAGGCAAAAACCCGGTAAGACATCCATCCTTGTGCGAGGTGCGCTGTGAGGCTGGGAGCGCGCATCTCCCTGCTGAATTCATGTTTTCGCTAGCTGCAGGAAATGCTGTGCTGCCTTCCTCCATCTTAGCTCGCTGCCTCCTGAGACTTTTGTCTTTCCCCATCACGGAGTGTTTGCAGTGACTTTGAATTCAGATGGCAAAGCACGCGGTGAGACAGCAACACTCAGCTAAGCTGGAATAGGAGCGTGCTCAGGGAACTGTTCATGTTAAGAGCGAGTTTCAAACATTTTTATGTGTGTTTTCAGAGGACCTTCACTCACCTGACCCTCTTGACTGGGAGCAGGTGCCCATTCGGAGCACCCCTTTGCAGTGGGGTGGGCATGACGAGGATGGGGATGGGGATGGGGATGGGGATGGGGATGGGGATGGGGATGGGGATGGGGATGGGGATGGGGATGGGGATGGGGATGGGGATGGGGATGGGGATGGGGATGGGGATGGGGACGGGGATGGGGATGGGGACGGGGACAGGAGGGATGCCAGGGCAGCCAGTGGATCCAGCAGGAGGGAGCGTGTCGGTGCAGGGTGCTTACCCCTGTGTTTGGTGCGGGGGGTGCCCAGGGCTCCTGAAACCTGGAGTATCTGCAGAGCAGCAGCGTGAGGGAGCAAGAAAAGCAGCTGGCTCCGGCAGCGACGAGCGTGCTCCTGCAGCAGCCGGTTTCCCAGCCGGCAGCGCCTCGACGAGCTGTGGGCCTGGAGACGCGGCCCTGGGCCAGCACAGCGCTCTCCGCAGCACGTCCCTGCGTCCTGTCCTCATGAGCACAATTACTGGACTTTGTAGAGCCTTTCAGATTATTAACGTCGCTTGGATCAGTTTTCCTTCTCTGATTGTCAGACTTATTTCTCATACCTCCTACTTTGATCCAGGTTTTCGCTTATTGCCTAATCATTACTAAGAGATGACAACAAAAATGTCTTGTGTTATCTTCCTCCTCTCAGTGTGAGCTCTCATTAGCTTTGAAGTATTTTATCAAAAAAATAAGATAAATTTGTAATTGGGCATCTTTGCTGCAGGCAAGACTATTTTTTAACAAGATTTGCTCTGCGGTTTTCACTTCTAGATCCTTTCTGTTGAACTGACGATGTTTTGAGACACTGCAACAGGTTGCCCAAGGAAGTTGTGGGTTGGCCTAGATGATCTGAAGGGCCCCTTCCAACCCAAAGCGTTCGGTGGTTCTGTACCAGAGCCGAGTGCTGCCTGCAGTGCCACTTGCACAGTGAAGAAGGGCGGAAGGTCAGCACCTCATAACCTGTCAGTGTAGCATCTCTGGCGCTCCCTGAAGTCGTGCCATCTTTTACCAACGTTACATTGCTAGTCTGAGACTGGGAATGCTCCTAAGGGTGGAAGTAAGGCCGCTGGAAATGCTCATGACCAAGGTTTGGTGGGATGCAGGTGACCTAAGAGCAGGCAGAACGAACCCTCTGGGATTACAGCTCCTGCTCCCAGGCTAAAGGCAGCAGGACGGTACGACGAGTCCTGGAGGTCTGCAGTGCCAAGAGAAAGGCATGGGCAGCAGAGGTGGGAGGGGACGGGGGCACAAGGGGGGCGTTTGGCTGCTCCAGGCCATGATGCGATGAGGGAGCAGCAGCTATCAGGGCTGCCCCCAGCCCCCTGCCCTCCCCCTGGCGCGGCCGCAGCAGTGCTGCCCAGCAGTGGGGGCGAAGGAGCGGGGCCACGTGTGTGTGTGTGCGGGACTCTGGCTGCAGCACGTCATAGCACGCCTGTGCTTTTTTAAGTTTCAACAACCACGAAACACAAATGGTATTAAATTATCCATTCCCGTCCGTGAGTTCCCACAGTCACACCTGGACAAGCTGTTTTCCTGGCGGTAGGTCGCACGCACCACCAGCTTTCCTAAGCCAGATGTGTTTGCTCCCAGCACCCTGATAAATCAGATTTTTGTTCAAAATTAGTACCGCAAGAAAGGAGGTCTGCAGCTACCTGGCTTTGTAGGTGTTGGACTTGTGGAGTTCTAATGTGCTGAATTTCAGAATTAAAAAGCACTTGCAGACCAGCTTATTGTAAGGGATTTTTTTCTTACTTAACACGCATTTTAATAGAATTTAGTATATATATATATATATATATCTTTTCTCCAAATCTGCTTCTTGTATTTTCTTCTTTGCTTAAAGCATGATTGTATTTTTTTAATAAATTAACTTTCTTTTTCTAGCTTTTTATTTTTTAAAGAAAGTTACAGGAAGGAGGTACGTTGGAGCTTTCATTATTTGGGAAAGCAAAGCTCCGAATTAAGGTGCACGTTTAACCAAGATCCTCATTTATAAGGCGTCTGTAGCGATTCCACTAGAATTAAAAGGCAGAAATCAATTAAAAAATAAATGGTACGCTGTGCAGAGGTGTCAGAGCAGCAGCACCACGACGATCCCATTGCCCCACGAGCTCTGGGCTCTGTTCTGCTGGCTGAGGTGGGCTCCCAGAGAAAGCAGCTGCCGCCCTGCAGACCGTGCCCGGGATGGTGCAGAGCGCTGCAAGTGCAGCTGTGCGAGGCTCTCCCCAGGGCAGCACCACAGCCGGTGGGTGCCGGCCATCAGCACCCTCAGGAGTGCCCCCCAGTGCCGCAGCTCCTCGCGCTCCTGGTTCGTGCTGCTGGCAGCCAGGCTGCTGGCTCGCAGAGCGTCCAGGAGAGCTGTGCCTGGCTCCCTGAGGCAGCTCTCGTGCCAAAGGCACCCCGTATTAATTGCAAAATAATGGAGGGGTGAAGGTGAGTAACAAAAACATTTCCCTCTCCTCTCCTGTCTCAAAATATTTTGGGGGTTTAATTTCCTTTCCCAGCTGAGTACTTTAGGGAATGTCAAAGTGTTTTTGATACGGTGTTCTGGCGAGAAAAGTTATCACCAAATGGCCTGTTCCTTTTAGCAGTAATACCGTTCATGCATCAGCACCTGCCTCTTCATCCATGGTAGCAGCTGTTTGTGCTGCAAACAGGAATGAAACCTTGATGGCTTCCTGCTCCGTGCTGGAGCGTGCTGCACCACCCAGCCCCGTGCTCCAGCGGTCCCCTGGGGGACGCCTCCGCTGCTGGGCAGAGAGCATCGTGCCTGTCCGTGAGGGCTTTGGGCAGCCTCTGCCTGGCAAAAGCAAAGACGGCTGTTTTTTGTGCAAAGGTTTCAGTGTAAAATCACTCTGAAATGGAGGAACATGAGGCTGCAATGAGACCTGGGGAGTTTACCCTGAGCGCTCAGGCGCACGTGGGCCGTGCCGTGCAGGCGGCAGGCGCTGCACTGTTGTCTTCCAGCTCCACGTGGGAGAAGTTACAGGCGCAAATCCCTCAGCAGCAGGGCAGTTCAGAATGATTACACCCTCCTACCTTAACGGGTGGGGGATAGTGCTAGCGAAGTACACTGAAGTTCTCCTTTAATTGACTTTGCACCTTGGTTTTCCCATCCTAAAATCTCACAGTCCTGCTCCCAGAGGGCTGTACCGCAGGCGGCTATCCCAGTCCGGCCATAGCCCTGTAAATATTGCACCCTCACACACGCTCATGCCCTGCACGTGGTTTTAGAAAAACTCAGCAGATCATCATCTGCACGTTGATATCGCTGGAGACAGCTCTGGGGTGAGCTGCAAAGATCTCAGTGAGGCTCTGTGCTCAGCGTACAAGGGGCTCTTGCCAGCATCTCTTCGGGTCCTCCTCTGCTCCGCAGGCTGCCCCTCGGGGCCACCCCGCCATGGGGCTGCCGGCGGTGCTGGGATCATACCCGCAGGAACGGGCATAGCCAGACGCTTGTGTTCTCCCAGTGCAATTCCCTAAAATACGAAGCGAATGAGGTGACTCGTTTTTGTTGCTGGTGCCCAAGTGGGCAGGAATCTCCTGTGGCATGTAGGTTTTTTTACCCTGTGTTCCCAGCGAGGTGTGCGTGGGGAGCCCCCGGAGAGCCCCCGCAGGACCGCGGTGACCGGCAGGGGGAAGGCCCCGTGGCTCCTGGTGGTCGCTGTTAATTGTGGGTGTCTGAAAACTGCCCCGTTTTGTGCCCGGTGGGTTTGTTTTGAGGAGCTGCTCCGGCTGCTAACGCTGGGTCACCCAACTTGCAGAGACGCCGTCCCGGTGCCGCGGGCAGCTGGGCTGCGAGGCGGCCGGCAGGGCAGCACGAGGGACGGCTGCAGCTCGCTGCCAACGAGGCAGCTTCCAAACTGGATGCTTAGCATAAGTAAGGAGATAGCCAGTGTGATTTCTCATCATTAGGGTGAAACCTCATTCCTTTTCAGTTGCTTTTTCATGTTAATTTTGATGGCTTTCATTGGGAAGATTCAGTTACTTTATTCCTGCTCCATTACAAAATGAAACAATGGTGCAAGCTAAATAGTATTAGGAAAAAATAAGGTGTGGGGAATTGACTGTGATTGCACAGCGGTGGAATAAAACCATATTTTATTGGAAAAATAATAAGTATGGATTGGCGCTGCCGTATGGAGCAGGCTGGTCTTATTAAAGCAATCTAACTACCTATATAAAAAGGGCAAGTATTTGTTGAAACGCTGCAAAGAGGAACCGGGTCTGTATTGTCCATCACTGGGAAAATGCAATTTTTATGTTTAATCTAAATTCCCTTTCTCAGTCGGAAAAGTTGTTTAGTATTCCTTGGAAGCTTTATTGATCTAGGAACTCTGCCTAGAGCTGAAAACTGTCTGAGCTGCTTCCACAAGCAGGTTTTGTAAGGGACAGTTGAAGCAGGGACGTTGGCTCCTGTCGAACCCTGGCAGCCCAGCCGCCCCGGTACAGATCTTCCTTCACTTCTGCGTTTGCTCTCCTGGTCGTCTCGTGCTGGGGTGAGGGATGAACGTAATAAATGGTGGTAATCAGCAGAGTAAAAAGTTTCCTACGAGTAGGGAAGAATTGAATCTGCTGAGCTGCAAAGAGTTTGGATTTTTCTTCTTTCAACAAAGATTTTCCTTGTCTGTCGTCAGCGTTGTGCAGCCCCGCAATGGTTCCTCTCTTCAGCCCCTGCGGCTCCTTCCTCCTCCCACTCCTCCTCTTCCTCCTCCTCCTCCTCCCGCCGAGCAGAGTGGCCATCGAGCAGCCGGGGGGGTGGCTGCAGGCCAGGACGTGGCCGTGCCGTGCTCCTCGCCTCTCAGCCAGGGGAGAGGGCAGGTTTTTTGAAGCTCCCGTAGGCTTCACGTCTTTGGGAGCCCCACGGCTCCATTCGCTGGGGCTGTCACACAGCAGGATCAGCAGGCAGGGGGCCGTGTGGGCAGGCGGACAGCATCCCTTCACGTGGCAGTGAGGAGGAAAGGCCGGTGCCTGCAAGCACCGCTGCCCACGTAGCGCAAATAATGTTAACTATCCATTTTGCAGAAGGAGTATTTCTTTTTAAAGGACTCGTGGTTTTTAAATTACAGGGGAGCTGTCACCACGAACAGCCGATGCCAGTTAACGTGTGCTCAGCTTCCCTGTGGCGCGGGCACAGCGGCCCCTCCTTCGGGTGCAGAGTTCAGCCGCGTTTCGGGGGGCTGCTGTCATCCAGAACACGGGCTTCCAGCCTGCCGCCCATTTGTCTCAAATCAAGCAAAAAGTGTTTGAGCGATGGCTGGTTACGGGGAAGCCATCCTCACAGAACCGGAGTGTGGGGGCTGGCAGTTGGGCCGAGGCTGGGCCCGCACCGTAACAGGAGCCGCGTGCGGGGTCCCCGGGGAGCTGCACGGCCCGGCCGCGCTGCTCGCCGCTGCAGTGACAGGGGCTTGGCGATGAGGCTGCCGTTCGGGCACTTTGCCTGATCCCCTCGCTATAAAATGCAAGTTTTTAAAGGCTAGCCTACTTGCCAACTGTTAATTATTGAAAATAAAGTATAACTGCCTTTAGGTTATTGACTAAGCCACTAATTATTAATTTAGTCGCTGTTGAAACAACGTCCTTTAAATAAGTGCTGGTTTGGATGTATTCAATAAATTATTGTCCTTTACTGAAAGGTATTATTAATCTCCCATCACCGTTTAAATGTTTGAATTTGCAATGAGCCGTTCCTGATATTCAAGATATTATTCACTTTGTTAAATCTTAAAGCAGGATTTTCTGATGTGAATACCTAATGTATATATTTATCAATACTTCTGTAGCACTTGGCACCACAGAATAAAAGCTTATTGCTGCGTATCCACCACATATCCTTCACAAATCCGTGACTCTGTCTTTTTCTAATTAAGTTGGAGAGAAATAGAGAATGCAGACCAAAAAAATAAATAAAAAATCAGCCCTTGAGAGAGTCATCCTCTAAGAGTGTGTGAAAGCAGAAAGGGAAGTTTGACAGAGAGGACTCAAACTTATTAGGCAGATACTGAAGTAAATCAAGACATCCTTCTTGACACAAGAGGCTTTCTGCAGTGTGAAACAGAGTCAGACGTAAGGACTCAATCTATCAAGTATTGGTGATGGAGTTCAGATACAGTGCATGGCAAGTGTAAACACAGCACGGTGATGGACCTGGGTACCTACAAGCTTAGATTTCCAATCCAGGCTTGCACTGGATCCTCTCTAAATCATATTCAGTGTTTAATGTAGGGTATTTTGTCCTTTTAACTTCTGCGTGTCTAAGGAGTGTAGGCATTTTCTGTCCTTGCTACACTGTTTGTACTATTCGCAACTATGCAGAAAGTGAATGACCTGCTCCATCTACCTGGATTTTACCTCTGTCAGAGGCATACACCAGCTAATATAAAGAGAGACTGATCTTCGACATAAAAATAGTATTATATTGACCCAGATGGGGAAGGATCTGGCAATGTGGCAGTTAAAATCTTGCACTAGGCGTAGAGGAATTTCTGTGTAGCTTCTGTGTAGAGTCTAACTATTTTCCGTGGAGTTATTGGTGTGCTGCTTTTGAGGATCTGGCCCTTCGTAAGTTTGATGATGACACTAAGAGTATAATAACTAAAATATAATGGCTTATTCCTTCAGTGTAACAGCCTGAGGGGATTTTTAAAACTGTAATAACTCTCTTTACAGAATGTATTGTTTTCTATAAAGTAACTTCTTAATGTGTTTTCATGCTCTGTATTTTTAATTCTTGATTCTTGAACTGGAAGTTAAATTCTGATGTTGATCTGGTGTTAAAATACTTGATACCTATTACCCATCAGACACTTTGCTAGACAAGGTGTGAGTGGTATGCATTGCCTCAGAACCAGTTTTCACTCTACATCTTGATCAAAGTTACATTTTCTTATTTGCACAGGCTCTGATAAAAGTGAATTTAGAACTACTCAATGCTTAGATAATTTCCAAAGGTCCACCAAATTTCTCACATTGGAGTAAAATACAATGTATATGCTTTGAAGTATTCTATTTAACACCACAAAAAAAAAAAAATCTGAACTGGGAAATTTGCAATGATCAAGCAGCTCACTCAAATGAGACCTAAAATTTTCCAAATAGAGTCTCAGAAAATTCTGTCCTTTTAATCCAGCTCCCTTTCTTTCCAGTTGCTTTTAAACACGGTTAGTGCAAAGATTTTTCTATTCCAATCACTTAAACTCCCATCTTTAATGGAGAGAGCTCAGCCAGGATCCTTTTTTCATTATGCATTCCTTTAAAAAAATAATAAATTGCTTTTTCTTTCCAAGACAACGTGTCAGTTACAAACTCGTGGTATCTTTCCAGGTTGAAAGGCTTGTTCCTCATGACAGGTGTCAGGATCACTGGTGATGCAAATTAATATTAAAGAACAATAAATGAGTGGCAGAGGAAATCTTCAAAATCTTCTCCACCTAAGACACTCAGCTGTGGACCTTTAATGCCCATAAAATATGAATTGCAGCTAGGCAAATTATTGAAGGATTCAGAGCATTGATATGTGAAGAGCATGAGAAGATCCAGCTGACAGGCTCTTAGAAAACCAACCAAAGCGTTTTAGATGCCACTTGGGCGTATAAATAGCTTCCATACAAGAGTGGTACTTGGGTAGTTCGGTGTAAGGATCAAAATTGCAGTCATTATTATTCAGGTTTTATTTATTACTCATAATTCATAGCTAAATTATTTTACAAGTACATGCCTCTAAATACTACTGTTTGAAAATACAACTTTTATCATAGAAAACAGGGGTGTGTACTTGGGGCTGAAAGTGAACAGAGAAAACTTCTCCAATTACCTAGGGAAACCTAGCGTTTTGAGAATGTTTCTGTTCCCCACATCATTTTAAGCATTATTTTTGGCCCTGAGCACTGCATGTCCACCCCTCTGGTGGGATGGTGCCCGGGGCTGCGCAGGGTCGAGGCGCTCCGTCAGGCCCCGCGCCCCGCTCGGCCTCGCCAGCCCCAGGGACGGTGCTCCCAGAAGCAGCTGCTTTCCCCGCAGGAGATGCTTCCTCTGCCCAAAACATTCCTTCATGTGAGATGCCTGACGCCTTACTGCTCCGGGTGTAATAAATACACAGGGGAATCAGGCTGTAGGTACGCGCAGATCATAAACGTGACTGTATGCCACTCTCCACAACAAGGGAGAGACAACACAGAAGAAAGGGCTCCGTACAGGAGGCTGTGTCTGTGCTGAACCCCTGGGCTCCACTGAGGTTCCCAAGCTTTTCCCAGGGCACACGGAAGGCAGGAGCTGCTCACAGGGCAGCCGCAGAGCGGCAGCGGGCCCACCTCAGCCCGGCGCCTCGCTGGGCCGCGGGGCCTGCACAGCACCCACACAGCCAGGCATGGCACGGCTCTCTCTTTTCCCCAGGCAGACTTCTCCACGTCAGGAACGGAGATATGTCCATGGGAATCCATACTTAGGGTGTCTTCAAGACATGCAAATAACCAGCCTTCGGAGAGGCGGCTGTGCATCGTGTTTAAAAGGAGGCTGTCCAAAACGCATCCACGAAGGCAGTTCTTACAGATTCTTTAGGTTGATTCATCCTTTGTTACGAGGCACTGGCTTTGTATGGTCCCATTCACCTTTTCTGCGGTGAATTCTTAATTATAACCTTGGTGTCACTGGGAAAATCTGTAATTGTCTGAGTATTGGTTCTAGCAATTTACTTTTTTTGGAGTCTTCGCTGCTATAAAATGCAGTATTATGAAATAGCACAGGAAAGCTTAGTGTAAGTAATTTTTTAGGATCGATAAGTGCATACACAACTGCAGCTGCAGATACGTCTGAGGGGCTGTGTGCCACAGCCATCATTTATACCGAGACTCCGGTCAGACATGCAGGGTTTGTTATCTCTGCTCTCATTGTTGAACTGCTCGTGCTTTCTGTAGAAAATAAATTTATTGACATCTTAGTCTATTGATTAAAGCCCAGCTCTTCTTCAGGCATGAATTTTCCTGTTTTTTAATGTGAAAATGCTATGGATAACAAGTGGAAACAGTGGAAGGACACCTCGCACATTCACAGGCCCACAGCTGGCATGCTTGCAGGTCTTCATTCAGCTCACATTACACAGGTGAGACCAATATCTAATAGATAAAGGGAAAGGTCCCAGCCTGCTGGCATGCTCTATAACTTGTTGTGGCTATTCCCATAGCCAATTTTCAATAACTCAGTTTTTACACAGGATACCTATGAGCATTCTGCTTAGTTTTTCCTTATATATTTTTAATAGCATGACTCCTGAATTGCTTCTGGTCAATAACCCCTTTACATTGTTGGCTATCTTTTATACATGATACAGTGAATTAAACATGGAGAAAAAATCTTTTGAAATACAGTTTCTATACATGCTTCTCAAACATATTGGTTTAGTGAGACAAAGTAAGATAAAGTAAAGTAAAATATAAAGCAAAATAAAATAAAATCTCCCTGAAGGGGACTGCTTTGTTTTTGTGGAAGTTCAACATAAATATTTATACAACTAATCCCAAACATTAAGGAAAGTAAAAAAGTAAAAATCACTACTGTTCACCATAGTGAAATCCTACTTTGTTGTTGGTTTTTTTTAGCAATATCAACTTGCTTTTATTTCATAACTGTTGGACTAAGTGACCGGAAAAATTAATGATAGGAAATGCTTGCTCTTTAGTGATCACTTTACGTAAGAACAAAATCGTAGTGGCTGGACTGTATGTTGTTTTGGCAATAGTAAAGACCACGGTGGTGAAGGAAGGGCTGCTGTTGTTGGGTTATCTTCTCATCCTCCTACCTTCGTGTGCGTAGGTGCTGGGAAGTACAGTGTCTCATGTATTTGATGCACACAGGGCAAGCAATTGCGTGGCCAGAAAGGCTTCCAAAAGCCTTCTTAGTCCAAAAGGACTTCTTAGTCCTGCCTATTTATCACACATCCTCCTATAGAAATGATTTTTTTTCTCATCCTTATATATTACTTGCACCTTATTTAATGCACTTGAGATCTGGGTGGTGAGAGGAGAGAGATGGGGATGTTTTATAAGCGTCTCTGCTTCTGCAGGAAGCTTGCGTTCCCAGCCGGGCAGTGAGCATCTCACCAGGGCGTTCGCACAGCTCCTGCCCAGACTTCAGCGAGAGGTGGAGATGTTTGGTCTCTGCAGCTTTCCTGCAGGGTCCTCTTCTGAGCGCTACGTTTGTGTCCAGGTTTGAGAAGACGAGAGCCTAATGTCCATTCCCTTTCTGCACTGGACAGACCCTTCAAAATGACACTGAAATTCTTCCTGATGTGATGGCCTTCTATTTCATTACATATGCAAATCAGGTAATTACTTGCTGGTATGCAACCGCATGCACATTTTTTGCATGGATAATTCAGAAAATTGTGCCTCAGGTGTTAAATGTTAATCTTTTTCCACACATGCCACTCAATTATTTATTTTAGTGCACTTTTTTCACATACACATCTATGTCTGCCTTGACACAAGCAAAAAATTACATCCCTTGAAAATTCAACACTGTGTTAGAAGATAATTGCAGTTTCCCATAGGAGAGAAGAATAGTTCTTTTTTTTTTTTTTTTTGATCCATAGTTTATTTTGTAGTGGGAATAAGCTCTTTGTAGAATATTTGCAATAAAAAGCTTTGAGATTGATTAAATGCCTTAGGTTCCTCTTGGCCATTAATCAAACTTGGCAGCCATTTATTGCTTTGAACAGTGCAAGGCAGGAGAGATAATCCTTTAAATATAATAAGTCCCTTCAATATAATGAAGTATAAATACTAGCATTGTGATGTAAAAGTTATATCTTTTAGTAATGACATAGTAATAATGCATTACTCATAACTGATGCTCCTACTTTCTAAATTTCTGACAAGCACAAGCGGTTTATCATTTATGTGGGGAAAAAAAAAAAATTACCTAGAAAGAATTTACCTTTTTAACTTCTAGTTAGTAAACAAGCAAACAAACAAAACAACAAACTGGATAAAAGGGAGAGGAAAAAGACAATCTGCTAGGAAATCAGCCCTTTATTTTAAGTATTGCAGAACCTTTGGGATTAGTCATCATTTCCTTTCTAAGTGCAGCACAGCAGCACAGCAGCAGGCTGGGTGCTGACCCTTTGGCTGTGGCCACCATCCGTGGTCCCACACGCGCCAGGCGCCGAGCACCACGCGGTGATCCCGGAGTGACGAGCAGCGCTGGGACTCCTGGGGACACCGGCTGTTCGCATGGCATCACACTGCCTTGCTTGTGAGATGCTACGAGGTGTTTAGAAGTATTTGTGAGGTTGCCTGACAGACACATGTAAATGCAGACACCCCAGAAGCTGCCCCCTGGCCGGGCGCCCCCAGATCCCTGAGCAGGGTCTCGCCTCCCCATGCCAACTGCCCCAACTTCACCGGTCTCATTTTCGTTGCAGACAGCAGATCTTTCTGGAACGTGCACCAGAATTTACTGTGTGCTAGAGCCTTGGGTTTTCTAGGACACTTGCTTACCCTAAATATTTTTCCTTTCTAGTCTCCGTCTGTTTGCGGATAGACCCAATTAGTCAGATTTCAATCAGCACTGAGCTCTCGGCCTCAGGTTTAATGAAGGCTTGCTTTGAAGCTGCTATGTCTGAGACTCAGGCGGCTGCTGCTCCCCGTTGCCTGCTTGCAAGGGCTGTGCACATCGCTGCAGACAAGTTCTGGTTTTCTGTCGTGTTTTACTTGACGCCAGAAGGGCCGTTTCATCAGGCGATGGTTCAAGGACTGGGGTCTTGGTGCTGGAGATGGGACCCAGAAGGGGACGTCAGGTCCTCCAGTGGAGTTCGAGCAAGGGGTAGTTCTTGCTCTTACCCAACACAGATTGCCCACAAGAACGATGTCATCTGTTTCTGGATGCCAAAAGCATCCTCCTTCTGCAGCGGTGACCTCTGGTTTGGCACAGCTGGGCAGGGAGGTCTCAACGAGATGGGCACGGCTGCTGCCGAAGGGCTGACCCCTCCAGGGGCCGGGGGCTGCGGGGACTGCAGTAGCAGGGCTCAGGTCTCCAGCAGAACCTGCCCTCGCTGTGGTCTCCACTCATCAAACTCAGGTTTGCAAACCCCAGTGAAGCCCCCAAATGCTACGCAAGGACTTGTCCTCCCTTTACACAGACTGTTCTGAAGACTTTATACCTGGAGTTCTGCTGATTTTCATTTTTATTATTTTTCATCTCCTTATCTTGATTTGTACTTCTATGGATAATTATGTTTTGCATTCTTCTACTCTGAAGAGTGCCTAAAAATACAAAATTTACCCACTTCACAAGCATCCTTCGATGCATAGGCGTAGAAGATCCCAGAGGACAGCGCATCTTTCTGTTCATGTTATTACAGATGTGCACGTTCCCTTTTTCTGATTAGAGGAGCTTCTGCCCTCATAAATCCCCTGGAGCCCACAGGAGGGCACAGCGTTCCCCTGGCTGTATTTCACCACTGACCCCTGGGAGTGCAAACCAAAGCAAGTGACAAGAAGGAAGATGCGGGGATCCATTTCACATTACTTCTGTCAAAACGCACAGGGCTAATTGCCTGCGGTGGTTAGCAGTGCCTGCAGAAGGGAGCTCCCGGGGAGCTGCGGGTAGAGGCAGCGCCGAGCGGCTGCCACGTCCAGGCACAGGAGGAGCTCTCCTTTGGTAGCTGCACCCATCGCAGGGCAAAGTGACTTACAGAGCGCGGATCTAGCAGCTCCACCCGAGAGCCGAGCAAGGCCCCTCACCTTGCCATTCGTGGTGTTTTGTGTCGTGGATCTGTTCTTTTCCTGTTGTATTTAGTCCTGCCTTGAGTTTTGGGGATGGTCACAGCCGTGGTTATCTCTCCCTGGCGGCAGAGCATCACTGACTGCAGGGCCAGTCCCTGCAGCTGTGCAGCGGGGTCAGTGCAGGGGCATTCGGAGACAAGAGGGAGTGTTTGACATGACGCTTTCTTTAAACATTTATAACATTACCAAGTTTGAACTTTAGATATAGAAAAGATACTGGTTCCGAGTCCGGAAAACACACAGGATGCCTTAGAGGTTATTTGTCAGAAATTAACGTCATCAACTGCAATGAGCGATATTGGCGTAATCTCTCTGGTTTTATTTCAGAGCTTCAGTGTAAAGTCTTACTTCCGTATAAATTTATTATTTACCTTTGTTGATGGAGACCTTGTCTCAAGTTATTTATCATATATATCATGTGTGATTATATTTCAACTTCAAATTATTACTGGCAGATATGTCTATTTTCTGGCACCTCTCTTTATTACACTTTGTGCTGGGCAATTCATTTTTCCTGATCAAGTCAGGGTGTCAGACATACAGGCCCCATGATTTATTACTCTGCTTCCATACTATTTGTCTTGAGTATCCAGCTGTTCTCCAGCTGTTATTTTAGCACGTGTCCTACCTTTGGAAGGTTTGAGCTGTACTGTAACACCTCTAATGTAACTCATCTTCATAATCCAGTGTGATTATATTACGTATGGTAATCATTGCTGGTAATCTTCTTGCTCTTCTAATTATTATTTTTTTTGAGTATTTTTATATCCTATAGCTAATTAATAATTTTTGTTGCTCTATGTGGTTGAAACATCAAAGGAAACTGTAGTTTTTGTTCGGGTAGTTCAGAGGTCAAAACAAACAGAACTTCTGCAGCACTGCGTTATAAGCACGTACTCTGTGTTTATTTGTATGGTCAGCAGCGAGCACAAAGGCTGCCGTGAGAGAAATGATGCTCTTACATAGCACTAGAGCCTGTAGCAGTTCAACAGCAGCTGTTTAAGGACATGTTAATTGTTATAAGCATTATCAGATATGTTTATTTTAGTAATAGTACTTAATTTGGGTTATAATTTTAAAATTTGACTATATCTTTAATTGGTGACTTTAATTCAACCTGTGATATAGTGAAGGAATTTTTTCCATAAGACGAAGGATGTTTTACCCGTATCAAAGTTTTTTACTGTTTCTGATTACATTATTTTATATCCTGTCAAGTGCTGCCTAATTTGTGTCTTCAGTGAAAACATAGCATCAAACTAACCACAGATACAAGGTGTTCTGCCATGTTTGATTGAAAAATTAGTTTGTTTTTTTGTTAGCTTGGCCCCATGGTAGCGTTTGTTGGTGGGTTTTCTTTTTTCTTTTTTTTTTCTTTTCTTTTTTTTTCTTTTTTTCTTTTCTTTTCTTTTCAGGAGGAGGGGTTCACTTTATGCAATACAGGAAAAAAACTTTTACAGTGAGGGTGCTCAGACACTGGAAGGAGCTGCCCGGGTTGTGGTAGCTCCATTGGTGCAGGTATTCAAACCCAGCTGGACGTGGGCTCTCCCAACAACTCCTTTACAGAAACTTGGCTCTTTCAGCAGTCAGACACCGACCTCAGAGCCTGCTGACCCTCGGGGCAGACTGCAGGGCTTCAGGGTGCGCCCAGCCTTTAGTCTAGGAGGATGGGGTGAGAGCGCTGGAGCTGGTTACCAATATCCTAGAGTCCTCAATAAAACGTGGTGTTGGCTAAGGCACGTTTTGTTGTGCTCGGTCTGTCCCTGGCACGTTCTGTAGAACAGACGCACATGGACCTAAAGTTCATTTTGTCTGCTGAGGACGGAACGATTTAAGGATTTTGGTGTTGCATGATTGGATGTAGAAAGAAGGGATGTATGTAAAGCTGGCTATTTGTTTCCATAACAGTAATACTAATTATTTTCAGCTGTGCAGTCTTTAAGAAACAGAAACTAAGTTTTTTGGAGAGGTTTAGGACTTGCTGAGGGCAGAGGGGCTGCAGTGGTGTGCGGCCGGGCCGTGGGAGGGCTGCAGCTCCTCGTCTCCGGGAGGCCCGAGGCTGCCCACTGAGGCGGTGGGGACAAAGCGAGCTGGGCACTGCCCTGCTTGGTGCCACTGGCCCCTGAGCGGCTTCACTTACATTTTGGGAAGCCAGACCAAACGCAGATTTATTCCATTTGCTATTCATAAATGGCTACCGTGTCCCTTTTCACATGCCGAGCAGACCTCCTCATATTTAACTAAGGTGTTTTCTGTAGCCTGTCTGCTTCAAGTTCCTATTATTTTAGAACATTTCCTTGGGAATATTTCTTAGTGAGAGGTCTGTTTCTGCAGCTGGCACCCAGTCGGTACCTGTAACCCCTCCCGCATGGCACAAGCTGCAGGGGATGGGGGGCAGCGGGGCCCAGCCCGCAGCACTGCCCAGCACTGTGCCAGCACCCGCACACGGGCGTGCAAGGGCAGGTCCCTATCCCGTGTGTTTGCACACCCATCTGTCATAACGGTGGTCACCCGGAATAGCAGGGAGCTGAGGAGCTGTAGGTATGCATGAAGGCTTCCAGGAAGTTTGACAAATAGAGAAAGGTGCATATTTGTGTCTTCCTCACAAATTAGAAATAATTTCCCGTTTGTAAAGAAGTAATTTATTACACCGATCATGTTAAATTAGTAGGTGGGCCAGACTCTACTCTAATGTTAATGAATTATTTTGGTGCCATGATGCTTAATATCGAGTCTGGATACTGCCCAATATTTCACGTCGTGTTTTTCCTTTACCTCGACGTATAAGGGAAATACATTATGTGGAAGCAATCTTGTTTTACCAGATTGGAACTGACTTGTGAATTAAACTTAGAAGAGGAATCTTTCTTGTGTTTTAATTATACAAAGACAGTACGTCTGCAGTGCTGTCACATTGTGTTCCCTGAAATGACTTGTCTGGATTGCCATTTTGCTAAATCGGAGGTAATTGAGCAGGGATTATCCACGGCACTGGAAACATAGCCATTGCCTTTGTTAAGCCAGCTCCACAAAGACTTTTTTTGTGAGCAAGCATAAAGTTTTTTAAAGGGCTTGGGACTAAAATGCACAGCCCCTCTGCCAAGTGTTCATACTGCACATTTGTGAGTGTGCGTGCAAAGGCCAGTTCTTTACAAATAGGGTCCGGAGGGATTGTTAACAGCAGATGAAGGTTTCTGTGTATTCACCAGCTCTGGGATTTCCCATTTGCCAACACTAGAAGAGCACTGTATTATAAATGAGAACAGCTTGCCGAGAGCTGTGGTTTCATGTTCTCTGAGAAGAGATGAAGTCAACATGTTCCGATAAATTTGCAATGAAATGTAAGAGTGGGTTTACTTCCAGTGGAATGCATCTTCCACGCTGAGAGGAGGCTGTTTTTAATTATTGCTTCCTTACTGAAGTGCTTTGTAAATGTGGTTTTGTGAGATTCTTTGCGAGAACTTGTAGACATCTCAGAAAGGATTTTGAAACGCTTTTCTGGGGTGACAGCATTAGGGAGTTGGCAAAAATGTGAACCTATGTTCATAATAGCCAGCCAGTTTCTCTATTTTGAGGAAAATTAAATAAAAACCATTTAATTACATCATTCCCTACTTCCCCGTGCTGGGACTGTTTGCGTGTGGCAGCATCTCCAAAGATGGGATCAAAGGTCTGTGGAACAGGAGTCCTTCCTGGGAGAAAACACAGCCCTGGTCACACAGCAACAGAGCGGAGAGGGGAGGACAGGGCAGGGCAGGACAGGCAGGACAGGGCAGGAGACGTATTCCAGGCGTGTTTTCAGGTCCATGGGGGGCTCTGGCACAGCTCCGCTTTCTGCTGCGGCCTCTCCAAGAGGGTAATGTGGATCTCCGATGGGACAGGCAGCGTTCAATCAGTTCCATCTGAGTTCTTATATCACAGCACAAATGTGTCCTGGAAAGGCTTTCAAACAGCACCTGGCACATCTTTTAAATGATGCCGCAGGGAATATGCAAGCAAAACTGGGTGTAAATTTAGGTAAACTGTTGTCTCTGGGGTAAATCTGTGGGACTTGTGTTGGTTTGCCAGGATAAGGACTTTACGTGCAGCGTGCGAGAAGTGAGGCTGCAGTACACGAAGGAAATTCTACACAAAGAATTCAAAATAAATTTGTATTTTCAGGCTGAAGAAATAAGGTCTGTTGAGTTAAATACATCTGTTATTTTCCACGTGCACAGTAAGAATGTAAAATTTTTACGGACAGTTACGTGCAAGATTTGTGTAACTGGAGTCGGTATTTTACATAGCAGTTGAAACCAGCAGCCAGCCTAGTGGCAGTGCGAAGAAGAAAACCACCTGGAAGCAGAGACAGGCAATGCTCGGTTTCTTTCAGAATTCAGGTCTGGACTCCAAAATAAATGTTGGGACCCAGGTACGGCCAGCACCGAGCTGCTCCCAGCCTGGTGCCCACCTTCGGGGAAGAGGAAGAGAGGGAAAAGGGAGAGTTTCCTGCAATTCCTACCAAAAAGTGCAGTGCCAATTTATATTCATATTTATAATGCTTATTAATTGTCCAGTTTATAACCCAATTTGCAAATCTCACTGGAATGGTCAACTTAATTAATCAGGTTACAGCTGCTCTGCACTGAGAAAGATTAAAAAGGGAGGGACAGAGAGGGGAAGAAAAGGAACAGAAGGATAGGATAGGATAGGATAGGATAGGATAGGATAGGATAGGATAGGATAGGATAGGATAGGATAGGATAGGATAGGATAGGGCAGGGCTTTCAAGTGTGCTGCCACGGGTACGGCACATTTGTGTCCTGCTGTGCAGCCCTGGGGAGCCAGGGCTGCGGAGGGTGCTCAGAGGAGTAGCAGGATCTTACTGCAAGACCTCCAAAAAAGGCTTCCTGAATGATCGTCCGTCCCAGTGAGAAGCAGATACTCATACCCATATAATTAATTAAATAATTATAAGTATTTGGGGCAAAATATTGCCTTTCCTGTTGCCTCTGACTACCCAAAAATGAGAGCATGGTGCGCTCTAACTAATACTGCCGAATTACTGCCAGCCGGTACACTCCATGTGCTGGCTAATTCAGCAGCCTGTGTCCGTGAGAGCTGCACTGCCTTTCTACATCAGGCTGTTGGGCTCCTCAGTCTCAAAAACTTTTGCATGCTGGCAGGAACAAGCTATTAGGTTTATCACCGGCTTCTTGCCATAATGCTAAAAGTGACACCTACAATAGCAGAAAATACACGTCTCTCAGACATGCTATTTAATTCCAGCCATTCCCTTCTGACTTCTGGGTATTACACAGATGGTTATCTTTGCTTGGTGCATTAGAAAAGGGCTTTCCACAGGCTTGCTCACCCGGAGCGTGCGTGGCAGCCCCTGATGGCAAAGCACAGCTCCTTCAAGGACTTCGTATTTAACTGCCGAGGCCTGAAATGGAAGTGCCTTTAGCCTTTTTTTGTAGATATTGTGGCTTTTGACCCCTAATGGCCTTTCTCCTTGTCACGTAAGGTTGTTCTATTTCAAGGAGGGCTCCAAGCCCTGCATATGGCACATCCGAGGGAACACCCTATGCGTGTGGTGCCAGCCTCCCGATGGATGACCTCGGGGCGCCGCGCACCATCTGCATCTCCTCAGCACACCGATGGAGACCTCTCCGCTCATCATACAGGGTACCTGGTGCCAGGCACCCTGCTGCTGCTCCCTTCTCACCCCCCTTGGACAGGGTTTCTGTGCTCCGGGCAGGCTCTCAGGAGGTTTCAGAGCTGGCTGTCGCTGCTGCTGGGGGCACGCCGTGGTGTGCGCGTCCACGTGCTAGCACGCCGTGTGCCTCCCGCGGGGAAACGGCACCTGCCCAGCCTGCACCGAGCTCCTGAAAGGCACGATTCAGGGAACGATACGGTGCCACGCTGTACAACTTGCATTTTCAGTATTCAGAGAACTTAAAGAATTTGTTTCTTCTTGTGAACGATGGAATATGCGACTGCTGAAATATCCCAGCAGGGCCTCCTTAGGCTTTGCTGTGGAAATTGCAGTAAAAGTAAACAGAAACAGAGAAGGAGACAGGCAGAAGAAATATTTCCATGAAGCTGACATGGAGCTTTTCCAATTTCAATTCTGTTAGAAGTATGTAAAAATGGAGTGTTAAATAAAAATAATAATAATAAAAAAAAAGATTAATTATCAATTCTCAAACACCTCTGGGTGCATTATGTGGGTTTCAGCCATACTTATTAAAAGACACAGCTTTGGTGTTTATGACCCTTTTGTAGTTTAGCTTCATTTTTCAAAGGAGAATACAACAAACCCGGTACGCTCAGTGTGTGTCTGGCTTAGAGGGGGTTTGTGTCATCTGTGCTGTTGGCCTGGTAAATCCGTCCTGATCGCTGCTGAGGTTTTGGTTTCCACACCACACTGCTTGTGGTTGCTGAAGGATGTGGGGATGGTTTCTAATTTCCAAGCTTAGCTACATTATTGGAGCCACCTGGGAGGCGCATCAGACGGGGCTGTGCTGGGACCCGAAGTTCAGGAGCTCCTCAGAAGAAACTTGCTTGGAGAGGTACATGATATATGGTTTTCTCTGGTGCTGTACAAACTGGGGAAAAAATGGTATTGAGCAACAAAAAACAGCAATAGCAAAGTCAACAAAGTTTATTATATCTGTTGCTCCCATAGCAGTCAAAGCTTTGCTTGCATACAAGCAGTATATACAGGGCGTAAAGAGCGTGCCCTGACAGGGATACGGTGGCTACAAAAATACAGAGTGCATTTGATTAGGGCAGAATTCATTGCTCTGGTTCCACAAACGGTGTCCCTGCACGCATGCAGAGGTGGTAAAGGATCAGTTTAAAATCCAAGGGAAGGGAAAGGAAGGGACCTGGGGCAGGCTGTGGCAAGCCTCCCTGGGGGCTGGCACCTTCCCGTGCCCACCAAGCCAGCCGCTGCCCTCCCTCTGGTCACCATGCCCTTACTGAGGGGTCACCCGCACTGTCCCGGCGCTGTGTCTGCTCTGTTTGCGGAGGGAATTTTAATAAAACACGATTCTGTGTGGGTCGTGGTGACCGCTGGTATTTATTGCAGTAGGAAAGAAAAGATTCCCGTGAAAATGTGAAAAATGTCTTCAACACACCGTATCCCAAAGCTTTCTGAGGAGAAAAATCCCATTTTTATGATAGTTTAATTGTTCTCAAACTGGCTGTTTGTGACGAGGTAATTCAGCACCCAGAATGAGTAATGGGCGCGAATTGCCGAGCAGGCAGAGCAGTTATTTGCCATGGTTACACCGGGAGATGCAGAAAGGTGCAATTATTCTGAGAGGTGCTGCAGATCCTGTTTACTTTTTATTCTTACCGTCTTTCCAATGTGCTTTTTCTGTCTTCATACAAACAAAAAACAATTAGGCGTATTTATCCAATTTTGGTGCACAGCGCCTGTAATTAAAAGCCTGCTCGTGGCCTGGGGGCTGGCGGCGGCGGCAAGGGTGGGCCAGGACTGGGAGGAGAAGCCGGCGGCCCCATGGTTTGGAGGTGGAAGCTGGAAACACCTCTGGGTGGGTTGGGGCCGCGGCCGTGCCCGGGGGGGCTCAGGCCAGGACGTGTGGGCGCAGTGCTGCACCCGCTCTTGCCTCACTGCGGGTGCCGGTTCCCCTGAAGGCCGCAAAGCTGAGGGCTGGAGGAGCCTCTGGGGCCGTTGGTGGGAGCACGCCCTGGGAAATGTCAAAGGACGTGCATCTTGGCACACATGGACCACCTCAACTCAGAAGTGGCACAACTGATCAGTTCCCAGGTGCTGTTGTAGTGCCAGCAACGCGCATCTTTGCTCGGACACTTCCACAAGGCCTCCTGAGCCCTGGGCACCTCCAGCATCCATCCGGGTGTGTTGCCCGGGCTTCCTTTTCCCCTGTCCTTCTCCGGGGCGGCTTCCTGTCTGCTGCTGGAGGGAGTGCCGCTTCTGCCCCTCGCACCCCCAGCTTGTGAGCATCCCACCACCCCTCGGAGCTGCCCCGAGGGAGGCAGGGTGAGGACGGGGCCCAGCACAAACCCTCCCGGCCAGCACAGCACAGCACCAGGCCGGAGCAGCCCGGTGCGCTCCATGCTGCCACGTGCACAGCCTTCCTCCCGGGCTCCAGCTGCCTCTGCCTCGCGCCCTCGTTTAGCAGGCATGGCTTTGATCAGTCCCGCTAAATGCACAGAGCTGAGGGGATATTTGGGGTTTGATCAGTCTCACTAAGCACACAGAAATAAAAGGATGCTTTTTCCTTGAAAGAATTATTTCTCACGTCGTAGGAGCAGGTTAGTGGAGGAATTTCAAAGGAGTTGCTCGCCCGGGTGCCCCTTCTCGCTTGTTCGGAGCCTGTTCCAGTCAGCGGAGCAGGGAAAAGGAAGATGGATTTGTCGTGAAAATACAAACTGTTGGTTACCACCTTCAGTGCACGGGCAGGTGATGGCTAACCTGAAATTCAGCGCTGCGCTGTCCTTTGCTTGTCAGAAGTTCCACTCCTGTTCCATAGGCTGTTCCCCTTACAAAATGCTTTGAGACAGAATTAAGTAAAATAATAGAATGTGTTGTGACTTCTGCTGCTCTTTCATCTTTCAGAGGTTTTGTTTTAATATTTAACAATATTTTAATATTTAATAAAACTGGGGCTTCTATATAAGCTTGTTACTCCAGACCCTCTGGTGTGACGCTAGGAAGCTGCCCAGCCATAGGATTATTAAAACACTTGATGTGCGGTTGTTTGGCTGCTCGGTAACACGCCTTTCTGCGAACAGAGCAAGCCAGGCACCATCAGGTGTCTGCTCTGGCTTTACAAAGTTCCTCTGACAGCCACCCTGAAAACAGCTCGTGCTGTAGACAGCGGCCGCTCAGCCAGCTCAGAGCAGAGGTCGGTGGCACTGCCTCCTCGGTCAGCGCTGGCATACGCTGCCAGCATCCCTCTAACAGCTCTAGCTTCATGCGACTGTTCTCTTCCTATGAAATCGTGACTTGTCCTTCCAAGTGTTTGTTGAGCATCCTGGAGAAAAACTCAGACCTGTGTAGAGTTTTATGATTTTTTATTCCTTAAAAGAATTTAAATAAATAAAGCACCACCACTCCAAACAAGCAACTTTAAGTGCATGAGTTGGTAGTGGTGGTGTAGTCGTGTTACTCTGGGTATTCCCTGATGGACCGTGGCTCTGCAGTACCAACCTGTGCTCAGTTTAGGAGAAGACAATCTCCAGCCTGCAGTTCTGTGATGGTAAACTTATGGGTGAAAGTGGCTACACATCCAAGAACTGGATCAAAATCTTTTCATCTTTATCTGTGCAGTTTTCTCTCTCGGTTTATGTTCATGCCGATAGGCGTGGTTTGGGGGGCTGTGGGTTTTATGGAGATGATTGCAAACCAGCAATTAACACTCCTGCTGACTGCTTTTCTCCTTGCTAGTGACATTGTATTTTGTAAGGCTGTGCAGACGCAGTGAGAAAAGAAAATTTCTCAAATAAAAGCAAATAACAAACTCAGCCCAGATTTTGTGAAGGCTCTATTCCACAAATACTCTCACATTTTCATGTCGTTGCTGCATTTAGGTCATTGAGGTGTTGAATATTTCTTCAGCTATTTGTTTGAAACACAGCACGTCTTGGCAGGAAATAAATTTTGACGTCCATAATCTCTGTTCTTCTACCCCCGATACCGTAAGCCAAGAAAAACTCTGACCAGCCTTCAGCCACACTAGCAGATGATGCAAGGTGCAGAGCGAAGCGAGGGAGCTTCGGTCTTCTCACTCAGCGCACTCCAGGCTGCTTCTGTCTTTTTTCCCACCGAGGAGCTCCGTGAGTTTCCTTTCCAGCTGCTCCACTGATTTCCTCATTTCCCTTTTTCTATTTTGTTCTCAGAAGCAGCAGGGAGGAGTGAGCAATCACTGCTTCTGAGATATGCTTTCTAAAAATTTCACCGTCAGGACTTAGGGTATGTTTTTTGGTCTTATTATTTTATGTTTGATGAAAACAGAAGATAGCCAATAGCCAGCATGAGCTGACGATCACACCCCATCATTGCATGCCCCATCAATAGAGCCTTCAAAAGAATTACATAGTGAAATTTTCACACTGGATGTATGTGCATCACTGCTTACTGAAATTGAGTTTGAGTGCTTGAGCACATTTCTACTTTTTACCGTGATAGAGCACGTTTGAAAATGTGATAGAAACTCTTCAGGCCTGTTACAGTATATAAAAGATGCATTTTTCTCCCATGCCAGACCACCTTTGATTTTTTTTGTAGCCAGTCTAATAAGTATTGTTATTTTTTCTTCACATTAATTAATAGCTTGTCTTGTGCTAGTTGAACTCACTGTTCGTAGTGGTGTTGGTCTTTGCAATGCCTCAAATCTAGTATTAGGAAAGTCATAATCCATATGACTATAATTTACTATGAGAAAACACGGGACTCATCTCTATCTGACGTTCTTAGGCTTAACTCCTTCTATAGATTAAACATAAATTAAATTCCCTAGGTATGGAAATTAAAGAAAACTATAAACAGTCGTTATTTAAAATGCACTTAGAGCAGCTGTAATTGAAACGCAGGCAGGGTAACAATAGGGAGTTGTGTTTGCTGTCGTGCTTCGCTCTGTGAAGAGGAGGTGTGCGGTACCACAACAGCCACCGTGAACTCGCCGCCGTGCTCTGAGCTCAGTTCCTGGTACCGGCACTATCCTGGCTTACCATCTGCGTGCACGTACAGACATATGCACAGTGTGCTCAATGAATACACGTACATGTTCACACGTGTATATGAACATGGATAACACACGTATGATGCAGCCTTTAAGAAGTATCGGAGCCCGTTGCAGCAAAGGGGGCAGCTCTGCAGGTGCTCCTGCCCACAGGCTCTGGTGGGAAGCAGCAGCAGCAGCAGCATGTGTCCCCCCCCACGTTGGAGCTGCTGTAGCACCCATGCTGGAAGCAGAGCTCAGCACCTGCTCGTTTCGCTGCCCACACAGCACTAAGTTGGTTGCTTCCAAACCCAGCGCTGGCTTGGTCTCCAGACAGTGCCCTGTACCCGGCCGGCAGGCTCGCAATATCAGACAACCACATGCACATCCAGGGAGATGTCTGCTGGTGGCCTGCAGGCAACTGGCTGTACCCAGCTTCAGAGAAAGAATAAAAGTGTTCCTCCCCAGCCATTTTGGAAAAACGGCCTGCAGACTGAGGAGGTCCCAAGTGCTGGTGTTGCTGGGGGTAAGCTCACCGCGATGTGCCAGTGGCTGTGCCAAGCCTGCTCGGGGTGCGCGGCACCTTCACAGGTCTGCAAACTTCCCTTCTGATTTGAAGAACTGTTTTCAAGATGTGAAAAGCTCCTTATGAATCCTTCCAGTTTGGGTAGAATTTCCCTTACTTTGTATGTCTTACCGGTTTTAATTTGGGTAAGTTATTCTTTGTGAAAATACCAGTTATTAATGATTCTCCCGTAAGTTTTTGGCACAGATGGAGTCTGGGAATGGCTCCGCCCCATTGCTTTCAGAAGCCACTGCATATTCTCTTGGCTTCTCTTCTCCCAAGTACAAAATGGTTTTCCTACTTCTCTTGTAAAGAGCTGTTCTTAAATCACCCTTCCAGTCAATTAAATTCATTAATTAAAAAAAGATAAAGATCAGTGAGTAAAGGCTGAGCTAATATATGCTTAATGCATTGTTATATCATGCTTTGTCGAACATACTAGTAATTGCTCATTTAATTTATTCATTTCAGCATTACCGATTTAAGTGTCTTTCTGGACTTTTTGGACTCAGCTGTCATTTTTTTATGTCTGCTGGTTGCATATCAAAATGTCAGTTTGTTATGCTCAATACATTATCTACGACTTCAGTTTCCTTAAACCCTCTAATTGATATGACAGTTTTCACAAAGTTTACTCGTAATCTGAGAATTATTTCAATCCTAATATGAAAAGGCAGCTCTGTTTGCCTAGAGGTTTTATTTGTATGTCACCTTTGCATAATTGCAATGTCATGGGGACTGTTCCTCTCCCAGCTGCCTCACTTTTCAAAGCGTTATTGAAGATAGTCACAGCCTTTATAATATAAGGTCAAGTTGTGCGGTCCTTCATGTGACTTCTCCTGGCATGTCATATCAAGTCATTTGCTTCTTTTGCTTGTTATTTGTGTGCAAAGAAACATGAATTAACATATTGCAAAATAACCTGGTAGTCTTCAGCAGCCCCTGCTGCATCCAGAGAAGCTATTAAATCTCAAGGGCTCTCTATATGTTTGGCCATCCGAGGGAAAAATTGAAAGTTTCATAAATGGTGTGAATTCTCATGAAACCAGAAAGCAAACTGAATTGCACAGGCATCTGTTGAATAATAATGATTTGAAAAAAATTAATTAAAATATATAAATTGAGGAAATATTTGCCTACTGCTCAAAGAAGAATGTACCTGGCTGAACGCAGAATTAGTACAAATCTGATCCTGTCTTGAGACATCATCTAGCAGAAGCCTAGGCAACAACAAAAGACTTTACCTAAAATGTTAAAATAATTATTCTTACACGAGAGAAAAAAATAGATGAAATATTCAATAACATGTCAATTTCTTAAAGGTCTTGAGACAAATTGATCATTGTGAGGTTTTCTAAAAAGGATTTGATTATAAACTTTCAGCAATAGTCCATGGTAACTTGTGTGTGCATGCGTGTGTGTATATACATACAGAAACATATACACGTATTGTATTTTTCTGTCAGTGGATCAGGAAGGCTAGATGGGCTGTGCACAGGAAGGATTGCTGCAAATGTCACTGCGCTGAGCTGGAGACAATGCAGAGAATGTCAGCACTTCCCTGCGCACGGGCTGGCTCCAGAACACTTTCCTTGTCAGTGTCCTGAGAATATTCAGTATTTTCTAAGTCTCCTTTCTCCAGGTCATTAATGAAGATTAAAAAACAAGTGTTCAAATAGCATTCCCTTCGACAAAACAACTAATTCTTTCAATCGTTTCTTACTGCCCAGGGTCCTAATCATTTTTGCTCTCCTCTGGGTTCTTTCGAGTTCCTTCTCCTTGGAGCTGGTGGGGCTGAAGCAGCTCAAGCGCTGCCTCTCGTCAGCCAGCTGCAGCTGCTGGGTGGGCACGAGCAGCAGCAAAAAAAAACACATCTGCCCACAGGCTGTTTGGTCAGAAATTAAAGGCTTGATTCGAGAATAACAATGTGATTGAAACATGCTGGCCTTTTTTATAAGGAGGACTCAGGTTATCATAGTGACTTCTCTTACGATACATGCTTGTGCTATGTATAGGACTGAAAATCAGTTGGAGCCTTTGCTCTCGCTCTCACGTAGCTGGGAGTACAAAGTAACAGCAAAAAGTTAAGCCGGCTCTTTGTTAATTTGGGGTGGAAATGGGAATCACACCAAACTGCGCTATGGTTCACAATGAGAAACCAGGAACAACCTCCATGTTTGTCCTACTGACAAGTGCTCTGACACTTTCTTAATAATTTTGGGGTTTGTGTGAATGTGTCCCAGCTCCTTTCCTGCAGGGAGAAGAGGGCTCAGTTTGGTCAATGCTATGTAGAGAGTGAGCACAAGTGAAGGGCAGTGAATAAGAGAGCACCAGATGCAGGAATAAGCTCAAGTATAGTTAAATGACACTTATAAAGAAGATCCTTGTATCTCATCTTCATTTCTATTAACCTGTGCATCTATTAATGCCAGGTTGGATAGGGCTTTGAGCAGCCTGGGCCAGTGGAAGGTGCCCCTGCCCATGGCAGGAGGTTGGAACTGGATGAGCTTTAAGGTCCCTTCCCACACAAACCATTCTGTGATTTTATGACTGTAAATCTATTTTTTTTTCTTCTGTAGTTCATGTGGTCTATATCTATGGCCTTACATTATTATCTAGACACTGATTTTAGCCTATGTACTTATCTGTCTGAGATTCTTGTGTAGCTGTATGAAGCTGTGAATCAACCTTCAAACTACCTGATATTCAGTCGTAGGCTAAATATTTTAATATTTTGAACTAATTAACTATTGAATAAGGTGGTTTTTTTTTGTTTGTTTGTTTGTTTGTTTGTTTTTAATAGCAAATGCTGGTGGCTTATTCATTCTTTAATTTTGTCAAAGTACAAACAAGTCTGGATAAAACAGTTACCAATGAAGACACATACAAGGAACAGTTTGGAAATCTGTTGATTTTGCTAAAATGCCATGTGCCTACTCTATTGTTCCTTGTAATCCTGTTCAGCTTTCATGAGAAACTATGAGCTGAGCTATCTTATTTTGGATATTTACTGATGAATAAATACTTTGTTTGCAACTGGTAATGGCAGCAATCAGGAGAGAAATGATGGTTCAGTGCTGAAGATACTATCTCAAAAATAAGTTCACATGCATATAACAGAAAAACATGAACATTCATATTAAAAGTAGACTTTGGCAGCAAGAGAAGTACTTAAAATAAGCTTAACCTTGGGCTACTCTGCTTAAGAGTCTCATGTTTTGTAGAGACTGTTAGAGATCAGCAATCTGTGCTGATGAGAGAAGGCACAAGTCAACATCCTCCTCTCTTGATCAGCACTATCTCCTGCTCCATGCATGGGCAAAAATAGGGATAGCACCAGATGTTACGAGGCAGTATTTTTTTGAAGGTAGAATCACTCTAGGGAAGGTAAAGTAGCTATATGTCAACATTTTATTTCTTTACTCCTAATGTATATGAAGTCCTTTTCCTCTTATCGCTGTACCTTCCTTCTCTCGTCAGTCGGGCGTCACCTCACTGGTGGCAAAAGGTCGGCAAACCCCCGCCACCTACAGAGCTGGCTCACAGCACAGTGCAGCAGCAGGTGCAAGAGTCTATGAACTGAAGAATTTGAACAGAATATTACTTGTGTTTTTACTAGTTCCTGTAATAAATATATTCTTATGATGTCAGGTTATGCAGAAAAATAAATTTCATCTGAAATGAAAATTATAGAGGAAATCTGATGAAAAGGAACAGGCAAGAAGGGGTCACAGGCATATCTAAAAATGTGTTGTTCCTTGCGTCCCATTGGTTGGCCTCCATTAAGCTTCATATTCAGAAATTCTTTTTTTCTTTGAAATTTTCACTTTGAAGTGTTTTTTTTTTTTTTTTTATCAACAAATTTATTTTTGAAACAAAATAGTAAGACTAGTGTAAGTGGTATGACTAATAGTGGTAAGAGTACTTTAATAAATAATAAAACCATGTGGGATGGGAATATGCATAACAGAAAGATGGGGACATTCACAGGTAAAACTGATCGGACTCGCTGGTGGTGGTTTCCTCAAGAGAGTGCAGAGCCTAGTTGCTCTGAGTGTAACTCAGACTGGAAAGAGACAGGACCTGTCAAGGTCACTGATATTTTGCTCTGAATGTCAGGCTCTGATTTATCTCCCTCTGCAATATTACTCGAATCTCGGATGGTAAACAGCAATTACATACTGTTCTCCTGGCCAGTGTCACAGTGCTCTGTGCATATCAGGGTCCTGCAAATTCTTCAGCCATTTTTGATCCACCTCCCAGAGCTTTTTGTAGTTTGTTTTATAATAAAAACGATTGATACGCTGTCTTTGTATCTTCTTTTTCTTGGTGGATTACATCCAGGGCCACCCAAGCTCTGAAGACTTCATTTTGAAGGTATTTTCTTTTTCTGTTTTACCACTGGTCTTAACCCGTTTTCTGTTAAACCAAAGCACATTATTCTATTGCTGCATTTTAGTATAGGTACTAAACTGCCACTGGAAATATAAAGGCTTTCAAAAATCATCTTAGAAATGTGCATACTCTGTTCTCTCGTCTGCAAACAGAACGCGTGTGTTATTTTTGTTCTAATTCTCACTTCACTTCAATTAAGAGATGATTTAAGTAGTACAGCTTTATGATGCTGCCAATTTTCTTGACTTAAAAAAAAAAAGGGGGGGGGGGAATAAAAAGGTGCAAAACCATGTAGGAGCCATCGTAGTTAGTGAGTGGCTTACAAAAGCTACCTGAGGCATCTGCGTATTTCTGGAAGCCTTGCTAGTAGCCTTACAGCAGCTTCTAGGCCTTGCTGCCGGCCTCTCTCCAGCTGCTCGTCCCATCCCAGCCCCGATGCCCCAGGCACGGTCTGCAGCTGAATTCATGGTGCAACTCCACCTGCCTGCAGGGCCGTGCTCCTCCTCGGCCTGCGTCTGCGCCAGCTGATGGAGAGCAGAAACATGGGCAGGGCTGACAGGCACCGGGTTTGTCGTTCATCTGGGGCCATGCTGGGTGCTCCTCCTGCTCCGTTCCCTCCAGCAGACACCATTCAGGTCGGTGTCGGCACACAAAGAAAGAAAGAGGGTTGGTTCTTCACGGAGAGCAGTTCTGTTGCTGCAGAGGTGTGGCAAGCCCTAACCCCGTAATGTGGTGCTTCAGGAGCCTGAGATGCTCTGCTAACCTGCACCAATTGTTGGTAATTACTGCTCTTCTGATTCATTTACTGATATTGGATTTATAAGACAGTTTGTCTATGGTCCCCATAATGAATTGTAAAGTGATGCCAATGCCTTTTGAAAAAGATGTGAGGTTACTAATTATATTTAGCCAGTGAATTGAAATTGCTAGCGTGACTGTTTGGGACCATTTTGGCAAGTTGCTTATTTGTAAGTAATGAGAAATGTGTATTACTGGAATTTTATTTATTTATTTATTTTGAATTACTCCGTTAAAAAGAAGTTGTTACAGGATAAAGTTGTAGGTAGGTAGGAAAAAAATGAACATGACAGCAGCATTGCAGGCTTAGTGATTGGTATAGATTAGAGGAAATGAAAAATGATAGGATGCAGAGTAGCAATTCAAACATTTGACAGTTTTCATAATAAAAAAGCAGTTCATCTTATGCTGAAAGCCTCTGGTAAAATTTTTATAACTTCTGAAGGGAAACCAAGTGGTGTCCTGAAAAAGGAGCGAAGTATCCAACCCATTTGGACAAGCACAGCCTTGAGAGGCTGGAAGGTCTGTGACACCGCCTGCTGCAGGTGGCGTTTCTGTAGCGTGGAGTTTGATGGACCTGGACCTAGCGTGATGGGGAAAGGGCTCAGCACTCAGAGATGCAGACAAAGCCTGCTGGCAGGTCTGTTTGAATTCTCACTGAAATTAGCGTTGGCCAGGCTGGGCCCATGACCTGCCCGGGAGCACACGGCCTAGCGGCTCGGTGTGTCTCTGCAGCACACGTTCAGGGCCGAGGGGGCTCGGTGTGCCCCCCAGCAGCCCCACCGCGCCACCTGGGAGGTGGCTATCGTTCACTCCTGTCCCCACTGAGTCTCACCACCAGACATAAAAATCTACCGGGGCTAGCAGCAGGTGGTGTCACAGAATCCCACAGAGCCCCAGTCGTGCTTCCTATAACCAACATTGTGTAATGGAAGTCAACGCAGCCCCCTTGTCCGGGCTTCGGGTCTGTCTGACGTGTGTGGCACCACTGCAGGTTCACACCAAGCACGGCCGTACCCGCTGCAGCGTTACAGCACTCAGCGTTGCAAGCAGATCAGCAGTCTTACACTTGTATTCCTGCTGTGTCCTTAACGCAAAATATAAGGAATATGGGAAAACCTGCAAGTTTTTATAAGCACATGCTCATGCAATAGCAGTTGGCATTAGAAGCTGGCTGGCAGGAGTTTGCCTCATGCTATTTTGCTTGCTGGGTTTCAAGTGACAAGGCTGTAACAGGGGAAATGTGAGAAAAAAAACAGTAAGCGATTGCTTTAGGTTTATTTGGTGACTGTTCTTTCCAGGAAAAACAAAACAACAAAAAAACAGAGAAACAGCCCCAAGACTGGCTCCATCCAGTAATGGCAGCAGGGCTGGGAATGAGTTTCCTTTTCATTAACTCCCGAGTTCTCCGCACAGCTTCCAGTGAGATGGCGGGGGCGGCCGCGGGCTGAGGGCAGCTACAGGAGGGCTGCCTGCAGGGACACGGGGCCTGGGGCAGCACTCCCAGATGTGTCCCAGCGGCTGGGCGGTGTCTGATGGCACATCCTCTCATTTTCTCTCTCATTTTGTTCATCCTGACTGCATTTTACAGAATTTCCCCGAATCGCTTCAGTTGTGTTCTGGGGCTGTGGTACCCTTAAAGTACAAAGTAAAGCGCTCTCCTTGCTGTTTGGGCCCAGCTGGGTTTGTTTCTCCTGGCTAACGGGTCGGGCTGGGGGATAACCCTGCAATAGGAAATCTCCTCCTCAGGCTGCACAGGCCGGCACGGTTGTGTCCTGCAGCACGGCTCTGTGCTATGACAAACCCCAAACTCTGGAAACATCAGCACACAATTCATTAACGGCTGCGTAAATTTAATGTGATTGCTTTTGTTTAACTCCAGTGAGAGAACATGCTTAGACCTGGCCCAAGCACAGGGCAATTATGCTAATAACATATGTTAGAAACTAATTTAAGACATAAATAATGTATTATTGACCATGAGATTACACTCGGGCCTGGGTTTGATTCCTTCATCACCTCGCCGCAGGGCCCAGACACCTTGGGGGAGGTGGCGTTGGGGACCCCGGGGCTCTGGCAGCAGCAGTGCTCCCAGGGCCACCTCCTGCCCGCGGGGAGGGCCCCAGGCGCTGCCCAAACCCCGCTCCTGGGCTGCCGGCCTGGGCAGGGAGCTGACCGAGGAGAGGCCGAGCTGCTCCGGCCATGGCGCGTCCCCACGTCCCCGGTGACGTGCTGCTCCTGAGCGGGGTGGGACCCCCTCCTTGCAAAGCTGGGGTACAAATCCAGACCTGAGCCAGTTCCCAGTCCTCAGTGGGTAGGAACCAGTGGTTTGTAGGTTCTGGTTGCCTGGCAGCCTTGCTGTAGGAAGTCATTTCATCTGCATTAGCGGAGGCCCAGCCAGGGTGCCCTCAGTGGGCCACTGACATTTCAGCACCTGTGGTCCCAAACTGGGGGCAGACTCGGGTCTGTCCTGGGCACTGCTCCTCACCGAGCATCACACAGACACAGGGCATCCCTGCTGAGTGCTGCCCGTGCCGAGAGCTGATGGTAGCCGTCAGTAGGGGCAGCACCACGTGGCACCACCACTGCTCCTCCGGCACGAGGCCTTTTCTCCTGCTCTCTTGTTTTCCTCTTGGGGATCCCCTCCCTTTCCTTTGTTTAAGAGTATGTGGCTGCTTTCGAAACCCTCATTTTAACAGTGTTTTCCAACCAGGAGTCTTTCTTCTTCTCTGCCAAATGCAATGTGAAAATACTCTATCAATACTGTGTCTTACTTCATGCTGGTGTGGCAGGCCAGGGAGTCTGAACAGCACCGCCGTAACAGGGGACATGTGCTCAGCAGCTGGGAACTGTATGCTCCAGACCATGCAAATGTTGTTTTTTCATGTAGGAATTCTTTCTTAAAATTACTGATACGGAAAAAGATATGTTCACACATATGCACCACTGTTCCGTTTTTTATAAAAGTATTTGTTGGGTTGGATCTCGGTGTTTGTGCATTAAGAACAGCATTCCTGCAGTGTGATATGGCATTCATGTTCCTCCCTCACTTAGCTCACTCATTGACTACTTGCTGAAAGCGAGATGATGAATTTGGCGTTCCTGCCCTGCTGCACGGTGCCAGTGGGGTATCTGAGGTATTTTAGCAGCCGTGCCAGGAACGTCAGGGATGCATTGTACAGAGTCAGAAGTTAAAGAAAGAAGAGTGCTTTTCTGGAGTTTTTGGGAAGTAAAGTAGACAATTAACATGCACGTGTGGCTGTGTGGGGAAAGCTTGCAGCTGACCCATGTTTCAGTGCCTGCACACCAACAGTTCTCACATTCCCCAACATAACAGTACATAATTTTGGATGATATTTTAGTTAAATTAAAGAATAATAAATGAGCCTTTATGTTTGATCTCAGCAGTGAGAAACAGCCAATTAGTGGACAGGATTGGCAGTGTAATCCTCCCAGAACCAGTGCTGTGTTAGTTCCGAGCTAGCGAGCACAGAAAGTACATCCTTGCTGCATTGTGTTGTTTATTAAATTTCTCTTTGTGGCTAATAATTATAATTATTTATCACAGCTATTTACTTGTGCCGTGTAGGAATGCACAGACATTCAACTAATCTCTTCAAACTGGCAGCCAGACAGAAAGAGAAGGTGCTGGGAGCTGCTGGCTTCCCCTGGTCCACAGTTTGTGCATCTCATAAAGCTCAGGTGCCCGGCGTGCAGCACGGAGGGCGTGTAGCCACCGTACGGAGAGCAGTGCCGAAGGGGGACCTAGCACTGGGTCCTGGTTTAGGCACCTTGCAGTTCGGAGTCTTTTGCAGGTGCGTGATGGTGGTGACCCAGGTGGCACCGCATGCTGCAGGGCACGTCTCCGATGGCCCGTGTCAAGGAGCCCTGGGCTGGCACCACTTGGAGACGGTGCTGAACCCACCACGATGCTGAATGTTCTGCCAAGCGTGTCAGAAGTATAAACTGCGATTCACATCTGAAGCATGGAACACATCCAAGACATTTCTGCCACAGTGACCTCAGGAAGAAATTCAAGTGGCTTCTCTCAGAGATTTCCTGAAACGCTGGTTCAATTTTAGGTGTTATATTGCTGTATCTGAATAATATTTCAACTTTTCTTTACTCTCTGAAACTTGTGCTAATAATCTGAAAAGACTTGGCAGGCTTTTAAAATCATTCATTTGATAATTCCTCTTTACCAAATTGCTAGCTAACAATATGATCAGTTGAGAGAAAAAGATTAAATTGCACAAAGATAATTTTCTGAGACAGTGATGATTTACACCGTCTCTTCCAGGTCTGGCTGGAAGTCAGACTGTCTGCTGCCATCAACAGGGAAAGTCGTCCGGCTGTACAGCTCGTCTGCTGGAATTTGTGCATTGAAAATCAAAGCTCTGCAGCGCCAGGACTGGCATTCTGAACTCCTCTTCTGATATTTGCTGAAAGAATTCCATTCAAACAGAAATGTTCTAGCGAACAAAAATGAAATGTCATCTTTTATATCTCTTAAAGGCTTATATTGTGAGGCTGTACTACAGTCACTATAACTCTTTAGACCGAGAAAGTTTCTGCACGTCGAGTTTTTACCAGGGAGCATTGTATATTGTCTTCCCTAAATGTCACTCTTTGTGCACTGCCGCACGGAAGCCTGGACTCAAAGTGACAATACGAACTTACATAAAACTGCCTTCCTATTAATGTTTCCTTTGGTGTTCGTAGTAATTATAATCAGGATTAATTCATTCAGTCTGAGAGCAGATACTATACACTATAGGAATTTTAAAGTACTGTTTTTTGAGCGTGGCAATGAACGCAGCCTTGCCTTGCTGCTTCGGTGAATCCAGGTGTAGCTCCAAGCTGCAAAAGGACGCCACCAGTCCCCGTGTCAGGACCACGCGCACTGCGGCGCTGCTTCCCAGCAGGACAGCACTCCTTCTGCTCCTCCTCTTCCTCCTCCTCCTCCTCCTCCTGTCCTCCCCTGCTTCGTGGAGTGGTGGCACCCTCTGACAGACCTCCTGTCTGCCTTGAAACTGCCTCTGGCCCCAGGCAGGAGCACAAGGAGAAGGGAACTCAGTGCTTGCCTCTGCAGGCAGGGCAGGAGCCTGCGAGAATGCCTTGGTTCTCCAGGAGATGTTGCCTTCCATGGGCTGAATGGCAGAGGCTGGACGCCCAGCTGGGGCACACGGCTGTAGGTGTCTGAACTAAGCTGTAAAAAGATTTCCTTAGCAGCTCTGCAGTTCGGAAAGAAATCGCAAAAATGCATTGCATGGAACAATTCCTGCCTGAGTTGCTACTGGTGGGTTGCAACTTCATGGCTTTCTGAGTGTCTTGGGGAAAAAAAGAAAGACTGTATATGAAATACAGCCATAACATGAGAAATTTCAGTTCTACAAGGGATAGAAAACAGCATCAAGCTGTAATTAAAAAGTTATTGGAGACCTCCATAAGTCTCCAATTCAATTGTATTAATGCAACTCTCCCTCCATCAGGAAGGCAGTAATCATTGCAGCAGCATTTCAGAGGCTGCAGAGATCTGGAGTCTACCCGTTTGGAATGCTGGATGTAATGGTCACTTTCTGCTATCCACCCGCTTTTCCTAGCAGAAGTTAAAATTCTGCAAAACTGGACTCTGTAGTGGGGTCTCGCAGTGCTCATTATTGCACCAGCCCAACAGTGTCAAGGAAAACAGTTTTGGAGCATTATGCACAATAGTGCTGCTGCTGAGAAGAGGAGACTACACAACTTGTGCTTGTCTGCATATTAATAAAAAGGGAAAGTGGGCTGTCGAAGCCAAGAATTAAAAACTCCTGTTGATTAGCTTCGTTAGCAATCAGTGTGTGTTATTTTTCTGTCAGGCCCCTTTTCTTCCGCAGACTTTCAGAGACGCGTTTAATAATTAGAAGAACAAAAATGGAAGGAGCTCTGGAGGTTTACAGCCAGAAGCTCAGCACTTCTCGCACGGCGTGGCCGGGATCCCTCACTGAGCTGGGGCTGAGCTCTCCCTGTGCTCCTCGGAGCTGCCCTCGCAGCTTCTGTGTGCTTTGGTGAGGGAGGGTGTTAGGGGGTGAAATTTAGGAAGGGCACCGTTTTGGACAATAAGGATTTCTCTCTTTTTTGTACAGGCACAAAGGCAAATTCCTGAAATAGCACAGGCTGAGGACCAAAATCAGTGTTCTTAAAAACCACGCATGCCAGGATGGCCTCTGTGGAACTATTCTTTACTAGTTTTTCACTTAAAAATGCCAGTTTCTGATCTTTTCTAGGAAGAGGATCAAATTAATACTCTTTGCTTAGGACACTTGTTTGTTTGTTGGCACAGCCTGCCTGGTATGTTATTTGCTAAATGTTTCCAAAATGCCAGCTGTGGTTGTTCTGGCAATGTTTTAATCTCTTTAGCAAATCAATTCATTTTAATTGAGTTTATCTAGATGATAATGAAATTACTCAACTCCGAGTCTTACAGACTTTGTGGTGTTACTTTATATACTTTCAGATTGGTAATATATGCAAAGGCAGCAACATTTTCAGTAATTGGGTGCCTTTTTAGTACAATAGATATTACTTCTGTCCACCTAATTGATTAAATGGATTCACTCTGAGCCCTGCAAGGACTTTACCCTACTAGGGAAATGATGCCATATACACTGAATTTAATGTCAGCATTTTTTATTTCTTACCAACATTGCCCTGATGTTACAAAAAAAATACATATACTTTTTTTACATGCCAGATCTATGAAAAAGTAATTTTCACTTTACGATGTGCAGTTGTGTGTGTGTATACAGATATATAACCAATACATCTGTTTAGAAAATCAAAGATGCAGTACTGTGAGGAAAACAAACAAACAAACAAACAAACAAACAAAAAAAAACAACTAATCAGAAATATAAACTTGTGTTTAACTGAAATCATCAATACATTCTAGAGAATATTGGACTTCTTTTTCCATTTGGTATTTTTGTATAATCCCAGAAGACCTTATGGCATTTTTATCCTACAGCTTTCCAAGTTACAAAACTGAAATTTGAGCATAACTCACAAATGGATCAGAATATCGCTGTTGTGATGTGTTTGCACAAGCAGCAGGTTTGCCAAGTAGCACAGAGTTTGGATTTCACATCCTAATTTTTCAGCTTAGCAAATGTCTCAGTCATATCCTACTACTGGAATTTATAATTTGAGATAGAAGTATCCAATATTCAATATGTTTGATAGGAAACATTCGCTTACACAGCTAACTGTAACTTTTCCTGTGCTGTTCCGTTTCAGATTTTGTTTTGAAATGCATCCATTTGGAGTCGTTTGCATTCAGCGCGCCTCGCTTTGGTGTAGCAGTGTCAGTAATCCACGGCTGATACTCGCTGTCATTTTATTCCTGTCTAGATTCTAAATTACAAGAAAAATGCTTTTCAATTCAGTATGATTTCTTAAATCTTGCAAAATAACCCTAGCTGTAATTTTTTTCATAAGTGAAAGGCTATTAGCATAATAAGAATTTGTAGTACGTTCACTCGGCATTAAATAGGCTGGGGCATCTCAACATAATCAGGAGCAGATTTAAACTTTGCAAAGCAATGTTCTGGCATCAGCTGAGGCACACAGCGTTAACCTCCTCCCTCAGCTCCCTGTGCCCCTCGGGACCCTGCTCCTGCCCCGGCACGATGCAGGTGGGAGCAGGAGCAGCCGTGCGGGGGCTGCTGGGGAAGCGGCAACAGCCCTGGTAGTTCCTAGGTGTACCATTGCTGGCATTTTCAGTGTTTGTGTGTGTGTAGTTAATTTACAGATGCCTTTTCATTCTTTAGCACCGTGCCAGCAGCTATGGGAAGGTGCAGCCGTGTGTCTGCAGCAGCCACTGCTCCCCTGCGCGGTGCTGTGCGGTGCTGTGCGGTGCTGCACCCCCAGCCAGCCCCTGGGGATGGCAGCTCCGAGGTACCCGCGGCAGGAGGGGAGCACCGCACGACTGGTGATGGATGTTGTGTCAATAGCGGGATCCGCGTCTTTGTGTTTAATGGGCTTTGATGGACTTTTCTTCCATTAATTTGTCTAATTGCTTTTCGAATCCATTTGTGTGTTTGGCTTCCCCAGCATCCCGTGATAATGAGTTCCACAGTTTAATTATACAGTATGTGAAAAATACTTTCTTTTGTGTGTTTTGCACCTACTGTCTAATTCTTTTCTGACAACCCTTTGTTCTTGCGTTCCGAGAAACAACAAATAATTGTTTGCCATTTCCCACTTCTGCTGCCATACAGGATTTCATATGCATCTTTTCCGAGTGCTTTATCCATCTTCCCTTGACTAGAACCCCTTCCAGTTGGTTAACCATTCTTGTCTCAGTTCTCACACCTTTTCTAAGTCTTGTAAATCCTTTTTGGGGTAGGTTGCCCAGGGTCCCCCCGGAGCAGGGGAGGCCCGGCAGGACGGTGCCCTCACTGTGCCACGGCTGGGCCGGCTGCACCGAGCGCCTTCCTCACAGGGCAGCTCTGGGGGAATCTCTCCTGCTGCCTGGATATAGGCGTGTAACTAAATTAGACACGTGCTTAATAAAGGGGCCTGTGTCTGCAGATAAGCAGCATCCAAAGCGTGGAGAAATACGGCCAGAACGTGTGCATCCTCCCCGTCCCAGCGGCACATGGGTTTGCAGCACCCAGAGCAGGAGCTGGGCTGCAGCTGGGCGGTGGGGCTGAGCGCAGAAATCAGAAATGAAGCCCTTCTGATGACAAAGAAATTAAGGTCAGGTTACCTGAAAGGCTCAGTTCTCTACCCCTTAAATGCAGTAAACGTAGAATATTAAATGCCCTAATGTGCAGGCGGGGTCACTATATGGCTCTTAGACAGTGAGTGCTAAGAGGTAAGAGATACCTCTTATGGCTGATAAATATTGAAATTATTGTAATGAGATTCATAATGAAGTAATTGGTGGTTTTCTTTCCTCTCCGTGCTTAGGCAAAAACTGCTTTGGAGAGTCTCTTGTCGGTTTGCTGGGGTTAATGGATGGAGTGGAAAAGCACGGGTTCGGAGCCTCCGTGTCCAGTTAAAACATCTCCACATGAGAAGTTAGGTTTCTAAGTTCAGTCTTTTTCTTTTTTTGGAGATGAATCAACAGTTCTATATATTCTGAAACGAAGCTGCTGCTTTAATTTGATGAACTTTCTGCATAATGATAATTCCGAGTTTGGTTGAAAAGTCTCATCAGCTTAATGACTCACCCAGAAGTGCGTGTTTATCTTAAGCAACCGCAGAATCTGTTATTTGAACGCGAGTGTGCCTTTTAGCTTATTTGTTCTTTTACCTTTTCTCTCTTAGTCATCTACTGCACCTTCAGACGTCCCTTCAGGTTGTGTACTTCCCGACCAATCTAAACCAAAACAGTAAGGGTAACAGATCGCTGGCTGGGCTTTGAATGGAAGCACAGGCAGAGAGCAGGGAGGGCAGAGGCGCTGCATTGTCTGTGCTGAGGGCAGGAGCTCCGTTTGCCCTGCTCATGGCCGGGCAGTGGGTGCTGCATGCAGCAGGGCTGCTGGCACCATGACAGCCCCCTCCTGTCCTCTGTAGGGCTGCTGTAGCTGGAGCACGGCCCTACACGGCGTGGCTGCGTGCAGCCGCAGCTCTCTGCAAAGGGTTACCGGCATCAACTCCTCTTCCTAACGAGACAGCTGTAAATAAAATGTTTATTAAAGCTGACTGTAAATGATGCAGATCCTTCATTAAATGTTCCTAGGCAAGCAGAACTACGTAGGCTTACCTCATAAAGATTAGAGGCTAAGTTAGAGGGTAATTGTATTCTGCATCCAAATGTAATAAGCTGCTGCTGCTGGGGAGGGCGCAGGCTGCCCAGCTGCCAGGACAGGCGATGAAACACCCGGCTTTACCTACACATCCCAGCACCTCGCCTGAGGTCAGAGCTTAAACTTCTGATCTTGGTGCCACACCGGGGCTGTGAAATGTGGCAGACGAGAGCCACAACCCCACTGTGAGTCCTTGGGGCTGAAGTCCCTCGGACCCTTCTGTCGCCTGCACCACTGGAACGCCTTCTGCATTTTGGTTTTTCCCACCTTGGTTTTATTTTCTGTTTTTTTGTTGTTGTTGTTGTTGTTGTTGTTGTTTTTTAATTTTTATTTTTATTTTTTTTTAATTTGAGTCAGACTTCTGGTAGCAAACTGAGAAACAGGGGGCAGGACAGGGCAGCAGCAGGCAGAACTGGCCCCGTTCCTCCTGGTGGCGGCAGGCACTGCAGCCTGCTCCAGCTCTGCCTCAGAAGCTGACATTTCAAAAGCACGGTGAGACTGTAAGACTGCAAGAGAGCATGTACAGTAAAAATAATTAGTAAAGTAAGATCCGCTCCATAACCTAGTCAATGTGGTGTGAATCTTTCTGCCCTACACCTGCAGAGGGACAGGGTATCCTTCTGCTCTGTTTCTAATCTCTATTTTAATCCTTTGCTGCAGTGTGATCCTAATGAGATCAGAGGCTTAAAATGATTCTCTACTACATTATTTAACATACCAGACAACTTCTGTAACCATGGTTTCCTTCGCATGCCTTTTTCACCAGAGCAGGAGCTTTCTCTTCAGTAGGGATAAATACATTTGTCAGGAAATTCTGATAAAGCCTGAGCCCAACCGTGTTCATAGTGTTGCCAAACCAACCACCCTGTCAGTGAAACCAACAGCCTCGCTATTCCAGCATCATGCGGAAGGACAGTGGGTCCATAACGAGGGCTGAGGAGTATCACTCACGCTGTTCCTACAAATGTAACGTGCCCCTTGTCCCTGGGGGGTTTGGATGCTCGGTATCCCCTCCCAGGACAGCTAAGCACACTGGACTCGGAAACACTTTGACCATCCTCACGGCTGGGCTGTGGGGCTGGGAGGCCAGCACGGGGCCTCGCAGCCCGTTTGCAGGTCTCCCCCAGGCCCCACGGAAAGAAGCACAGGGACACAAAGAATGCTGTTTTCAGAAAGCCCCGTTGGCCTAACATAGATACATAAATGCGGGGCTATTTTTGCTCACAATGCCAGGACAAGAAGACCGGGGCTTGGCGTACCGGCTCCCTGCTCCGGGCTGCCCGCGCAGCTGGCACTCATGGAAATCAGTGGCCCTGGACCTTCTGTAGGGAGTTTGCTCTTCAGCGTCCCTCCTGCTGTGTTAATGGAATTGCCAGTTTCACGTTTAATGCATGTTTCTGCAACCAGAAAAGCGCTTCTGGTCATTTCAGAATTACTTTATTTTCCTTTGCTGTGGCAGAGAAGAAAAACATTGCAACTTCTTCCATTCTCAATTTAAGATCAAGTCATACCAAAATGGTATTTTATATTGTTTTTGGCTGTTTACATTCAGTCCGTATAGCACAACGTTAACAGCTCGTTTACCAACTTGGGAAGCAGGAACAAGAGCAGGGAACGCGTTCGGCTCACAGAATTTAGACCAGCGAACTGACGAAGTGATTGCAACCATACGGGAGAAAGTTCAAAGCACTGCAGAAGACAGGCAAGCAATTATTTTCCAGTACAGGTAAAAGTACTTCATCCCATCAGATTATGTGAAACAAGCAGAACCTGCCATGGGCTTGTAAAAGCTTAGCTAAGCTTGTTAAGGACAAGGATAGGGCCTTTGCCAAAATCTTAAGTAAACAGTGTTGGAAGCTGCCCAGCTCCGCACGGCTCAGCAGAGACAGCACTGAGGAAAAGCTCCCAGCTGCCGTGCTCTGTAACCCCTGCACAAACACAGAGCCCCAACACCATGAGCCTCGTAAATCTACGGGCATCTCCTGAAGGCAGTTCGGTGTGATAGGGGAAGGGGCCATGTGGTTTGTATGCTTCTGGTAACTAAGGTTTAATACTTGAATTTACTGAAAGGAAAAAAAAAAAAAAAATTCTGTGTTAGAGTAATCGTTGACATTGGCTACCTATGGATGACAACAGATCATTAACTCAAACGTGGGTGTTTTCCTAATATTGCAGGAACCCAGAGCTGCCAGCTGCACTAATTGTAGTTGGAGCCTGCTCTAACAGTAAGAAATACGGATGTTTCAGGGAGGGCTGCAATAGAGGCATCTTCAGTTAGGGAAAGAAATAATGGTTAAAAAGGGAAAACAAAACAAAACAAGGAAATCCGACCAAAATACTGTATCTGTAAACTTCAAGAGGAAAATCAAGAATGGCAGTGAAGTGGACAGTGCAGTGCAGTGCCTGGTGCTGCTGCAGCTGTCGTGTGCTCGGACGTGGGAATCTGAGCTCCCCATCTACCTGGTTGCTGTAGCCACTAAGCCCCCTCTGGTTCCTGCTTAGCTCGATAAGCAGTTGGGACGGCTGCTGTCACAGAAACCAGCCCAGGCACCGAGGGGCGTCCTGCGAGGCCCACCGCCTCCCTCATCCCACCGAGGAGCACTGCCACCACCCTGGGGAGAGCCGCAAATGTTCTCCGTGCTGCAGGTTTTCCTGCCCTTTTGCTGAAAAACATATCACAGTACTTGTAGATTACAGTCTGTGGTCACGGTTCTGCAGTTAATGCTGTTGCCCTTGCTCAGAAGACTTCATTTTTCAAGTGAAAAGACAAGAGGCATCATTTTTTGCTCCTCTTTATACGTAGGGTTTCCATGGTTAAGACTGGTGCCTTGGGAAGTTTTAAAAGCTTTGCACGTCCATTTTCTAACTTTCTCTACGTCTCTCATGTCATTTTTTTCTCTAGAAAATACAATTTCTCTTGACTAAGTTAAAATATTTCCTTTCTTATCTAGGTTATTGTTCTACTATCACCGGATATCGCTTCATTTAGATTATTGCTTTCCTTTAGAAGGCTTTTGAATTTATTTATTTTTTGTCTCCAGCAATTGCTCTTAAAACCTATTAAGGATCCTGGAGATTTCAGGATTCCTATTGGCCTGTGGCTCTTCACATAAAATGTTCATTTCTTTGCACTTCAGCATAATTTAAGAAAAACATCAGATTCTGAAATATTTACAGGTAGACATTCTCTGAAGATGAAAATGTATAACAAAGACTGATCATCCGCGTGTCTGACAACTTTCTGTTCCTAAAGCATATATTAGAATACAAGAACATGGTAGATCTGGCCAGAGCTGTCAGATGCTGTAGTCTTTGTTAATGAATTTTTCATCACTGACATGCCAGCCAAATGTTAAGGCTGGATTTCTGAAATAACTGGTTGCACTCTTGTCATCGCCAGGGCTGCTCTGCTCTCCTGTCCACGCGTGTTTCTCACAGCTCGTGCCATCCCTCCGCCTGCACTGCGGGCTCCCAGGGGCTGTGGCTGCACCAGCGAGTGCTGGGGCTCCTAGGAGAGGATCTGTGGGGCAGAGCAGAGGGCCCAGAGGACCACGATGTGCTGCTCCCGGCTGTGTGCGTGCGTGCCCGTTAGCTGGTGCAGCGCATCGCGTGCCTTCCCCTTACCTGGTCCGGCGATGTTTCTTCATAAAGCAGTCCGGCTCGGGTGGTGTCAACCAGAAGATGATACAGAGGCAGGATCCAGGACACCCGCCTCCATCTGCTGCAGAGGCATGTACAGTGCAGCGTGCTGTTGCCACTGAATTCATTTATAAATTGTAAGCCTTGAAGAACTCATCAATGATTATCTAATCGATGTGCTCTGTAATCTCACCGTCGTTATTTATCCAGCGCACAGGCTCTTTCTCAGCTTAAACATCTTCTAGGAAGGAAATCCTTTACCTGAGGACTCGCATGTGACACAGGAAACTTATGTTATCATGGGATGAACTCTCCAGTATTAATTTAAACAGACTTCAAAATCTGTCTTGAAATTTTAGTCACTGCATATGTTGTGATAGTTCAAAGAGTCATCTCCTTTCAGAGATACTTTTCTTCAAGTGTACTTGGGTACTTTTTTTAGGTCATCAAGTCGTATCAGTCCCTTCTAATGACAGATTCGGTACGACTTGACATACCCATTTTAGATAGCAGATCGTAGGAGTGGTTTTATCAGTGTGATATCACCTTAGCTTGGTAGTCCATCCAAATATACATAATAACTTTGTCTGTTACCATGACATTCTTATCTCTACACATGAAAAGAAAGAAGAAGAGACATGGATAGCCTGACCAAAAAATTAAGATAGAGCAAAAATGCTATGAATAAGCCAGAGGACTTAGAGGTGTCGAACTTAGTCTTCAGCAGAACGAACCAGAAATCAGTTTGGTGAGCTGGCAGTCCAGTGGAAGGCATGGACCTCGGGGAGGTGGGACGGCACAGGCACCAGGCAGGGAATAACAAGTTGAGCAGTAGTTCTGGTTGTACTGCCATGGATACTGCACATGGGTTTTTTTGCACTGAAAGTGCTAAATGTTATTAACAGCTGTAAGAGAACTGGGTGGAGAAATCAGGGTAACGTGCAGTGCCTTTGGGCTGCTGGAGGGCACAGGTACAACTCACCTGTTTCTGCAGCCTCGCGAGCACCGAGCACATCCCAGGGCAGGGCGGCGTGGTGGGGCGGGCAGGGAACCTCCAGGTCCCTTATGGCCAGGCAGTGTGAGCTCTTCCCCAAATCGTTCGGGCTCCCTAGAGAGCACCATTTCTAATGCAGGAGAATGTGAAGTGTAGCAGCCAGGGGAAAAGCAGAGAGCTGGCAGCGAGATCATGCACACTGCTCCTGGCTAGGAGCCAGTGGTTATGGGGTGGCTGGTTGTGGTTACCGAGAGGTTTTCAGTGGGGCTGCGGAGAGGCACTGTGGTGTGCTGTCTGCTATAGGGGACGCGCTTACGCTGCTGGAGATGAATGCGATTACCTAACCTAATCAAATTGTTTGCATAGCTACCTAATTTCTATTATTCTATTAGCATCAGAAAAAGAGAATAAATATGCATAAATCAGAAATGATGTTCAAATAAAACAAAGCCAGCAACTATTCTTCCCTGGTGATCAAAGCCAATTAAAAAGTTAGTCGCATGTGTTGCTAGTTTTCCATACAAGAAAATTCTAAAATACCTTTAAAATCTATTTCAATTCCAGTTCATTTATTATATTAATTCATTATAAAACCTTTTAGTTAATTCACTTTATCCTTAAAGGCTTATGACTTTACGATTTTAATTAAATTTCACTTCATATCCTACATTCATTAATATAGTCCTTTAAAAGCATTTATAATTCATTGTCCTTATCCATTTTACAATTAAAAATATTATTGTGGTTTGTATCTCAATAATAAGCAGCAGCTGCATCTCCAAGCAACACTAAAAAGACACTGAAAAACCTCCAACCTTATCTCCACGTTTCTTTTTACTTCTTGTATCCTAATCGGCGCTTGCAGAGTTGTCAGTGACTCAACAAAAGAGTCTCTTCCTGGCAGGCAGCATCCCTGACCTTGCTAATTCTTCACATTACCATAAGCTGGAGTACATTTGGTAAAGCCGTCAGTAGTCATGCAGCAGTGGGAGGCTCATGTTTTCTCCAACTAAAGGACTTATTTAGGGGATTACTTCAAAAGTCTGTTGTTTTTTGTTTTTTTTTTCTGAAACAGAAATGACGATTTTCTAACTAGGCACACTCCTTGGAAACTGTGCTGGTTAGGGTGGCTGTACACTTGGTCGTTAGTAGTGCTTGATTTGCATTATTAATGTGTTTTTTTTTAAAACTGTTGTATAAAGAGCAAACTGAGAATACTTTGCACAATCACCATTCAAATGAGAGTTAAAAAAAATCAGCATCTGGTAGTATTGCCAATGGCCAGCAAAAGACCTCCCACTAGGGCGAATCTGTGCAGACAAGAAGAATTCTTTAGGTGGAAACTTGGGTAGAAGAGAGAGAAAGGATGTGCAAGTCTCATGTCGGGTCCAGGACCCAATACCAGCATTTTATAGGCCATTTTACGTACAGAAGACTTGTGGCTGGATAAAAACACTCTGGTCTTAGTTCAGAATTTCAGGTTCTGAAAAAAACAAAACCCAACATGCATGGTTTAATTTGCACAAAGCTTAGCTTGGAAATAGGAGACATTTCTTCTCAGAAAGAGCGGTCAGGCATTGGGACGGGTTGCCCGGGGAGGTGGTGGAGTCACCGTCCCTGGGGGTGTTTAAGGAAGGTTGGACGTGGTGCCTGGGGACAGGGTTCAGTGGGGACAGTGGTGGGGGGGGTGGCTGGACCAGATGCTCCTGGAGGGCTTTTCCAACCAGAGCAGTTCTGTGATTCCGTGTTCCCTGTAGACAAGTTAGGCCAAGATGGAAGGGCTGACTGGAGTCCTTGGGAAGAACGGAGGTTTGAACGACAAGACACAGTTATTGTGGCCAAATCCCAGCTGGGACTGCCTCTGGCTGGGCAGTGCTGGCGGTGAAGCAGCAGCAGGCTCACGGCTCTGCTGCTCGGCTTTGCTGCAAGGCTTGGGCGCTTGTGGTCCTGCACCCGTGGGCTGTTCAGGTAAAACCAGAGTGACAAATCCTGTATTACCCCCACACCCCGCCGTGGGGCCAGCTTCCCGCAGCCCTGCCATGCTCCCACCTTGCGGCCGTGCTCCTTGTGTGCTGCCCCGGGGGAATACGTGCAGTGAAAACAGCCATTTCAAGGTAGTCCTCTAAAAAACACTTCACTTTGTTGTCATTTCTGATTATATAGGCATACAAACAAACATCGATGTCGTGTTAGACACATACATTGCCTTAGGTTGCAGTGCTGAAAACCTAAGAAGATAATTTAATTCCGACAGTGGCATCAATTTGATCAGTGCTCTAAATGGACATTCGATTTAGCGTCTTTTCTGACATAGAATAATTATGCCAGAAATTAGAGAGGAGATGCTGGCAAGTATTTGCATCATATTTTCAGCCTAAAGGGCACAGCTTTTGTAATGCTAATGTTCTACCTTGTTGAGTTTGTAAAGGTTTTGCTCCTCGTGCGCGCTGAGTAGCGGCGTGCTCACGGCCTGGCGCCGAGTGCTCAGCAGATCCCAGCCCAGCGCTGAGAAGCACCACTCCATCGGCCGTGGGAGTGCTATGCTCATTTACACCACTGAGAAAATGTTTTCTGTTTTCCTACCTTCCCGCTGTGCCTTTCATTTCTGAAAAGCCAGAGGTGCTTTATAAGCTAGTTCTCATTCACGTATCTAGCTAGGTAATGCTTCCATTGCTGCACCGCATGATATAATGCCTGGGTTTCCCTCTCAGCTCCTCTCACTGCAGAAGAGGGCTGTGTCCCGGTACAGTGCAGGCACTCCTCGCGTCTGCCCACGAGTGCCCTGATCTGGGTCTCGTTGATGCTGAGGACCACCGCTGGCAGTCCCAGAGCTCACGCTGGCACCGATGCTCTGGTTGTCAGCGCTCCCGCCCGCCCCTCCTGCACTGCTGTCCCCACGGCAGCGCAGCCAGACCAGCAGGCTCGGATTTTGCCAGCAGCAGGGCATGGCAGTGTCGGGCTGCTGCTCCTGAGCACGGCCGTGCAGGTGTGTGCTGTGCAGGGACAGCAGAGCTGCTGCTCCTCCCGAGGCAGGACCGCATGCGCCCGCACACACCTGTAGCACGAAGGACTCATCTCGAGAGCAGTCCCATCGTTTGTTACAGAATTGCAATCAATATTGAGTAACAAGAAGCTTTGATCTGTATTAATGTCGGCAAATTCTTCAATTTTAAAGTGGTGAAGATGCTATCACATACCCTAATGCTTTCTTGTCCTGTAATGCGATGTTTAATAGCAAATATGTGGTGGCAGCAGCAACAATGTAAATTGTGTTTGTTTTACATTTCCAACTGCCTCCTGCCTGTTGGTGTTCTGTATCCTACTCAAAACTGATAAACATTAATTTCTTTTTGACCTTGGCCTTTCTGCATTATTATGCATGCATAATTTTAGGCTAATTTGGTTAGCTAACCCTCTTCCTTCTTCTTTGTAGTTAGGCACTTGGACATAAGGGATCTATTTTTGCAGACAGAAAAAAAAAATTAAAAAAAAAAAAAAAAAAAACAACAACCAAACATTAAGCTAAAAAGTAAATGAAATCAGAATTCAGAATGTCTAAATTCCATACACCTAAAATGCACGGTCTTTGTTTCTGGCATTTATAGCTGTGAATATATGACAGCATCTATTAAAGGAAGTGGTTTCCAGGTTTTAAGAGGCTAGTGCTGCGTGGTTCTTGCTGACAGTAAAAAGTTATAATTATGACGAAGATTACTTTTTGTTATTTTACTGCATTTGAGCCCAACTATATTGGGCTGGTCTGATTGACTTTATCTGGTTCTGCGAAGCGTGATGATCCCATAAAAACCCACTGGCTGTCTTACTGGTGGTATGTAACGCAGTGTATGAATAACATTGTGCAATGAAACCCAGCAGTAAGCGCAGGGCACACGTGGCTCTGTCACACGGATGGCACCATGAGAGCATTTCCAGCTGACAGGGAGCTGTGGCCGTGCAGACACGTTGCTGGTGTGCACCAGGGCTGGAGCAGTGGCTGCGTGGTGCTGGGGCTCCCCGGCTCGTGGGGACACAACGTTGGCCTTTGGGGACGGCTGCTCCTTGCTTTTCGAGCAAACCTCTGGGCTGCCTCTCAAGCCTGGTGGTTTAGAACATTGTTTGCCTCTTCACAGCCTGGTGATTTCCCTTCTGTTAAAGAACCAGGCTCTCCCAAGATCTGCAAATATTAATATTATGCTATTAGTGTGCCTAATGGTGATGTGACTTGACTGTTCAAGTGAAGGATATGATGTCTGCTGGGCTGTGGTGCCTCCGTCCTGGTGATGCCTGGATTCTGTCTGATGGACGCGAGCGCGATCAGGCGCAGTGGCTGCTGCCTGTGCTGGGCTCGGCCTCACGCTTGTGTAACTGCTACTCACATAACTAATCCCACAAATCCAAGGCTACTACTTACAGAAATGGGTAAATCCCATACACTGGGTGGTGCGGCACAGGCTCCCTGCTGTACATCGTGCGAGCGGAGGACACGCAGGAGATTTTCTCTCCAGACTGCAGAGTGTTTGCTGGAAGACTGGGAGACTTCATGGCTCTGTCTTGGTTCCTTTGTACCAAAGCAGGGTTGAATTGTTTTAATATAACTCTCAAGTGGCAAATTATTTCAACAACTCCACGAGCAACCACATTTGCGCAGTCTGACTGGCTACCCTACAGGCAGAGCCAATTTAATTATGCCGGTATGCTAATGTGCACAGAAATCTGGACTCACCTTTCAAGACATCAGAGTACGTCGTCCTTTTAAAGCAATGAGGTCGATGTGGTCAGACTTTATGTTAAAAGTGATGGGTGACAGGTCTATAATTGTCACATTTAGCAAGCTAGCAACATTCATATGTTTCCTAATAGTGCTGAAGCATTTCATGTGACGATAAATACCATGCTGAGTGCAGCGATCACCGTGATGGAGTGCAGTGCGGCTCTGGAAACATTCCAGAAGATCAGGTTTTGCATTTTTATGTGCCATTCCCGGTAACCTAGGGAAGATTGTCTGAAAATTTGTTCATTAGAATTTCAGTATAAAGACATCTTGCTTGCCTTGCTAATAAAATATATCAGCAAATATAGACTTTTTCCTCAGGTGTGTGTTTTATAACTTAAAAACTTTTAATAGCTTTGTGGCACCGCTTGCTGAGAGGCATTATTTTATCTCACAATATTCTGGTCAAAAGGATTTGCTCCTAAGACTGAGTGAAGAACTGTGAGTGTGCTGGTGATGAGAATTCACTTCAATTGTGTAACAGTTTCATTTAGAATAAAACTGATCACTGTTATATAACATCATATACAGGTGCAGAAAGTCTTGATGTTCATGGAAAAATTGCTTAGCTATTGATTTTGAAATTTATGTGCCCCATTGCCATTGACACGTGCATGCATGTATGCACCCACCCCACATTTAGAGTATTGAGACTGGGAGACAGACCTTACCATGGAAATGCATGCACTTAAATGAACCGCTGTCCCTATTTACACTACCAGTATGGATTTATTGTGTAACCTTGGCTTTGGGGAAGTCCTCGTGCCTTGTTGTGCTGGTGGTTAGAGGACAGGAGAAGCCACCCAGTGAAGTTACTTGAGCACGCGTTACATTTCTCAGCAGACATGTACCAGCCACTGAACTCTGACGGCCTTGGTAAATTCTGCAGTGTACAGAATAGCAGTTTATTATAACTTTAATTTTCACATGAAGCATTTTAAGGAAACAATGGGCTGAAATACCCCAGGTTACACCCAGGATTTTGAAACTCTTCCCAAAAACCAGGAGTCCTTCAGGATTCCTTCTACGAAGCTGCACTTTACATTTCTTGGTAAGCTGTGGCAGCGATGCCCCATGCATGCACCGCATGCTCTCCTGTTCCCTCCACAGGCACTTTTTTTCTCCTCCTGTTCTTCTCTGTGCCATCTGAGTTCTCATCAGCACCTGCTGAGCAAAGATTGGAGTGTGCTGAGTTTGTCCAGGTCACCTGAAGGGGATCTGTGATACAGCAGTGGAGCTTGTTGGTAGGAAATTGTGCCACTTTCCCTCCTTTGCCTTCTTCTTTACATCCACTGTTTTGCAAGATGTGTGACACATCCTCCCGTGTTTGATTAATCTCCTGACAGTGCGTTTAGGAAAGACTTGCCATAATTGCCCTCTCAAATTTGGCATTGAACTAATGATGATACCAAAGGCACCTCCAGCAGATCGCCCTTACCCTCATTAAAGAAGATGCTTCCTCAGATGATCCAGGGCAGAAGAGTCAGAGAGGAAGATGAAGGAGGAGATGTCCCTGTTCAGAAGACACACAGCGGCAGCATGCCTGTGCCAGTGCACCCTCACCCATCCTGGGGACTCGCTAACCAACCCATCTGTGTGGGAAGAGCTGTGAAGTGTGCAGGCAGTGAGCTCTTGTAGGTCGTGGGCCACCTGCAAGAGAGCTTGTGGATGTAGCAGGTCCTCTGAAAAGGGAATTGGCATTCATTGCTGCAGGGTCCGTGCGATGGCAACTACAGCTACGTGCAATTCAGTAACTAGAGACTAATCTTCAATGTTTCCATATTTATTTTTACCATCATCCCTGGGGACAAGCGTTTGAGCCAAGAGAGGTGTAACATGCTGTTTGTCAATGATGGGTGCGCAGCCGTCACCGAGGAGATGTAGGAACCAGCCCACTTTGTACAGTCACGCAGAGTGAATCGGGTTGCTGCCAGAGCTAGCCACCCTGGAGAATCCTTTCCTAAAGCAGATCACACCTGCATTTCTCTCCTGTCTGTGAGCAGATGCAGAACTGTGCTCCCCCCGCTGGCTGGATGCGTGTCACCTGTGTTTGTAGAAGTCTTTGCTGGAAGGAGTGCAAGCCGTGCTGCTGCTCTTTGCTCTCATTTGCTCCCATGAACGTAACCCAGCTCTGTACCCCAGGCTTTCAGTCCACCCCATTTTCCAAAACTGACTTGTACCACATGGCTCACTCATCTTCAAATCAGCTATTTTACCCTTTCTATGGAAACCCAAGATGCCATAGCATGTAGGACATTTCTCACAACGAGCTGTGTACAAAGAAGATCAGCCAGAAATAACGTTATTTTTCTTAGCTTAGTAGTTTACTGTATGGCAGCAATAGCACTGGAGCTGTATGCATGTGTATTTAGCGAGCTCATCTAAGTACATCACGGGAATTTTGCCTGAAGAGGGAACGCAGGTTTTGGCAACCGTACCTACCTCCGCTTGGTGCCTGCTATGAGTGATTTCAGTGTCTGTGGTTTCGTTCCCTTTTTTTGTTTCCTTTTGTTTTGTTTTCCAGATTTTCTTGTTGTTGTTTTAACTATCGTCAAACCTCCAGTTTTATAACTTTTCCCCAGACTTTTTTGTTATTTTCTCTTCTGGTGCATTAAGATGCAATTATGTACTTTGCCTAATTGCTAGTTACTTAATGTCAACACACAGAATGTGTCTGAAATGTCCTCTATTTTTCTCTGTCAAAATCATACATAGTGCAGAAAAAAAGGCAGCTATTAAGGTTATGTCTTGTCAAGAATTTACCTGAAAAGCTGGCTGTTTTTTTTTGTTTTGTTTTGTTTTTTCCCCAATGGAACTTATCTCACATTTTTGGATGCAGTGCTATGATTACAGGCATCTAAAGTGCACAACCTGTTTCTGTTACATATTCTTAGTTCTTGAAGGACCTTATGTGTGGGACTTATTTAGTCAGAATTATAAATTCATATTTATATGTTTGGCATATTCTTGGGGGCTGATAAAGCTGGAAACATTTTACAGACTAATGTAACTGGACAGAGGCAAGTGCCAAAAAGCATTAGGAAAATGGAAATCTATTCTGTTTCACAGCTGAATGTACCCTTTTTTAGACACTGAATATGTTTGCATATTTTATTTCAAATCTGTATGTGGCAGGGGAAAAATGGTTAAAATTAATAAATGACATAATTAATAGCAGAAATAATAACGGCACACCTGGTTGCCTACTAGAAATATGTTTTCATCTGAAAAATGAGTTTTTTGCAGTTCACATTGGAAGACTACTATACTCTTATTTAAGAGCTGTGGAGGCACATCATACCTAGCATACAATAAGCATATAATAATTTACTCAAAATGAAAGTTACGAAAGATACGGAGTCGGCATTTGGGGTAGGGAAGGCTGGAAAGAGCTGCCCTGGTACAGTTGGCTACGGCTTGTTGTGCCGAGAATAGTTTCATGCTCAACTGGAAAAATATTAGTTTTTTATTTAAATAAACTCCGTGTCCTAGCACAGGTGACAGCAGGCCAATTTAAGGCTGTGGGGAAAAAATATCCTGTCATTTTCTTCTCAGCTGGAAAAGCCGAGCCTCAGAAGGACACTTAGGGCCGGCAACAGGTCGTGTGCGTTGTCTGCCTTGTCCTGTGTCGGAAGAGCAGTCCCCTCAAAACGATCCATTTAAATATCTGGTGTAATTGAAAATTAGCCAGAATTTGGCATTCCAAAGCGTTTTCCAGTTGAATCACTGGTTCACAAGCATTTCAGTGAGCAACCTCCCCCAAAACCGAAACCAAAGTAAAGGTGTGCAAGAAGCACGTCCCTTCGTGCGGCCCTCCCCTCAGCTGTCCCATGGTAGTGACGCTGGGCGCTGCCCTCAGGCAGCAGTGCCCACATGGCCCTGTCGGCTCCATCGGCCCCATCAGCTCCATGGGCCCTGTCAGCCCCATCGGCCCTGTTGGCCCTATCATCCCTATCGGCCCTATTGGCCCTGTTGGCCCAGTCGGCCCTATTGGCCTGCCTGTGGTGGCCCCGCGCGCGGCAGCCCCCCTGTTGCGGGCACAGGCCGCGGCTCCGTGCCGCTGGCACAGGCCAACCATCCATCCCTGCTATGAACGGACGGGCACAGCCTGCAGCTCTGCAGTTTGTTTGGGTTGGTGGGATCCCGCAGTCCTCCAAAACCAAGAGCCTGATTTATTGAGACTAGTCAGTTGAAGTAATGCCCAAAGGCAGAAGCCCCCTGTCCTGCACCTGCAGCCCTGGGGGCTCCCCGTGCGGTCCTGCTCCGCGGTGCCCTTCCTTCCCCGCTTCTCTGCCAGGCTCAGCAGACCCCAGCTGCGCTCGCCGTTCCTCTCGCTGCCTGTCCTCTCTTTCCCTGGGGCTCTCGTCTCTTCCTCCTCGCCTTATTTTCCATTTCCAAACTCTTTTTCTTCCTGTCGGTGTTACTTTCTCATTAAATTTGTCTCAGCTCTCTCCAGACTGACCGGGCATGTGTGGCTGGCAGGGTACATATCACTATGCTGCTTTTTGTCTGCTTGAAGTACAAAAATATTGATATTTACAGAGCTTGTTGTAAAAATCGATATTGCACTAGGCAGAGCAGAGCAGCTGCTGTGTTGTAAAGCCAGCCCTGTCAGCCTTAAAAACTGATAGGGTTTTAAGAAATCGGGAAAAGAGTGAGCAAACCTGTGTTTATCACTGATGTACTTGTAGAAGCCCTTATGCTGCCCTTGACGTCCCTGGCCAGATTCAATTCTGCCTGGGCTTCAGCTTTCCTAACTTCATCCCTTGGTGCTCGGACAGCATTGCTGTGCTCCTCCCAGAATACGAGTTTATGAGACTTCAGTGAACAAGCACTGTGATACCATGATGCTATTTCTTTTCTTGCTTGCAAAGAGATGAGTTTGTTATGAAGCAGACCATTCTCCAGCATAATTTTTGGTACTGCAGTAGCTTTGGTATGTGTCACCCTCAGTTCAAACCTCCTCAGTGTATATTCTCTTGAAGCTGTGGCTATCAGGTGCCTGGTGATTCATGCAGGAGAAAACATCAGTCAGTTAATTAGCTCAAGGGTGAAGCAGGTAGCAGCTACTTCCTTGCTTCAGAGAATGAAGTTTGTCACTTCTGTTTGGAAAGCAGACGTGCTGGCTCCTTCAGAGCACACCTGGGCTGTGGCCCTAAGTCCAAGGCACGTTAGCATTGGCAGGAGCCGTCAGGGGTTTGAGAGCCACTGGCCAAAACAACCCCAACAGCTTTTTGCCAAGCAGAGCAGGGCGAGCGTCGGGACCTGCTGCACCCCACGGCTGCAGGCTTCACCCCAGCGCTGTGGGCACCGAGCCGGTGTGAATTCGGTCCTCAGCAGGTCAGCACCACTCCTCTGCTTTCACACGAGCAGCCTCTGTGCATGGACAGAGGTGCAAATCCTTTCTGCAAGTGCTGGCGCTCCATTCAGATGGGTGCGAGCACTCGCCTGGCCCCACGCAGCTGGGTGGGCTCTGGACCAAGCTGCATGTCATTATGTACCCTAATGAAATACGGTATTGAGACTGAGTTCATTTCATTAATTTCAAAATATTAAATAGTTTAAAAATTGATCTTTTGGGGGTCTTTTTTGCATCTAAGCAGCATTTTTAAAGCAATTTTCTAATTTAAGGACTCCACTTTCAAAAATGTTCTTTTTACATGCCAGAGGGAAAAACCACCAGTAAACAGATCTGTGAATTGATACTAATGCAAATTCCTCATGAATTTCACAGCTTCATGAACCTCTTAGCTCTTAAAAGCCTTTGGAAACCTCTTGATCCTGGTTTTATTTGGCAAATTGTTGTCAATATCTCATGAATTTCTATTTTCCTGAGTGCTAGCTTGCTGTCCACAAATATAATTACAGACTTCCTTTCCTTTGGAATTTGAAAAATTTATCTTTCACTTCTGTTCCTTGAAAAATATTTTGACACTGTCAGTAGATTATGAGGCTTGCTCTTTAAGCTTAAGAGTGGTCTAAGAAATACAAGAATTCCAATCAATTACCAGATGTGCAACGTCAGCCCGGGGCCCAGAGGCTCCCTGGGCAGCACCGCTGTGCCGGGAGGGTGCTGAGCCCTGCACAGGGACCAGGAGGTGCTGGGGGGATTCGGGGGGAGCTCCGGGGCTGCCTGGGGCTGGGGCTGGGCCCTGCTCAGGGGGGGCCCTGCTGGGGCGTGGGGGGCTGGAGGGACCCCGGGGTGCCTCCAGCCTCAACCAGCCCGGGACTCTGTGAACCTTTCTACAAGATCTTTAGTTCTAACTGATTTCCAACAGCAGACAAGACCAGGGTCTTACTAAAGTTAGTAGAAACTTGATTACTAACTACAGGGATGGGGTTTGGTTTGTTGGGTTTTGTTGTTGTTTTTTTTTTCTAATTTATTATAAGAAATGGCTTCGTGATGGGAGCTCAGAATGTACATGCACAATGAGTCATTTACTTTTCATCCATATGGGGAAAGGTTAATTGTTGTTCAAACATGCTTTTTGTCTTTTTTTTTTTTTTTTTTTTCATTCCTATACTAGAATTTAGAAGGGAAATAAGAGCTTAGCCTCTGAGCAAATCATTAATAATTGCTAGTATCACAGTATATGTAAAATTCAACCTTGATAATTTGCTAAATAAGTCCATCTTCCTCCACTTGAAGCTGCCTTAGGGAAACTATAACTAAGAAATCATTTTTTTCTTACTTCCTCTCAAAAATCTATATACTGGGATAAGTACTTCTTGCTGACTCAGGGCACTACCAAAATGAGATGAAGGTGCTCCAGCCACAGTTTCCAGTCCACATTCTGAAAATAAGATTTGTACAGAACCCTTCCCCTAGGAATCAAATCTCCAAGCAAGAGCGACGTTCCCGTTTTACCTTTCCAGGCATGCTCTCTCTTTGTGGGCTAACACAGGAGCCTGTCTGAGATATTTCAGTAATTCCCCTAATTAATCTCTATAAAATGTGTTTGCAGTTGTAGAATATTTGCGGTAAATTCTAAGCGCTTCACAAAATCTTAAATATTTACCAGTATGTGCTACCCTGTTCTCTGTGAATCTTCCACAAATGGGATTTTTAAATCCTGAAGCAACTCGAATGTTTAAAGTCTGTTTAATTCCTCTCTGTCTGAGGGCTGCAGTGGGTATCTGGCATATTGCTGTCATGGAGCTCTGTTTGGTGCTCAGCAGCACGACGAGTTACCTCCTTGGCCAGACTTCCAAACGTACGTGGTGGCAATCGAGCCTGGCGAGCTGAGTGCTGCAAGAGCTACCAGCGGAGGACCTGAGCTATCTGCTCAGACCTGAAGCTGGTCTCTTCTGCACCAGGATTAGGGTGAGGATTCGTGAGGGACTCGTGTGACACTTCGGGAGCATGCAATTTGAATGCTAATTATGAGTTCTGCATGCCATTAAAGAAAGAAGTTAAAATGTAGATAGTGGTCAAGCGCTATAAAAATGCTACCGTGTGCTTGGAAATGGCTTCTCTGATTTGTTTGTATTTTCTTCTTTTTGAATTTCTCCTCTTCTCTCTTCATTTTTTATTTTGTTTTCCCTGATACAGGACCATAGTTGATATTGAATGGAGATAGCTTATGTCTAACAACTGTAAGGCATTACTCCTGTCATTTCCACAGCACTGTCAGTCAGTGTTGTTGGTGGATTTCAGTAGTCCTAAGTACTTGCTGGGAATGGAGTCACTCTGAAATCACATAGTTATGATTCCTGTTGCAGTAAGGAGTGCAGGTTAGATGTGATCACCTACAGCAAAAGGAATTTTGGAGGTTGTGGTTGTTTTTTTTATTTATTTTTTTATTTTTTGTTTTGTTTTGTTTTGTATTTTCCATTTTCCTTTGTCAATCCTTGAGTCTAGAGAGAGAACAGAAAGAAATGAAAGAGCATCTCCATCTCAACTAGCACGCCCCTCTGGCCGCTGCTCGTGGTATCTCCTGATATCTTCCTTACACTTCATGGAGGAATCAGGTAACACAGCGTGAGAAAGGAAGGGCATTTAAATCATCTACTCTCCGATGTCAGAAAACGTGCTGGGGAGAAGAGGTGTGGCAGTAGGAACGCAGACCCCTGGCTGCCTGTGGGGTGGGTGGCAGTGCTTCCACGCTGTGGGCAGGTCGCCGCAGCCTTGCTGGGTGCTGGGTGGGCACGGGCTGTGCTTTATAAAGGGTTTGCAGAGCTGAACGGGGCGGGTGCCATAGCATGGCCTGGTGAGGACATCACTGCTGTGCTGGGCCAGAGGCAGCCCCTGGAGCCCCCTGGAGCCTCCCGGAGCCCTCCCAGCTCACGCTGCCCCACGGCTCTGCCCCGCTGCGCTGCTCCATGGTGCTGGGGCTCCTGGGCACAGCTCCTGTGTTTGCTGCACGCTGCCCCTGGGGCTGCTTCGGGCAGATGCCCGCAGCACAGGAGCTGGCTCGTACGTGCAGTTTTGTTCTGTTCCCCACACACGACGTTGCCTGCCCTTCCTCTGCAGTGGGAGCTGGCCGTGTCCACAGGCACAGCCTTTGCTCTGCAGCAGTTCGCGTCACCTCCTCCTTGACTTTAAAAACGCCTCCTCCACCATGTCCTAGATCCATGGGCAGCCGCCCTTTGCATTGGCCCCTTGGCCCACTCTCTAAGTCTGGGGTGCCAGCAGCATCCCGTCCCTTTTCAGTGCGATCCCAGGGAGGTGTTGTGAGAGGCTGTCATTTGTCAAGTGGCCGCGAGCCAGGGAGCTGCCGGGTCTGATCGGCTGGCATGGCTGAGGAAGCTAAATGGGACTTGCCTGCAGGAACAGCTTAAATGGAGAACTGGCAGAGTTCTTTCCAGAAAACTCCTGGAAATTGAGACTCCATTACTCCCTTTGGCTTGAAAGGGCTTTTAATTTGTGAGAAAGGCAGGTAAATGCGGCTATTTTAGTGGCAGTGGGTGACAGGAGGAAATAAAGTTTTGTGACAGTTCAGGTAAGGAAGTTTGACATTTGTACAGTTTTATGCAGAGAAAAGTTTTTGATGTGCTAGTGGTATTTGAGAGTTTGTCGAATTGCCTTTTTAATTATTTGTCAAGGGCACCTAGACTCTCGGAAATGTATTATTTTATGTTTTATAGGTTGAAATCTAAATAAATAAATGTTGTTGAGAGCTCAAATGACTGTGTGCACAGTGTGCAACAGCAGTTAAAATGCTTTGGTGCATTAAAAGTACGGAATATATTACAGCAGCATATTGAACAATGGTACATCTCATCTGGAGCCACGCATTCAATTTTGTTTGCCTACCCTAAGCTATAATTAAGATTGACAAGGTTATCCACAGAAGGAGAATAAATATTACAGGAATTTTTGATATGTTGACACATGAGTGAAGAACTGTAAAAATTAAATTTCCGGACAACAAATGTGAGTACAATTAAGACAAGGTTACTCCAGAAGAGGAGGGAGGGGGATACTGGTGAGGAAATGCCTTGACGTGGAGCCCTTTTGCCGTCGGAGGGGTCTGTGTGCCCCTGGCACCGGGCGAGCACCATAAGCAGGCTGCAGAAGGGCTGGAGTATTTCTTGTTGTTCTCTCTGTGCAGAAGGCTTTCAGGCTGAAACGTGGGAATGCTACACGTACAAACGCTGCTGCTGTGCTTGTCCTAGCAGCTGCCTTGCTGTGACCTGGCAGCCCCAGCAGGCTGTGGCTGGATGCGGTGGGACGCAGCTCCCCATGGCAGGCACTGCTCCTCCTGATGCTCTCCCAGCACAGCAATGCATTTCTATCATTTTTTGTGTTAGCCACCTCTGCAAGCGTGCTAGGGGCCCTTTGAACCTCTTTCAAAGGTATTCCCCGTGCAGGCACATGGTGGGCACTGCTCAGCCCCTCCGACAGCAGCCAGCACTGGGATTGCTGTGGAAATCTGAGCCCTGCAGCTCCCCATATACCTAAAGCTTTTCTTCCCCTACTCACTCCTACCTCTGCTCCTAACTTATCTGCTGCTGCTTTTTTTTTTTGACCATAGCCAGCATCACACACTCCATCTTTCATTCCTCTTTTCCCCAGGGGCTAACCACCTACATCCTATTTTAAGATCTATTTTCAGCTCACTCTAGCAATTAACATGCAATATTGAAATAAGTCTGGCCAGCAAAATTATTGGGTCATTCCACTGAAATGCCCATTATAGATAAACATGCAATCAGGCATCTGTGGCAGTGCACGAAGTCAGCCCTCCATTATCCTGCAGTGCATGGATAGCCATAAACACGCTTCTGTACACACAAACAGGATTTGTATTAAAAATATTGGAAATAATTAAGTCAAATTCTTCCCTGGATATAAACACAGAGCTTTCACTGCAGTTAATTGGAGCTGAGTATGTGTAACAGTTGAAAGCTAGGTCATTATTTTTTACAATGGTCTGCAAATATGTAATTTATGTGCAATTATGTAGGTAAATTCTCAGTCTTCTGCTAACAAAAACAAGAAACAAAGGCCAAACATGCTTACTTTTAAAAACCATGAGGTTCCAATTCTCCACTCTTTGCAGTTAATATCATCCCTTGAAATGCATAATGTCAATCCTTGCAATCAGGCCCGTCAGTTTTATTCCCGTGCTGCCATCAAAGTGCTGTCAGCGTGGTGATGCCCAGCAGCACGTGCATCCTGCCGGCACCCGCACGCGCTGTGGCTCTGAGGGGAGAGCACAGTGGGGGTAATCCTGCGGCGGGGCAGCACAGCGGCAGCTTTCCCTGCTTCTGCGGATTGTGTAAGTCAAAAGTTGGAACGCAGCAGCTTCGGAAATTTGATTATCTGTCAAAATGATAGTGTGGTTCCCTGAGCCACAGCCCTGCCATTTTGAGTTTTGTGTTTTGGGTCTCTTCCACTTATTTGCAAGTTTTTCAGAAGGTCCTTCATGTGACCAGACCAGGGACTTTGGGGGATGGCACTGACTTATGTTTTTGTCTGAGGAAGTCAAGAAAGTTGTGAAATTTGCAGACACCAATCTCTTTGATTAATCAGAGATAATATTATTCCTTTAACAAAAAATAAAGCGTATTGCATGTACATCTACATCATTGCAGTGAAAGGAATAACAACTTTAATATCAGAAAGATGCCAATTGTCTAGCCAAGCACCACCCTGAAAATGTATACAGGTAAATGAACATACATGGCGTGTGTGACAGTATCGCGTGGGTCTGGACCATTTTTTTGAAGGGTTCTTTAATTTCCAGGGAAAGCCCCAGCCCCGAGCCCCAGCACTCAGGCTGTGATACCCACGGCATCACCCCGCAGCGCGGGAAGCTCCCCGCGGGGACATCCCGCACCCACCTGGGGCAGCCAGCTCCGTGGGGCTGGGGCCGTAGGCAGGCAGTGCCCAGCTCATGGCTTGGTCCATGCTTTCATAATAAGCCCGTAAATTGCAGCCCGTTGTCTTTCCTCTGTTATAGATCAGGCTAAATTATTGATGTTTGCCTAGTTGTTGTTAAAAAAAGAAGCTTTATTTTAATATTTTACAATGGGGATGTAATTTTAAGATGAGGAAAATAGGTTAATGCCGATGTCTGTTCTTTAGGAAGATGCTTTTCTTTTTTGTTCTGGAGTTGCAGATACTGTTTACGAGACAAGCTGATTAATCTCAGTTGTATGTGGCTCTCGAAGATTAATAACCTCATTCTGATTCGTGCTATTTATGGTGCAAATGCAGGATGTTTAAAAATACTGAGAAGATGTGGAGCAAATATTTTCCAGCCATCCCAGCTCACCATCCCAGGCTGACTGTATTCCTTCTGTTCTTGAAACCCTCGCTTAAAAGCACGTAGCCGCTTTCTGTCACACCCTGCAGCAGGACTATCAGCACCGGCAGCGTGCGGCTGGATGTGTTAGTGCCTGTGGGGATCAGACTTTTTTCTTGATTTTTTTTTTTTTCTTTTAATGCAGTTGCTAGAGTAAGGTCTTTGACCCTAATTCATATATAAAAATATGCTTGGGATATTGCTTGCAGTCGGTGAAGCCTCTGTTCCCGTTCAGCCCTCGCTTTGCGAAGCAGTTACCCGAGGAGAGCCGCGTGGAGGAGGAGCTGCGACGCGGGGATAATGCTGGTGTGCCCCTGCCCTGCGTGCCCACCCGAGGACAAGCACTGCTCCGTCGCTCTGTGTCTGCTTCTGAGCATTTTTATATCAGTGTGGCTGCTGCATTAATAAAAGCAACAGATAAAAGGAAACCCAGAAACCTAAAACTGGCTCAAAGTGGGCGGGCGGCTGAAACCCTTCTGTGCTCTCTGGGAAGCAGCATTTAAAGTGTTTGTCTAGGAAGGAGTGGGAAAGGTGCATTAGCAGTCATAGCAAATGTAGCTATTTTTAATGAAGTCAGTCTTTAGAAATGTCATGGTGAGGTTCCGCATGGACTTTCAATTATTTCTGCCCGGAACGTGGTCAGGTTTGGGGTTTGTTTGGGTGTTTTTTTATTTTTTCTGTTTCCCAGCACTCTGAATTCAGCTTACTGCTGAGAGTCAAGCTAAATTCCTTCCAGTTATATTTAATCAAAAACAGAAAAAAAAAAGTGTTTGTTTCTTATGCTGAAGGCTCCCAAGCTCCACGGGGCTGTAACCCTTTGGTGTTCAGCAGTCCTGTGCGTGCTCGGGGTGTAACAGGCTGCGCCTGCCGGCTGGCTCTTGCCTGGCTCCAGGAATTAAAGAAGGAAACATATTTTTTCCATTAATTTCAATAAACATTGATAAATAGATGTGTATGTGTGGGACGAATGTTTAAGCAGGATGGCGTACCGCATAGCTCCTTCAGGGCAGCGTTCCCGTTCCTGATGCGGGATGTGCAGCACGCCCTGGGGGGACGGGGGCCGTGTTGGGGGGGTCCCACTGCCAGCGGCCCCATGGGGCGACGTGTGGTGTCACTGCACCGCTCGGCAGCTGCCTTTCCGTCCTTCACAGCGTGCTACCTGGTCGTGTTTGGGTTTGGCCGTGACTGATTTTACCTTCAAACAGCCTTCCAAGAAGGTGTAGGGATCCTAAGTGTTCCTACAGTGACTGCACAGCGATGGGTGCACAGCACGTACAGTTACTGCATCAGTTGTCATTGATTATGTGCTCGGTGTGTGTAGCTGTGTCATACGGAAAAAGGAGAGTCATACACTGCCTGGGTAGGGACTTGGTTTGTTTTGCTTCCAGAGAGCCACCTTGGCTGCAGTGGAGCAGGGAGGGACACAGGAGGTGCTGTGATCCAGCCAAGCAGCCCAGTTACTTGCTGAGTTACTTACTGAGTAACTCACTGAGTTACTCACTGAGTTTCTCACTGAGGACGTTGATGGGGCAGCCCGAGTGCTCCCAGCTCTGCCCAGCGCGAGGGGCCAGCCGTGCCCAGCAAAGGGCCAGCCGTGGGACGGGAGGAATTGTTGCTGCTTCTACCACCAATTAGCTACAGTTTGTAAAACAAGTGCCCGCGCAATCGTTCTCTGGCCAGCACTGGTTTTATTAGTCAAAAATGCATAAGACATTATTTAATGTAAAAACGTACAGAGATTTGTTTGCAGCTGTTCTAGTTAAATATGAATTTTAATGTACGCGGTATGTTTGCAGTCTGATTACCTCACCTGTTAATCCACTCGGCATTTTAATACAGCACACACGGAGGTTATCAATAATTGATTCATTGTTAAGCAGCCTATTTGTTCTGTGACACCGGCGATGTGAGATCGTGGCTTTCAAAAGAGGCGGTTCTGGCGTTCCACCTCTTTTGCAAGTCAAATGATCAGCTAACGTATTTTGAACATCAGTAAGACAGCTGGATATTTTTTCAAATGGAAAACATAAAATGAAAAGAAAAAAAGGAATTCCCACTAGTTATTATTAAAGGTCTGTGTGTAGGTAATGTACTGAAGGAAACCACCGAAGAGCTGTTGGTTCTTACACAAAGGTTACACAAATGTTGTCGGGTTATATCCGACTGCCTCGGAGCAGTCACACAACCTACAGTCACCTCTGATCAGGTTCAAAAGTGGCTTTCCCAGTGATTATAAAGATATTTGCATGCAGTAAGTCGATGGATGTTTTTTTTTTTGTATAGATTGCTCATCACCTCTGCGTGCCCTGGTCGCTCACATCTTCAGCAGAGAACCTGGTGAGCGGTGCCTGGCGGGCAGGCACCATCCCGAGGAGCTGCTGCTGCACGGAGGCAGCGGGCAGGCATCAGACCTAACAGGCCAACATCGGTGTGGCGACCGGGCTCATTTCTGAGCTCTGCACGACTGACGCTGAGCAGTCAGCATCGGGTGGGTGTGCCGGGCTGCTTCCCACCGGGAGGCTGGGAACAGGAAGAAAGTTTGGCAGACTGGGCATCGCGTTTGGCAGGGCTGCAGGTAAGGAGCAGGCGTAGGAACTGAGCAGCACCGTGCGGGTGCTGCTGGAGCGGCCAGCCTCCAGAGGGCCATGGTTGGCGCTGCCCTGAGGCAGGCTGAGCAGAGCCGGTGACATCCTGCCTTGCCCAGACCCCACACCCTGCGGGCAGCATCTCACGGCAGCCCCCGCGCAGGTGTCTGCTGTGAGCACAGAGCCAGCCGAGCGGAGGTGGCGGTGGTGCTAAGGCATCTGCTGCCTTGACTGCCTTCTGGGAAAGGCTGACTGCTCTGGTAGCGTTTATTTTTGCAATGAATGTGTCTGGTGGAAATACGGCATGGAAAATGAGAATAGGCTGCTAAGGTGCTCAGGAAGCGTTCATCCCATTAGCAGTAGAGGCATAAAAATGACAAGTCTAGGCACAACATTTGAAGATCTGTAAAAATTTAAGGCATCCTCTCAGATTTATAATAACCCATTTGTGTCTTAAGCTCAGTCCATTTTAAGAGACACGCGTAGGCCAGTTCTTACCTCTCAGTTTGTGAGAGTGCAGAGCTTCACGCTGCTGCCCGTCCTGCGCTGTGGTGGCTCAGCATCACCCCACAGGGACAGGCAACACTGCTGCAGCTGGGGTAACCGAAACCCCCGGTACTGTCCTCACACTTTGCAACATGGAGTTAAAGATAGGCAGACAGTGTGTGGGATTACACAGGGGTTTCGTCTATAAAAACTAAAAAACTAAGCAGTACCTGAAACAAGAGCTCAGATTTATTATCTTATTCCAAAGCCTTTCCGCTCTGCTTTGCCATTCTGAAAGCAAATGCTTTTCTGAACCTTTTCCATTATCATGCGTGGTAAGAGTTGTTTGAATCTTCAATGTGAGTGGTAGGGAAGGGACTGGATCCGGGATACAGCCTTTAAAAGGTGAAAATTCATCGAGTGCCGGGACTACAGAACAGATGGCATTCGGGGGCATGCTGCTGCAGTGAAGCGAGGCCTTTACCTGCCTTTCCTCGCAGAGTGCTTAAGCAGAGAGACCAGGGCCAGCACGGGGACGTGTCCAGCACAGGGCACCTCGCAGGGACCCCCTGCGGTTACTCCACAGGCACAGTTACAAAACCCTCGAGACACCGATGGGTTACATTGGTACAAAGGCTTACCCTGAGGGCTGCAGACCCTGCCGAGCAGCCCCACTGGCTTACAGGGGTGCTGCTGACACTGGGGAGCTCGCCCAGTGGCGATGACACCTGAGCAGTGCCGCTGGCAGCACCGGGGAGCTGTGCTGTTGGCAGCGGTGCTGCGGGGCCAGCGGTGGCTGCAGCCGGGCTCCTGGGTGTGCGCGAGGCAGCGCAGCTCCGGCTCGAACCTCATCTCTTCTGAGAGCAGAGGTCATTCTTCTTCCTCCTGAAAGCTTCGTAATAATGAAGGGTTGCAGCACAATTAGATTTCCATGATTTTTATTTATTACTAAGATTCCAAACAGCAGTATATCAGAAAACTAAATGTTCCAGGAGATAAGCACAGACGAAATCATGTATCAGCCCTAGTAGAAGTCATGTGAATTGAGTTATTTAGTTATTAGTTTGGGTGGAAAATTCTATTTCATGGAAGCCTCTGAGATTTTAAATTTTATTTTCATTTTGCAGTGGGTTGAAAATAACCTCTCAAATATTTCCACAAAAATGGAATTGGTGAAATGGCCTTGTCTGTTGGCTGCACTTCCCTAAATGTATTAGATCCTGACCTGAAATATAGTACACCTGCACGTAGTCTCTGCTCTGCCTGACAAAGAGCAAAGATTTCAGCCATAGATCATTCCAAGTCGGGAGCAGGGACTGAAGCCCAGGCCTATGATCATGTCAGAAACTTCAGAGAAATGGGCTGCTTCTCTTGCGCTGCCTTTGGATTATTTGCGCGGTGATGAAAGAAGCAACAGTGGCTGCTCTCACACAGCACCCTGCCAGGCTGCCGAGAAATTGCTGCAGGGAAGTGTGTAAAAATGCCAAAATACAATACAGAATGCCAGAATATTTTAGTTCCTTTTTTTTTGTTTGTTTGTTTGTTGTTTTTTTTTTTCTTTCTTTTTAAAAATTAATACATTTTCACAATCTGCTTCTCTTAAAAAAAAAAAAAAAAAAAAAGGCAAGGGAATTCTCAAATTGTTACAACAAAAATCCTAAAATATTGCACCATTAGCTGACCCAGACAGCTTGGAATTTGCAGACAAGGAGGAAAAATACCAACACAGATGTGCAGCACCCGCAGGGGGTTTGGCGGGGTGGGAGTGCGGCCGCTCCGCTGCACCCAGGACGCAGCCGTGGGAGAGCGCCGTGCCCTGCCATTTGCAGTGTGTACTGGGGCACCACTGCTGCTGGATTCCTACTTCTTTTTCTGCCTTTTTTTCTTTTTTCTCATACACGCATCTTCTTTCCCTGAAGTTCTGTCGTGTGCCCTTTCCCCATGGCTCCGTTCCCAGCACGTGCCGGCCGGCGCTGGGCAGCGGCCGGAGGCACCCATGTGTGCGGTGCTTCTCTGAGCGCTGGTGTTAGAGATGGCTTCGTGTGGAGAATGCTCCTCTTCGGCATGTGGTGGGCAAACAGCACGTGTGCACACGGATGCAGACGTTCCGGCCCGACTCCTGTTCTCTCCTTTTCGTCTCACTTTGACCAGCCTCACTGCATTGCTGTGCCGGGCCGCTGAACCGCGCGGAGAGCCTGGCTGTCCTGGCCGGACTCGCAGCTGCCTCTGTGGCTGGTTATTTATTTCTAAGCTTGCCATCTCCGCTATAAAAAGATTTGCAATACCCCAATAATAAATGCATTCATCACCACATCTTCTGTAATCACTACAGTTCCTGAGCTGCTATTTGGCACTCATTAGCTGAAACTCCCATTCACCTATAATTTATGAGAAGCATACAATTATGTGTTATCACTACTTCAAGTGATTACTACACTGTATGTTTTTAAGATAATGGCATGAAACACTCCATGATGAATTATACCTCTCTAGGTAGCTTTGCTTCTGTCATTAACTCTATTATTTTACTTAAACCAACCTGGAGAGAATTGTATTGCAGGGTTAGCATTACCTCCTCGAACAAGAGTCCCGGGTCAATACCGATCCGATAAAGGACACGACACGGTACACAATCATCTCCTGTCTTGTGTATCTTATTTACCCATAGTGTCGATATTATTATAAGTAAATCTTAAAGTACAACTTGTTTCACTTGGAAATAATGTTTTTTTCATTAAGTCTTGAGTGAAAAATAGGCTATTCAGAAAAAAAAATAAATAAAATAATACATGTGAAACATTAAACCTGAATATTAAGAAATCAGAAGGCAGAGGAAACAGCCCAATCACTTTATCCTTTTTAGAGTGACATGATTTGTGGTAATAGATAGCTCAGACAGACCGGTATGCCAGGAGTTAGTAACTTCTAAAAATACAGAGAAAAAAAGGTCTGCAGACCCATGTGAAGGCCGGTAAAGGATCCCTGTGTTTTCTTTTCATTTTGCTTTTTCTTGTTGCATTTTTTTGTAAATGACCAAGTACCAGGAAGCACTCCTGGCTTGGCTCCCCGGGGCTGTCGGGGTGCAGCCCGGTGTCCCCACGGTGCCGGTGACAAACCCGGTGGCACGAGGGTGGCAGTGCCCTGGGGGGAGCAGGGCAGCTCCTGGCCGGCCTCCCCCCCAGCCATGCTGCCCACCTGGGCTCTCCTCTGCCTCCTGCCACCCCTGGAGCTGGCGCAGCCGCGCTGCCGTGTTCGTTAGCAAATTGCCGTGTTTGTGTGGCTGAGGAGCCGAGCAGCCATCCCACACTCATTATTTTTTCCCTAGTGTGTGAGACCGTAATAATCTCCAGTTGTTAGCCCTCTTTTTTTTGTCAGAACTTCAGTGAGGGAATCTTTGTTTTGTTTTAGCATTAAAAATGAGGACTGATGTATCTGTTTTGAATCAGAACTAACCGCAGTTAATTAGTATCATAGCTGTTTTAATTCCGCCATATATTTCTGAATGCTAACATCCTTGAAGAAAATGCTGTGATATTGAAGATTTGGAAAGTAACACAGCGTTTTCATAGCCCCGATGCTTTCTCATCCTCTAGGCAAGATCCTTTGCCTAGATCCATGGTCTCAGAGCTTATGTTGCTTTTCATTCCTTTAATTTGTGTTTCATTGTCATGTGGCGAAAAGCAGGGAAAGAATTTACCATCTGGATTGGCTTTCACCATCAGAAGAAACAGCTGACTTATCTATTGCTGTAAAACAAACATGATGGGCTCTCAAATTTTCAAAGACTCCTCTCCCTTAAGAAATAGTGCAGAATAATGAGGACAAAACCACGCAGCAAATTGTTTACTGGCTGTTCGGCATGGGAAAATTCTTTTCCTTAATTTTGGGAAGTGCGTGTTCCTGTATCACAAACCTGCAGAGTTAATAAATATCAAATGCAGCAGCCAGCACTTTGTGAAGTTTCAAACAATAGGACTGAGCCAGGAGTTACTAAAAATGAAACCAAGACCGTCAGAGCCAGTAACCTTGGTTGGTGCTGTTTCTGGGTCTTCAAAGAGAAAATCTGTGCTTCCACGAGGTAATTAAAAATAATAATTTGCAGCTTTGCGCTGTACCTTTTGTTCATTTTGATATGAAAGCATCTGAGAAAAAGGGTGGGAATATATAAGTAAAAACCCAGCCACAAATGAGTTCTGGCAGCTGGGATGCTTTCCCTGTCCCTGTCCCTGTCCCTGCCCAACGGGGCCACCTCCTGGGGCAGGTGGGGGTGCAGGATGTCCCCGGGGGTGCTGAGCGAGAGCAGCAGGCAGGGCGGATCAAACAAGCAGAAGGAGAAGTACTTCTGCAGCCAGTTTGTCACTACAGCTCGTGGTGAACTTGCTTGGGATTGAACAAATGAATTTGCCAAAGCTCTTTTGGAGCATCCCCAGAGGACACCAGAACCTCCCTGGTTCCTGTGGCTCCTTCCCGAGTGTCCGGAGGTCTGATGTCCGCTTGCATATGGTGAAAATGGGAAGGGCCTCATGAAGAGTTAAGTTAATGATTTATCAATTTCGGTTTGAACATACAGCCTTTGCATCACATACATCCCATAGTTACCACTGCTGAAATCACCTGTTATGTCCTAAAGTCCTAAAGGATTTTAATTAATCTTTTAACTAATCCTTAATTATTTAATCCCTTAATTAATATTTAATTAATTAATCACCCTTTATATCTTAAAATCACCCTTTAGCACAGAAACAGATAAGCACTGAATTAGAGCAGGGTCTGCTTAAATTAATGCAGATATTCTGGCCCTTGATTGGGAAAATATTTTTAGAGAATGATTAAAATGTTTTTCACAGAAAAAAAATAATATATATATATACTTTCAGTTAAAAGTCTTATTATGCTACATTTTACTTATATTCTACTACTTTTCCATTACAAAGTTTCCTATGTAGATGTCACTGCACCTTTGCTCTGCAGGCAGCTGTAATCCCGAGGTGTCTCAGGGCAGCACGGAGCTGATGGGTGCTGTGCCGGGCTCGCCGCCCCCCTGCCCTTCCCTCTCCATTGTCTGTCTCCTCGGCGGGTCGGTGGGCACCAGGCAACTTTGTCATGCCCCACTACAGGGCACAAAAACTGACCTGTCCTGGCGTTACGAGCTCTGTGTCGGTGCTCTGGAACGGTGGAAATGGCACAGGAGCAGAGCAGGGAGGTTAATTATGCTAATTACTCATAACAGTTCAGGTAGCGTGAATGCCCATTTATCTCAGGCAGTTTGCCAGATAAAACGCTCATACGGTTATCTATTCCTTTTGAAAAAGTCCATGGGTCAGCAAATATTTAAAGAGTTATCTTGGTTTCTGCCTGAACTTGCAGTTCTCCATTCCAAATGGCTGCTCTGGACGGCAGCGTGACTGCTGCGGAGCGCCACTGAACAGGCAGGTCGGTGGGGGAGAAAGTCTTCCTCTAAAGGAGAGTTATTAGCCTTACTCTAATTATGAGTAAGGGCACTGATACCGTGCTAAATGAGTTACTTAGATGCAAACAGCAGGTAAAAAAGTCTCAGACGTGTCTAGTGTGCTCAGCTTGAAAGGGGAAGATGCTGAGACATCGCTCACTTGTTTGCTGTCAGCGTGAGGCATTTGTGTGCTGCCTGCCCAGGGTGGCTCCGAGCACGGCTGGTGGGAGGCTCATCCTGATGGAGGCTGCTCCAGGCTGGAGGCTCGTCCCTGATGGAGGCTCATCCTGGTGAAGGCTCACCCCAGCCTCATGCAGGATATGATATTTTTCCTGGAGGGATCCTGCCTGAGCAGCTCCGGAGGGACCCCTCTCCTCCAGCACCTACTTCCCCAGTGCAAGGGCAGAGATGGGCTTGGAGACCTCCTTCCCCAGTCAGGGAGGCACACAACATCTGAACCTGGAAAGAAAACCTCCTCTAGAAGGGTTTGGTACCAACTACAGCTTACGGTGATTTGACAGCTGAGCACTTTCAGAGCAAAGATCAGAGGAAAAAGGCTCGTTTGTGCATGCTCCCACTTCAGCACAGAGCCAGAGCTCCTTGTACCACCAACACAACGGGAACGCCGGGACTGCTGGGTGTGGAAGGAGGCTGGGTACCGAGCGGGAAGGAGAGGGCTTGGTGGCCCCACAGCCAGAGGGGTGCCGGGGAGGAGAAGCTGCAGTGGCCGTGGTGAGGTGGTGCTGTAGTGACACGGTAACGTGGTGACCTGGTGGGGCTGGGGTATGCACGGGGGACAGAAGTGAGGGGCTTTCTGGGGAAACAACGCAGCACTTGCAGTGTTTGCAGGACCTTTAAATCGAACGCTGCAAAGTTCACGAGCATTTGCTGGGAACCAGTGGCTGCAGTGAGGAAAGGACCTGAAATCTATACTCCATCCATTAGCACCACTTATCTTCTAATGCTGGCCCATCTGCTGCTGTTGCAGACATGTAGCACACGCATCTGCAATGGGTTTTTATTTGCTGTGAGCCAGGAAAGGGCACGGGGCTCAGCACAGGGGGGTGAGCGTGTGCGGGGAAGGTGCACCATTACGCACAGAAGCCCCTTCACATCCTGGCTGAACGCTGATGATATTTTTTGAGCAGAAAGCATTTTTACCGTAGAGCTTAAGGACCTGCCGTACAATGGAGGTGCCAGGCAAAGCCAAGTTACGTGTTAGGTCTGTTGATGTTGCTGCGAGACCAAGCTTTGTGGGTCTGATTTCAGATGCTGTTTCGCAGCAGCTGCTGGTCTCCCCGGCTTTACATAACTCCTGTTTATCAGACTTTCCAGAAACCGTCTGCAGATTTCCGGCCATTTGAGACACAACAGTCTCCCTCTGCAGGATATTTTAACATCTGCATGTTTCCTAAATAGTGTAGCTTCTTGGGGAAAGATGTTGCTTCTCTGGGTGTCCTCCCCGGCCCATCCCCGACCCCCTGTTTCTCCCCTGCCGCTCGGCCCGCGGCCGATCCCGCAGTAAGGCCGGGACATTTCAGCAGCACTGCTTTTTGCAGAGGTTTCCTGCACTCTGCAGAAAGGCTCCCTTTGAATGAAAAGCAGCTATAGCTCAGTGCCTAAACCAATTTCACTGGAGAAAAGATGCTGCAGTAGGCAATAACAGCTCCATTAAGCGCCTCACACCTGCTTTCCCCACGGCGAGAGCTCGCCCACCGCCGGCTGCTGGCAGGGGGACGCTGCCGGCTGCTGAGGGAGCTGGCACCCAGAGCAGCGCTTACAGCACACTGCAGACATCCTTCACGTCAAATCCTTCTTGCTTTTCGGGGAAAAAGGAAGGATCCCAGGGCTTTAGGTACACGCCATAGGCCTTGCCACACAGACGGCAGCAGGACTGCTGGTGTCAGACAGGCAGCCTACACACAGGCGGTTCGTGTCCCACCTGGGGCCTTACTGCTGGGGATCTATCGAGGAAGCACCCCGGGGTGCCACAAGCTGCCCCCAGCAGAGGGGCCGGGGGGTGGGAGCACCACAGGGAGGCACACGGGGCCGGGGGGGCCCGAAGGGTTCGGGGCCTGCGTTCAGCTGCGGGCCTGTAGGGCAGCGTGTAGGGTTCTTATCCGCGGCTGTGCGATTCAGGTCAAGTAATTGCACGAGGACTGGGGATAATGGTGGCTTTTGGTCTTACTTAATGAAGATTTTTTTTTGTAATTTTTAAGTACTGGCCAAGCACCATCCAGATTTAGCCCTAGACTGTGCATTTAGGGCCGTTTGGAGACGAGCAGATGGGACAGGCACATGCAGGGCAGGCCTGATGTGTGTGTGTGCCAAGGCAGGGGCACAAGCTCCACTGCGGCACTCTGGGGGCAGTTGTGGAAAAGGACGTGCACAGCCCTAATTAAACAAGTGGGAAGGGATGCTTTTACGGAGATTAATAGGTCTGTGTTTTCATTATTGGGAAATAATGGACTGGGGAGCTAGGGGAGTGGGAGGCATCAAAAAGAAAGGATTAAAAACTTTGAGGAAACTGGGTGAGACTGTATTTCTCTGTGCTTACAAATTACAGAAGATCATCCCCATTAATAATGATTAGAAACATTGTAAAATACCTTCATCCGCATGACAACTAACATTAAAATCTAGTTTTTATGCTTGTTGAGTAGAGAATTTCTGATTACCATCATCAGTTACAAAATAAATAGTTTTTTTCCAATCTACTAAGTTTAGAAATAGAAGAAATATCTTCTGAGTTCAGCTGTAATTTAATCGATAATTTTCCAAGCAATGTAAAGGTAAAAAGAGCAAAACTCTCTTTTATTCAAAGATTGTTACGCTTTCCTTAATTGTACTCCTATGCTATTATTAACTTATAAAAATAATCGGTGCTGTGCATGGAGTTGAAAACGTGCGCTGGCGAAGTGCCGCCGTGATGCGCAGGGAGCTCCAACGGAGGCAGAGGTGAGGAGGGGGCGTCGGGCACCTCCCGTGGGGTCGGCCTTTGGGGCCCGGCGCTCTGCGGGGCTCCAGCATCATCGGGTGCCGCGTCTGCTGCTCGTAGACCCAGAAGGTGCTGAGCAGGAGTCGGGCTCCTCGCTGGAGGACCGGGCTAATCGCGAGGAACTGCAGTGGAGGCTCCGAGTTCTTCATAGTGTTGCATGGAAGCAACCCTCTGCTCACACTCTCTTGAAAACGTTCGTGGGTGTGCTTCAGGTCCCTGGAAGGTCTGCAAGCCTCCAGGGCAAATCTTCCCACAGTGCAAAACCAAATTTTAGGCTTTTCGTAAAGCTTAGCTTGGCGACTCCTCTTTGAGGCTTTTTATCACGTTTTGCTCCAGTGCTCTGCTGCAGTCCGAAGGCCAAGGCTTGGCTCAGCTCCCCGCTGTGCCCCATCCCAACTCACCTCCCACAGCTCTCGCTGGCTGCCCCGGGAGGCCCCTGTCTCCTCCCCACTGCCTCCTGCCCACTCCTTGCCCCCAGGACGCGACAGCTTTGTTGTTCCTGGTGGTTCTTTGCAAACATTCATCCATACAAAGTCAGTTGGTTACACCCCATATTTGGGGTATGGAAAGACTGCTCTTTAGTAGAAAATTATAAATGCATGGAAAAACTGGAGACCAATCCTTCATTTAAAGGGAAAAAAAAATCTCATTTGTCGTCCTTGTTCCCCTGAAATTAGGTGTGGAGAGCAGAAGCTTTGCTGCAGTGCCCGGTCCCACGCCTGGGCGAATGTGCAATCCAAGCTGCCTGCAGGACACTTTGGAGCCATAAATGCATTTTCAGAAATGAGAAGTGATTTGTACACAGAAAGGGATTAAATTGGCTAGATTAGAAAACATTTCTGAGATGAATCATTTGATTGCTTCTTCCATGGAGTAAATATGCACTTTATCCATTGTGTATTGCGTGCGTACTGGGAAAATACTGCACGTTGGCTGCTATTTAATTCAAAGGCTACTCTGTGCAAAATATTTCTGCCAAATTCTGCAACATTTTCACGTCATCTCATTCTCACAGGGTTAGGGAATATGCGTGGGTTCTGAGTAAATGTAGAGAAAAGGTTGCTCTGGGGTACTGAAGGAGCCTGTTTGGGGAAGGACCTGTATCTGAGCCCTTTTGAATAGCATCTTCTGTTGGACCCGATGTGCTTCCACAACCCAACACGCTCAGACAGTCTGAACAAGAGCCCCAAATGGTTTCTCCTTGTTACATTTGTAGAAATACCTTTTTTTTTTTTTTTTTTTCCATCAAACTTGAAAGTCTTCCTCAACAACTAAAACTCTCTTCCATCTTTATCACTCGGTTTTCATGTTTTACACCGCAGTTGTGCACTGCATTCCTGTTGTTCATTAGCACTGCATAAAAGACAGCTGGTTTTATCAGGTTTTCACCTCTATCCACGACACCCCTGCACTAGGAGAGTACAGGCATTAATACTCAAAGCTTCTTTGTTTTACAAAGCTATTGCATGTAAAATACTTTTGTGTATCAGATGAAACAGCCAGAGGTCCCACGTTGCCTTCCGTGCTGCTCCGTTGTGCCTTTTCTCAGCGTGCCAGCCCCAACACCCCCGGGCAGTGTTCATGGGCAAAGCACTCAGGAGGCTGGGCTCGGTCGGACCCGTGCCGCTCCCAGCCAGGACAGCAGCCGCCGTCCTGGGGCTTGCTTTAAATCTGATGGGAATCCTGCTTCTGTCGTTAATTCTTAACCACAAATCTCAACTTCTGTTAGCCCTTCTCTTCCTAAGCCAAGCTAATTTGTTCTTACGAGCTGCCCAGGCAGCGGGGCACTTGTGAGGCTGTTTTGTGTGCTGGGCAAGGAGGGGTTGGCTTCATCTTGGTGAGAGTGCCTTCCTGCATGGTGGAGGGGGACAGTAACACATAAATAAATGTCAGCACCAGTGTTAAGTGAAATTTTACCGCCAGAAACACCCATCGGTAACTGACTGCCCCCAGCCGCTGCAGAAACGCGCTGTAGAAATACTGGGGAACGTCTGAGGTTTCCCTGCTTCACCCCAACCCTCTGTTGGCTCTCATCAATATGTCAGTGTTTGGAGGACTTTCAGAGCTGCTCCTTGCACTTGTAGAATGAGTCCAGAGCCCACAGAAGTCCTGCAGGGACCCACAAGCTTCTGCTGAGCTCTGTCCTCAAAGCGATGCTTCCCTCTGACATCCCAATTCTCAGCTATATAAACTGGTTTCTTACCCCGTGCCGCACGCAGCTGCTATCAGAGTTATCTTTCTATTCAGATTCCATGTTGAGATCATTAATTAAATGACTGAATAGTTATTTTCATGATCCATTTGTGAAGAATTTCAGCCCGATGCTTCTAGTTTCTTATTCCTAATGGGAATGTCATTTTTCCCTTTAAACAATGCCACCATATGCTTAAGCTACTAAATCACCATTTTCTTCTATTTAACAGTTTCCATAGTTGCACTATTTTAATGTTTTATCAAAGAGATTTATTGCATTATCTTCTGCTGTTGGATTTCCTTCATGTAAAGAACCTCTTTATCAAATAAAAATGTCCCATTAGTCTGTTGCACTTTGAATTACTTTCCTTCAACTTTTGAAGTCATTTTAAAGCCCTGAGTTCCATTGTGGTCTCAGTGGTTAGCCTAACATTTGCCTGATTCACTCTCCCCATTTCCTTAAATGTAGATAATGGTGATTATTTTCCAGTCACATAGTACCTTTTTAGTACTTTTTTTTTTTTTTGGATTTGCAGTTTCCTGCTCTCAGACATGGATCCGTTCAGACTTTTTCCTGCCCTGGACCCCGTCAGATACTCTGCCTGGTCCGTGCGGCGCGCTGCTGGGCACTGCTCGTTCCGGGTCCGAGCTGCTCCTCCTGGGCACGCTTCTCCCAGCCTTGTCTCCCCGTGCTTGCTGCCCAAGCTAGCTCTGATTTCTTTTGCTCAGGTCTCACCTCCTGTCTCCTGGCCTTCGCTTCTTGCAGCTAGTGTTTCCTTGCCCGTGGCCAGGTGGTATTTGCAGTATCTCCAGTGCCTGCGTTCTCGCTGTATTCCCGTACTTCGCACAGCCTGTGCTTTGCTGGTATTTAATGGTTTTCTTCCCGTCATTATGCTTTCTTTCCTGGCTCTCTGCTCCTTCATGTGTTTTCCTTGCGGCTCACAAAAATCATCTCTCTGACTGCAGTTCAAGAGTGCATCCCCAGTCGAGACAGCCTTTGCTCATCATTATTTGCAGCCGGGTGGAACCCAGACAGCGCTGCCCTAGCACATGTTGCAGTGCCCCTGGGACTGCCGAGTGCCTGCGAATGCTGCCCAGCCTCCCGCTCTCCCACCCATCACCGGTGTCCCCAGGCTCTCTCCAGATGTTTCAGAAAGATTAATCCAAGCCCTAAGCCATCAGGATCCGTGCCTCTGTGCTGCCGCTCCCACACCTCCACGGCTGCAGGCAGGGGAAGGCGCGAGCTGCCCTTCCCAGCGAGGTGCTCCCCTCTTGCTTGAGAGCCAGTTGCTGAGAAATGCCATCAGAATTCCTCACTAGCTTCTTACCCGCTTCTTTTATTCCTTCTTATCCCTTCCTTATTCCTGCTCTTACAAGTTTTAGCAACTGTGCTGGATGCCCTGCCCCTGGGACTTGTCAGTGACCCGTTGTAGTATCCCTGAGAGTGCGTTTCTCCTCGTCCCAGTGTGCAAGTGAGCGATATGAGAGGAAAAGCTATTTTAGAGAAATTGCAAATGTTTTCTAACGCATGACACAAAATACTGACAACAGCAGTATATTGCAGGGCCTAATTACCTTAGGAGAAGGTTGTACTGCCGTTATGCTAGGATGTTGGCTTGGGTTTTCTTTTTTGGTCGCATATCTACAGAAAAGATTTTCAATTAGCACTGACCTTTAATAGTCCTACTGGGATTTGATTCTACAGATGGTGAAATGGACTACGGATTAGATTTTTCAATACACCTTGTTCTTTGTATTTTCCAACTGATTACTTTTGGACAGTTGGCAGTACCGGGGCTGGTGCATTCAGCTCACAATTCCCTCGCAATCTCCAGTGCCGTGTTCAAACCCCTGAGGTATTGTGTCGAAATGCTGTCAAACTCTTCAGATAGATGTATTTTCATTCTACAGCTGCACTTTTTACTCAGTCAAAAAAAAAGTCTTTATGGAGGAATACTTCTGAACTACAATGTAGAAAGAAAGGGATCTGTCTGGGGTGCAGCTGCGTCTGTTGCACGGTGTCGGTACTCCCCGGGCTCTGATTAAGGCGACTCTTCTACCCCTAAGGACACCATGTTTGATGTGATTGTGCTAATAAACAATAACTGTGCAAAAGCTAAAGAATGGCATTTTAAACAAATCACGCTTACTTGTGTCACTACCATACCACGAATGTCTTAAAAATGTTGTAGCAGAACTATGCTTTACCTTTCATTGCTGTCTGCAGGAAACTCCGTGCTAACTGAGTGCACGCTTACTTCAAACAAGATGTCCTGAGCAGGAGATCAGCAATTTCTTCTCTGTTGAGAAGAAAAAGACATTTTTTAGATTCTAAGGTGTCATTATAATTTTTGGTGGAGAAAGTTTTTTGGTTCCTTAACTAAACGAGCAGAAGTTTATTGCGTCTTAGGAGAAGGACAGCAGTTCTGCACAGGCCCATGGCTGGTCCTCGTGGGCTGACCCTGGATGGGCTACGACAGGCAGGCACTGAGCTGAGCTCAGGAAAAACAAGGCTTCCTCCCTGCTGCTGCCCTGGGCACTCACAGCAGGGAAATCAGACAGGGAGAACATAGCAAAAGACTTATTTGTTTATTGCCTGTTTGTAAGATCGTTTTTTGGTTTTATGATGATTTGCGAATTAACAAATGACTCATGTATTTTGAGGTTCAAGTCTAAGGTACTGTAGCTGTATTCGGTGTAAAAAATCAATGGCAGGTTAATGGTGTTTGAAAATGTTTAGATTTGCGTACTTAATGGTTTCACTTTTTTTCCCAGGTGTTATTTGGAAGATGGAGCGTCAAAAGGTGCCTGGCTGAATCGGTCAAGTATTATTTTTGCTGGAAGTGATAAGTGGTCAGTAGATCCCCGAGTTTCAATCGCGACAGCAAATAGAAGAGAATACAGCCTGCAGATACAGGACGTGGATGTGACAGACGATGGTCCCTACACCTGCTCTGTGCAAACTCAGCATACTCCGAGAACCATGCAGGTGCACTTAACTGTACAAGGTATGTGTTTAAACTAATTGCAAATTGTCATGGAAAATGTACTAGAAAAATCTGTGTTTATAGATGGGAAAAGCCAGCTAAGCACTTTTTTTTTTTTTTTTTTTTTTGGTATATGCAGCCATAGACTGTATATATTTTATAGAAAGTGTTTTCGCAATCCAATCTTTGATCTATTTAAGTCTACCTGCCCTTCACTGGTCATGCATAAAATTGGAATGTATGTTGACAGTCGGTTCCAGGTCCCAGCAAATAGATAGTACTGAATGGTTCAGCAGTTGACGCTAGCTCTGATTGCCCGTTTTTGGTAAAATTTCTGACATTGCCTGGCTTACCTGCAGCCTCTGCTAGGGGAGCAGATCCCCAGCTGCAGTCATTCCTTTGGGGGCTAGAAGTGGCCAGGAGTCCTAGCAGGCCATTTCAAAACAGACATGTGCTCTGTTGTAGCTCATGATGGCTGTCTCAGTGCACAGTTTAATGAAAAATACCTGAACATGGTTGTTATGTGGAGGGCAAAAATACGAAAGGAAAATACAAGTACAGCAGTTTTGTTCCCTGGAGTGGTATTGTGCAGGTGTCTCTCCGTTTGCTGTAGTCTCCTGTGTGGCTCAAAATGTGGTTGCTTTGCATTGTGCTCAGCCTAGGCATCGAGTATGGGTGCATGCTCACGAAGTGAGTTGGGAGAAGGTTTCCAGCCTCTGCATTGTCACACTGAAACCCAGTATTGCCAGAAACAACCTCACTGTCTTCGTGCTGCCAAGACGTGTTCAGAAATAAGAACTGGGCTGGGCAGGAGCAGTGCCAGGGCCGTGCTGCATGCCAGCGGTGAGCCACGGCTCCGGGGGCTTCTGGCTGTGCCCATCGCCCTCAGCCTGGCCGTGGGGTGGGCGTCCTGTCCCCGGGGCTCTCACCCAGGTGTCTGCATTCAGCTGGTGTGTGAAAGGCAGAGTCATTCATCTGAGCACCTCGAGTGTCTTCTCTGGTGTGTGCCATCACAAACACAGTTATAACAGCAAGAATTAACTCGTCAGCCAAATGAGAGCGAGTAAAGCAGGTTTCTTTCAAAAATATAAATGCACAATTCATTAAGAGCAAAATAAACAAGTTAAGACAAATGTAAGCTGATTTTGCTGTAACATAGAAATCCATAGTTTTTCTTTCAACGAGACCGCAATTTTCTCACGTAAGTACTGACTAAGATCCCAATGTCGTTAAGTAGAGAAGTCCATTTATTTCCAGGAGATGGTTTTCTGTTACAGGCGCTGCAGAACAGGGGTGTCAGCTTTACGCAGTATTGATAGCACTGTTCCAGGGTGAACAGTTCTTAGTTCTGATTATCTTTGTAATAGCTAATGCCCTCGCACAAGGGGCTAAAAAAATAGTTGGAAATTAATTGCATTTATAAAACATATAAACAGGAGCTTAAAATTAATTAGGCTAACTGCAAAAATATAGAGAAATAATAACTCAATAGTTAAAATATGCATAATTATTAAGCGATTGCATTTATATCTTCAGAAATGCAAAGTATAACCTAAGGCTTTAATTTATTAGTCTTTGGTGTAATCATCATTAACATTTTCTTTTGCATTTTTATGAGTAATAAAGCAATGAATATAAAACAGAAGAATTGAAATGGCAATCTCTATTAATCCATATGGCACACCAGAATCCCTTACAAGTAACACGTATGAAATGCTTCTCAGACTAATTATTCTTAACCGCTGGACCTTCAGACCCCGATGGTTTGTATGTTAGACTCTAACTCTGTAAGCGCTAAGGGTAGTTGTGGCATAAAGAATATCAGGAGAGCCAGAAAGCCATCACTCAGTCATTTTTACAACTTTTCCTCAGAGGCAGCTGTTCTGTGAAGACCTGTGCGTGTTCTGCTTATATGGGGGCTTCAGGGAACACAGACGGATTTCTTTATAAGCAGTTGGGTTGGGAAGTTGAAATGAAGAAGCTGTGACAGCATCAATTATTATTTCAGTTGTGTATATATTCAATTTCTTCAATATTAATTCAGTTTTATGTAAGAAAGAAGTAGCAGCTCTGTGAATCGCAGCTAGGACAAGAGAACCATTTTCAAGACAAAGCTGAAAAAAATCACCAACTACTTTTTCCTGTGTCGTGCCATTAGCACTTAGCTAATAGCACTTAGGTAATTGCAAGCCCTGCACTTGTGCTTGCTGCTGCCTTCAGCTGCCCAGCCCCGCACCGCGGCGTGCCCGCGCACAGCGTCCGCAGCGGGTCACCCATGGCTGCGCTGCTAACAAAGCTCGTGCTTCACCTTCCCTGTGCCGGGGCTCGGGAGGTGCGGCGCGAGATTTATGTGTCCTTTGAGATGGAGGCAGACCTGTCGGAAAGTAACTGAGGCTGTAAAGGAAACATCAAACAGCTAATTGGTGCTGTAGCTTATGTGTGCTTTCCTCCAGAACGGGGTTCGCGGGGATGACATAATAACATTTTATGGAGGCAGTTTTATGTTTCCCTTTTATATTGTTCATGACTTTGTATTGAAAGATTAGAAATAACTTCTGCTAGTGGGGAAAAATAAATGAAGGGAAAAGCAGATCTTTAGCCAAAGTAAAATCATTCAGTCAAAGGGCTGGGTTTCCATTTACACTGTGAATAAATGATCAGCAGCAGATCTGGAGCGGCACATGAAATAAAGGAGCAAAGAAAAATTTAAAAGCAAAGACTTAGCCCTTTAAAATTCCTCTGCCCTACAGGCTGTATTCCATCGAATAACACTGAAAGAAGACATTCTCTTTCTGAAAATAGCAGAACTGGAGGAGCCAGGGGTGTATGCAGTGGGTTGTAAATTAAATGAATAAAGACTTATGTCTGATCATAAGCTCTCAAATAGGTTAAACTCCAGACTGAAAAATTATTTGCTGTGAAACCTCCACTTCAAAAGCTGTGTAAATCCAACTCTGCTTCCCTCTCTGTCTTCTCTCCCTCTCTCTCTCTTTGGTGAGATCTTTCTATACACACAGATCCCGTAGCTCTCATTTTGAATACTCTCTACTCTGCTATTTGGGCTGACAGTTTCTGATCTTATTTATCTAAGTGTTTCAGAGAATAAATACATTTTAGTGGGTTAAGGATGTCTTAATTTCCGTGACTAAAACACAGAAAGGTAAAGAGGTCCAAGCCACAAAATCAGCATTTCTGCCAGCCTCCCTGGCTAAGCCTGTGGATGGTTCCTGTTTTGTTTTCCTTGGCACGAACGTTCAATAAATTCATCCCGCCTCCATTACTTCTCTTCCACTTTTATCTGTTTTCTGGCACTTTACAAGAGGATCCCCAAACACAGTTTTGGCTGCATTGGACCACATGTTGTACACTCGCAGGTTAAACCACAGATCTTGTGCACAAAAAATTCCCATCCCGTGAGATGATCAGTAAAACAGCTGAAGGTAAGGAGGTGCCACTGCATCCCTGCCCCATGTGCAAACACAGGGAGAGACCCGGCAGCGTTTGGTGAGCTGGCCACCAGCAGAGCCTGACATTGAACTTCAGCCTGCCAAATCCCTGCACAAAGCTGTAGCAAGACCTCCAAGTCAAGTTTAGATCAGTGCTACTTATTGCATAGCTAGACCTTTTTGCACCATGAGAATTATTTGAGATAATTGTTAAAAAAATAAAAAAGCCTAATGTGTCTTTAGTCCCATTTACATCAGTGAAAGAAAAAACAGATGAAAGAGAGGAAGATAATCCAGTTAACTTTATTTCGGTGACCTTATTAAATGGGAGTGAGAATTATGAAGTAATTAATTAAAAGTTTAGAAGGTAGGAGTTTGTAATCAACTTAATCTACATCAGAGCCAGATGCTTGATCTGCAGAGTCGTGAACTGCAGATGATTTAAATATCAGGAGCTTGCTGTAGTTAAGTCAAAAAATGAAATACCTCTTACCATACTACGTTGCCCATAATTTTCCTATGGAAAGGTTGCCATTTCTGCCATTTCTAATCTGGCATTTATTCTATCAAAGTTTAGCTTGAATCCTCCGAGCTGTGTTTCCCCTTCAAGGTGCAGAAATACTAAGACACGTTTACCAGCAGCCCCGAGAGTTGATTCTGCCCACGAGCTGAGCCGAAGGTCACAGCCCCACTGCCACCCACGTGCAGGTGTCAGGACGTGGTGCTGGGCGTGCTGGCCACCGGTGACGGGGGGCACCGTGTGCGACCCCCCGCCACCCAGGGAGGGCCTCTGGGCTCCTTGGGGAATGCAGGACACACCAGAGGCGATTGCTGCACTCGAGATAGCAAAATGAGGGCTGGGAGGGAATTTCGTGATGTTTAATAATACGTGTGGTGTGGGTCCCAGGACAGAGGGACAAACGTACAGCTTGAAGGACTGCACCACTACAAGACCCCAACGCCTTCGGCGTAGCAGCCCCACTGATGACACGTCAGTGCTTTCCGTGGGCACCAAAGTTCTGACACTGTGGAGACGGGGACACAAACAGTCTCCTACACTAGTCTCTTGAGGCTATAACTTTGATTTTGATGTGCTCTGTGCTGGGCTTGATACACCATACTCTTGGGACCACGCCGGGAGCAGCCCCGGGGCATGCAAGCTGCTGCCGTGCCCCTGTGCTGCCCCTGGCATCCCGTGCCTGTGTGCAGTCTATGCTTGGAACTCCGTGCGTGTAAATAATTCAGTTGTCTATGCAAATGCAATTTATAGATTCAGTCAGAAACCACAACCTATATTTTTGATTTAAACATGTATAATATTTCCAAAGTAATACTCAAGGCCCTTTTTCTGTTTAATAAACCTCCTTAATGTCCCCTAAATATTAATGTATTGATTTAGTCTTTGCAATGTTTGCAAAGTCTAATTTGTTTCCTCAATCAGGCCGAGAGGGACTTGCGTTTGGAGCTAACGAGATAAATCTTACCCAAATTTATTTAAAGTGGGACAAAATAAATATGCAAAAGACTTCTAAAATCATATAACAACCACTTTCCAGCTAAAACTGACAATCCATTACTCTTTTAAATTGCCAGCACTCGAGTAGGATGTCAGTTTTCGTTATAAAATTAACTCACAAGTGCCAGCCACTGTTATCATCTTGTCCCTGCTCAGCACACGAAGAAAAAGGCCCAGAGGCATGGTTGCAGGGGTGGGGTGGCTCAGCCAGGGGCTCAGCAGCAGAGCCCCACCGCTGACCACGCCGCCTGCTCCCGGACCCACCTGTGGGGCTGGCTGCTACCAGGGGCTGCATCTGCAGCAGAGTTCGTTAATGACTTGTCAGGACATTTTCTCCAGTTCTTGTATTTTTCATCCATTCATTCAATCCCTCCCACATTCGTAGAGCTCAGGGCATTCAAATGAGCTGCAGGGGCTCGTTCGCTCTGAGATGGGTACGTATGGCTTTTACCCTTCTTTAAAAGCCTTAAATCATAGAAAATGTTTGCATTAGCAGGTGATCTCATTTACCAGGATGTAAATCGGGAATATTTTATCTGAAGTACAGCAGGGCTCTACTAGTCTGAAACTCATAATTCTGTGATGTTGGAGCTGCTTTACAGTCACGGCTGCAACTGAATTTCCATTATAAGCCTGAAATTTCCATCTTCTGAAATCTGCAGGCAAAGGATAATCAACACAAAATAATCATTTGCTCTCTGGTCCAAAGTATATTAGTTCTGTTACATTTGAATTAATTTGAATGAGTTGTTTTGTGACCTGTGAGAGCCTTACAAAAGATGTGTCCAGCAGAGCCCAAGGTGACTTTCAGCAGCTCCTTGCACTATACAACAGTGCCAGAAGCAGAAGGGAGAAGGGAAAAATAAGGCGTAAAGCAAAAACGCACAGCTTAGTTTAATGAGCATAGTAATTGAATGCGAAGGGCAAAAATGTGGATGATTAAATTCTGCATTGGGAGTCAGTTAGCTTAGTTAGGGTGTCCACCGCTGCCCCCACAGCACGGGAGGGGGCCGTGAGCAGCCCCGTGGCCGCGGCCTGGGGAGCTCTGTGAGCACGAGATCACCCCGAATACAGCAAAAACAGCCAGCTGGAAAAGCTGTGTGGCACTCAACTCGTCGAAAGAATGACAAACCCTTTTGAAGGAAAGATTTTAAAAAGGCTTTTAGAGAGACAGCGAATTTGGAATGCTTAGAATGTATCAAAGGGAGCTGCTGGCTGTGTCAGGGCTGTGGGGCGGTTGTCTTCTGGGGCTTATCAGCATTACAGCAAGCACAGGGCAAATCCATAGCTTTGCATAAAAATAACTGAAGTGGATGGTGTGAATAAAAACTGGGACCCACAAGGATTATTGAATCCAACTCCTGGCTCCACACAGGACCACACAAAAACCAGACCCTGTGTCTGAGAGCGTTGTCCAAACGCTTCCTGAACTCCATCAGGGTTGATGCCCTGACCACAGCCCTGGGAGCCTGTCCCAGTGCCCGACCACCTCTGGGTGCAGACCCTTTCCCTAACCCCCAGCCTGACCCTCCCCTGTCCCAGCTCCATGCCGTCCCCTCGGGTCCTGTCGCTGTCCCCAGAGAGCAGAGCTCAGCGCCTGCCCCTCCGCTCGCTGTGAGGGAGCTGCAGGCCGCCATGAGGCCTCCCCTCGGCCTGCTCTGCTCAGGGCTGAACACACCAGGGACCTCAGCCACCCCTCAAACGTCTTGTCCTCTACATCCTTCACCACCTTCATAGCCCTCCTTTGGACACTGCCTAATTGTTTTATGTCCTTCTCATCTTGTGGCACCCAGAGCTGCACCCAGATTTTTAATTTCTTCCTATTTCTACTGAAAGTGCAGATGACCTCCCTACTCTTCCCCATCTCAACAAAAAGACTTTTTGTCAAGGAATTTGCAGCTGGAAGTGTTTGACTTGGAACACATGAAGGCAATTCCCAGGTTAATGCCCCTTGGCAGCGCCTGGCACGCCGAGCCAGTGCCGGGGCTGCCAGGGCTGCTCCCTCTGGGAGCTTTCGTGGTCACCCAAGGTGCTGCTCCCACAGAATTTCGCAGCACAAATGCTGATGGTCTTTTTCACTCAAGAGTCAATACTCTGTCAAGAGTTTCTTGGAAGACTAAAATTAAAATGCTCATTTTTTTTGGTCATACTACCTCAGAAATACAATCATCAGCTGAAAATAGGTTGTGGCAATGCCAAGAGTTTAATTACAGTTACTTTATTCAAATGCAAGTTCATTTGAACACATCCTCCAGAACCTTATTTCATAAAGGCAATGAAGTACAGGAGTATTATTTTAAAGATGTAAAATCTGGCTTATAACACTTCGAAGGGTTTGGTTACATGTAAGCACATGCTCTTCTGACTGTTGTTCCTACAGGCTCTATTATTCCTTCTCTGAATGCCTCTTCACAGTCCTGTTGTTTCAATTAAAGGCAATTGGGCTGGCCTGGAAAAACTGAGATGGTAATTATTTTGTTATTCATTACCATCATTGCAACACTGCAAGCAGCTTTGGTAGTCTCTACCCTGAGTAAACAGTGTAATATTTTATTGAGCTTTCTGCTGCCTGTCACTGTGATCACTGTGATTACTGTGATTTATCTGATTCTTTTTTCATTGGATTTCCTGTTATTTACGCTTCTGTAGTTCTAGACTGTCAGTTGACAGGAGAAAAAAGGTGTCCCATGTTTTAAAGTTAATTTTTTCCTCAGAGCATTGTTAACAAAGACAGAAAGTTAAATATATGTGGAAATTATCCCACCTGATGCAGGTTACATCTAGAATCTTTTGTTTTTCTTTTGCAGAAAGGGCTTTAATCTAAATGTTTAGTGAAGTTCAACTAGGAGGCTGCAAAAACACTTATTTTCCCTAGATGAATTCTAAGCATTTTGGAAAATCCTTATCTTCTGTTTCTATGAGGTTGAGGAGAAAAGATATAAAAGTATTTTTAGAGTGAAAACTTTGGCATGGTAAGGTTTTCAGTAAGTTCTTCTGCACAGCATTCTGCATAGCAATTACAAGGTGCTACTTCCAGCATTCTGCTCATTCCAAACTAGGAAAGGAACTGATCCACATATGAAATCCACCTCAGTAAAGATGGAATGGAAGGAGACGGTAAAATGGAGCAACCCCTCAAAGAGCACTGTGCCGTGAGGTTGGGTGGTAGATGTGGTTTGCTCCTCGCTCCCAGGCCCAGGTGGGCTCCCCAGGGCCGTGTCCGAGCATCCTGCGCCTGCCTGCTGGGTGCTGGGCGCTTCTGCAGGAATGGCCTCTGTCAGCAGCGTGCTCTTAGACTGACTAAAACTAATGGCAGCTGACATACCAAATATCGTAGCTGAAATACGATAATCTGATAAAAATCTTTTGTCAAGTTCCGTTAATGTTTAAAAAGTGAAATAAATGGCAACTGAATTTATGGTCCCCATCCCTGCTTCCCAAAGAGTGAGGCTTTCCCTGCAGCATCACTTGTCTTCTGGTGCTGCTGAGGGATGATGGAGAGGATCGTGCCTCCATGGACATCAGGCTCTGTCCACATGTACTTTTAGAACCCATCGCTCATTTACAGTAACAAATAGACTGTTCAAGGCTCCAGGGCACAAAAGATGATTCATTTTACCACAAATGCAATTAAACGGCACCTCAACAGCATGAAGATTTGCTCTGTGGGAATCTAGGTGCCAGCCGAGTCATGCTTCCCCTCTGTCACGTTAGCCAAAATCCTGCAGTCGTTGCTTGGAGGGTAGGGGTGGCCATGAGCCCCCAGCAGGGCAGGGGCTGTGGGAGCAGGGCAGGGGGCTGCTGGCCCAGCTGGCCCTTACCTGCGCTCCTGTTTGGCATCGGGTGCGGGTGCTGAGGATGGGACAGTGGCACCCGTCCTGTTTGGCAGGGATGGTTGTAGTGGGCAGGCCAAACCTGGCATTACAGGCCACACACCCATTGCTCTGCATGAGAAAGGTGACGTTACAGAGAGGCTGGGAAAGTGTTCAAAATATTTATTGATTCTGAGTGTCATGTTTGAAGAGGTGATGGCATAGCAGGACCACCAGTGAGTCTGAGCTGTCGGACCTGCAAGTGCTGGGCAGGCTCCTTGGCAAGGCTGAACATGGAAATGGCCACGGGCAGCCAGTGGCATTGCAGCCACTCACACATCTTCTGTAGTTATTTACAGAGGGAAAATGAGCAATGCTCTGATCGCAAACATCTCGTACTTAAAAATAAGCAGTAGGGCAGCGTAAAACAAAACAGAGACATACCTTCTGCAAACTTCTTAAAGCCAGAGAGAAGAGCACCATGGAAACCTGAGGGCAGAACCAATTTTGTGTGTGTTGTTGTATACCGTGACATCGCCTGGTTAACAGCAAAGACTTGGAGAATTACCCAGTCTTTTGCTGCAATAATGAAATTCCACATTACCTTTTAAACTGCTTAGCTGGCTATATTGCAGGTCAAAGAACTGTAATTGTAAACACTGGGAATAGTGTTCCTAGTACCAGTGCAGGTGATTATGGGCATTTGAATGTAATTAAAATTACTCTAATTAAACAAACAAACAAAAACCTTTATAACACTTCACCTTTTGAAATTATGAAAACCTAGGTGCAAGTTTTCATTAACACATCACTTTGCTGAAGTGCCCCGTGGAGGCTGCAAGCTGCCGCTCTGGCTCTGGTTCCGCAGCTGCGTGCAGCCCCTGCTGCCTGGCGGCCCGGAGCTGTGGGGTCAGACCCAGCTGCCTGTCCGGGACAGTCCCAGCCTGCCTAAATTCACCAGTGCCCAAAGCATTTCAAAAGGTTCAAGCTGTAAACACTTTATGCTGTTGAAAGGCAACACGTTCTGAGAACAAGTACAAAAATGATAAACTGCAGTGATGTGATGCTTTCCAAGAAGATTTGCAAGAACCACTACAGGAGGATGCTGCCGCTAGCGCCTTCCTGCCCTGCGTCTCCCACCCCTCCTGCCTCCACCCCAGCCTTGATCCCACTTTTTACTGCAGACCAAGAGAGAGGGGCTGGAAATGGGGTACAAATAAAGAAGCTGACAGTAATTTCTTTTAGGGAACCACTGCTAGAGCAATGCAACATGATAGAAATAACAGCCCTAACTTTCTGTTACTTCTTCAAAAAGCAGGCAGTTGGCTGCCAGCTGTGCACCCTGTCATGTTCCAGCTCCTGGTGCTCTTTGCTTGATTTTGTCACCGTTCTGAATTTGCTCTCAAATCATTCTAAATTTGGTCTCTTGCACTGTACTGATCAGACATATTGGAAATTTATACAGTGAAAAATTTTTTACATTAGCTATGGACTAAAATCAATGCATTGTCAACAAATAAATAATGACTGTCCTTTTATAGCTGGACTCTGTTTAAACTAGGATTAAATTTATATAACTACTGCTAAAGAGAGAAAAGTATTATCTTGCATTTTAAGAGTGGGGACCATTACAGACTAGAGAGAATGAAAATGGGCACAATTCACAGCATGAAATTGCACTTATGATGCTTAGCAGTATGAAAATCTAGCCAGCAGGGCATTGGTGGAGATAAATAAAATCGGTGGATATTTCATCCACATTTATTTTTAAGTGACATGTCCACAGTCATACACCAGATAACTGGCAGGAAGAGATTTTAGAGTCCTTGTGCCTTAATGCCATCTGTTAGTGATGGCTGTACTGGGGTGCATGAGCATATGCACGTGGTGTTTATGTGCCCAGCAGTTGTATTCAGATTTTAGGTTGAATTATGGCATCGTTCAGTACAAATAGGATGAATATAAAGGCTGAATATGGAGGGATATTTTGTAAAATTTGTCTTTCATAACAGATATGATTCTGTAATTGCGAGGGATCGCTGTGTTAGCAGTGCGTGTCAGTAGCGAATGTTTAGAAGTCAGAAGTAGAAGATTTGGCTCTCTTCCAGTCCAAAAGTTCTTCTACTTACTGACTGTAATTCTGCACATAACTTTTGCTTTTTCTAACAGGTAAAAATGTTGTGCCCTAAACCCAACCAGTTGTAAGTGTCAATATAATGTGCTTAAAAAACTAAAAACATTGAAATTACTGTCTGGAATTTTGAAACCCTATTAAGCATTAGTCTTATTGGAATAATTAGACAGTAAAATCTGTAAAAGTGTGAAATGACTTGTAGTTTGGGCTCTTCAGAAAGTTGTTGACAGATCTGTTTTAGATTTCCCTTTCTATGAAATTTAAACAATCAAGCTGTCTTCTCTGAGGAACACAGCTGTAATTAGTCTCTACCATTTTTATTTTATTTGTCCCTGTACAGTCTTTGCCAATATACTTTACTTTGCTTTTGTGTCTGTACACAGCTACAGAAGAAGCATTGTATCTGCTAACACTTGCAGCAGTGTTAAAGCCAGGACGAGCAAGGGCTGTGCACTGCATTAGATGGGACAGGGCAACGCGCTTCCTTCTGAGGAGGCAGGAGCACGGTCCCTCACACCGGTGTGGTTCTCAGATAATCCCTCCTCTCTGACCTAACAGGGGTCCACAGGCAGCATTTCTCCCAGATCCACTGTGGCAGCGAGGTGCTGCTCATGCTCCTCGTCGCTGCGTGGGGAACGCCGTGCACGTCTGCCCGGGTGTAAGCTGGGCTCAAAGGCCTGTCACCCAAACACACAAAGCCAAAATGCCGGGCGATTTGTGCTGTAACTTCCTGGATCGTTCAGAGTGCCTCGGTGAAGCATCAGCAAAATTCTGGTCTTAAGTGTGTTAGATTTGCATCAGCAGCGTTCTCCTTTAAAATGGACTGTTATCTAAAAGTACCACCGTCAGCCTTATTTCTGTAGCACCAAGCCAGGTTTGCAGTTTGCAAGGTTTTCTTATTCCCTCCCACCTCACCCCACACCCCAACATCACCTTTGGAGCTCGATGCTCGCCGGGCAAGGAAGCCCAGCCCGGCCGTGCCGGCCAGCAGGAAGGTGTTCAGGGCGTGGGCTGCCTTGTGGTTGTTGTTTTAAATGCTTTGCAATTCAGATTTCTTTGTCAGCCTCTTCCCACACTGCTTTTCTTTGCAGAAGCATCAGCTGTAGGAATGAAACTAGGCCAAGCACCAGTAGGAATGGGATGGGGGTTGTAAGCAGTGATGAGGAGTAAACTTGGGGGACCCTGATAGGATACGTGCAATAAAAGGAGCTGGATGCTCCATGCTGCGTTTCCATCTTTAATGCTGGAGATGCTCATGGCAGAGAGAACGTGTTTGTCTTTTATTTCTCTATACAACACGTGGCATTTAAACCTGCACTGCATGCTGCTGCTCTGCTTCCAGCCATAGTCTGGTTGAAGGAAATTGCGGAGCTTGTGTACCTGCTTTTAAATTAATGACATCCTTGAGAGATGGCATTATTATCCAGAACAGTGTGGAGGATGGTGATTTATATCCTTTGTAGCTAACTCTGCTTTAGTAAAAGCTGATGCATGACCTCGTAGCATACCAGAGTATTTCATAAAGCTGAATAAATTATACATAGGCAAAAATATTCTACCTCCAGTGACCAGTCCATTAATAGAAATCCATACACAGGAAGGGGTGGAAAGATCTCATTAGGAAAATCAGACGACAGTAAAATACCTGAACTCGAACAACTGGAGATTCTGTCAAAGAAAGTGACTGTTTAGGCTGAGAAGAGGAATTCCCTTTGCTTCAGAAGCAGCCGTAGGTTGCACTGCAGAACCAGCAGCAGCTTTCTAGAAATTCACAGGGATCTCAATCCATAAGCACACACACAGAATATTAAATAAAGATGTGACCTTTCTCCATTAATTACAGAATATCTGCAGGTGTTTATAGTTGCAAGATAATCAGTCTTGAAAAAAATACATATATGTGCCATGCCCTTCTTTGTAAGGTTTTTATGTGGAGGCTGTCTGATCTATCACTGGGTGAAGCCCAGTAGGATAAAAAAATTCCCACAGTACTAAACAGTGCAGAGAGGATATTTGCGTCCATTGCCGAGGATGTTGCTGCATCTGGTTCTGTTGCATGTTCATACATCTTTCCCTGAGCTACGGCAAACTTTTCTGCATTGCACAGGTGATTTAATTAAACAAAAGAATAATAATTGTGAATTAGCTCTTTAAATCCCACCTCCAGTGTATGAGGATGTGGTTCTTCCCTTTGAATTTAGTTGGTGCTACATCTTTGCATGCCTTTATGAACTGGGAACTTACAGAAGAGGAATATTTTGTATGAGGCGTTTCTTGGATTCATAGCTATTAGAGAATTGCCAAGAATGAACAAGCATGGGGAGGATTTATCGAAGCGGTTCCTTTTCACACACTTTTCTTTCTGGAATCCTCTGCAGCTTAGTTTTGGTTTTCTGGCTTAAGCGAGGGAAGGAGGATGGTGACGATGTTCTAAAGCAGCAAAATCCACCAGTTGGAAAGAGCAAAATAAATGTATATCTTTAAACAGAACTCCCGGTGTTAGTTTAGGAAAAAAACCTGGAAAGTGAAGTCACAGATCTCTAGTGCAATACCGAATTGTAAGGAATTTGAAAGAAAGCTTTAAAGGACATGGCTTAAGTGTTTCCTGCCTGGAAAATCTCCATTTGAAAAAGTTCATCTTTCATTGTACATCTTTCGTAAAGATGTAAAGAAAACTTTACGGCTTTTATGTATCAGATTATTCTGGGCCAGCGAATGCAGAGGTTACCTGACCTGAGGCTGCATGGTGCAGTCTCTGTGGGGGAAATAAAGATGCTGTTGTTCCCAATTCCACCATCTGAAATACCTTCATACTGAGGTCTAATTTTGGAGGGTTCTGTTTTCTAAATTGGGCCCTCAGCAGAGGAAGCTTCTGCTGCTCTGCTCTCCAGCTGGCAGCAGGGAGAGGATTTTGCCCTTTCCAAAGCTCTGCGGCGTGGGAAGCCGGAGGCTGCGTGCCCCTCCAGGCTGAGCGCTCCCTGCATGACCTCCCGCCTCCCCATCGCCTTCAGGGCCTCTCTTACAGGTACAGCATATCTGCAGGACTGGTAGGAATGTACCCGAGCAAGGATTTTACAAATAGGGAAATATTTCAGGGAAATGACTCATAGTTCTGGTATGCCTCAGTCCTTAGGTAACAAAGGAGCATTAAATGCAGAGTGACTGCGAGGACATCCCATTTGTACTGACCGACCCGGTGTAACCAAATAGCTGCAGGTTTCATCTGGAAAGGGCCTGCATGTGGTATATGAAACGGTAATTATAATATCATTAACAAGTTGCAAAAAACAGCCCAGTAGTGACCGCAAGCATGAATTAATCTGGAATCCCTTAACAGAAAGAACAAAGGAAAGAAGTTTTTAAAATGTATTTGTTAATACTCAGGGTTTATGGTAGAGAATAATCCTAATTATTCTCTTTTCTATTTGATACTTACAGTGGTGATGTAGAGTTTTGGAATATATTCACTAAGAAAATATTTTTGGCTCTCCTGCCAGGAGACCTGGCTATGTCAAAGGCCACTATGTCTCAATCTTGGTTTACTGCAAGCCCAGTCTACAAAGAAAAAAAACATGTCATACAAAGAACCGAGGGAACCAATTTCAGCAGAAAAGTTCAGCGAGACCCAAGTACTGCCATACTCAAACGCAGCTGCAGGCTCACAGGATAAACTAAATTAGAATACTGTTTGTAGCAAACAGTAAATCGAAGACCTCTTTGAGGCAATTAGGAAAATCAGAGCCTCCTTTGAAGCAAACAGGCATGAAAATGCCGTTCTTGCACTGATTTTGCAAATGCTTAATTTTACAACTTTCTGGAGTGTCGTGCAGTGTGCTCAAAGGGCAGCAGAGCCGAGCATCTAACACAGCACTGAGTTTGGTGAGTTGTTTTTTTTTTTTATTCTCCTGATATATAAGCATATTTTCAATAAAATGAGTGATGAAGGAGAGTCATTGACATAACCCCCACTTCTGGTGAGTTACAGTTGCAGCCAGATGCCCTTTTGGATTTCCACCTTACACCCAGTGAGCAGTGACAATGACAGGCGGCAGTCACCGCGGGGACAGGGGAAGTGCCGAGCAGCAGTAAAGGGGAGAAAGGCAGAAAGATAAAACCACGGCTTCATCCAGATCTGAAGAAGTATACGTGTTGTTGTTCTTCTGTGATATTTAATTCCATCTGATATATCCAGCAAAACACTTGGTTACAAAGCGAAAATATAGACAGTCCCTGTACCCTAAAGTCACGGTTCACATCTTTATCCTTCAATACTTTAGTAAAACCATTTAATTTTTAAAGGGCTTACATTCACATTTATGCTTTCATCAGATAATGCTCGGGATTTGAATATACCTCAGGATTTTATCTCCCTTTATCCAGCGTGACTAAGTGATATGTTGTTCCCTTGGAAGAACAAGTCGTATAACACTAACTGTTCATTTATAGGAACAAATCCTTCACAGAAGTATTTTGAAGACTTTCCTTAAAGGAACCATGTAATAGAAACTGTACGACGTAAATTACTGGGGCTGTATTTCTTGTATATTATAATTTATGATCGAGTAACAAGGATAATAAATGGTACAAGATATAATATATTGCACACCACACAAGAAAACTCTGTAGCAAAATGAAAACTGTATAGCTTTGATTTTTTGCGCAATCCTATAATATGACTCTAACTTCTATTATACTACAGCTCACAGGTCTTTTATCCTAGCTATTCAGATAATGGCTTAGGAATTTTTGCAAATAGAATAGCCTAGCCCCATGGGTAAATTTTGAAAACTGTGCTCAAGGAGATGCACATACAACATTTGTTAATTTATGATGTATTTTTGGCATTCTTTTCACATGTGATGTTTTGAACATTCATCGCTTTGGGTTAATGTGTTGATTTAAAAGAAAAAAAAAAAGAGAAAAAAAAAAAGAGAAAGAAAAAAAAATGAACAAGAGAGTTGTGAACTTGAATTTGAGTGCCCAGATTTGAATGGATTATAAAGCACTTTAGGAACTGGATAAAACAAGCACATTCATAAGCCTGTGATTTTTAAACCTACCTCAGGGCCAGTACTGCTAAAGACATTACAGAGAAAAAAAAAAAAAAAAATAGTTAAATTTTGGCTTACTTGTAATGCTTTATAATACTAAGGCCTAAAGTACAGAAATGTAAGGCAGTTATTATATTGTCCCCAACAGATTACTTGTTTTGTTGTCTTTAGGATTCAGAAATGTTCTTATTTTACTTAGACTGAAGTTTTAATGATCCCCACTTTGCCTTTTACATATATTAGTTCCCCTTCTATCATCTGTAAGAGAAAACTGGAAAATTTCCTTAAAAGTTGGCAGATTTGCTAGATTTGCTTTGTTATGTAAAATAGATCCTTGGGGGGAAAAATAAAGATAATTAACACAGAACTTCCATTATATAATAAGAGTTGTTTTATGAAAAAAGAATCTTTCTGTTTGAAATAGTTCAAAGGAAGCATATTGTTTTGTTTTGGTGGTGAATTGAACGGACTGAATGTGTTAAAGTGCTTTGCCCAGAAATACCTCAAAACCCGTGCGTGTGGTAAGAGCAAGCAGTAGGGGAAGCGCCTCGCTGCTTGCTTGTGAGTCGTGCCCAAGGTTTTCACAGTTTGAAAGTACTTGCCATAAGTCTCTTCCTGCATCTCTTTTCAGATTAAAACCTCTCCTTAAGTTAAACAATTTTCTGCAGACACCTCTGTGTCACCATTCATGCAATAACTCCAGTGTTAAACACCGCATTAAATAATGGGGCACTAATTGCCTCTGCCTTTCGGACTGCTCCGCTGTCTTTCAGAAGGCTGATAAGAAGGTGGCTGATTGAATCAGGCTTTTCCAGGAAGATGTATTTTCAATATAAGACCATTATTGCATTGTCCTCGATGGCTTATTCTCTTTATTGTGACACAGACTGAATAGAAATGAAGAACAGAATCAGTACATAAATATTGTGATTAATATTTAATATAGCAATATAGATATTGCTATGCTATAATATGATTCAAATAGATATTCAATGCAAGCCACCTGAAGAATACCTACAACTCTAGGTTTACAAGAATTGTTTTGCATCACACATGTAATCTTTAAATGTTACAGTAATTTATTTCCCGATGCTGTATTCATCTCAAACATTTTGTAAGGTGCTGATCTTTTAAAAATTTGCAGAAGATTATATAGCTTGCTTAGACAAATACACCTCTTTGTCACTGTGACTGAAAAAGCAGAAATATTAGGCTGCAAATTTTTGCTATTTCTAATATCAGACTTAGAGACTATTTGTTTAAAAAATATGAATGTTATGTATATTATATCTAACAAGCTTTCCTACCAAAACCAGCTTTGTAGATTAATGATTTTAAAACATTCAATTTCTGTATCTGATAGACTACAGGCAATACTTTAATAATGTTGATGAAAAAAATACAGGCCCAAATTAGGGAGATGGAAAGATAAGAACTAATTCAGGGTTCACACAAATACAGTGAAATCAGGAAGGTTTCACCCATAGGCATTCAGTCCTTTTTGTCAAGAGTTTGAAAGCAGTTTATAAAATCCAGATCCCATTCAAGTCAGCGTTAAATTTAAATGCCATTACGTGAATGGGGTCATATTTGTCATTTACTTATCACACGATACGGCCCAAGGGGTGAATTAGGGATGACAGCCCCCTTAATGAGATGCAGGAACAGATAATTAGAATAACTCTTTAGAAATCAGTGCCTCATGCCTTCAGCTTCTTCAGCTGTCCTTTTTAAACAACTTCTGTAACCTGAAAAAGGAACACGGTTTTGGTTAAGATTTGGTTAAGATTGAATGAAACATTCATATTTCCCCAAAGAAATTTTATTGTTCTTCATTTAAATCCTCAGTAAATTGCATTCAATACAAGATTGTGGTTAAATATCCAGCGGGGTTCCCTGACTACATCCCAGGTACCTGGAAGCACATGCAGATGGCCGGCCCCAAATGACCAATTTCACAAGTAGACGCGGGTCTTGCACCTTTACACTCACTCATGCACGTGCCCATTTTGAGTACTGCCAGGTACAGCAGGGATATTTGTACATGTAAGTCTGATCCCAGCAGGCAGATGGAAACGTACCTAATGTTCTGATGGAGTTTCTGTGATCGTTTCTGCAGGGCACTTGCACACGGGGGGTGTGTGTCTGCGAGCTCTGCTTTCTGCTCTGTAGCAGCTTGGCTTGTTGGTCAGAGACGTTGCACCACTTCTGATCTGCTCCCACAAGTGCACTTGGCAGGTTTCTCCCGTCTGGCTTTTCTTCTTTAATTTCCATTTCTAACGGGGACACTCGTGGCAGTGTGTGCCCTTCAGCAGGGCCCGCAGGCTCTCCAGCAGTGCCCCAGAAGCGCGCTGCCCCCTGAATGCTGCTCCAGCTGTAGCGCATGAGCTACGGTAAATTATTTCCTTCCTAATTCTGCTTCTAAGAGATAGGCTGAGTCTGCTATGAACAAGAAGTAATTTCTTACTCAAAGTTTCCATTAATTTCTGTAAACAAGCCGTTAACAGCCAAGTTTCTGTGTGAAGAGATTCCCCACTCATTTCAAAGGGAAAGATTTTGGTTTCAAGGAACTCCAGCTCTCTGAGGGAGCTCTTTACACCCCATTGACAGCTCAGCAAGCAAAATTTGCATTTTATTTTACTTTAAAAAGGCATAACAAGAGAGGCAGCTATCTCCCTTCCCATGGGATATACGGAAAGTCATGTAAATTGACATGGGAAACTACTGAAACACAGGGAAAGTTGTGAGGTTTCTTTCGTAGGACAGGTGCGGTGCTGCTTGGTTTGAAATTCACGACCTTCCTTCTTCTGTTATGGTCCAGGATGGTGAGAAACGACATCCAGTGTGCACGCCTGGCATCCATAAGATCTTGTGGAAATGTTCAGTTTGCATAAATACAGTTTTGTTTGGCTTTACAAGCTCTGCTTTTTTATTTATTTGGATTGTAATCTTCCCTTCTCCCTGTTACAGCACTCACATTTGGCCACTAGAGCCAGCAGCATCTGGACTTGAGCATTCGATGACTCTTGTGGGTCCCTTCCAGCTCAGGACACTGAGAATCTGTGGCTGCATCACACCCTCAAAGCCCAAATTCGGATTTGTTCCCAGGTCCTCGTGAGCTGTTCAGGGCCATCCTGAGGTCAGCACACGTGCCTCCTCTGTCACATACGCTTTGGCCCCGGCAAGGAGCCACGGAGCTCAAAACCAAAGTTAACATATTATCTTTTGCTTCAGCCATGACCCCATAATCTTTCCTAAATGAATGTAAAAAAAAAATAGTTCAAGCACAAATAAGAAGTTCCATAATTAATTCATAGTTTTAGACAATTATATCTGCTCCAGAACTGCAGTTGTATGGACAGAAAGGCCTCAACTGGTGAAGTGGTTTTAAGTCTGTGAGTCTTTAGTCTATTTCCAGCATGGAAAAATTCATTAAAATGGAGTCCCAAAACTAATATTTTACAGGATGTTCTTAATAACCTCTGCTACTGAGCAGTGGAAAGAATAAAAACAATGTTGAGCAAATCCTCAAACCCCACACTGCAAATACCGATTTCATCCTGACAGAAGTACCCACCGATGGCAATGTTTGGTCGTGAGGCTTTCGTGCTGCAGAGGCGCCTTTTAACAGCTGGAAAAGTCTCACTAAGGATCACTGTTAAATTAAAAAATTAATTAAAATTGAAAATGGTGATGGCAGCCCCCCAGCCTAGCATCCTAGCAGCGCATGACTGCATCCGGCACAAGCATCTCTGCCGTTGTTTGTATTTTCATGGGACAGGCACGTTAATGGGTAGGAGGACCAAGAGCTTTGCCAGCTCCTTGCTGGTTATCTCTTCTTGGAAAAGGGAGAGTGGCAGAGACCCGGGCAGGCTGAACAGCGTGACTGCATTCTGCACACCCGTCCCTTCCCTTCAAAATCCATTGAGCTGGACGTTAATACGTGCATATTAACATCCCATAATAGTAGTGCTTCCCATGTCCACGCAGCATCATACTGCTTGCATTTACGTGCAGTGGGGGGAGCTCTGCAGAGACTCTAGGGAAGAAATTAACAGCATGGAAAGCAGTCCCAGGTTTAAATGCTATATAATCATCACAGATTTCTAGGCTGCATATTGAGCATAAAAATAAACACCGAATACCTCCCTACCTACTGACTGCATTGGTGAAAAAATAAAAAATCTCATAAACAGCCAAGGGATAATAAAGGACAAATAAGCGACATTCATTTTTAAAGCAGGCATTATGAAAGACCAGCCTAATCTCTTCCCAAGGTAACTTGCTCCTGGGAAAAGGTCAGGCAGCAGATGGGAGTCACACCATGACGTTAGGGAGGTGCTCACACAGTCAGCCCTGGCTTTCTCATCCAAAAATCAAGGAGAGACAGTCCAGAATGTGTGTGTGCAGCTTGTTGAAAATAATGCTGGAGAAACGGCTGTCACCGACTTACTGTCTGCTGAGAGGGGGTCTGTGGTGATTCCAGGAGGATTTGGGACTGATTTCAATGGATGAATTAGATGACATAGTGGAGAATACCTGCACAATATGCAGGTGACATTGAAGTGCAAGTATTTGGGGCAACAGGCTTCAAATTCAAGATGATGGATTTCAGAAATTGTCCGGAATCAATACGATGAAATTCAATAACAACAGAGCAAGAGAGCAGCCCTAAGGAGAAATCAGATAAACAAATGTCTGGAAAGTGCCTCGTGCTTCAGAAGAGGTTAGGGGAGTTGTGGTGGGCCGTGAATGAAACCCCAGGAGCAGGTGCCAGATGGAGATGCGGCCGTAGGAAGCCGCTGAGTGAGAAGGGGTCAGAAGGAGAAGGGGAAGGAGAAGGGGTCTGTGCCTCTTCTGCTTCATCTGCCCTGATGAAGCCTTAGCTGCAATGGGATGCCCAGTTTGGGAAAAATAGATTAAAAATAAAACGGATGGAGACAAGCTAGAGAAAGTTCAAAGGAGATACAAATAAAAGCATTAGGAAGAAAAGAAATAAAACCAGCCAACAAAAATGTGAAACGTGTCCTTCCTGCGCAGCAGTGAGCGCTGGGGGTTGAAGCAGTCCTTTAAATACACACCTGGCTGTCACAAAGAGGGCAGGACAAACAGCCAGGAAACCCTCAGAGCACGGAGAGCCAGAGCAGGAGGCAGTCTCTGCTCTGTGAGGGGACAGGAGCCCGAGCAGGTCGCCTCGGGAGCTCGCCACAGAGCAAGGCGAGGGCTGCGCCGTGCCCACGGTGCCTCTGGCGCAGGCAGGGGCAGCTCCTTCCAGCTGCCCTCACTGAACTTTGCCTGCGTACCGCAGGCCCACACCACTGCTGAGGCCTCCCTGACCATCAAAAGCTTTTGGGATCCCAGGAGCTGACACTTGGCAGCATCTCTGAAGGAGGTGCGGGTGGGTGCAGGCCACAGAGCCCTGTGCTCGCCGCTGCCAGGCCGCTGGGGCGGCTGGAGGAGCAGGGGCAGGTGCTGCCTGCAGAGAGAGAGGCGAAAAACGCAGAGGAACCGGGCACATATGGTGGGGATTCAGAGAAGGGGGAGTGATGCAGTCAGGGATCTGTCAAGGGAAATGATTTTAATAACTATTTTGGGAATACAGTGTAAGTGTGTCAGCCAGCCTTACTGGAGAAAAATCAAACCCATAAAATTCTAAGAAAGAAAAAAAATGTATGGTTACAAGAAAGCATCTCGGGTTGTTACAGATCTTTTATATAGTTCATAACACAGCAAGAGTGGCAACAAGTCTATTCTTGTTAATCTGCCAAAACCGTCAAATATTCTCATTTTGCCTATCAGATTACCCATAGTGTTTGCCTCTAATTTTCTATTCTAAAATTTTATTCCTACCACTAGATGTATTTTATACATTGCATAAAAATATCTCAGTGCAAATCTCCAAGCCCACTTATGTTTTATTTCATTTCCAAAGTCTAATCCAAACCAATTTCAGCATTTTACCTGCTTCTCACTTCCCAATGGCCTCTGTTTCTGTTTGTGTATAAATACCTAAACATGCACAACAGCAGCAGCCTGTAACCCAGCAGCCTACAACCTGCACACCCCAAATAAGCAGCCTCCCCGTTTTGCTGTGAACACAATTGTTGCTTTATCTACAATAATACGGAAAGGGAAATACAAGTTTACTCCAAATTGTTACGTTATGTGGCATTGGTTTGAGCAAGCTGTGATTGTCTCTGAGCTGAATTTAAATTGGACCTCGTAGCATTTTGGTTATTGACTGCGAAGGAAAGAGGAATTGTAGGGGTTTAAGCAAATAATGTCTGTACGTCCTAGCCTAATAACCAGCAACTTATTGACATCTTCTGGAGAAATGAGGACAGTGTAGCCCACATCCAGTGGCACAGGAAGAAAGGAAGGATTAAGAACGTTTTTGGCAGACTGTAAGGACTGGGCCATGTGCTGCTTGCAGGCACCAGGCACCATGCTCAGCCCTCGCCCCTCGCACTGCCACCATGGGGGCAGGCACCAGCCCCAGCACCGCAGGCTCTGCGCTGCGGCTGCTCCCCGGGGCCAGAGCCAGCCTCTGCTGGGGGAGCTGCTGGTTCAGGGGCCTCAGCAGATGTAGGTATTTATGTAATGGCACCAGATGTAGGTATTTAATGGCACCAGATGTAGGTATTTAATGGTACCTCACAGAGGGAAGTGTCTCTGTGCAGATCTATTTATACATCTTTGCTTTGATATTACCATCCTCTTCCAGCCTAAGTCAGCTGAACTGCAGAGAGATCTTCAGGAAGCTCCCATGGACCATGAGGTTTCTGAAGCATTCTCACTCTTTTATGCAAATTTATTCAGATTGTATTTTAACTGAAAAATGTTTATGCTGTTCCACCCAGCTGTTCCTTCCTTACCCTGTGTAAGGACTTTCTTCTTATCGTAGCCATCATTCCCCTGAAATGCTGGTGTGTAAAGTTAAGCTGGGGGGAGTCATTTTCTGAGCTAGATTGCATGCTGCATTATTCTCACCTCTGACCATTCTCATATTTTTAATCATTTTTTTTTTCTTTTTGGTGTACCTATTTTCTGTAATGATACACCATTAAAGCCACATTGTAGTCTAGGTGTGGATGTGCTGAATGTTTGAAATCACAAAATTGGAAAGAATCTTTAAGAACAACCTTTGTGTCTAATATTTATTTACACTATTAATGATTTAGAATAACTTCAGTAGTCAAACACTACCACTGCTACTGCATATTAGGCTTTTGCATTGATTATCTGAGATAACGCTTCCCCACATCCCCCCAGGATTGCATTCAGGTCCGTACAGAAGCAGCTGTGTGGGCGTGAGCCGAGTTTCCAGTGCAGGACAGAGGGCTGGGTTTGCTGGGTGTGCAGGAGGATCAGAAGCAGAAAAGGAACCCTCACAGCATCAAGATGAGAAGTAAAATTGATGTAATTTGACAATGAAATAATTAAATAAATCACTTATTTATCAGTCTGTAAGGTACACAGAAAGAATCCCTGATTTTTTTCAGAGTACTTTCAGATCGGTATGTGCTAAATTAGCTTAAACAATGCAACTAAAATAGAATATTGTCTGCGACTCAGACCTTCTACTTTGATAGCAATCAGTCACCAGCTGGGAAAACCTTAGTTTTAGCCAGTAGGTTATTGCTTTTTTCTTTCTTTCTTTTTTTTTTTTTCCTCTTTCTTTTTTTTTTTTTTTTCTTTTAACATATCCATGATTAAGTCCTTAGTGGTTTGATTGAAGAGTGTTGCTTACTGAAGGTGAGAGGCCTGAAATCTCCTGCGGGTAGCGGGAGAGCCCGCTGGGCAGCTCACCTCCTCCCTGCAGGCGGCACGGCGCGATCCCGCACACAGACCTTCCTCTTCTGCACCCGCACGGGAAGAATTCCCAGGCAAAATAATTCTTTTTCTGCCCTTGCTCTGACAGCCCTTATTTTGCACAAACGGGGCTCCTCTCTGCAGCCAGAAAGCATCCCTCTGGTCCCTGCCCAAGGCACACGTGTGGGATGGGAACGCTTCGAGGAATTACTGGCTTGCAGAAACACTTTTTTCTCATCTCCTGTTATTTCAGTTTTCTACACCAGGAAGACCACACTGCATCGTCCCACAGCAGTGGTATTAGAAGCAGGAATCAGTAAGGGCTGCTGTAACTCAAGTGCCCTGCTTTTCATTTTAACCAATTTCAGTTGTGCTTAGAAAAGTTAAGAAGAATTTCATCACCAACAGAACAATGCCGAAGTATTTTCAGCTTGCTAAGTACAGCTGAGATTGTGATTGAAAGAGGAGAAGTACTGGAGTCAGAGGGAAATGCACTTGGTCAGAACCGACATCACCCAGAGGGGACGGTCCTGGGGACGGGCAGTGGGGTCTTTCTGTGCTCACCCGAGCCCCTCTGCTGGAGTCCAGAGACCCACCAAGGGGACGAGCGGGCTGGGGAGCCAGCAGTGGGCACGGGAGTGTGCCTGTGGGCAGCTCCCCACCCGGGGGAAAAAGGTGGAAAGCTGTGAAAGAAAAATAAAATAGCGCTGGCTTTTTGTTTCTGTAAGCTTTTTCTGCTTTAAAACTAGATTTTTGCAAATCAATTAACAGAAATGGCTACTGTATTTTCTACATTTCTTCTGCTTTACAAAGCATCAAACTGCTGATAACAAATCCATCTCAAGGCAAAGAATATAGCTTTTCTATTTCTGTATTTTCTCAGTGATAAATTGAGTACAGTAATGAAAAAATGTAGGAGAGTGATGAAAGGGCTGCAGAGAGAACAAGTGCTCGTCCTTTCCCTTCTCTCTGCATTTACCAGGTGAACAATATGAGTCACAGAAAATAGGGAAAATCTATGGCATCAGAAATTGAAGAATGATTATCTGCAGAGAGCCTGCTTCTTCATTGATGGAAAAATGGTTGCATGACAAAATAACTGTGGGTAAGAGATGAAGATCCTTCGATTTACTTGGAAAAAAGAAAGCTGTCATGTTCACCTCTCAAAGAACTTTCAGCGTCACAGCGCATTGTGCCCACAGCCTTTGTGCAGGGCCCGTCCCCTCGCGCTGCAGGGCAGGCTCCTGCTCCAGGTGAGGTTTTGGGGCTGTTCTCTGCCTCCCCTCCTCTGGAAACGCCGGGGCTCGGGCCGAGGTGCTTGCTGCACGGGTTGCTTGTGGGTCTTTAACTTGATGTCTCCTTCCAGTTCTGCATAGCACAACTCTGTGGGACTTTTCTGTAATTTAAGGCTATTGTTCAGAACAGTCTAAAATAAATTGATTGCTGATAACAGGTAATTTACAGGTTACATACACAGATAACATGATGATAAACTTCCAGTTAAAATATAGAGGATGTTATGGTACTTTATACAAATGATGGTTATACTGCTAATGATACGAGCAAGGTAAGAGGCAAAGAATTTAATCAAAACCTAGTAGAAAAGTACTACTTTTATGAGGTTTTCCTCACACTTTTACATTGACATAAATTGGGGAAAAAAATGATAAATCAAAATACAGCCATCTTTCTTCACTGCCCACCCACGAGTTACTCTATGGGAAGCAGCGTGCCCGTGCCGCTCCCGCACACGAGACCAAGTGTGTTTAATAAGGAAGAGGTGGGGACCGTAAGGCAATGCTCTTCAATCATGCGGCTGTTAAGATCTAATCATGTAAATGCAAAGAAGGAAAAAAAACCTTCTCGGTTCTCCCAGCTGGTGACTGATTGCCCTGGAAGCGAAGGTCTGAGCCACGCCAGCACAGGCTGGCGGCTGCTTCCTTGTGTTATTTAGGCTACTAATTTACAAACTGCGCTAAACATGCTCTCAAAACCATACATGTTTGGGGGCTATGTTATATGCTACTGAATGCTGGGCGCAGCTATTCTGTGCTGTCACTCTGTGCTCCGGCAGGGCTGTGTTGGGCAGGGCTGCCCCGAGCTCGCTGCTCCCCCTCCCTCTGCCTAGGGCTGCCCCCCAGACCCCCTGTGCCGCCTGCTCGGGCACACAGCCCCCGGAGAGGAGCAGAAGGGTCTCGTGGTGTGCCAGGTTCAGGGGAGGCCCCGTGTTGCAGTGTTTGCCTGTGGCAAAGCAGCAGAATATAATAATATTTCTTGGGTGGCAGTTGTAGTGCATTCTGAAAAAGTAATAAAAAAAAGAAGTATATGAAAGTGGAGCAGGCTTTTTTTTTTTTTTTTTAAGCGTTGACGAATGATTTTAGAACTCTAAAAAGCACAATTATCTTTTTTTATGATAGTCTGTGGTGCAATATGTTCGACTACAAAAATGATTTTGTTGAAAAAATCTTTTCTGTGGTGCTTAGGGTTGTGGGTTGTTGTTTGTTTGTTTAAATAAGGTATTTCGGATGTGGCATTTAGAGGCGTACAGAGGACTGTGAAAATTTTGTTTACAGGTCTGAGGATGAAAACAGTGTACGTGTTTGCCAGAAAGGCAGAGGATTTATATAGATACAAATAATTTTAAATTCTCGACAAATTTAAGGGCTTTTTGGAACAGTGAAATAGTTGTTTGCTATTATTCGTATTCAAAGCACCCTGATTTATGAGAACTTCTGCATTCTGTACCGTGATGCTGTGACTTTCCCTTACCACTGGGCTGACGGTGATCTGCACAAAGCTCAGCCTCAAGGAGTTCCCTGAGACCCTGCCCAAGGAGCTGGCACCAGGCAGTGCCCGGGCTGGGGGCGGCCTCGCTCAGACACCCCCAGGAGCTGGGCTGGGACTCGAGGACAAGCGGCGAGGCCTCGCCAGCACAGGCGGGCACTGTGCAGGGCGAGCGCGGCCCCGCTGGCTAATTAGCCCCTCCGCTGGATTAGCAGTATCAGCTGCTGCACGGGACTTCGGCCAGCATAATCTCCTGGAAATAAATTACATCTGTTTCTGCTAATTAATACACCTCACTGTAGTCGCCATGGTCCGCAGTTGGCAATATTATGACTTTTGTGTTGCTGGGTGGTTGTTAGTGGCGAGCTCTGCAGATGGTGCAGTGGCCTTTGCGGGCACTGCTGGCGGTTGTTGTACCCACACCCCCCTTCCATTTACATATGGCTCAAACGCAGTCCTTACTCCTAATAGCCACGTCTCAACCTAGGAGATATTTGTTTATTTATTTTCATAAGAGCTTTCCTTTGATTAACTGCCTTTTCTTTTCTTTTTCTTTTTTTTTTTTTTTTATTTTCACATACTTTTCACATACCTGGGTGTTATGGTTGCGTTTGGTTATGTGAGTCACAAGTTGCTTTGTCTTTCTGTCTAACACGGAAGGAGATGGAAGGAAAGGAAAGAAGAGCAAATTAGGGTTTTCTTACCAAAACCAAATCTCAGTGCAAGTGCTGGTGCTAAAATTCATGAAAACTTTTGGAATGCAGAATCATTTGTAAAATGCAGGTTTTCCAGATGCTGGGAGATCTGATGGCTGCGAACTGAAGCCGTATAGATTCTCAATCAGTGGCAAATGGAGTTCATCACTGGTTTTAATAACCCTCATAAGCACACTTTAATTTTTTTCTTTTTATTTGTCATACAAACTAATTATTATGTCCAAGCCATAAAAAGAAGAACAATAATCTATTTCTTATGTCATGTTAGTAATTTCTAGATACTATACAAGTTAATGAAATCAATATGCATATTAGGAAAGCGAAGCGATGAATTATTCTGGCTGCAAAGAGAAATCAATTTTCACCTCGTTCTTTCCAGCACCCACACCAGACAGCTCAGGGCAGAAGCTCCCAGCCCCAGGCTTGCAGTGGTGCAGAGGCAGGGGAGGTTTTTTAAGCGGCCCCTCTCCATTCACAGCCGGGGGATTTGCACCACGCATCGCTCCTGCCAGTGAGTGGGGTCTGGGCCGCTTTGCTGCAAGAGGAACCAGTTTCAATGAGTTGCACTTCAGCAGCATCAGGGTGGAATAAAATTATGGTAGTTATTATTAACATGATCATTATTATTGCACACTTGCTTCTTTAGTAGCTCACTATTAAGGCTTGTCTGAACTTCATTCTCATTCCATTTGTTTTAATTGCTTTGGGAAGCATAAACAAATTTATTTCTCTCTGTTACAAACAGCCCAAGGGAAAATGAACACGTCGCTGTGTCCCTCGTGCCTGTGGGTATGTGCTCCTAATAGAGGTGATTCATTCATTTAATGCAGTAGTGGATATAAGCCATGGTAAATATTTAAACAAAACACTGTGAAAAACAACCAGATAAACAACAGGTTCTGAGAGTGTCCCTTGTCCTTTTTGCTATCATATAATGTGGAGAAATTGCATATTAAAGTTGTGTATGATGACTACTCTCAACAAAGAATTGAAAAAATCAAGTAATGGAAAATTCTGAAATTTTGCAGGTGCTCATCATATACAGAAATGTTTTAGAGAGCACAGTCATCCACGCAGGGCCAGGTGCACATATAAAACTTTGTAAGGAGGGGCTGGCACCCGAGGATCACGCTGTAACACGGGGGATGTTGCATTGCCTGCCTGCCTCACTGAGAGGTTGAAGACCCTTTGGTTCTCTGTGTTGCTCTTTTGCTCCGGGTTTTTCTCCCAATTAATCTAAATTAAGTAGAGCAACATAATAGACTGCTTTCTGAACGGAAGATGAAGCTCTGCTGAAATGTAAGGAAAATGTAAGATTTTTATCATCACTTTAAATTTCATCAGCAAAACCAGAAAGAGTCATTTAATTTTTTCCTCATTTGTTTTAGATAACACCGAAATGTTTCCATTTATTTTAGACTCTTGGAAGATGACCAAGGGCAAAAGGGCCTTTAATATTTGATATGGCTGGCAGTATAATGTTGGAAAGGTACCAGAGGCTGGGGGGGTCGGTAAGATGCTTCCATCTCGCAGAACACGAGGTAGCCAAGAACATTTCCTCTGTGCTCTGTGCAGTGCTTCCCACGCTCCTTCAGTGGCTGCGTTCAGGTCCAAGGGCAGATGGTGGTACCCTGCAGGATCAGGCTCCTGGTGTATTCCTCTCTAAGCTGTAACAAGGCTATATATAAAGTTCTTAAACAGGAGCGTTGCAGAGCTTGTACATGTTGGTTTGGGGGAATTTCTCAAGCTCCTAGTTCTGTTTCCTGGAGATGCTTTTCCACTGCACTGCAGTGCTGTCTGCCTGGGTAGCGTGCTGCCTGCGCTGCTGCTGGCACCGCTCTCGGCTCTGTCTGGTTCTCCTAGCCCTGCAGAGGTGATGTGCGGTGTTCCCGGCACTGCCGAGGGGCCCTGGAGCAGCCGTGCCCTGCTGCACCCCGTACCTGTACCCTACAGGCACGTCCTGCTGCACCCCGCTTCCCCGTACCCATCCCTGCAGCCGTGCCCTGCTGCGCCCTGTGCAGACACCAGCCCTGGCTGCTGGCGCTAGGGGCATGAGCGCATCCCCTGGCAAGCAGGGTGCACACAGAGAGCGAGTGTCACAGGTGTTTAAGGGCACATTTTAGGAGGTATTTTGTGGAAGTGCAATGCTGCTCCACCTGGTCCCACGCTGCTCCTGCCCCCGCCAGGCTCTGTGCCGTGCCTCGTCTCCCTGCTGCAGCGGGGAGTGCTGGCCGTGCCTGAGAAGTTCGTGTTTTCAGCTGCAGAACGAAGCTTCTGTAGGCAGCCTCTGCTTCAAAACTGGTCAAAGATCTTTGAGAACCTTCCTGCTCCAGCCCGGCAGGCTCTGGAGGTCTCTGCTTGCTCTTGCTTTGCTTTGTTTTGTTTTCCCTGTTGTGTTGTTCCCTCCCAGCTCTGGCAGGGTGTGCTGAGCTGTTCCTGTACGGCTGCCATGGAGAGCTCCCTGCTGCTCGGAGGAAAGCACCGGGATCAATACAGAGCTCACCGGAGGCACGGCAGCTCTGTAATTTGAAGTTTGCAGCGGGGGAATTGGTGCCCAATCACTCAAAATACTTAATTGGAAAGTCAGGCCAGGGGCTAGGCTGTAGCAAGGCAGCCCTGCAGCCTCGCGGCTGTTCCGCGCAGCACCCACCCGTGGCTGTGGCCGTGCTGCCCACACAAACCCCAGCGGGGCAGAGGTGCTGTCCTGTGGGGTCTGTGTCTGGGACCAGCCCCGGCTCCCCACAGGGGCCTGAGAGGGCTCCACCGCCTGCCCTGGATGCAGATCCCCTGGCTTCGCCCTGGCAAAGACCAGACTGCTCCCAGGCTGAAGGCCAGGCTTGATGTGCAAGCTCACCCATCACATCTAACCATGCCATAGTGCGATTTGTTAGAGCTGTGGAAAGCAGACATCCAGCTTTGATTCCTTTCCCCGTGTAGTTCCTGCAGTCTCTATACCTCTCCCCAAATGGGAAAGTACACGTATTCTTTTAAAACCATCTTAAAAATGTTAATGGCTGTGAAGCACTTTTCATTTTGGACCCCTGCGCAGAATTCAGCTGTGACTTTAATTCATCTGCCATCCCTGCTTCTCATCATGTTCCTTATGCGTTTCTTTAATCTATTTACTGCACAAGTGTTTATTCATTGCTCTGTTGCAGTTTTTTTCTGACCCTCTCTGTCTCCATGTGGGAGGGGTGAAAGACTGGGGCTGCTCAAAGGCCTGGGAGCTCTGGAGGGGATTTAATCTGTCTGGGGAGCTCAGCGGAGCAGATATTAAAAGCTAAACCTGCTCGTAGATCATAGTATTAAAAGGTATTATGGGAAGCATGTATACAAAATGAACGGTTTTTAAGTCTTCCTAAAATGCTAACCTTCCATTGTGAGCATGCATACATATTCTAGCCATAATTAATACATTTCACGGATGTTGGTGATCTGGGTGTAATGATCCCTGAGAGTCAGTAAGGAGCAGAAGATGTAGCAGCGACCAGCCTGCCGGGAAGCATTGCCTCGAACACCGAGGTGCCAGAAATACTTGCTAGAGAAGCCAATTTCTATCGTAGCAAAGTTCTTCGTAGAAAATAATTGATAAAATAAAATCTACAATTGTTCATGAGTATGATCCTATTGTGTAGTTTCTGTAATTGTACAGAATTACATTATAGAGCAGGACTGCTCTGCCAGGTTTACCTGGGTGTTACTTCAGTTAATGCATCGCTTGTATTCATTTGTTTTCTAATTCTGTTGTGGAAATGAGTAAATTGTGCAACCTGTTCAGTCTCATTGCAATAAGACTTTCAAACATCTTCTACTAGATTGTATTTAATTTCCCCATTACAAACCCTAGATTAAAGCAGAACCCAAGCAATTAGAAAATAAACAAGGCGTGTACTTGAGAGAAAATCACTTAATCTGCACTCTGTAAGCCTGAAAAACTCTCCGTCATCTACCATGTCGCAGCTGAAATCTTCCCTTCAAAATATCGCAGAGTTCCTGGTGATAATCCTTAGAAAGAAGCACAGGCATGTGCACTTGTAGATCAGACCCTCCTCGGCTGTGGTCCTGCAGCAGACATGGGGCAGGCCGTGGGGGAAGGAGCGCCCTGCAGAGCGGATACCGGTGGGGAAGGACAGTGGTGGGCACCCAGGACAGTGGTGGGCACCCTTGCACTGCAGCCTCCCTTGTGAAAAGAGGCACTTTGCCTGGTTATAGCCACTCTCCTAGGCGTGGCATAAGTGCTATTATGAAATACCACACGTTTCAAAGCCATGTGTGTGCATTGTTCATGTTGGAGGTGCTGGATGGGGCACCAAGTGCCGCTAGCAGGGTGGCACACGTGCATCCTGCAGGCTCCCAACAGCCATGGGAGGAGAATCGTGAGTTGTCCCTTGGGGTGTCTGCCCTTGGGGTGTCCTGCCTCCGGGAGGCATGGCAAGGTGCAGGAAATGCCACACGAAGGAGCAAATTCCTGCTGTGCATGGGGAATGCGAGTTACCGCACGGTGCCCGTGCCGATGCCCCAGCCAGCACGGCCACAGCGTGCGTGGAGCGGCCAAGAAGCTCCTGGGGCTCACTGCGAGCTCCTGCTGCAGGGCAGGGCTCTGCCTGTCCCAGTCCCTATGTCCTCCAGCAGCAGCAGGTCTGCCTGCCTTACGCCTGCTGCTGCCTCTGCAGCTGGATCAGGGCCGGGCCAGGCAGTGCTGTGCCGAGCTGCTCTGCTGCCGGGGCTGAGCCCTCGCACCTCACACTCCGGCTGCCCTCCTCTGCAGCCCTGATCCCAAACTGCATCCCTGGTGCCCCAACACAGCCTGTAGCGTGGCAGTGCATAGTGCAGGGGAGCCCTGGCACGTGGGGAGTGGATGTTTCCCACCCTCCTGTGTCATTACTGCTGCCTGCTCGCAGCTAGGAGCACACGGGCATTTGCACAGATGGATCAGTCAGCGAATTAATTCCAGTCCAGGAGAAACGGCCAGTTAAGCTGCTGAAACCAGCATCTTCCCTCCCCACTCCATGTTTATGGCTTAATTATGAAATTATAATCAGCAAAAAATCAAATTACCACTGCAGACAGAGAGGTGGGGCGTGCAGCCCAGCGTTTGGTTGAAGAACTTCAGGGTATTGGGGATTTTGGAGAAGAGGCTCTTCAATGCTTCCCTTTCACCAAAAAAAAGTCACTCCTCATTGGAAAGAAAGCACACGGACATTCAGCTAAGCTGATACCAGCACAAAAGCTGTACTTGCAGCACCTGGGAGGGATGAAGTAGGTAATTCTGCAGATTCTGGTGGCAAAATCTCTCTTTCCGAAGTCCCAGATGTAGCACTTCTATACTTACAATCCAATTCTTCTCGCAGCTTTTGTATGTTCTATCGGGTTTGCCTACATTCAGTATATGAAGGGAATTACTGCATTGTGATCTGAGAAGGGATTGGCTGCCATATGTCTTAATGAACGTTACTATGAAATCGTGGTTCATAGCTTACCACCTTTACCGGGGACACTTCCCAAAGAAACCGAGCTGCTCGTCTGGCCACACAGGTTGTGGGCTGGGGCCGTGCGGAGCTGCTGGCAGCGAGGGGCTGATTCCAGCAGGGAAGAGCTCAGCACATATCTTAAGGATCAGGATGAGTCCGTGTGTGCTGAGGCCCCGGGTTATTTATCTGGTGATTCTAAGTTGTGATGAAAATCGGGCATCCTATCCCATCTTCAAAAAGCAGCAGCAGCCACAGGAGCAGCTCGGCCCTGCAGTAATTCCCACCCCAGCAGTAATCTTTATTACGCTGCATCATTTATGTGCACTTGAATGTAACTGAGAATATAATTCCAGTCCTTGGAAATGAGAAATGAGACTCGGTGAAGTGCGGGCTCGCCATCAGTCCCACGCAAAGTAATGGCTCCCATAATTCTGGTCCGCAGGCAGAGCTATGGGCTCAGACATGCTGTCACCTCCATCAGGTCCCTTCCGCGGCCGAGAGGCACCTGAGAGGCTCCCGTCTGCCTCCTCCTGCCTGCAGGCACCAGCTTGGGTCTGCACGGTTCCCAGGAGGAAGGTTCCCAATGTTTCTCATAGGCAAAGAGGTTCCCAGGGGAGTGCTCAGGAGGGAGCCGCAGGTGGACATGCAGTAGGGCCAGCAGGAGCCTCTGGGTAGTCAGGTCATTCCTAAATCATTTAGCAATTGCTAAATAATTCAGGAATAATAATTTAGCATTTAGGTCATTCCTAACTCATTTAGAAATTCCTAAATAATTTAGCAATAATAATTTAAAATTTGGGTCACTCCTCCTCACACGTAAGGGATGTTTTTGGCCATGCAGGGGACACGTGCAGCAAGCCGCCCACCTCCAGCACTGCCATTTGCAGCCCCTGGCCCCTGCTGCTGCTGGGCGGGCTGCAGCGGGCAGGGGAATGGGACAAGGGCACCAGGACAGAGGGAACACAGCTGAGATAACACAGCGGGCTGACTGCTGTACGCAGCGTTGTGCAGAGTGGCTCGCTGGGCCATTATGCCTCGTTCCACTGTTCACATGTCAGGATGATTCAGATGGTCCTCGGAAGAGAGAAACAAATATTATCGAGGAAGCCTTACAAAAATTAAGCTTGTGGTGCTTAAATCATCTGCAGAGAAAGATGAAAAGGGAGGTGATTTATCATGTTTTATGGGTCCTTACTCATAGAAAAGATACTTGATAGTAAGGGGGATGTTCAGTCTTGCAGACAAAAACATAATAAGATCTGATTTCTGAAAGCTGAATTTAGTGAAATGCAATTTTGAAGTAAGATGCTATTTCCCAGCAGCGAAGGGGGTATTTAATCGCTGGCAGTGCTTACAGCAGCGTGAGCATCACCTGGAGCTGCGGGACAGGCTGAGGCAGCTCCCTGCAACACAGCCCTTAGCCAAGCCTTGGGACACGTCTGGAGCCTGAGGGTCTGAGCCCAGGCTGCCCCGAGCAGCCCCTCTGGGCAGGCATCCCTCAGTCACCCGAATTTCACTCACATCGGAGCTGTGCTCTGTGACTGTGGCTTGCTTGTGAAATTACCAGGGAAAGATTTTCGGAACATTTGCCTTTAGAAAGTACAATTTTATCAAAATCCAAACTTTTGACAAAATAGGATGGATTTGGTTTTTGAGCAACATGGCCAAAACCTGCCTCAAAGGGCGAGCGGCAGCGGCACTGCGGCGCTTCGGGGCGCAGGGTTCAGGGGGCACGGCCTGCGGTAGGACAGGCTTCTGCAGGGTGAATTTGAGCGATGGGCTCATTGCAGGGATCCGCAAAGAGACCTGATTAAGGAGTTATTCCTTTCCTGGAAATAAATCTGTTGCACATTTCAGCTCCTGCAAGCTCTCTGCAAGGACTGGGTGCTTTTTCAGGTCCTGAAGGGAAGGAGGAAGGGTGGATTACTGCCTCTGAGCTGGGCTGGCAAACTCACAGCTCTCCTGTGTCAGTGGCTGTGTGTAAACCTGTTTGAACTTCAAAGGATGGCAACAGTGAACTTCCCTCTCACAGGAGATGGGGAGGGCTGAGCCTGCCCCAGCCCTCTGATTTCCCTGCAGACGTGTTTCTCTGCTAATTAACAATACACCACACAGACTTTTAATTTTCTTTGCTCACAAATGCATAGCCACGAGCAAGCGCTGAGGATTTGCGGCTTGTTTGAAGCCTCCCGACCCCGGCTCGTTTTGATGAAACAACTTCCAGTCAATGACCGGTGACAGGGCTGGGGAACGTCTGCAGGTGGAGGTCCCAGAGCACACAGAGCCACTCGGGGCACGAGCCTTGTTTATCCCAGAAGAGACGAGGTGCCTGGCCCCAGGGTGGGCACAGAGGTTTGCACCCGTGCAGGGTGCGGGCTGCAGCCACCAGCCCCGGGGCTCGGTGCGGGGCTGTGCGTGGGCACGGCCGTGGGGAAAACTTCCTGACAGTGCCTGCCAGGGGCTGCGCTCAGCATCTAAAGACAAATCCCACCACCACCACAAGCGGCTCACTGTAAACAGCAGCTCGGAGTCATTCAGGCAGCTTGCAAGTGTCTGAGGGAGGGACGTGAACAGTGGCTGATTGTGCAGCGCAGCCACGGCCTTGGCTCAGCTGCTGCAGGTGCTGGTGTGCCGCCCCGGCACTAACCCTACAGCTGCCCATTCCCACCCCAGCTGGGGCCCTTTGCACGCCATGAAACGTGGAGTTGGATCACTGAAAGGCAACTTGCTTTCCTTGACACCGCAGGTTGTTATTTCTGAAAAGGCTCTGTACTTCCCAGGGCACACGGAGGGGATGCTGACAGCACATCCCAGGGGATGGACCGGTTGCTGCAATGGTCACACAGGTGTGTGTTGGTGGGATTTGGGCTGTGACAAACGGGAGCAACCCAGTGAGACATGACTGGGGCATTAGAGAGAGTAAAGCTCCAGCTAGGGGTGTCCATTTAGGAAACAGGAAGATCAACATATATTTCTTTTCTCATTTCACTGGTACTCATTTATCTTGCAGAATGCTTTGATTTTAACTCAGTCCTTACGGAAGGTTCTGAAACACCCCCATGTCAGAGCTGCGACTTCCACACGTTAGTTATTAATTACTTACAGAACGGTGCCTTTCCGAAACATCAATAGGGCATGACTTGTTCCTGTATCGATTTGGTTTCTATAGCAAGCATACAATGAAATAGGTAAAGGAATAATAATCCAAAATGAATATTAATTTTGAAATCCCAAATCCCTGCCTTTATTGCTGGAGTCCCGAGATCCCTTCTTCCCTGTTTAAGGTTACAAGTCCTGGTGCGCTCCTGTAAGGGCAGGCCACTTACAGCTTCCCATTGTTTTCCATCCACGTGGAGCTCTGCTGGCTTATGACCAGGTGTGTGGATACTACAGAAAGTGGAGTTTAGAAAATAATTCTGCTGATGATTTTCTTCCTTAGCTGTGTTGATATCGCAGGCCAAAAAGAAGTACAAAGCAACAGAAACAAATGTATTTTGGTCTTCTCCATGAACAGATATGACACTCAAAGTACATATGGAGTAGAGGCAATAAGCATCATTGTTTTCAAAAGTAGAAGAAAAAATTCATTTTGTTTTATTTTCAAGCTGTCACAGGCCAGCTCAGCCTTCTCCCACAAAAAGAGCATCCTTCAGTAGCCATTCACTGGGAGCCCAATAGCAATGCCTGCCCTGCACAAACCAGAGGAAATCGCTGCTTTCTTATTTGCAGCATTTCAAATCCATGGGCTGTGCCTCTGCAGACATGATGGAAATAGCTGTGGTCACACTGTAACACGATTTACACAGCTTCGTTTTGCATAGGTGCATGCTTTGTGTATTCCTGGAGGTAATGGCGATACGCGTATCACGGCTCTGCTCCGCTACCGGGGGCCTGGGGGGGTTGCTCTGGTTTGGCTGCTTTCCCTCACAACTGCCTCCTGGTTTCCTTTCAGTTTCTCCGAAGATATTTCGTATTTCAAGTGACATCATCGTGAACGAAGGCAGCAACGTTACCCTCGTGTGCCTGGCCACAGGGAAACCAGAGCCTTCCATTTCGTGGAGACACATCTCACCATCTGGTAAGCGCACGTAGCTGTCACTTCGAGCTTTCTGCAAAGTCTCACCACTAACAGCTTTTGCATTTTCAGTTTCGGAAGTGGGACAGCATTACTTTTGCATGCCTTAAAGAACGTGTGCCTAACTAGACTTGTAGAAAAGGAAGGCTTCAGAGCAGGTTTAAGCTGAGATCACTGAAAACCGTAATGCTACTGTAAACTGGGAAGGTAGAAATAAAGGCACCCTAAACGAGAATATGTTTTAATTTGGGCCTGGGTGGGTTCCCAAGGACACGGGTTAGAGGCAGTGTCAGTAATAGCCCAAGACCTCTGAGCCGAAGCTCATTTTAACAGGCTGCAGACGTTTATCAGATAAACCCAGCCAAGGAAATAATGAAGAACACAAAGGACTCTCCACAAGTAGGAGTGAGGGCTGAAAGCACCAACACATCATGCACCAGACTCGATGGAATTTCACTCCCGTTCGACCTTTCAGTCACTCCGTGACACGGTGCCGCTTCTTAGGATGGTTTTATCAAACACACTTACACGGGCATAAGAAAAACTGCAAACAAAATGCCATCTAAACCTACCGCTTCTATTTAATCCGATGTTCCCTTTTGTACTCGTAATCCCTCATCACACATTTGAACGAAACATTTAGCCCCACACGACAGCACCCCCGCAGTGATGGGGGCAGCCCCGGCAGCTCCCCTCAGCCCCGGGTGCGAGGCTCTTTGACAGGGCCCTGCAATTCTCATTCCTTCTGAAGCGAAGGGCTTTCTGTTTGTTCACACAACTTCTCTGAAGCCCGTGTAATTGCAGGGAAGAGCGGTTTCATGGGCTATTGCAGCTTTCCGCAGGGTGTCATAAGCCCGGTAACAGTTTCCCCTACGAAGCGAGAGTTGGAAAAAAAAACAACTTTTGACCTTTAAGACAATGACAATGAATTCTGCTGGAAGTGTCCATCGAGGGAGTAGGGAAAAAATCAGTTGCAGCAAAAAATGGATTTTAACTAAATGTCAAATAAAATTTTATTGGAAATTGTGGTGATACTTCAGAGTAATAGCTTAAAGCATTAGGTTTCCTACAGAAAGCAGCCATTACAATTTTTTTTTGAGAGGAAAAAAACAGAAGAGGGGAATTAGTCCACTCAGACTGGAGAAGGGGCCTGAGAAAGAGCTAGATCCTCCTCATCTCGAGTCCAGACAAAATTGGTGCACATCATCACAAGGGCTTTCAGTGAACCGCTGATTTTGTGTCTTGACCGAAGGACTGAGAATGGCAAGAGTAAAAATGCGATCCGTGCGGCAAGGGACTCGTTGCACGTACCACGGTGACAGTGGAAATGAAATGTGAAGAAAAGGCACCCACACCTCCCCTGGGGCAGGCTGGGTCTGCTCTGGGGTTCCCCAAGGCTGCACACAACCTCTGCTGGTGCTTGGTGCCTCACATTGGAAAAAAAAAATATATATATATATATCTATATATATATACATGTATATATATATATATGTTTAAATGGCAACTCCCGTGTTTCAACGTGAGCCCTTTGCCTCATGTCCTGTCACTGCCACCCCTGAGAAGTTCGGGTCCATCGCCTTCTGCCCCCATCGGGTACAAGACCCCAGAGCCCTCTCCTCTGCAAACTGGACACGGGTGGTTTCATCCTGGGGGTGTCACGGGGACTTGTTGGCATCCAGGGTCCTTTACCAGCAATATGATGCTCGTGTTTGAGGTTTCTTCTTCCCCCCGCTCAGATGCCTTCAGGATCCATCTATGTGCCTGATGCCTGATGCCCGTACACCTCCCCCCTCATTGCTCTGCAGCTCCGTGGTGCCCCTGGCTTCCTGCACGCCGTGCCTCTGCATGCACCCGATGCTGTTCCTTGAGCTCCCCCTTACCCTGTGCCCACCCTCTCCAGCCCCGATCCCCACCTTGTTGCCCACCCAGGGCACGCTGCTCATGGCCGTGGGGTCTCGGGTGCTTTGTGCCCAGAGCCCCTGCAGCACGCAGCGGGAGCAAGCAGAGGGTGAGCAGGACGCGTCCTGCCTCCGTGTCTGACCAAACAGAGAATGTTTTTCCCATCTCAGTAACACCGGGCCAGTTCTGGTTCTGGGTCTGGTGTAGGGACAGTTATAAATGGCACTAAACTCCAGTAAAAGGCAGGAGAGTTGAAAAGCTCAGATTTCTGTAAGGGTTTATGTTTTGTCTGCAGCAAGTTACCTTTATCTACACATAAGCTTCATCTGCACTTTATAATTTCTATCAGTTTTCTCCCGTAATTCCCAGTGGCACTAATGAGGATTACGTACAAGCATCACATCTAGAATACAACACTAAATGATATTAAAGAATTATATTTATAATATTCTGGAATTGTTTGTCAAAGCTGCTACTGGAAGATAAGAAACTGAAAACTCTGAATACAAATGATTCAATGTAGACTAATGCCAAAATATTATCGTGATTTGCATCGATGCAGCCTTTACTTGGATAAGGTCGGATTCAATTTTTTTTGAACAAGAGATAAAATGAACCTTTCAGAGGAATAAAAATAAAACGTATTGAGAGGTGATTTTTAACTTAGTACATAAATTATTGGCCTGTAATCTTTATGGTGCATGTTTAACTTGCAGTCATTATGTAAATACATTCATTATATAAATATTCATTATAGAAAGCCATTATGTAAATCCACAAAATCTACACATTCAGCATAACACCGTAAGGAACACAGAGCTGTAGCTTGTAATCTGAAAATCTTCTATTGTTGAAATGTCATCAGAATAAATTGCAGGTATTACTTATTTTGTTCTGACATTTAGGAGCAAAGTGCAGCATCAATAGTTTAAGAATGAAACCAGAATTTTAAAGAATTAAGGTCTGCCTGAGCCGTAATTCCAGCTCATAGCACTTGTAGGCACAGTGTTACATTTTCATTTTTGAGAAGCAACCTCTGCAAACGCTGCCACGAACAGCAAAACCAAAAGCTGCTCAAAAGACTTCAGATCAATGTTACTACTTGGCAAAATCCAGGTGCCTTGCACGTTGAAGCCCCTTCCCGCTTGGGTTTTGCCCACGCTTTCCAGAGGAAGCTCTGCCGGGAGCCGGGGTCTTGGCTGGGCAGCCACGCTCCGACACGGGACGCAGTGAGCCCTTTGTGGCTTTCTGTTTGAAGCCAGCTCCCTGAGAGGCACCAAGCTGCTTCCACCACCCGGCAGGGTGTCTGCCATGGCCCTGCTGCTCCCCTGGGAAGGGCACAGAGCTGGCAGGGCCCGACACGCGCGGCTGCGTCCTGCCACACCAGCCGAGCCCCTGCGTCCGTGCTCCTGGTGTGACTGACGGACACCTGCGGGTAGGCAGCAGTGACCAGGGCAGGTCTCGATCAAATGCATATGGAGAGAGGAGCATAAATAATTGCAAGAGCAACCCCACCTTTGTGTTTAAGGTGCTTGACTCCACCGTCATGTTTACCATGAGTGTTTTCAGATGAAGCGTCACACATTTCAAACATTTCAAACAAGCATTTTAACCCCAGCTTGTTCGTGCTCAAGCTGCATCGTTCCCAGAGTGCTCACGAGCAAGGTTAGGATGTGACACTCCTGCTGCAGTCCCTGGCAGTTTAACGGGGCTGGACCTGCCTGAAGCAAAGCCCCCAAATACCCACCCTGAGGCTGTGGGTCCTCAGTGCAGTGCTAACCTCCACATCTCCCCCGTCGTGTGCACCACCTGCTCACACAGACTGAGCAGCAGCCTCTCAACAAGACAGGTGTGGTGGTGTGCGTTTTGCTAGCAGGACTCACAGCTGCAGGCAGAAAAAGTGACTGAGATATAAGAATGTCCTTTTTTCTGCAACCGTGCTGTGGTGTTTACTGACCCCACTGTTGTGGCTTATTCATACCGAACGAACCCGTGTCCCCTCTGCCTTCCATGACTCCCTGCTCTGGATCCTCAGCACGGTCCCTGGTGACTCCGAGCTTCATCTTTTCCAGCACTTCCCTATCCTTTTGCCCTTTTCTCACAGCTTTATCACCATTGTTTCCAGTCTAGTTTCCTGTTATTTTCCTAAAACACGAGGATGAGCAGCACATCCATATACACATGCATTTGGGAGTGCAGTTTTTCAGAAATTATTAGTTTAGCCGAATGCAGACAGTTTTTCCCATGCTGAGTGAAAGGCCACTCCCTACCACCAGGGCACTCTTGTTTTGCTCATGCAAAATAACAGATTTTTCACAAACACTGAGGAGAGCTACGATTTTCCAGAAATTGCCCTGACTTCAGGTTTGAACATACTCGCATCGTGCTCCCTCTGCTTCACTCTCACATTTCAGTTGCCGTTGGGGGGTGTGTGCGTGAGCGCGATATGACTGAGCTGAGCCTAACAGCGGTCCTATTGTTTCTGGACAGCCCTAAAGCTGCGAAGATGTATTGCATTAATGTATCATCATAGCTCTGTCGTTCTGACGATGTATTAGTGTAATACATCTTTGGCACGCTCAAATGATAGGGCTGTCTGGGAAGAAGGGTCTAAGAGCTGATTCAATTCAATTACAGGACAAAAGGCGATGCCAGCCCCTGAACATGCAGAGTGTGATTCCTGTGAGATGTAGTCTGCTACAGAAGGCTGGGATTTTATCCGGGGGGGGAAGTGTGAAGAAATCAAAAAGGCTTTTTTTAAACTTCTAGCTAAATCCTAAGAAACAAACAAAAGCTTGATATGAGCTCAGCTAATGTCAAATATTTTGTTCCATTTGCACTTCTGCTGGAGAACCACAATTTTTCAGATGTTATCCACACATCCACACGTGACAGAAATAAGAAGCATTTCCTTGACGTGCAAGTACTCTGAACCTGGATTTTCAGGCTGAAAATACTTAACTGACATGAATTATTATCAGATTTCCAGGGCTTTGTGGGTGTACAAAGTGTGAACTTGTCTTTTTAAATGCTGCTTCTATTGATTCAAAATGGTTTTAAAGCTGAAAGTTTCAGCAGAAAAAAATGTTTCTGGCTTATATCTTTTGCCCTTCTAAATACTGAAAAGCTACCAGGCAGCGCTGCTGCTGAGGGTTATCCCACACCCACCATTTCCCTCTAACATACTTGCTTTGTGCGTGATGGGGGGTAAGAAGCTGCTACCACCCCCCCTCTGCTCACTGCCAGCACTGCCTGGCAGAGCCCATCCCAGCACTAACCAGGCTGGGTGCAGGAGCTCACTGCAGAATCACATCTCCCAATTTCACAGCCCCACACCCAGCCTGCAGGGGCTTGGGCAGCCTGGGAGCTGTCCCACCTGCAAGAGCTCCCTGGTGGGGCCTGGTGTGGATGCCAGGTCTCATTCACTGCATCTGCATCGTCCCAAAGAGCTTAAAACAGGTGATTATTTGTGTTCTTGCTTCTTGGTTTGGATTTGCAGTGTGCTGAGAGCCACTGTTCAGTGGTCTCCCTCTTCCCGTGACCCCACCTCTTTTCTCCAGCACAAGTAAAAGCTTTTCTAACAGTGGAGCCATCTCTTCTCAGTGGGATGTCCCACAGGAGAGGTGCTCTGAGCCTGGATCCAGCGATGTGAGCACTGTGGGGTGTCACGGGCACCTGTGCCACTGGAGACGTGGGCTGCTGGGTGGCCCTGCCGCCCGCCACCTCCCCTACCTGTGGGCAGATTTATGGCCGCGTCATACCAAAAGCACAGCTCGTTCCCTCCAGCTGTCCGGGAAGCAGAATGTAAAATAATTCAGCGCTCTAATCTGATAAGCAGCGACAGTGATGTGCCTCCCTTATGCCATCATCACTCATCTCGCCGGCAACAGCTTCATTACGGGCCCGGCGCTGAGCTCCTCGTTCAGGTGAAGCATTACCCGGCTGAGCCGAAACATCTGCTCCTTGCAGCTGAGCTGGGAGAGCTGGAGACAAGCCAGGAAGCCTCCAGAGCTCCACCAGGGCGAGGATGATCGGTGCCAGTGTCAGATGAGGCCGGATAGGCAGGGGTGCCACCACGGCTCCGTGTGTTCCCGGCCACCCGCCCATGGCTCCATGCCGGCTGTGAGGGGACAGGGATGGGTGCTTGGCCCTCCAGAGCCACAAATGGAGCTCACAAATTGCACCTCTGCTTTGGAAACGTGGCACCAGCTGGTGCCAGAAGTAATGCCTTTGTTTCCAGTGCATGGTGCTGACAAAGACAAATGCTAATCTGGGGCTCAGGTGCCTCGGGGTTGTACAAAGCCTTCGTGTGCTGATCCCAGACTGGGTTTGTGGAGGAGACCCCTTCTTCTTCTACCTCGACTTGAGCTCTCCATTCTGTGCTGGCCGAGGCAGCCCCTTGGCCCTCAGCCCTCGGTCACAGCCCCACGTTGCAGGGCTTTGGGCAAGCCCCTTGCCCTGCACTGCTCCTGGAGCGGGGGTGCCTGCCCCAAACGTGGCTGCGTCCCGCCTGGTGCCCTTGGGCCTGACGGCCTGTGCTGGAGCCCCGCTGGGCGGCAGGGCTTGGTGCTGCCTGCCAGCAGAGGCTTGCCCAAGGTGTGCAGCTCATGGGCTTGCTGAAAGCCCAAAATGGAGCTGCTTCACTGCTGTCACCTGCCTGAGTCACTTTTTCCCCTGAGGTGCTGCGGGCCAGGCCGGCAACTCCTGGGGGACACGGCGAGGCTGGGGCCTGCCTCAGTCCCCATGGCAAGGGGGTGCAGGGGACACCTGGACGTGGTGGGCAGGCAGCAATTGCGTGGGTAGATCAGTCTGTGTTACACCCGCTTGGGGAATTAAAGTTTTGTGATTAATACTGGATATGAATGTAATGGCCCGAATGTGATTCTGAAGTGTTCGGCTGGGGAAGGCACCACGTGCTGGTAAATCAGCGGTCCCGTAACATTAAACAGGCTGGCAGCTTCCCAGGAACTCAGGAGGAGATGGTGTGGAGTTCCACACAGAGTAAATGAGGGGATTAATTAATAGTTTAAAGGCAGCAATGCAAATATTAGCACTTAATATAAACTGCTTGTTGCGATTCTTTCCTTTGCCTTTGGATAAAGGGAAAATAATGATCCTCCAAAATCACACCTCGCCCGTACAAAATATGATGGCTTCTGATTTCAGGCTATGGGCCTTTTGGCCTTCTTTTTTCCTTAATGATACTCGTAATACCATTGCTGGGGGATACGCGGCGTATTAGGATCCAATTAAGTGACATTCAGCATCACGATCCGTCACACCGGGGTCAAGTGACATTACACTGGCTGCGATTAGTGGGAGAATTCTTAGAAAAACGTCGTTATTATCAGGCCTGTTCCTGAACTTTGAGCATCCCTTCAGGAACAATTAAAGGTATTCCTAGAAATCCTCGTGTCTTTTAAAAACTTTAAACAGCCTGAAAAAAAACCCTCTTGTTAGAATGCAGTTGTCAGGAGAAGAATATTCACGCTAAGATGGTCAAATAATTGGGTCTTTGTGAAGGAACTGAGGGCTGAGAGTAAGATTACAGTCTTAGTGATATAAGGAGGTGAAAACCGTACAAAAGCATAGCATAGAAATAATTATGGATTTTTGACAATTTTATAACAACAGGAAAGAATTTCTTGCTTTTCAATAAAAGTAGATTAGCTCATTAATAACTCATAAAATGCTATGAAAATTTAAGTTTTAATGCATGCTTAGTTTACTGCCCCTGATATTAGTTCATTTTTATTTGAGAGTAATGCACTCCTGAGTGAGCGGTTTATGAATCATTGAAGATATTTCAGTGAAACAAAGTCTTTAGTGTTCAAAACCAAACAACTGCAGATTCCCCCTCTCTCTCCTTCCTTTGATGGAGCATCCTTCACGGCTGTTTTGATACTGGTCTTTGAACAGAGCGTGCTAGTGCTGGGGCTTGCACAAATATTTTGAGAAAAGTAACAGCTGATCTCCAAAATCCAAAAAGATTCTCCTTTTTCCTATTTAACTTCTCAAATACATTTTATTATTATTATTCCTTTATGTATATTATTATCGTTTCTACCTTTCCCCATGTTGATGGCTTGAGCACCTCGTGCTGTCCCTGCCCGGGGCTGCAGGCAGATGTCGCAGGTTGGGCACACTCTGGGGAGGTGACAGCGAGCGAGCTGCAGGTACCAGGCTCACAGTACTTCCTTTTGATTTCCTAGAATCATCTCTTCTGGCCATGTTTATGAATAAATCATATTTTAAACATATTGAGAATTATTTTAAAATGCACACATTTTATAAAAACTGGTAATACCTTTTGAGGGATATGAAGAAATATGAAAAAAAAATAGTCATTAATGATTCATTTAACTCCAGTAATGCCTCCAGTTTCAACAAACTACAGGCAGAAAATTAATGGGAGGGATCAGCAAATGTGCTTGAGTCAGATAGATCTAGCCAAGTAGCTAATAGGATATCACCTGCAGTGCATCATTTTGAGATAACAACGTGCAGAAGGGCTGCCGTGCAGGCATCGAGCATCAGAAAGGCTTTGCGAAGGCTGTGCTGCCGTCCTTTGCTGCAGGGCACACGCGGGGGTGACACTGTCCTGTCCCCCACTCCTGGCTGGCTGGGGCACTGTGCCTGCCGCCGGCCGCGGGCAGGAGGAGAGGACTGGCCCCTGCCAGGGACTGGGCAACAAGGAAACCGCTCATGGGCTTCACTGGGAATAATTAGCCCTTCCCAAGAGCCAAATCCCCACGTGAAGTGCTATGCATTATAAATAAGCTCAAGTGAGATTTAATTGTGTAGCTTTCATATTATAAAGAATATTTTCCCGTTCTTCTCTACACGGGTTTAATTTTGGTTTTGTAGAGAAAGATTTTCTAGGCTGCGTTAAGAAGATGCTCACGCTTAGCTATTTTCTGCAGTAAGAGGATCTCTTCCCAGCTCCTCCTGCCGAAGGGGGCTTTGCATGTCCCGACGCACGACGGCCCTCATTACGGCGGTGAGACTGTCAAACACTGAAGTAATGGTGCCAGGGGAAAGCCTGGCATCTGTGGCAGGCTGCACTTATACCTCTGCAGAAGTACCAATATTTGAAGAGCTCAGAAGAGATCAAAGAGTGCAATCTGATACCCATGAATCTGTAAATATCCAGAAGACATGCCATGCAGATACCTAAAAACACTACCGTCTCAAGTGGCTGGTTTTCTCTTCCCAAATAACATCTGGTTGACCATGTTGTCTCTACGAGTGCTGAAACAGAGGTGTCTCTCCATCATACTGGTATTCGGCTGCTAAGGAAAAGTCAGCACATATTCTGGAGCATGAGCTGACCGTGTGTTCCCTGGCATGAAGTCTGCAACTGAAAGATTCAATATTGCTCCAAAATGCCGTAACGTAACGTGTCCCAGGTACCTAGTGCAGCATGGCAGCTGTCCCGTGCAGAGACAGAAACCAAAGAATGTAGCTTCAGAGAAGGAGGAAAACTAAATGTGCCTGCTTCCCTTGTAGGACCAGCCTGTACTCCAGTGAGTCAGAGAAGCTCCGAAGAAACAGTGGTGAATGAAATATCCATTGCCCTTCTGTCTCTGTTAGATGAAAAAACAAAAACAAAAAAAAAAAAAAAAAACAAGAACAAAGGGAAAATGTGTTTTTCTTTAATGTGTTACTTGCTGACTTACCCTTCATGGTAAAGGGACACTGTCACATAGCCTGATCAGAAAAATGCGAATTATTGTGACACACGGTGTCCCTTGGTAGCTGTCTGAGATTTGCATTGCCCATGCGATGAGCACACACACAGCCGGCTCTCCGAATGCTTCCCTCTGTACCGATATATGCACATACAGATGTAACCTTGTTTGTCTCCACCTCTGAAACTTTCAACTTTGTCAGCCTATGTTCACATCTCTTTGCTTTTATCAGGACGCCTTTCTTGCAGAACTGCTCTACCCGCTTTTCTTGTTTTGTGCCTTCAGCTGGGAGATCTCCTCCAGCTCTCAATTTATCTGGCAGTTTCAGATATTTTTTTCTTTACATTTTATCTGATTTTTCTTTTCAAATGTGGAGCATGCCTTCTCTAAAGCTAAACGGCCTTACACCGTCAATGTTTAAATGGTGCCTAATGCAAGCTGCTCGGATTACCTGCAGTTCCTGGGAGAGGAGCACATCCTATACAATTACAGCATTTGATGTAATTTTAAACCCTGAATGCATAGCAAGTAATAGTAACAGCTTCAGACTGTGAATCCAATTGCTTAGCTTGTTCTCAGCATCCAGTGACAACTCTGGGAAAGAATCAAGGTGCCTCTGTGCCTCCTGGATCCTCTGTCTCCTCCCAGCCCCTGAGATCAAGAAGGACCTTATGGACTACAGGCTGCTTAAAGCCTCAGCGATAATGGGATGGCATCCTGACAGCATCACTGCTGGAGACCTCCTGCTCGCTGATACTGTGCCCATACGAGGCAGTGTACCTGCGGATGAGCCCATGCCGGGACCTTCACGCCACACAGGAGACACCAGCCATGAGAGCTGGACGGGTTTCACAGCTCCTAGGCTGGGGCTGCGCTGTAGTTCTTTAATATCCCAGCAAATAAGGGAACGACAACAAAACAGACTTGGCCCAGATGAAGTCCTCAGTGTTTTTCCAAGCTACCCTGGACTTACACCAGATTTTTCCTCTTACTGACTTATGTTTAACACCGGGGGAGGAAAATGCTGCCGTTGTAAAGCTCATCCATCCACGCCTCGAAAACCTGTCCATATGGCTAGGTGTATGTGTGCTACACCTGATGCCAGATACCATATGCGTGGTAAGAAAACACAGTCTTAATTGTGTACTCTCCTGGGGAACTACAAATGTGATGATTAACAGGCACCTCACCACCGGGCAGCAGCAGGAAGCAGGCATTCGAGCTCAGTTGCACAGTGCTTCCCTTCCTGGCTGGAGAACCCAGCCCTATAACCCGAGATATCCATGCAGGTTCCTACAAATCCATAAGCATTTCAGCATGCTGAATTAAGAGGTGCTCTGAAGATCCATCAGGGGCTTCTCAGACCCGAGGCACTCTGGTGGTTGGTTGTTCAGCAAGCAGTGGTTCCCGTCACCCAGCCAAGGCCTCCTGAAACTATTCACTCTATTCACTATTTGCTCCTGATCTATTCACTCTTTCTCTTGCCAGTCTTTTTGGGAGGCATTGCAGAAGCGGATCTGAACAGTGAGAAAACCAAATTGTTGCCTGATGCTCTTCGTACCCCACTATCCCCATACACAATTTATTCTCTCAGATGCCCATGGATATCTTCTTTGAGCTGGACATGTGCGCAATGTAACATAATGTTACATACACTTATGCATCTATTGTTCACATAACACAATTTAATTTCTTCCATATAGCCACGGGAAATCTCTGAAACTAAAAACAAGTTAAGGAAGATGGAATATTATGTGAAAGAATAGGAAAGATGAAACACAGTGTCTGTATATTCCCCAAGAAAAATATTTATCTCTAATATTTACTAAAAGCTTCCTCATGTGATCAGGATGCAAAATTTCAGAGGGGGGATGAGTGTTTAAAAATGATTTAGTTTTAAATTTCCAAGCGCATGTGTGTGAATTGCATAAAACGGGGCTTGCAGCTTTATAAAAATACATACATAGTTGTGCAGCATAAATCAGACCAACAGCTCTGCGTAAGATCCTGTAAATGCAGGGCCGTGGAAGGTGCAGATGGATGTTTGATGGGCGCAGCGTGTCTGCGTAGCGCTCCAGCAGGCAGGACCGTGGGATGCCCAGCCCAGCCCCACAGCACAGCCCTTTGGGGTGCAGCCCCTCCGCCCGCAGCAGCACCCAAGGCTGCCACCAGCACCGCCAGCAGGATTTGCTGTCCCAGCAGATGTGGCTCCTGTTGGTGTTTTTTGGCCAGAGCAGTGACTGCTCACCCGAGCCGAGGCCCAGCACAGAAACCTGTCAGCTCTGCCTGCGGTGGCCGGGGGCGCTGAGCGCTGCCACATGCAGGTGGCAAAGCACACCCAAAACACAGCTGCAGGCAAGGAACTGTTAGAAAAGCAACAACGGGAGAGGAGGAACTAGGTGCTATGCTTGCATTAAAGCAAAGGTTCAAAGCGGAGGTTTTAGCTGTACTAAACTCAAACGGGAACGGCTATTTTTATGAAGTTCCAGGCACTTGGAGAATTCTGTTTTATTTTATTTTCAAACTGATGCTGGGGACTGGGACAGAATGTGATGTAAATAGACTGCAGGATTCAGTACATGATATTTTGGTGCACACTGTATAGCCAGAGATGTACTTACACCGGAGAGCATTACGACCTCATAACTTAATAGTCGTTTTTAATATGAAACACGGGCAAGTCCTGCAGTCTACAGGATTTTATTGGTACCAGAAAAAAAGCAGAAGCAAACATATAATGTGCACTTTGTGTGGTAGAGACGGAAAACATATTTCTCTGTTCAAAGCAATAGGAAGTTCTGGAGATCGAGTGAGCCTGGCCAAGTGGAGCAGGACAGTGCCCACTGTGTGAAGAGAAACAGCTGGGACCCCTGGGGGCCAGGGAGGGTGCAGAGTTCATTCCTATGGACTGCAGGGAATGGCATAAAAATCATTCTCACACGATTTTTCGCATACTGTATGTCATTTCATTGCATTTCATTTTATGAGTGTTCGGTTCGATGCACAACCGTTTTCCAGTCTCAGTGTTATCTCTCTGTTTTGCAAAATCACTGCTTTCCCGGGCTCTGTCCCATGAACCAGGCACGTGGCATGCCAGGTGAGTGCCATCGTGGTAGGCAACGCGCTGCCATAGCCGCTGTGCTGAACCTCACTCACCTCAAAACACCGATCTGCAACAGAGAAGGAAATGAAATTATCCGCTGTGATGGACACGGGCATGATATTTCTACTTGCTTCTCGCTACCCAGCTCCAGTTTTAGTCACTGCTCTGTAAATTGCAAAGTTATTAGCAGTCAATAAGTATAGTTAACATTTTTTTTCTTTTATTATGTGGTAAACTCCCTCTGAGGAATCTGGGGTAATTAATTTGTTCTCCGCTGGCAGCACAGTGCTCTACAGACACAGGCAGACTTTGAAGCAGGTAGCAGTTTTCATCTGACAGGTGTCAGAGGGCTCACGGCACGGCAGGCACCGCAGGAAGGCACAGCCAGGAGATGCTGGGAGTTAGAAAACTGCAAATATTTCAGGGTGGGTTATGACTCTGTGCCAAGTGGACAGAAATTACCTTCCAAATTACAATTTTCTTCTTGCTCTGTAAAAAAGTTACCATTTTCAGATGTAGTGCCCTGAGGAGTTATATGTACCAGTTTCTCAGCTGTGTCTTTGTTTTGCATCAGACAGATCCGATCTGTAACTCTGATGTCTGCCAATTTTCACAGGAGCTCACGACGACTGTCCTTACTTCTGTGCAGAAGTCAGGCAGTGTGGGTTGTGTTCCTTGGGTCTGGGCACGCAGGGACAGGAGAGCTATTATTTTATTATTTTATTCTTCATTAAAATCTGAAACGTTTGTTAGGGCAGAGCACACCCAGCCTGGCCTCCCCGGGAGGGATGTGCCCCCTCGGGGGGTGGCTGCTGCTCGGGGTGGGCCGGCTGTGCCCCAGCCTTGCTCTTCTCGGGCAGGACTGTGCGGGTGTAAGAGCAGAGCCAGGTGGACGTTGTCGCTTTGTGCTCAGCCTCCTGTAATTTCGTTCTCTGGTTATTTCATTTCAGCAAAACCATTTGAGAGCGGACAGTACCTGGACATCTATGGAATTACGAGAGACCAGGCTGGGGAATACGAATGCAGTGCAGAGAACGACGTCTCAGTCCCAGACGTGAAAAAAGTAAAAGTCACAGTAAACTGTAAGTCGTGTTGTTTTTTAATTGCTAAATCCAATGGAGAAGAGGGACGCGGCTGAGAAGAAAAGTCTAATGCACAGTACTGCTGCTCGTGCTGGAGCTGTAGGTCGGAGGGGTTTTTGGTGCTGCAGGAGCAAAAAGCCTGCGGTGTTTGAGTTGGTCTGGCCCCAGGCAGGTGACGCAGGACTGGGGCTCGGATCCTGCTGTTGTCTGCCTGCAGTGCTGGCGTGTGGTGACAGGCTGAGCTGCCTGTGCTCAGTGCAAGCTGGGCTCTGCTGCTGGGCTCGGACTTTTTGGGTAATCCTTGGAGTAATTAGCTGCGGACTCTGAGTACTTTCCGAGGACTGCTGTGATTGTTGGACTCAATGTTTCTGGTTTAATTCGTCACGGTTGTGCAACAACATAGGGAGATGAGAAACTTGGTGAGTTTTTTTGTTGGATGACTGGGTGGTGATGGACACCACGGACACGTGCGGTGCTCTCACCAGGGCTGGGGGACGTTCAGGCGCTGCCTGCCCCTGCACGGGGGGAGCCTGCCAAGTGCCCCCGGGTGCCCCCAGCCCCCGGTGCGCAGCGGGCGGTGCTGCAGCAGGCAGGCACAGCCGGGGACGTGGTGCTGCAGCCCACCAGCTCTGACCTTGTCGGGTTTCTACAGAAACGGGCTGCTTTCCGGTTGGGATTGAATTTGGTTTAACATTCAGTGCAACATGAAACATTCAGAACAGTGTTCTTTTTCCCTCCAAATTGTAAAAAATGGAAAGAATATATGAATAATTACACTAATTCATTCCACTTACGAATTTTCTTAGGCTAAGTGCAATTACCTTGTAATTTGTAGCAGTTCCTACTTTGAAAATTGCTGCGGCATCATTACTGACTCTATAAACGTTTGAGGCGCTGGCTTTGTGTCCCCTCAGCGGGTGCCGTCCCCGTCCATGTGCTGTGGGAGCAAAGCCCCAGTCCCCAGGCTGCCGGTGTGGTTATGGGCTCCCAGTGGGCTCTCCTCGCTTCCCAACAGCTATCAAATAGTTCGAGTGTGCCACAAGTCTCACAGTTTCTGTGCTGCTGAGTCATGTGCAAGCAGCAGTGCAAGCAGCCTCGTGCTGAATCCATCATGGTTGTCTCTAAAAACTGTGGGCTACTTGGGAGGAAAAAAATGGGGGGTGGTGGCCCATGGAGCAAGTGACCGCTGTTTTTTGTTGAGTGTGTTGTTACTGGGACACTGTTGGTAAGGGAAGTTGAGCAGACACTTGCATAGATGTGGCCTGGGTGTTGTGGTGTGACACCTTTCACGCAACCTGTGCTCCAAAATATTTCATCTTGTTAAATAAATGACTTGTGATAGAGACCCAGGAGGAACAGGGAGCTCAGTTTAGTTTTATCAAAACAAAAATTGCTTCTAAGCAACTTCATGCGATGAGAGTTTTAATAAGGGTGGCTGGGTCAGGAGCTTTCTAAGGGATGGCGAAAAGGGAGAAGTTGATAATGCTCCTTCACGCTTGTTTTGTTTGAGAAAACACAGAGGAGGTGATAAAATCATCAAATCCACAATTCTCCCTCACCTCCCGAGCCAAGGCTGAGGCTTCTGTGAGTCCTAATTCAGAGAAAAGCATCAACTTGGTTGGCCAAAGCCAAAACTCAAGCTTATATGCAACGCAGGGCTGGTGTGCTGGTTGGCACGTGCCCTGAGCTGTCCTGTCAAAGCCCTCCCTTGACACCAAGCTGGGAGCACTGGGAGAAATGGTGCCGCGGAGCTGGAGGACGGGCAGGCTGGGAGGGCTGACCACGGGCAGGGCTGCTCAGCTCCGGCTGCAGCAACTCCTGTCCGTCAGGAAGCGCCTTTGGCTGTGGTGGGATGCACCTGGCCCTGAATTCCTGTGCCAGGCTCAGGCGAACTGCTAAGTCTGCACTGGGGACATGCAGAGCATTTTTTTTTTCTTTCTTACAACTAAAGAAGAAAATGGCCAAAAAAAAAAAAAAAAAAAAAAAAAAAAAGGCAATGCAAAACTAGGATCTGGCTGCAGCATGAAGCCGTTTGTCTATGTGAAAGATTTGTCATAGTCAGCTAATTGCTTACACGCTTCTGTTTGATTTGTACATTGTCCCCAAGCCAGTTGAGCGCAATGCAAAAGCTCTCCCAACATCTGCTCCCCGCTGCTAACGCTCATTAATTCTGACCAGGCAGAAAAGTGGCTCGCTGCGATCAGGAGAGGCCTGGACAGGAGCTCACCAAAGCTGGGAGGGCTCGCCCCGTGCCCACCGTCCCCACGAGCCCACCCCCAGACCTGGACAGCCCAGTACCGAGGGTGTCCGGCTGCCCCCAGCCCTCTCGCCCATGCTCTGCACCCCTGAAGGAGCCCCATGCACATGGCCAGTCAGCCAGGGCTGAATGTCTCCTCCAGGCGGGCTGTGGTTTGTCTAACCAGCTCTGGTGCTATTTAAAAGAAATTTGTATTAAAATTATTTTCAAGTGTAAAACTGGGAAGGACTTAATGACAGAAATACGCAAGAAAAGAGGAAGATTTGGGGTTCTTTTGTCACACTGGGTTGGGCAGAATTTTCTTGGTAGAACATTCTTCAGCTCTTTCTTTTGCTAAGGAGATACTTGTTCAATAAAGAGCAAGGCTTTCTGCCCCCAGCTGCCCCCAGAGTCCCATCCCTTTACTTCCTTCGGTTTTGCAGCCTCCCTCAACTCCTACAGCGTGGGCTCAGTGCTAGCTCGGCAGCACCTCTCCCTCCTCACCCCGCGTGCGTTATTCTGTGATTACACTTCTGGTACAGGGATTTCTGCCCACCATCCGGGTGGCTCCAGCGGGTGTTGAATTCCTTTACCTGTGACCCAGCTCCTCGGTGAGTGTCACTTAGCAGTGACCAGAACAGCCGACTCACTGGCAGCGGGCCTGCTCTGGCCTTACAGGGCCCTGACTGTACTCCACAAAACGCATATCGCCATGCCCACATACAGTGCTTACTGCAGGGAAGGGCCTTGCTGTAGGAAATAGGACTCCTACGCTTGATAGGGGTGTGCTGGGAGCTGGGGCAACCCCTGCTGCATCTCGGCCCTCCTCTGCTGCAGCTCGTGGTGCAGCGCCCCGACGGACCGTGCCCGGCGCAGGGGGTGATGGCAGCACCACACCGCATGAGCATGATCGCTTAACTGCTGCTTCTGACAATTTTAATGCTGTTTGCTTGTTATTAAAAGGAATGTTCTTTATGGCAGACCTGGTAAGTGGAGAATAAATCAAGGCTTTATTGTGTCCAGCTAATAGAATGTATCAATGAACCCCGAGCGGCTACAGTGAATATAAGCATAATTGTGAATATGGATACTCATTTCGTATAGCGGTTGTTCAGTCATCCAAGCAAATACAAGAAAATGACCAGGTTTAAATTACTTTCTGAATTTCAAGTTCCTTAGCTGGGCAGCCCCCAGCCAGACATAAAGCACCGGTCTGCTCCCTGCCCTACAGCGCATCCATTGTAACTCCAATGACTTTGGTTTAGGTTGTTGGTTTTTTCTTTATACTGTTTCACATTGCATAATCTACATTTTCTACTTAATTTATGTACGTCCCCCATCACTTCTCTTTTTAAAATGGTGGCCTGAGAATTGTGGTGTGTTTGTCTGAACTCGGAGAGAGGGAAAAAAACGAGATCCTAGCATAAGATTGTGTGAGGATGCTGGTTTCTGAAGGAACACTATACCAAACGAAGTTAAAATAGATAAAATATAATCCAATTTCACTTCAGAAGCAAATCTTACTAGCATTTTCTATTATATTTTATAAAGCAAATACTGATTTATGGATGATAATCTTGAAGCCCCCTTTGAACAAACCAGTGTGTGGATTAGGAAGATTTTAATGTCATCTGAAAGCTGCTCTGTAACTATACACATGTTGCTGTAGCTCCACTGCCCCTCTGGTTTGTTACTGACAGACTTTAAAGATTAAAGGCAGTTGCTAAATGCAAAAATCTCCAGAAGTTCTGAGGCCACGCTGAGATGATGAAGAATGAGACGTGTGCATCATGAAGCTGGCATTTATTTTAATTTACGTAAAATTGTCAATTACCTAAATAAATAGCAAACGTGGGCTTATTTTAAGGTGGAGCTGCACTGTAGTGATCCTTCTTCTCAGATGCCCTTATCATACACACTCGGGGCCTGTTTTTCTGTAATTGTGTCTCAGACAGCTCTGTTAAAGCTGGGTCGTGCGGACCTTACTGAATTACAATCCAGTGGCTTCGGAGAGGAAAAAAAGCCATTCAGCAAAAATTAGGAGGCAGTGCTGTAACTCCAGCCTCTGAGAACCCCATCACACTGCAAACCGATGGCCGAGCTCACCGCTGCTGAGCAGGGAGGTGAAAGCCAGCTGCAGCAGCACGGCTGCACCCCGAGCAGGAGTCCAGGGGGATGGGGTGCAGTGGATGGGGTGGTACGGAGGGAACTCAAAATACTCCGCATCCTGACCAAAGCTTGCTTGGAAAGCTTTGATTAAATTTTTCTTTTATATCGGTGGTCAAACAAGCCCAATCCTGCATTTGGAATGGTGCTGCCTTTCACAGAATCGCAGCATGGGTTGGGTTGGAAGGGACCTTAAAGACCATGGGGTTCCAATACCCAGCCACGGGCAGGGGCACCTCGCACCGGGCTGGAGGGGCTTTGGGCAGCCTGGGTGGGGGCACTCTCTGGGTAAGGAGCTCGTCGGGGTGCTCCTGGAGCAGCACGCCAACAGCAACAGGTGGCTGTGCACACATCTGCCTCGCTCCCTGCCTGCTTCTTTCCTGCTGCGATGGCTTGATAAGATATTTTATGTCATGGGCTGTTTTTCTGTTGTGGTGGTGGTGGTTTTTGTTGGTTTTTTTTTGTGATTTTTTTTTCTAATAGAAGGAATGTGTGAGTTTCTTGTATGAATTTTAAGTAATGTGTTTGTTTTTGCTTGGACAGGTTAGGGTTTTTGCAGAACAGCTTATCTCATTAGCATTTCATGGAAGTCTGCCTTACTGTTGCTATGGCACTTGCATAATATTATGCATAATACTCTGATTTTACTTTGAAATCAGACATACTGTACAAGCCACTCTAACCTAATTATATCTGTAACCTTAGGCCTACTGGGAAAAACATTATAGGGCTTCGGTGTTTGCTGGGGTTCCTGATAGCTGGACACAGGGCCGTGACTTTATGCTCCCAGAAAGCGCATGGCTGTGCATCGCTGATGACCTAAGAAAAACATTTCCTGGGCAAGGTTTTTTATTTTAGGTTCAACAAAGAAAATTTCCTTCAATCAAGCTGAATAAAAAGATGACCCAAACATTTTGCAAAGGTCTCGTTTCTGTCCTGCTTTGGTACCAAGCATGAAAACAGCCAGGGCAATTGGCAGTTTTAATTTCCATTTTCTTTTGATATGGGAGGGGACGGAGGGATTCTGTTTAAGCATAAATAAGCAACTTTGATTCTTTCCCTTTTTAATAGCCACAGATGTGCAGCCTGACTAACGCCAGAAGGCAGGGGTATGGTCAGCAGCAGCTCTAGGAGAGCAAGTGAGCGGGGTCCTCGTGTCAGAGAAACCAGGAGGTTGGCAGAAGTTTGTTCTGAGCCGTAGGTGCAACTTCATTGTTTTTCTTAAAGTAGCACGGACGGTGTACCAAACAACTGCAAGCATCTGCGTGCAGCTTTGCTTATGCAAGGCTTTTTTGTTTGCTTTGATGATCCCAGGCTGGCAAACGCAGCCTGAGGAAGCAAATTCTCTGGTGCCTGCCCTGGGTGCAGCTTACAGACTAGTTGTGGGTTGACACTGGCAGGACGAGGTGTTTGTGGACCTCTAGGTGTCTGTCTGGGGGTTCTCAAAGTTGTGTGGGGATACTTTTGCATACAATTATGGGCACAGTTGGGGCTGAGCGAGCTCACAGCCCACCAGCCAGAGGTACAGCCCCTGTGCCTGTTGTGCTGCAGGTGGAGCACAGCGGCTGCAGGCAAGGGTACGCCTGATGACGTCCGACAGCCTGAAGGACCTCAAACTGGGCCAGAATTTTTTCTGTTGGTGAGGACAACTCCATGCAATGACAAGGATTTTTTCTTTTCAACCAGTTAACACCAGTTCCCGTAAAGAACATAACCGTGTGGAGAAATTATTGCTTTTCTTTCCCGTGCCTTTTATATACAGTAAACTCGGTCACATCAACTCTTCAAACACTATTGCACCCAGATGAGATGAACTTGTATGTTCATATTTGACCGTGGTGCAGAAGGACCTTATCTTGAGGTGGCAGTGGCTGATGTTATCCGTTTGGCTGAAATTCACACGTTTAAAATTGCATCATGTGAGCCAGCCTTTCTTTAATCACAAGGGTCTGAAGTATTGCTCGGCGTTGTAGCAACGCAGAGCAATTTGCAGGCACTGGGTAGCCACAATTCCCACTGACCATTTCAGGAGTTACGTGTGCACAGTGCCTTAGAAGATTGAACTTTGCAATACTGTTTTGAAGTATCTAAATTACACTTTTAAAAGTTAAAAGCACTCCGGAGTGCGGTTTCATTGACTTCCTGTGAAACATGCTTCTCTGAATTCTCCAGTTAACTTTCAAAATGGGATTTTGGCTTCTAAGTCACACTGGGGACTCCTGAAAATCTGACTGCTGGTTAATATTTGATTCTGTTAATAGATTGGCGGAGCTCAGTGTGTGTGAGCTTTCCAGAAGTCAACTCCTTACTCTGTTCAAGTCTTCTTGGTGTCAGATCTGCAGGTGAGGGCAGTGCTGGTGTGCACCATGGGCTTGCATCGTAGGGCTGAGTCTGCGGTCATTGGAGAGGACTATGGCCAGGCACGAGCTGTGTCCATAGTGTCACTTCAGGCTGCCCCGTTTTTCACAGATTTTCTGTTTTCTTTGGGATGAAGGCTGAGTATTGGTCCCCTTTCATCTTGCCCATCTAGCACAGACCCGGGGAACACACAGAGTCCTCCCCTTGCTGCACTCTTCTGTTTGGAAAAGCTGTCCCAGCAGAGCAAACACACAGAGCTGGGTGGATGATCTGGGTGGTAAGAACAGCGCTGCTCCACGGCGTGCTGCTGGGGACCAAGGAGCAGCTTCTGGAAGGACGTGTTGGCAGGGAGTCAGCAGCGACGTGGGTGTGGGGTTTGTGTGTCAGGACCATCCCCTGACCTGTTTGTCCTGCCGTTGTTAAATATTAACCTAATTCTCAAAATCAGGTTCTCTGCGTTGTACCGATGTTCTGGTTCAGTAGGTGTAACATTTATGTCTGAGCTACTATTTTAATTAAAAAGATGTAGGAAGACCTTTACTTGGAAGGATGGAGAAGATGTCTTTCCTGCATCACAGAATACACAGCTGAGAGCAGAGAAATAATGGTGTAATTAGTTTCTATATCTGCGGGTCAACTATATGAGGACACAGAGCCACCCACCCTAGCTAAAGGAGGTGAGGTGCTAACGCAGTTGGTAGGAAAACTTGGATTGTGATTTGAGTCAATAATAGCAGAGCTTGTCTTTGGGTCCAGCCATCCAGAAGAAGAGCTAATAGCGGAATATTTCAAGTTAAACTTGTGCTTGTAAGAATAGTTATTCTGACCTAAGATAAAGATCTTTGAGGAATTTTCTGCTATTCTTTAAATGGAGATTTAAAATTTGATCATGCACAATGTAACCAGGGTTGCAGTTTTATACTGTGGTTTTGTTGGGTTTTTGGTCAGCATTAGGGCTAAATTCTGATTTATTTAATTTGCAAACTATTCTTATCACTGACTGAGATAACTTGTATGAGTTATATGATGTACCATCTCATAGTAACACTTAATGAAAAACAACTTATACCGGTTCAGATCAATAAAAACTAGTCATGTGTTTAAATCCATCTCAATTGGAGTTGGGAGGAGAATATAGTTGATATGAAGAAAATAGTTTTCTCCTCACTGGTGGGGAAAGAAGCCTCTTATGAAAGTAATGTTTGTCATTTTATGTCCTTCAGGTATTTTTATTAGCATTTCAGAAGTCAGATTAAAACAATATAGTTCAGGTTTCTGACTCAAGTGCAATTTGGCTCCGAAATTAACATTGATTTCTTTCTGTGGTGTAGTAGTTTACTATTAGGTTCTGCAAACTGCTGCGTGGTTGGTGCTTATTTCTGAAAAGTGTTGCTTATATTGAAGCGTGACAGAATTGATTATAATGTTCCTTCACGTAGATGGCATTCTGCTGCCACAGCTCATAATCAAGGGCTCTGGCAACACGAAATGAGGTCTTGTATTTGAAGTTAGAGTATTAGTACTTAAGATATCCCTCCAGTAGATAAGGAGTCTCTATTTCATATTGAAGAAAATTCTGCCTAGCCCCTCCGAGTGATTCTTGGCTTATTTTGGGGGTGAGCAGGGGGCTGCACCCCGTGTTTGGCAGCGGTTAAGTTAATGAAGTTTTTAACAACTATTGTGTACTTTTCTACTTGTGCTATAATTTCAAAACCAAAACAAGGTTACGGTGAGGTTGCAGACATCTCTGTGCATCCGCTGCTGGTGAGGCTCCCTTTCTTGCACCTCCCAGAGGCAGCAGACCGATGGGCAGGAGCAGCAGCGCAGCTCTCCCTGCGGGGCTGGCTTCGCAGGGTGCCCTCCTGGCCCCCCAGAGGCTCCACGTGTGGCTTGCTGTTATGTTCAGAGGTGATCAAATTCCAGATCTGCAGGTGGGATGTGAACTCCCTCAAACCTGTAGGGATGCAAAGTGAAAAAAAATGTATGTAGTGACTGAAGAAAAGCACTTGTGGGCAGTAAATCCTGTCTGGAGAGAGTGCTTTCTCCCAGCTCTGGGCCACTGCTAGCTCCTCAGCCTCCAGGTGATCCCACTTTAAACACTAGCTGAAATACAGTTCACAAAAATTAAAGTATTAATAGAAGATGACTCATCTGTAAAGAGCTTATGCATTTCAAGAAGCAATTTAAAGTATACAGCAGGCTCTGTAATACCCCAGACTAGAGCCAAAATTAATGGAGAGCTCTTCAGCTTCCAGGAGTGTTCACTTGCCCAGATTGCTCTTCAGCAAAAACAATTACTTAAAATATTTCTTGTAATAGTCTGCACATTGTAAAGCAATATTTCTCCTGGTAGCTGTAGTATTCCTTGTTGCTGTCGGCCTGTCCTCCCTACCCCTTGCAAGGGAAGAGCCTTCACAGGGTGAGAGTCTAAAGGGCTTCTGAGTGCAGCTGGTGACGCCAACTGGAGCCAGGAAAGGCAAGCCTGAGGAGCGTGCCACTCTTTCAAAACTCTCAGTCCCCTGATTATTATTTTTATCTATTTCTTCCAACAGCAGCCACGGCTGCTTTGAAATGGTTCTGCAACAGAGATCAGTTTAGCATAACTCGTGGCTGCCTGGTATGGCCACGATGCCACGCAGCGACAGTCCCGCTTGGCTCCTACCCCGACTACGCTCGGCATTTCAGAGAGACATCCAGTCCCTGATAAGGCTGTAATGATATTGTTACAACTTGTTTGTACCCTGGTGAGATTGCTAAATTAGGTTTTAATAACTTCTGCAATTTGGCTGGTATTAGGAAGTGTGTGGTATAGGCACTAGATCTGAGCTAGGGGAGCTTTGAGAAGTAATATTTCTGCTTTTATAGTTTAAAACAAAGCAGTGCAGTCAACACGGAAGAAAGGAAAAATTGCCAACGTCGTTCTTCAGGTGTTACAATCCATAAAGCTTTTGTCTGCTTCTCGTCATATTTTCTACCTCTTCTCAAATAAGAAGGAACTATTTTGAGGTTGGTATGGTTTTTGGATTTTGCAGGTACAAAACAAACACAAACACTTGCAATGAAAGCTCTGAAGCCTTGCAGCAGGGCTGCACGTGGTGCTCCTTCCTGAAGACAGAGTAACATCACGGACCATATTGCTTCAGTGCTTCAGCTGGTTCAATAGCTGTTGCATGCTGTGCAATAAGAACGCAATCGGCATTTCTAGACTGAAAGAAGATAAAAATGCAATTCAGAATGCATGGTCTGCAGTGTAATTTGAACAAAAATATGATTGATATCAAAGTCAAAATTCAGGTGCTCACTGCTTCTGCACCTGGTATTATTAATGGCAAAAGAGCATCTCAGGAATTATCTTTCAGAGCAGCCACTGAATGTGTGAGGGGAAAATCCCAGTATCCCAGACTTCAGGAAAAGAAAGTCATGTCTGCATCCTTGTGCTGAGTTGAGATATACTGCCTACTCTTAAAGAACATGTAGACATTATTTAAAGACAAGCAGTTGTAAGAAAAATACTAAATGTTTATCAGTGACAAAGCTGCAGAGCCCTGGAGGTTTCTGGTGTCCATAGGTGGCTGCCGTCTTTTGGCTTTGGTCTTCCTCAGAACAAGGGCGCATTCTTTGTTTTAAGCAATGATCTCAAAATCGAAGGTGGCATCCATTGTACACACTTCATTGGCTTTTATCCATTGAAACACCACAAAACTGAGGGAGAATGAATTACTTTATATGAACAATCTTATAAATAAATGCAGAGAGAGACCCCTGAGATGCATTTGCTTCAATAAAATGCCTCCTTTACAGCAGCCAGCTAATTTTTGGTGATGTGTACACACAGATGATGTGTGCAGTGACAACTCTGAGGTTCTGCAACAGAAACGATTCTGTGCATTCACTGAGATGATCGAGGAAGCAGGCACTGCGCTGGCCACACAGCAGTGGCGGTGGTGGCTTTGCACGGGTGTTTGGGGTGTGCTACGGGAAGCAGAAGCTGATGATCCCTGTCCCACAGAGCTGCCAGTCGAAGCCATCGACACAGATGCAGTATATAAGAGAAAGTAAAATGTGATTCTAAGTGAACTGGTTCTTCTTTGAGTCACAGTTCCCTGAGAAGGACGTACTCCAGTGGATCCCCCTCTGGGCTAGCAGGAGGTCTGGGAAGCCTTACCTGCCTGTCAGAATGCCACTGGGTTTTATTTCTATAATTACTTTGTTTTGAGCTACAGAAACTTTTCCTGCGAGTGTCTGAAAACAATCAGTACTTCTGTGACTTTATTGCTTTTAGTTAGAAAAGGGACTCTGCCTTGCCTTGGTGCGCATGTGTGCTTGTCACATATCAGTACGCTGTCCTGTTCCTGCAAACGTGTACCTGCTGCAGATTAACACAGGGGGAGGCGACAGGGGGACACGTTTATGTAAACTTCACTTCTTTTTAATATAGAGCAATTGCTTCTAGACTCTTTATGGCTCTTTCTCATTCTTCATGAGATACATATGTATATCAGCTATAACACACTGTCAGCGAACAGTGGTTTTCAATCAAAAAGACTGTCAGTAAAGCTGATTCACTAACAAGAAAGCTGTCAAGCTGTGACAGCTGCTGTCTTTGCAACCCCAAACAATCTGTTCAGTGCTAACTCTGACTTATGCTTCCATTTATTATACAGTAGTAATGAGTACTGTCCTTAGAAATATCATTTTGGAGAGTACACCTAGATACTTTGTTATGTATGTAGAATATATCAAATCAGATCCAAGCTGTAGGAGATAAGTTTTCTACAAAAAAGTTCTACTTGTCATCTGATTTTTTTTTTTCTGAATTCTATATCCTTTTTCAGTATTTACTTCATTTTTGTAGCTAAGCATAAACCTAAAGATTTTATTACTATTGGAAGTGTGGACAAGTATAATTTCTCTTTTTCCCATTGTGCTGAAGAATGGTACCCAACCTTAAATATAACACTAGGATCTACAGAACTGAGTAAAGGAGATTGCCATTAAAGGAGCTGTTCTGATGCTTAATAATTCCAATGTCTGGGAGATCACAAAAATCCAACCCAAAGGAGGAACTGAGCAGTCAATCGGATGCTGCTGTCCAAATGCAGGTGCTGATATTTTTTTAATTAAATAAAAACACATCAACATTCTCTTTAAGCAACCTCTTTCAGCAATAAGTTAGCTTTGCAAACCTGAACCTCTCTTGGTTCAGTTTCAATTTATCATTGCCTGACCTGCCATAAATGAGATAGGGAAGAGCTGATTCCATTTTTCTTCTTGTGCATATTTAGTGATGTAATGCATTGCTAGTAAGTCATCTCTTTCAGCTACACTAACCCCAAGTCCTTCAGCTTTTCTGCACTTGGTACTTCAGCTGAGACCATACCTGTGCCCCATCAAGCCCATGGTTGATAACACAACTGTCCTGCCTTTCTGGGAAGGGCTGGCCTCCCTTCGCAGTGCTGTGCATTGCCAGCTGCCTTCCTGCAGCTCCTCTGTGCTGTGGTCTCACAAGAGTAGGCTGTGGACAGACTAATAGTGCTCAGCCTGCAGTCAGTAGGGAACAGTCTTGGATAAGCTGTTTTCTGAACACATCAGATGATCCTGGTAGACTTCATCGAAGCTCTGCATAAAGCAAACCGTGATGAAACCATTGCTTCTGGGACCTTGGGAAGGCTGGTCGAGGTGCTGGGAACTGAAAACCCGTGTGCCTGATGCTCAGAGGTGCCACCACGGGTGTTTTGGTGGTCTGGGCACCATACAGGGGTAGTACTGAGTAGCAGAATAGTCGGGCCCTGCTGTCTTTTTCCTATAATGCTACTAACGTACCTATGGCATGGTTTCTCACTACCCTTGATGTCTCCTGCCCACTTCATCTGCTTCTGTGCTTTGACTTCCCGAAGGTGCTCACGTAGGACTTCAGCAGCTCTCTTACTGCACTTACGACCTGCGCTGGGGTATTTTGTGTGTTTGTTCCAAAATATCTTTCCTTGAAAAACTACCAGCTTGCTTTAATTCCGTTTCTCCTCAGCTTTACTGCCAAAAGACCTACTCAGTAATTCCTGGAACTTGTTGAAGTCCGTTGCTTTTATCTTCCTTGGAGGAAGAGAAGTAGCACAGTAAAAGCACTCCTGTTTGTTCTCGCCCAGGCTCCCAGCCAATTCTTCCTTCTGGATCGGCATCAAATGCACAGAAGCATCCCCTCTCCTCCTCCTCTTTCCTTAGTACGGCTCCAGGATGCTGACACTCATTTTTCCCCTCTCACCTCCACACACGCATTTGAATAACTCGCTGAGATAAAGGAAGGGCGGCAGAGCCGAGGGCTCACTGCCTCAGAGGAAGGTTTCCCACTCAGCTGCCGGGGGAGCCTTGTGGGTGCGAAGGCCTGGGGGGCCGGGGCCGGCCGGCAGAGCCCCCAGCCCCGCGTCCTTCTCCCCCACAGACTGAGGGGTGCTGCTCCTGCCCTGCGGGTACGGCCCCATCCCAAGATAGCTGCACTCCTCCAGCCTTGCTCCAAGACATCGCTCTTGCACATGCCGTGCACTGCAGCCTTTAACAGCGAGCTGGCCCGAGTGAAATATTTCTCTTTGCCCCTCACAGCTGTTGCCTGCCTCACAGCACAAAGCTCACGGCCTCTGGGATCTCCTGGCCCCAGGGACTGCCCGGCCCACGCAGCAAAGGCACCACTCTGCTTCTTCATCATCTGGGGCTTGGCGATATGCCCCTCCACCTCCCTGCAGACCACAGTCAGAGCCTGAAATCCTCCCCTACAGATCCCCTTCAGGTGCTGCAGAGCAGACAGTGGTTCTGCTGGTTCCCCCCAATGCTGTGTTTCTGTTGTGAGCCAGAAAAGTATCTTTTTGACTCGGGTAATTACAGACCCTCAGCCATTCTTTGCTGATGAGAGTGTCGATGACAACTTTTCCCTCAAATTACAGCAGTAAGAGCAATGGTGCACAAAAAGAGGCATCACATGACAGGAGTTATTTTGTTTCACTGGTGCTCTTTCAAGTTGCTTTTTTTGCCTTGTTTGTTTGTTGGCTTGTTTTGAAGACTGTGAAATTCCCTTTTATTGCAGGTCTTTCCAGGCCTCATTCGAAGCCCACTGAAGTCGACACAAATACTTTGACTTCACTTAAATTTGAATCAAGCTTCAATGGCCAATGAAAGATTAAAACCAACTCCACTGTATCAAACAATGCCAAACACCAAGCGTTTATAGCCCCCTTTATGCCTTGTGCATCTGTTCCTTCCAATGACAAACAAGCCTTGTATGCAAACGTGGGATTAGCTTCGTGCTCGTTCATCGTGGATGGGTGCAGGCAGCCATCGGACGGGTGTGGGTGGGAGAAGCCCTGGGCCTGGTGCCAGGTCCCATGGCACAGGGCAAGGCCTGGGCAGAGGGGGCACAAATGGGGCCGGGGGCCCGGCCTGGTGCTGGTGGAGGTCCCGCAGCAGTGTCTGGCAGCAACACAGGCCCGGGCAGCACCAACTTGGAGGCAGGGAACGTGGTCAAGGAAAGTGCCTGCATTCACAAAAAGGTTTTGCTGACCCGCTGTAAAGCAGCAGCTTTGTCCCTGTTACAGAAATCACAAATGCTGTGTGTGGCCCCATGTACAGGTAACGCCACAACTGTCCGAGCGAAGCGGTGCTGGCTGGCGTGGCTGTGGCAAAAGGAACCTGCCCTGAGGCCACGAGGGGAGCCCGGGCATTGCTCCAACACCAGAACATCCCACTGAGCATGAGACAGAAGTACCTGCACAGGGGCACCTGAAGGGAATGTGGTTAGGAAAAGGCTTTGATGGAAAATGGATTAGGTAGATGAAGCAGTAAGATAAAATCTGCTGGACAAAAAAGCAAAGCTGCCCTTCCATCTATGTGCTCGCCTGCTTACACTGCCTTATGTAAAACTGTAGAGGTACACATTTGCTTTGTTGGGTCTTGGAGTTAAGTTTATTCCTCTTCTTTCTTGTCGTGCAAGTACTTGTAAAACACATTGTTAGGAATTCCTGTCTGCTAGCCTATTATTTACCAAGTATTATTTTGTGTTGCTGTTTTGGGTTTTTTGTTTTGTTGTTTTTGTTGTTTGTTTTTTTTCCACAAAACAATTACTTACGGATTTTAAGCTTTCCTCTCAACTTAGCACTGGGAGGTTTTATATTCAAAAAATATAAATTGCACAGCAGCCGGTGATTTTGATGATCTGTTATAATGCAATCCATTAGACACAGCTGAGGGAGACGCACATTCCAGGAAATTCTGATGCACCCTGCAACATGCAAAATGAAGCTAAAGGATGCTTGAGATTCTGCTTACTCTCTGGCAGCTAGCTCGAGGTATTTGCGTGTCTGTTTAATTAATCCATGTATAAAGTATAATGTTTGGTGAAGTTAAGTTCTGAATCAGAAAGAGGAGCAGAAAAGAGATGTTAGGTCACATCCAGAAATGCAGAAGCTGAACTGAATGCTTACTTACAGGTTGTATGTTTGCATTTAAAATGTATATGCATAAATACATCAAGACCCTACTGAATTCAGTTTTTTTTTCAGAAGTCATCAAGAAGAGATGGAAAAAATAAGCCTTTTACTTGTTTAGCAGAGTGATTGCTTAAGGACGCTTATCTCAAATATTGCCACAGCCTGGAGAAGTTTCTGATATGAAGAGGCAGCTATCAAACTATTCGTTTGGGAAGGGCTGGGGCTGCTGCTCTGAACAAGATAGAGAAAATAAAGCCTCTAGACTATGGGAAGACCACCTTTATTAGTTAAAGTACAAGTAATACTGTTTCACTTACAAAGATTCGTTCCTTTATTGGGAGGATGCAATACCTCTATAAAAAGTAAATATATGAATATTGCTTGTACCTGTTTTTCTGTAGCCTAAAACAGATCTTAGAAAACCTGTTTTCTTACCTGAAAGGCTCAATCTTGACACACTGGAGAGCAATTTCACTAATAAAAGAGTACGTTAGGATGCCAAATTAAAATCTGATGGAAACAGGAAAAATAAAAGACTTTTTTGACATTTACAATTAATGCCACAAAAATGTTAGTTTAATCAGACAATATGGTTAATCACAAAGGTGAAATTGAAAGTTGCCAGCCCTGAATGCTAGTGTAAAAGTTAATAAATTCAGCTCTTAATCATTATGCACATGCTAGTTATAATAATTTACTGTCCATACCAAATCTTTATAAGCATTGTAATTAAATATAAAATGCACATTAGAATTATAATGAGTAATTAGGGCAACATAACTAATATGCATAAAAGTCCCGAAGCTCATTAAAATGTTAAAAGATGAAACCTGTTCTAGCTGGAGGTTTTTTGCATATTTTCTGCGCCTGTCTGAATGCCAGTGTATTTCATGCATTGTTTTTAGTGTTCCTTCAGACATTTAAAAGCAAAATGAAAATATTTGGGTAGGAAACCAGACTCTGCAGTACTTTGCGTCGTTTTTGGATGGAACATAAGTTGTAGAATTTGATTTCCCAGCACAAACGCCTGACTCATGCAAACATGTTGGTGGTATCAGATGAGCAGCAACTGAGCAGAACGCAATTACAGAGCCCTTTTAGCAGAGGAGAGGGAGACGAAGATGATAGTTTTCACGTCTTTCTCATTAACGCCCTGGGGGAGAGATGAAGTGCAGCGAGTACTCAGCACCATCACATCAAGCTTTAATGGGAGTATTTTTAAAAGCTTCAGTTGTTTCACCAAAATGTAAGGGGATTTGCACCCACCGAGTGTTGTGTTGCCTGCTCCCCCTGCTGTTGTGTCCCCCTGCTCCCACCCTGACTCGCAGACATCTCCTCTTGCATTGGGTCAGGACAGGAGCACCCCAGCTGCTGGCACTGCACTGTGCTCCCATCCTGCTTGGGGCTTTCTTGTGCTGCTTCTGATAAGAAGGGAAGTACAAATACATTTAAACTATTAGTGTTACACAAGGGTTCCTCGTTACCATCAGATTTACATGTCACTGCAGCATCCTCTGTGAGCCCACTGGCTCTTGTGCTCTCGCTCTGCACCAACCTGCGGCTGCCGTCCCCTCCTCGCGGAGGCTCTCCCTGCCCTGCTTTCACTCTACTCTGTTGAGACAAGTTTCTCTTTCGTCACTCGCTTGTGTATTTATTGCTGTTTGCAGTGAAGTGCTACAGGCACACCCAGAAATACATCTGTGCCTCTACAACACAAACAGAATCTTTTCCTGCATAAGCTGAGGGAGAAGAGACAGTGACATCTTCAGCTCTGAGGCTGTGGAGTTTAAGGGATGGCTGAAGCCTTATCCACCCAATGCCTCCCTTTGGCCTTGGATTCTCTTGTATTGATAAATTTCTCATGTATTTCCACTATTGTTTCCAGTTGTAATTAGATATTTTAAATCTGCCTTTTAAAGCTGCTCATCCTGTTTATTAACTTTTTGTCAGGTCTTTAAGCTTCTGCCCACCTGTATTTATTCCTTACTTTCTATTGCCCACTAAAGACATGTGCTAGCATCTGTACGTTCAGTCAGTCAGCAGAATATAGCAGGACTGAATCCTTAATGACACTAAATGATTTTCTGCAGCAGTTTGTCATCACTATTAAACTCCAGAATGAAGGCGGCGTGTTGGATGTGCAGTCCGCACCCTGTCGATTCACCGAGCAGCAGCAGGACCAAGGCACAGCCGCCTGCTGTCGGCGCAGCTCAGCAGGGTTTGGTGTGACGGCGCGATGACTTGTGGAGTCAGCGGCAGAAATGCTAACACCACTTGGAGAGCTCACGATGGCCTCGCAGGAAGCCTGCCAGGAGGCTGGGGAGGCATCTAATGGCCTTCGGGTTGAGCAGGATTGAAATCTTCTCCCTCGCAGCATGAGAGAGCTGGGTCCCCTGGCCCTGAGCAGGGTGGGCATGCTGGGTGCCCCCTGGGTATTTGGAGCCGCGGGCTGGCCAGGCCAGGCAAGGCAAGAGGAAATAACAGGAGCTAGTGAGGGGTTGGTGTGGCAGGGACCTTCGGGGCTGGGAAGTGCCGGGTGCTGTCCTGGCGTGCAGAGGGCTGTGAAGAGCCCCCCTGCAGGCCATGCTGCTGCCTGGGACATCCAGGGACAGGCTGGTGGAGCTGCTGTGGGACGAGCTGGGACCCAGGGAGACGTCCACGTGTGGTGGCAGCTGCCACGGCTCGAGCCTCCGCCTGCTTCAGCACCTCACCAAGGGAGGCTGGGCCACGCTGGCCTCCAGGAGGGTGAACTGAGAGCATTACAGCAAGGCTGATAGCAAAGACAAGATCAAACCATAAATGTCTTCTCCAAAATGGGTCTTTGCTGGCTGAATGGAAAACATTTAGAAAATATATGAAATTGGAAGCCTGAGAATCTCCTCCCATGTGTTTTTCCTCTCCAAAACAAACCTTGGCAGCCTGAAGCAGCAGGTCTTCAGGTGCATAATCTCATCTGAATTACCCTCTCTCCCGTACCAATGGGAGCAGGAGGCTCTGAGGAATCTGGGCTCAGTGCCCTGATCACTGCACTCAAAGTGTACCTGAATCACATAATTTGTCCTTACACTATAAACGAGAAAATAACCTGACAACAAAAAATATGAGAGAATGATGATTCTAAGCTGTCTTTGGTTTGTGTTTTAATATCAATGTTAGCCAGGGATTTCCTAGAGCAAAGAATATTGATTTTTATTTGTATTTTTTTCTGAACTCTGAGCAAACAGAAGCTGGGCTCCTTCTGAGAGGCGATCTGAGGAAACCTCAGGCTCCTGCCGGATGGGGCTCAAAGCCATCATGGTGGGAGCGACAGGAGGGCAGGCAATGGCGTGGGCGACAAGGCTGCTGCTGCAGCAGGTCCGAGACCCCAGCGTCTGCCTCAAGTTCTGCTGAGCTCTGCCTGGGGCTTCTGAGCTGCTCTGCTCTGTGTCTGGAAAGTTACTCCAAATCGTTAAGGCTAGATTGAATTGATCTTTTGACTCCACGGTCATACAGATATAAAGAGCAGCGCCTAACTGTACATTTTTATGGATCAGTTTATTTTTAAATTTATTGCCAAGAGATGGTCTGCATTTATTAACACACGCACACACACAAAAAAAGCAAAAGGTGAGCAGGCCACATTGAGAAGTTTGAAAGTGGTACTTTGGAAAAAAACTTCCTGTATTACGCAGGTCTTTGCTGGCCTTCTATTTTCTGTTCTTGCCTAACTCATAAGGATTGTATATTGTCCATGTAGTGTCCACGCAGTGTGGTGTATTTATTTCAAATTCCAACTTTGTTGCTAATAATCCTGCCCACTCTGAGTTACAAGAGCAAGCACTCCCACTCCCCAGGCATAATACAGAACAGCATTCACCTACGAGGAAGCTTTGCCAGGAGGCACCGTGCAGGGCTGTTACAGGGGGTTTGGATGACGTACCCATGCCTGATGCTTTAGGGCTGCAGGCTGAGCACGCCGAAACCACACGGAGCCGGGGTGGCCAGGCTGTCCTGCGCGGGACAGGCCCCATAGCCACCGCGCCAAGACTCAATGCCACGCAGGATCTGTGGCACTGCCTGCCGATGCCCTGCAGCCCTGGGACATGGGACCTCATCCCCGTGTCAGGGGAGGGATTGTCATGCTCGAGCACGGCTGGGCACAGCCACCCGCTGCTGGTGGGCGAGGTGGTGCCGGGCTGCAGGCACCGGGCAGGAGCTGGGCCCAGCACTGCCCTGGGGCGCCTGCTGGCAGAGCAGCAGCGGGGCCATGTGCTGCCGCCTCACTGGGTGCTGCTCACCCTCCTGCTGTGTCTTTCATCTCTGACTCTCAAATATTGCCTCTCCATCACACACACGCCTTGGTATTTCTTGTTCCAAGTTGAGATCTCATAAGCAAGAGAGGTTTTGCAGGTGCCCACACCAAGACGAGAGCCTGGGCTTGCTGTCGGGATCCTGTCCAGCTGCTGACTGGTGCGCGTTTGAGTAAATTGTGACTGAAATACGTGAGATGGCAACAGCTTAAACCAAACTTTCAGTGCATGAAAGGTGTCTGCGGGGCCTGGGCCAGGGGTGGGGATGGATGCTGGGACATATGGACTTGCCAAAGCTCTGATACTACCCCTCGGAGCAGACAGGATCTGGAGATGTTCCCAACAAAAATGAAAAGCTGTGGTGAAAATAAAGGGGAAAGGAGAAGCGTGGGGTGGCATCCATGCACAGGATGCTGACTCGTCAGGTGTAAGACAGGCAGTTATGCTAACTGGGGCAGTGGGGGAAGAAGTACCTCAGTGAGGCAGCATTGTGGGACATCAGCATGGCTTGTGTGTATAAAAACGTCGCATGCAGACTGTACGGGGCCATCCCTCTGCTCCACTTGGCAACGTCTCCCTGATTGCACTGCGTCTCGTTTCGGGTGTGGGTTTCCAGACACCAGAAAAAACAACAAGCAAGTTTTTGGGGGAGTGTGATCTCTGAGATGAAAGAACTGAGAACCTTTTAGACTGAGTGTGTTTAGATAAATGAGGACTGAGAGTAAGAGTGCACAAGTCTTTAAATGGGTTAAAGCCTCGCTCCAAGAGCAACTCAGTGGCACTCTTCCTATCTTGGGGGGGAACCCAGTGGCAGCTCAGAGCCAGGGCTCTCCCACCACGCAGCCAGGCAAGCAGCAGGACCAGGTCCCAGCTTTCGGCAGCCTTTGCTTGCCAGGTGCCTGTGCAGGTGGCTTCTGTGTTCTTCTGCTGCTCAGGTGCTGCTTTTGTATGGTTTATCTTGAACAATTTTCATATTACTCCTTTGAACACTTCGGGATTAGGAGCTGAGTTGTGAACTTTGTGGTGCTTTTGGCAGCTGCTGGTGTCCTTCAGTGCTGCTGGAGCAGCAGCAAATGTAACCGGTGTCTTCATGTGCTCCATCTCACTCAAAGTTACGTCTTAAAAGCCGCGGCTGCATGAACTGCAGCATTGCTCAGGAAGGAGTCAGGTTTATAAGTACTTGCTATTTTCATGGAGTCACAGTTTTGACAAAAAGATCTCATTTGTTCTTGTGTGCTTTCTGGAGAAGTAGTCATGCAAATTGGTTATGCTGATTATCCACTTGAAATTTTAATGTTACCAGTTGAAAGTGAATATTTATTCACAGACGTTTGTATGGGTTTGTTCCATGTAATCATTGGGAAGAGGAAGCAGAAGGGTGAGGGTGTGCTTGCCCGTGGCAGAGGAAGCTGCTCCCACATCCCCAGCAGCAGGGCAGCCCGGGCTGGGCCCCCTGCTCTCTTCCTGCCCCACACTTTTACCAGGAGCAGATTTTCTACAGACTAGGCCTGCTGCTCCCATCCCATCCCACGCTTTCACCCAGGTGCAGCGTTTCCAGCTGTGGGGACAGTGCATGGGACCCCGTCTGGCCCGCGGTCACTGCGGTGCCAGCAGTGCCACCAGCTCCAGAGATAGCTTTAATTACACTTCAGGGCAATTTGTGACGATGAGTGCCCGTGTGCAGCGATGGGAGCGCCAAGGGGAGCACTGTGGGTGAATGCCCACTTCATGGGCTCTTTCATGACATCGAGCTCCTGCCTCCTGCCCGGCACAGCCACGGTGCGATGCAGCCCGTGCAGGCTGCGTGGCTGCTGCTCTGCTCAGGAGTGTATCCAGAGCTCCCTGGGCGTAGCTCCTGCCATAAAAGATTATGGCCTCTTAGCGTGGCGTGCTGAACTGTGGATGAGGTGGGGAAGGAACAGATGCGAGGCAGTCAGCGTTTTACACGTACATAAACACCTTAAAGCAACATCTGGAAAATTGCTTGGGAAAAAAAAAAAATCAACAGATTTTTATTTATAAGTTCTGTGGTTTAGATTTTATAGCATTTTACGATGCACATAAATTGTTGTTTAAAAACAGAGAGTGTAAAAGAAATTCCAGGGGGAAGGCAATTGTTGTTCAGACTTAACTTCGATAATCTCTTTCCTGAGGAATTCACCGTCTTCTGTTTTCAGCTTACGGTTGCCTTTCGCTGGCAACTGGAAAAGTCAACAATCGCCTTTTACCTTTATTTGTATCCGTAATTCCAAGTTTAAAACGTTTATTCAGATTTATGATGTTTGCTATTTAAGACAAAATGTACTTTCTGAAATAAATCCGTACCCAGTGTAACAGTGGGAAGGTCATGCCTGCTATACGGTATTTGGGCTGAGTCGTACTTGTGAAGGTAAGTTTGTCTTTTTACTATGCAACAAGAGATCCCAAAGGCCACCCGTGCCTGGGGGCGTTTTGGAAGGCCTGATGCAGAAGATGGTGGCACGAGGCACGGCGTGGTTCGGGGCTCAGCACCCCAGGCGGGCACACCGCTCGCCTCCCCTGACCCAGCCCCTGCGGCACCGCACCGTGCCCGTCGGGGGGGTCTCAGGAACCGAAAGCACCCTGCGTGACAGCGACAGCCACGCGACATTGTACTTCACGCTGGGTGACCGAGGTGAACAAACAGATCGTTCGGTATGGGATTAATACTCTTTGTGTCTCAGTTATGTTTTCACACCAGATACAGAGATCTGTGTCAGTCTGCTGTGTGGGATAAGTTTTACACTGCTGGAGGAAAGCATGGTTGAATGTGAATCAAGCTGGAAAACACGCACCAGGCTGAGTAACGCAAAGCGTGCTGAAGAGAAGCGGAGTTAAACAGTCTTTGTATTTATGTGCAAATGTCTATTTTACAATTTTTTTTTCAGTTGCCCCCACAATTCAGGAACTTAAGTCCAGCGGCGTGATGCTCGGAGGGAACGGACTGATACGGTGTGAAGGTGCAGGCGTTCCTGCCCCGGTCTTTGAGTGGTACAGAGGAGAGAGGAAGTAAGTAGCCCTGCCTGCCCTCGCTTGGTGCCGCTGGGGCCACTGGTGCCACTCGCATGTCCCCGCAGGGACCGGGCTGCAGGAGAGCTGAGGCAGGGGCAGAGCTCGTGGTGGCAGCGGGTGCTGGGGTTTTTCCCCCAAAAAAACACAGCACAGGCTGCTGCCCTCACACCGCTCCCCTCGCTGCAGAGCTGTGCACGGCTTGAGCAGCGCGGCTTCGGAGGTGCTGGCTGCCAGCAGCTGTGCTGTGTGCCTTCTGAGGGAGTTTCTTTGTTTTCTTGCAGTCTTAGCTTTTGTGCTCATAAATGAGGCATAATAGGACTGTCCGTGGCTGGGCTGTGATGGTGATAATTGCCATAATGAGCCTAAGGTTTAAACATGCTTTAGTAATTGCAGCCTTATAAGTATAGTAACCAGAAAGGCACTGAAAATGCCTGATGAAAAAGCCTACTAAAAAGAGGTATTTTTTTTATAGAAGGCTTTTTCAAAAAGAAAAAAAAAAAAAAAGCCATCATAGCTTTCCTACTGAGAGCTTCGGGGGTGAGAAGGTGGGCTGATTAGCAAGACTTTCAGCCAAATCTTCATGGCTACAGTTACAGTTCTTCACCCAGTTGCACCGTTGGCAGTGTGGGCCATGGGTTTTCAGTCCACTGGCTTGAGCAGAGCTGCTGCACCTCCCAGCATCTGAAGGCGGCCAGGGGCACACTGCCAGTCCGAACCCTAAAACTTCATCATGTGCTTTGGTGTTGTTCACAGCCAGCTTTGCTTTCATGCCCTTAATGCTATGTGATGATAACTGGCATCTCTGTAGGATCTTTTTTTTCGAACAGATTTTGTTTTACAACTCTTACCTTACCTAAGGTATTGTTTCTCTTAAGTTTGAGTATTGGTGCAGGTGACAGTGGCTGTTCTCCCTGATAGGCAGCTGTCCACACACATCTTCTGGGTTCTGGAATTTCCCGGCTTCTGAGTGCTGGGTTTCTCATCAGCTCTAAGATCCCATTAAACCTGGGAGCTGACATGAGAATATTAATGACCATATTTCATAGGAAACCATCTGTCAGCTCATTGCTCAGTGGCCAGCTGCTCCCCTTTAGGAACACTGCTCTTCTTCCTTCCCAACTTCTCACGGCAGTCATAACCATCGCCCTTTGACCATTTATTAAAGCATTCTTAAAAACAATATAATTGACCTTTACTGTATATAACAGTAGAGGTTTTCCCTCTGTTGGATAAATTAATCTACATCCTGTTTCTAAAGATGCGTATTATATTGTACATATGTTGGGGGGAGATGTAACAAATATATTTTATGTACTAACTATTGTGGCGCAGGTTTTAGTATAAACCATAGCATTCTGGATTCAATTAACCATTTCCAGCATGATAATCACCTTCCTATTTATGAAAGTCACCAATTCCTTTCTTCATGAGTGCATTCAGTGTCACAAGAGCAGCAGGAAGGAATAAACAGAGCATTTCAGGACACCGAAGCTGTGCCTTCTGTTTTCCATTTCAGTTGTTGCATCACCTGAGGCTTGCTGTAATCAGCAAGACATGTACTGTCCTATTGTGTCTTACCGCTCAAATATTCTGCTAAATCTAATGGTACATCTTTTTTTGCTAAACTGCTTTTTACAGACATGCTAAACACACATGACTACAAAGGTACTGGGAACCTCCAAACCACCACTTGCAGGACAGAGGAAGGTGTACACACGTTGTTTTGCCTCCAGTATTTCCCCTTTACCTTGCAAAGATGGAAGGCCAGCACAGAACGAGCCTTGGGCAGCTCATTCATTGTTATAAGACAAAACTGAGAAGAGTTAGCTTTCATAGATAGCTGAGAGTAGCATGTACATTACCCTGCAGATAATTTGCTGGTGTATTGCAAGACTATATACGGGGAGTTCACACCCTGCTATGTATTTGGCTAATAGAATAGAGAGAATCCCATTTTCTTCTGTTAGTCTTGGACTGAAACCCTTTTTTCTTTTTGTAAAGCAGGATGAATCTTTGAATAAATGAATAGTGGGAGTTAGAGCCGAAATCCTAATATATGTTCAGTGTCTGAAAGGAGCCTTTTGGGTCTGTAAATTACATTGTTGTTACTTAGGTTGATGTAAATCAAAACCCACAGTTTCCAGGCTCCTGGGATCATCTCATCGTAAAACAGTCATTAAACCTAAAAATAAAAGCAGTCACAGACTCCATCCAGTTACACCTACAAGGAGCTCGCAGGGCTAATTGTACCTCATCACCAGGCTTACAGCAGTTCTTGCTCATTAATTTTCCTTAAGCGTTGGCTATGAGCGTGCTGTGCCATGTCCTTCCACAGCCCAAGGTGAGAAGCATGAAGCCCTCAACGTGTAGCCCTGGGACCTGTGCTTTTTACCTGAACGTGCAGGTTGACCACTTCTCCTGTCCTGTTGCTGGGGAAAGGCGAGGAGGGGTCTTGCAGTCACTTTAATCTGCAAAAATGGTGCCATGAGCTCCGTGCAGGAGCCTGTGCTGGCTGAGATGCCGGGGATGCCCAGCAGCTCCCAGCGGTGGCACCGTGGGGAGGGAGCTGAGGAATGGCCATCGCAGTGACTGGGTCTGAGCACTTTGACTCCCCATTAGGAACCAAAACACACAATTGCATCCCACTGAAAAGGGACTGAAAGTTTGGGGAAGAGTTAGTAAAAACTTCTTAAAATCATAATAGCATTTGGCTTCTAAACCTGCACAGGGATCCCCTGTGCGGGGGGGAGGCTTTGCTGTGCTGACTCCTCGCATCTGAAACTCACAGCTCAAGTATATTATATTACAGGGCTACGCAGAAATTACATCTCAGAAATTAAACAGCCACAGGGAAGAAGCCCAGAAGTCACTAATCTAAAAATATTAATTCTCTTATACTTGATAAAGCAAAGAAGACCTACATTTGAAATAACAAAACTCATTATAATGGCTTAATATATTGTAATAATATGAAGGTATTCAAATATGAAACGAAAGGTAGATATCCCTTGGGGCTGGTACTGACACATGGTCTTCTCTCCATGCGTAGGCATAGTCTCTGAAATCAGACTGCATTTCCCTGTGCAGCTTGTGGTACAAAGCAGGAAGGTGAAGCAATGTGCAGGGTGGCTGCACACAAGTGAACATGCTGTTGCAGTCCGAAGTGTGGCTTGGTGAAACCCACTCAAGTAGTAAACTCCACATGCAGTAGAGTCGGTAGAGCAGCACATGGCAGTAATTAATTTAAACCTAAAAGCATCAGGTTCTTACAATGGCAAACAGAAGTCTTTGAAGCTGCTGAGTGTACCCTAACTAGAGCTGATTGCTCTGTCCCGTGGTCCTGTGGCTCCCCTCTGCCTCCCCGCACAGGGAGGGCAGGCAGCTCTGGGCTTCCTCTCTCAGCGGGGTGGGAAAAGGAGGGAAGAACATCATCAGGAACAAGGAGAACCTCCGCGTGCAGTAGCATGCATGCAGGTTGGAAGGACAAACTTCTCTGCCTTTCATCAGCCCGGAGAAAAGACGGGTCTCCCAGCGGCAGTGCTCACCCAAAGCTGAGCATCTCAGCCTCAGCATTTTACACTCCCCACAAAGCAACGTGCATCCCCAGGACGTGCTCTGTCCTCTGCCAGGGGCTGCACAGCCCAGCCCCACAGCAGCGAGGGGCAGAGCCGGACCTGCAGCGGGGTGTGGGGTATGTGGAGGCAGAGGTGTCCTTGTAACACCGAAAGCATTCAGTGCTTGGTATGCAGAAGTGCAACTAATGGTAGAATATTTTTAGACAGAATGATGGAAGACCACATTCGTTTCCAGGATATACGTTTGTATATTCTAGTGTATCAAATAGAAGTTGGATATTTCATCCAGACCTCTGCTCTTTATGGGAAATACAAGGAAGCAGGAGTAATCAGCTATTGCTAGAATCTTAATTGTGTGGTTACTCTTCTCAACTAGCTGTCTGACAACAACCAGCTGCCTACAACAACAAAATTTAAATTGGTCATCACCCTTTGTGCCAGTGCAGTGGTATTTATGACCTGGTTTGGAAGCTACACTAACTTACCTGGACAGTCCGTGTGAAATTTGACCACGGAAAGCTCAAAGTCAGGGGAACAGAGCCCAGGCAAACAGTAGTGTTTTGGCGTTTTCCTGTGTTTTGTTGCCTGGTTTCTGTTCAGGTTGCTGTCTCAGGGTGCAGTGTTGCCGTAGCACATCCTTCTAATTGCAAGTATAATTTGTTGCTATAGAAGCTTGTAAAATAAATTGTGGTCACAATCCTAATTAGTCACTTTTCTAGCTACCTAATCCTCATCAGCCATCAGTTAAAGGTGCGTAACGTCACAAGCAATCACCAGAGACTGAAAAAACACTCACTCAAAGATCTGCCATAGCACTGAGAGGTGGGTGCAGAGTTCCTTTTAGGATAGCAATCACTCTCCCCTGCTTCCCATTCTTACCACGTCTCCTACTAAAGCCTCCCTGCTGCCCCGCTGAGCCCCACATGAGCTGGCCACCCCTCTGACTGCCCACAGCCCTCAGGCGCATACCCACAGTGCCAGGAGGGAGCACTCCAGTGCCGGCACATCCTCCTCCGGCTCCCTGAACGGGCAGCACAGCGGCTTTGAACACTGACTACCATTTGTGCCCTCAGTAGAGTATTTAAAGTTTCAGTCAGTTTTGCCCAATTTAAAATCTAAGCTCCCCAGGTGACGCTGGTGCTGTCAGGTGGCAGGGCAGGGGGTGCTCTTCTCTCATTCCTTTAGACTGCAGGACAAGCTGGCAGGAGCTGTTCTCACTGCCCTACAACTCCAGTGTTGCCAGCAGCCTCCCAAATCAGCCCCTGTGATAAATTATATGAGTTATAGAGGTAGACTCATATATGGTATATGAGTTATAGACTTTTTTTTTTTTTTTTTTTTGCCTTCTAGACTGATCAATGGTCAACAAGGAATAACTATTAAAAATTATAGTACAAGATCGCTTCTTACTGTTACCAATGTGACAGAAGAGCATTTTGGCAACTATACCTGTGTTGCTGCCAACAAGCTTGGGACGACAAATGCCAGCCTGCCTCTCAACCGTAAGTAACGTGGACATGTGGCAAGTGTTCGTGGTTGTTTGTTTCCACATACACGGATTCAAAAGAAAAAAAAAAAAAACAGTAGTATGTTTTTGTTTTCCCTGGTTTGCTTCACAAGGCGTATAAATACCATTGCAGTCCTCAGCGGTGGGAAATAGTACACCTGGCTGTTTATTCTGTGCTGCGGAAGGGTTTCTGTTTGGAAAGTGATGATACATTTCGGGGGCATCAACAGATTATGAAGCTACAAAGAAACACAGAAGGAAACCCAGCCTGCTGTCAGGGTACAGCATCGCAAGTAGCATGACAAAACCTTTAAACCTTCCTGCTCAGAGCAGCAATACTTGGTGGCCAAGCACTGTAAACACCATTAAGAGCCCTTTCGGTGAGCTTTACGGGGTGCTGCTGGGCTGCACCACTGGCGTGGGCTCACCACGGGTCGGGCTGCCCTTGGCCTCCTGAGCAGGCGCTTGGGTGAGCCGAGGGGACATGCTGCTAAATCTTCTGTTGGAAACAATAAGCACCGACGTAGGCAAAGTGCTGAGATATTTTAACATGAAGCTTACATAAAACGGGTCTCAAATGTCCTACATGAAAGATATTTTTAACCATGATTTCATAGTATTTCACATTTGTTGACTATCTAGCCATCTGCTAGTGGCATCCAAAGATGTTCATAGTTGAACTTCAGTGATAATCTGTTCTGTTTCAATAGTGATAGCATTGAAAGGCAGACGTACTCTTCCCTACATAAAGATACTCCTTACTGAGTGAAAATTGGAGTGCAGATTTTCAGTTCCTTAAATCCTAGGGTTATTACCTTCTAACTATGAAGTTTCGTTCTTATATAGTTACTCTGTGATACGTATTGTGATACATATTTGAAATTACTGCAGAAGTGTAATAAGCAGAAAATAGCACGAAGGCTTTCCTTCCGTTCTATTTAGTATTTGAGGAATCATTAACAAAGTGAAAACAACATAGCACATCTTTTAAAGAGAAAATGCAAAAAGCGAAAACAAAGGAATATTATCCTAGAAGCAGATAGTATTTGGTGCATTTGCAATTCAGAGAAGGTAACATTAAGGTTTGGTTTAATTTTGAACAGAGCAGAGCTGAGTCTGTCTCTTAGTTGCTGCTGGGATCTTATCAGCTTTATATTGTTGAGATAATAAGTACCGCGTGCCAACTGTTAAAAAGCACTTTGAGGTGCAGAGGTTGAAAATGTCAGATTAGTACCAAGTTCATTGTTACAAATAATAAAAATACATGTTCTCCATTATGAAAGAGACGGGATATGTGAAGCAGAACAGTGTTAGAGCAAATGCTGAATTCTGGATCTGATCCTGATCTCCCTGAATGAAATACGGGGTTGGTGTTAGCTCCAAGGTTTGTCTGAAAGACTGAGATGAATAGACTTATTTTATACTGTGATCTTTCTGATTCTAATCAAAACAAGGAGAGGTTGCCAAAAGGTGGTGATCTAGATTTCAGTTGGGAATTAAGATCAATTTACATGGGGTTGGGCATTTCTCCTTCCTCGCAGTTTGCATTAGTATCATCTAGAAAGAGGTTTTTTTGTTTGTTTGTTTGTTTTTGTTTTTTTCTTTGTTTTTTAATAAAAAGAAAAAAAACTCACAGAGTAGCAATGTATTAAATATGGATTCCTTAATACTTCAGAGGGAATTTTCTCTGGTAAAATGGTACTTGCATTTTATTTTGTTGGCAATGACAGAGTGGAACATATGCGCTGGTTCAGGTATGCGCGGGGGAAGCATCAGCAGTTACTGGTTGGTTGATAGTCAAATACGGTGTTAAGCATAATCTGATCATCACATTACTTGAAAGATGTTAAAAATTAGAGATGGATGCCTTATTTTAGAGTAATTTTGAAGTGTTAGCTGCGTTGGCACGGCACAGAGCGAGGTGTGGCTGCCCTGCACCCTGCAGTGGGAGCTTGGGGACAGTGCGGCTGTGTCAGGACCACGCAGCTCTGCTGTCAGTGCTGGCACGCTGTCCAGCGTCTTGGAGGAGCTGCTAATTAGCTGCTTCTCTCTGCTCTTCGTGTATTTTAAGGAATTTTTGTATAGCAGAGAATCTGTATTTTCTTTCTTTGTACATTCCCACACTACACATAATCGGGAACTTTGCTGAGCACAGCTGGGAGCACCTCTCAGGGGCAGAACTAAACATGGTCTCTGCTCTCAGGGTCTGCATCCTGTGCAGACACATAGCTCAAGGTTCCTAGGAAAAGGATTATTTCTTCTACTACCAGGAGGGTGTGGGTTTCAGTGATCCATGAAAGCAACCTTGAGCTAACTGAAGTCACACGGGGATGTCAGGTAACAGCTGGCTGTGTGCAGCTGCGGACCCTGGGCTGAGCAGAGGACCCGCGGTTGAACAGAGCGGTGCAGGACGGTGCCAGCAGGGTGCACGGGGCAGGAGGCTGCAGATGCTCCTCGGGGCCTCGGGGCAGGCACACCACAGAGTGCCAGGAGCCCAGCCTGCGGGGCTGGGGCATCCCACGTCCCACCAACGGAGCCAACATTGCCACTGCCCTGGCTGAAGGCTTGGTGGTCACGTCTAAGATCTAGCTATTAATAATAAATCCAGCAGCTGTAAAATGCAAAGACTGAGCCTTGCGGGAAAAATACAGAGCAGTAGTCATTCCAATAAATTAATAATGAATGGCAATTTGCTAATTATTCATGGCCAAGCCCTTCATATCATCCAAATGTGTTGTTTTTTGAAACTATTCCTGCCTGTCCTGTGGCTAAGCTTATGATGTAGAGGATCCCCCCAGAGCACCGGCGTGATGAGTGTTTGTTGGACAGTCCCATCCTGCCATCTATGGGCCTAATTTATCAGATGCTTAGTGCTGCCGTTGTTGGCTTTTCCCAGAAGTTTTGGCACTTAAGAAGAATGTAGTCTTTACTGTAAGTAAAGCCTGGACTTGCTGATTCATTAAACAGTTTCTGCAGTAAACACAATATGGTACGGGCACAGGGCAAAAGGTTCAATCTACCAGTGAGGAATGGAGTGGCCTTTTTTTATAATTAAGCAGATCTTGCTTTTAAATTACTGCAATTTTAATTCAAGACAAAAGACATGTTCCTACAAACAAGTTTGCAAGGCCACCGTGATGGGAGTGAGTTGCCATTAACGCCTGGCGCTGAGGTGGGTTTATTCTACCATTTGCACTGACAAATGGCCAGAAGGGAGGCAGTTGCATTGCTGCCAGCAGCAGCGTCCCTGCGAGAGCGGCCCCTGTCCGGGCACTCTCCTGCCTCTTGGCCACCTGCATCCCAGCACGTGGATTTGGGGCTGGATTGCTTGTTTTCTCTTTACCAAAGCTGAGTCACAGTGGAAGACTTTCTCCTCCACCTGAGCACTTGTTACGTTATGGCAGGAAACTGGGCAGCTGTTGAAATCCTGCATTTGTAATCTGAATGTAGATTGAATCTGTACACCTCTAGAAACTATAAATCTACTTAGGAAGAGACTGTTCACAGAGGCATTAAATTCCCTGCTACGCATGAGCTCTGTGTCCCCACAAGATAAGATATACACAAAAGTCCGGATTCATGTAAGCCATCACCTCACAGAAGACGAAAATAATCATCGAGTCTCTAGTAGACATGGTTTTGTTTATTCTTAGGTAAAGGTATTAGTTTGTTTGTGTTTTTAGAGAGCATCTCCTGTACATTCCTGATTATTTTGTACGAATGCTATAAATGGCTCACCCATGAAGTGGTGCCTTCTTAAGGAAACTTGCAATACAGAGGAAGCATCCGTGTCTGTTAGTAGCAGCTGCCATAGAAATGACTGCTCTTAAAAGGCTGGGTTTGTCTTCCACAGTGTTACAGGGGGTTGCACTTGGAGGATGTGGCTTATACAGAAATCTTAGACATAGTGTCAGGAGTTGTTCTAAAACATAAATAATTGCGCAGGGCTGCAGCAAAGGTCAGTCGTGACGTTTGGAAGGGGAAGGAGAGCATTGCAAGGTGTGTGAGCAATGTGGTAGTATTTTCTGTGCTAATGTAATTGCTGCAGCTAAACAGAACTACTTTATTGAATAAGCATCCAACTGTGAACTTATGGTTAGTGCAACATGCTTATAATCTTGTCTCAAACATTTCTGCAAGCCAGAAAGCACCAGACCGTGCCCTCGATTTATATGCGCTGATTGCATTGTGTCCTGGTCCCTACATAAAGACTCCTAATCAAACTGCTGCGCCAATATTTTTAATACATTGAGTTTCAAGTCTGAAATGCAAAAACTTAATATTCTTCCCCAAATCTATATTAACTTACTATAAACAACACACTGCATGTAATGATATGCGTGCTCCTTAGTATCATGGGAGCAGCATTGGATATGTCTAATGGAACAGGAGATCAGAGGCACCGTGGGTATCTGCAGAGCAGTGTACTGGTCTTGCAATGCCACATCTAAATAAAGTTAGTACTGAGACAGACAGACATTTTCCTTGGCAATTTCCTGGCAGTCTTAGTCATGGGATAGGAATCTGCAAACTTTCCCCCTTCTGCCATTGGAGCCATAAAAATCAAAGCAAGCAGGGATTTAGGGGACTTCAGAGATCATGCCAGTCGTCTGACCGAGGGCATGGCAATGATACTCCTGGCAGCTGTCAGACCCGCTCCCCATCGTCCATGACCATCACAGTCAGGCTGGACCCAGGTGGTCTTTAAGGCCCCTTCCATCCCAAACCACCCTGCAGTTCTGTGACTCTGTGACCCAGCCGTGCTCCCGGGCTGCGGTGGCTGCGCTGCTGGGCACCACGGTGACAGGCCCATCCTGCATGCTGACTGAACCCCTATCCTCCTTCACCTGGAGCCCAGAACCACGTGCTAGTGATGCCAGCAGCTGCATCACCTCTGTGCCACCCCTTCTGGGCTCTGGGGAAGCTCCCCTGGCTGCCTGCCGGCCCCAGAGGGACAGCGCTGGCACAGGTGCCGTTAGCAGCAGTAGCCCAGGTGGCTGATGGAGACCATGTGAAGACTGCTTGGGACTTCTGCTCATATGGTTTGTTGTCATTGTAAAACTCAGCAGTTTATTTTTATTGACAGAAATTGCATTTTACTGTATTTTCCGATGTGAAAAAATCCTATTGTTTAGCTTTGGCTGACCTACCACATTTAACATTTCTCGAAAGAAATTTACTCCCCGTGGAAATTCCCTTTGTGTCCACAGTTTCAACCCTTGTCCAATTACCTAAGAAATATTTTACTATTTTACTTCTCAAATGCTGGTCCTCAGAACAAATCACCCTTTAATTGGCATTGTTTTACATTATGTCTTAGTCAGGTGGGACAGCTTGCACACACACACGAATTGCTTAGATATATCCATACAGCTATAAAAATTTATGTGAAAATTCCTGTATTCAGTAGAAGCCTATTCAAAGACTACTGCAGTCAGCCAAAGACATTTAATGATGTAACAAGGTTTGGCTCAAGTTCAAAGTCTCCTGCAGGCATCACAGTGCAGAGAACTGGTTCGATAGCCCCAGATTTTTCATTTGGGGTGCCCGGTCCTGCCCCCAGGGCTGCAGTCGGTACCCCAACCTGCTTCCCCAGCTCCTGCTGAACATGAAGCAAAAGCCTCTGCCTTCACTTCCCAGGAGTGGTGTTGGACAAGAAGCAGATTTGCAATCCATTTTGGGGCCTCAAAATCATTTGTAAAGGGATTGTAAAATGCCCGAGCCAACACACTTCTTGTGGTGGCTGTAAGGGACATCTGGGTGAGGGTCAGCCAGGTCCATGCCTATAGGTTTTCATGGTACGTCCCTTAACAAAGCCAGGTCAAACCTTTTTGTGGTGTGTTGTCCCATCTGGAAACTCATAATGTCTGTCCTACATTTCTTCTGTTATAGACTGAAGGTAATTTGTTCTGCCCTTGGTTTTGCTCGCCATGTCCTAGTTGGCCTGACAGGGCTGGCTGCAGCGGGAGAGGTGAGGCACCGCGGGAAGGAGCTGGAGATGGAGCCTGAGAGGGACACCCAGCTCCTGGTCCTGTGGTTGAATCAGGGAATTAGGGAAGGGAGTTATAAATCTGGAAGTCAGTTCCTTGGGGACCTGCCTCAAAGATCAAGGTATTCATCCAGGAGATTTTAATTGAGTGAATGTTTTCCTAATGGAAAACTGCTACCTGAAACCTTCCAATGCCTGCAGTGTGATTCACAGCAAGGCACAAACCTCTCTTGTCTCCCCTTTCTCACACAGGGTAAAAAGCAGATGAATGATGCAGCTGAACAGTGCACAAGTAAAACTCAGTTTTCTTAAATCAGAAATACACCTAAGGGACTGGTTTCCTAAAGTCCTGCTGAGACAGGTAGCCCAGCAGTGTTAAAAAATCAGCACCTTGAATTCATATATTCACACAGAATAAGACAAATAGCCAAATCTTCCATTTATGCAAGTCATAATAATTCTGTTAGATGTTGGGTTTGAGATGCTTCCATAAGCATGCCAAGTACTGCTCCGGGTAGCAATTACTGGGAGTTAAGGACAAATTTTCCCTATATCCATTTTCCAGGTTGAGCTTTATTCTGAATTATGTGACAATGTGACTGAGATGGGACTGGGTAGAAATAACCAGTCCAAGTAAAACCAGTCACGTATGATTCTCCTTGACATTTAGAAGAAACTTTAAAGGCCTAAAAGCATATTTGTGTTTGAGGGGAAAAAATGCCTTTACTGTGGATTCTTACAGAAGTTGCCTTGTTGCCTTTTATGTTCCCTTTCATTGAATTTGTATTCTTAAACTGTGTAGTTGTAGCCGTATGTTTTAGACATGTATTTCTACTGAAAAATGATGATTTGGAGAGGCTGAAGTATGTGTAGAAGCGTGTCTAGCAGCATATCTAGATCTTCACTCTAAGTATCAGTTAATTACAGTGATTAAAACATTCAAGGTGATCTAAGGAGCTCCCCTACAACATGCCCCTGTCAGGGGGAGGCGCACCAGAGGTCAGAGCTCCTTTTGAGCTGGAGTTTCTTTTCATGATACAGAAGGGGTAGGAAAACTTGAAGTAAGTTAACTTCTCAGAAAAACTGAAAAATCCAAAGAAAATGCATAACAAAGTGTGGGAAAGCTAGAAGTGCTATAAATACCGAAATAAATATATTTTACGACTCAATCTGGTATGCAGACTGCAGACAGTATGAGAAATTCTGCAGAATGGGGGGGGGGGAGGGTGGGAGGGAAGGTTCATAAAGGGGTAGTAGGAAACAAAGGGTGAAAAAATCCTCTGTCAAGAGATTAGAGATGAGTACTGTTTATCTTGTAAAGCAGAAGGCTTACTGAAATACTGGCTAGCCTACAGAAGGTATATTAGAAAGTTTTCTCTTAAAACAAGCCCAAAAGAGTTTTAACTAATCAGTGGCAGGTTTCACCCCAAATGCAAAACACTTGTTCGTTAAAATATACTTTTAAATGGAGAATCTGTTTTTATAAGATGTTGTTCAGGCCAAGGTTTATGGGACTTTGAAAAAAAAATAGCTATTGATCAAGAATAACAACAAAAAAGAATAAAATAAAATCATGAAAAACATAGAATTGATTTTAAACTCAAGACTTCTGTATTTAAGTGATTATCTGATTACTACACATTGTGTGAAAGCCTGAATTCTGCTCATGTTACCTGTTGGGAACTTCTTTTTTTATATTTTTAAATTATTTTTTTAACAGCAACACAAATATGATTTGACTAACAGAGAAGATGATTTACAAACTAAATTCTAGGTTATTTAACAGAAACAGTCACTTGAAACCAAACAATATTTATCTGAAAAATTTGCTTGCATATATCATGCCATGTGTTCTCTAATAAGATTACTAAAAAAATAGATGTAGATGATCTCCACAGCATTTATTTACATTTCCCTCAAAGCTGTGACATATTCCTAAGCATCCAGTTTGTGAAGTGAGGAAAATTAGAAAGAAATTTCTTTTTTTTTTTCCTTCTTCTTTTTTTTTTTTTTCCCCTGCAGGAAAGCTAAAAATAGATTCAGAGGTTTAAAACTGAGAGCTTTCTCTGTGAGCCCACACTATAAACACTATCTCTTCTGTACTCAATCACCTAAGAAATAAAATGCTGAGATATTTCAGTAAGTCTCTCAAATAAAGAACTCAAGCAATGTTTTCCTTAATTCAACCTACAGATTTATCTTTTTCTAAACCTCAGACAACAACCATTAGCAGCAGATACTTAGATATTTCTTGTAATATTAGAAATATTTAGTGAAAAAGATCTGTGATTTATTTTTCAGAAATACACTTTTTTCCATGCATTATCACAAGTAACAAAACAGATATCTTGACTTTATAATGGTCTGCTTTGAAGCCTTTACAACAGTAATCTGAATTTTGCTATGCAGTAAGATGCTGTTTCTGTTATAGACCTTTTCTGTAAAATAGATTCAGATTTTCAGATTGTGCAATATTTAGATTTCATGAATTTTATTCAAACATAAAAAAACTTTGAGAACCTGATTGTTTATCTTCTGTTAATTTACTCAGTTAAAACACTATACCTAGAAAAAGAATAAAATGTTTAATTATAAATTATGGGGGACGTGAAGGAGAAAACAACAAATCCCATGAAGTAATTACACCATAAACTAAAGGTACCACACAATATAGCACTGATGTACAGCTTTTATTTATTTAGCCAGTAAAAAGTACATCTGGTACCAGTCCCTTTTCTTTGCTAATGCAGTTGCTGAGCTTTCCACGGTGTTGCAAATCTGTAAGAAAATGTCCTTCAGATTAGAGAAACAAACTTTGGAGTGAACAAAGTTTTGTCTAAATCAATAGAGATTTAAATGCTTTCTAAATTATAGTTTTACGGCTAAAGATAGTTAGCTGTGCATTTTGTCATCTTCATTTTTTAAGCAATGTAATTTCATTGTTCTTCTTAACCTGGAGATGAGATTAAAAAATAAATTCCTGAGCAAGTGGTCGATGTTCTGAGGCAAAATAGCACTTTTTGTGAAATACCAAAAGGCTTTCCCTGAATTCAGATTTCTGAATTTCAGTACGTCGCCCATCAGATGTGTGCTGTCCCACCAAGGAAGCTTTGCCAGCCAGTCTGTGTTTGCGAATGAAAGGCTTCTTCTTGACCTTTCTGCATTTGCTCTCAACCAGCAGTTGCTTAAAGTGCTTTGGGCTCTGTAAATACTGCTCCATAGCCTGGTGCACAGCCGGAGCAGGTCGGCACGTCCAGGATACACAAGGGGCAATGCAGGTGAGAAAGGGGTCTCAGCTTGATGTGGTCTTCGTAGCTGTTGTACAGAACACCCTACAAAACTTGCATTAGTCTAAGCAAAATTCCCCATCTGGGGCACGAAACTATCACTCCGACTCTTGTATGAAGAGTTTCCCCAAGTGCCCTGGGCTTTTCTTGGACATAAAAATGCTCCCACTCATCCTCTCTGTGCACTTGCACAGTGATGGGCTCAGCACTTGGGGGTCAGGAGCACGGTGTGCCCAGCCTGCCGGCAGCAGCTGTGGTGGGAGACAGTTACTGAGCTGCTAATTATTTTTAATTTCTGCTGGGAGCTCAGTTTGTCCAGGGTTTTGGAACCGGGACCTGGCTGTGATGCTGCATGTGACAACAGAGTGAAAGGAAATTGCCCTTGAATAAATATTTGAGTAATGCTGGTCAAGCAAAGCAAAGCCTCGAGTAGATTGTCTCTACGTGTTAATCAGTGCACTAAAGCCCTGCCTGGGAGAAGAACCATTTAGGCTAAGGGATGAAGCCGGTCCAAAAATGAATGGATATGGTCTTGTCATGAACAAATCCAGGCTGAGAGTGGAAGATTTCTAACTGATGGGACAGCTGGGTTCTGCACCATTCTTCCATGGGGAGCCGTGGGGAAAGCAGACACAGTTTTTCAACCACAAAGTTTAGTGAGTTTATCAAAGGGATTTGTTTTCAGTGCTAAAGAAATGAACCTAAAGCCTCAAGCCTGCTCCACAGAAAAAAAATCACAAAGAGAAGATGCAATTTCCTTTCTGCTGTCTCCCCTTGGAAGGTGTGTGCAGGGAAGCCCCTGGTCCTCCCGCACTCCCAGTGGCTCCAGGTGGCCTTGAGCTTTGGACACAGCCCTAGGTTTATGCAGTTCTCACCCTCTCCTCTGGGATAGCAATCCACATTTGCAGGGATCTCAACAGCTCAGTTTTCTTGTCTTTGATTTTGCTGAAAGTACAGTATCCAAAAGAACAGAGAAGACTCTTTCCAGAAATAATATGCTCAGCTCTTGCGTGCTACTGGTATACTGATAACGTGTTCCTAGTCCACCTGTGTGACAAGACTCCACGCTGCAGCATGCTGCTTGGATTTACGGCTCAGGCTGAGCAGAAGCAGCAGCAGAAATGCAGGTCCACCTTGGGCCTTGGCAGGGAGTCCTCCTTGTTTTGGGTCGGATATCTTGAGGCAGGATCCTGACACCTGAATAACAGGTAATACAGTGTTTTGTACTTCCCTACCTTGACCAGGAAAAAGTTACATGCTTTGACAAGTCACCACAGTCTGAGGAATCACAATCCCTCACCGGAGAGGATAAGTGAGTTCTTTGCAAAGTACCTGCTGCTGTTTATGTTAACCCACTGGTGTGCATGCTCGGATCCTCTGTGTTCTTGTAGGCTATTTGCAGCAAACTTCTGTTCCTTGATCTCAGCTTTTAATAGCTCCCTAGGCAATAAAAGCATTTCCTTCCTCTGTGTGTCTGCATGATGACTTGTTCTAGAGATCTGCTTCTCTTCTACCTATTTTCTAAACCACACCTGTGCCAAATGAGAAACAGTTGTGCTTCTCTGTAACTCATTTATCACTTGAATAATCCACATGAACTTTCACCGTTGTGTTCCTCTCCTTTCTCTTGGAGGCTAACTCAGAGCACTTCGTAGCATTATGTGGCTCTGTTTTTCTTGGAAAAGTTCAAAGTCAAATCATATAATGTGCTCCTTCTGCAACTCTGGCTAGGGATGTGCAACTCCAACTCCAGCTTAATTAAGTTTCCTTTTACAGACATTATAGATGGTTTGTGAATTTCATCATGACATTGGCACATTTCACCATGTAATTTATAGAAATTTATAATGATTCATTTGATAGGCATTGTCTGCGGATTTCAGTTCATCAGGGATCAGTAGAGCTATAATTACATAGTAATTATTAAATAATTATTCACAAATTGCTATGCCAGTGAGATCAAATATCAGAGCAGTTGAGCAGCATCTAGCTCTTCTAAGCACTTGTGATATACATACAAGGGCTGCGGAGATCAGGGTGCTTCCTCTAAACCTGCTGTAGTGCGTGGAGCAGGCAAGAAACTCATCAAAATTAAAATGAAACTTGAGTTCAGGAAAGAGTTGTCAATGCCTGCATTGCCAGAGCTGGAAGTGGCAGGACAAGACTTTCACCGTTCCACAAACAGCTTTCTCATCTAAGCGTATACCTCAGTGTGATACAATATCCCATGGAAAAATGGGAAAAGCAGAATTACTCTTGCTGGTTGCAGAGCGCAGCCTTTTACAGTGCTTCTGGCCCACAGATAAAATCTTTTGCACAGCCCGGATCAGGCAAACACATGAGAGAGCAAGTGCTGCCAGGCAGACCGAGGAAAGCCAACGGGTTTGGGGTCAGCTTTTGGGATGGGGCTGCCCCTCCTGCAGGTAGCGCGCAGCTCCCGCTGTGTGCCCCAAAAAGCAAGGGCACCTCCCTGCATCCAGGCTGCCTGTCCTGCAGTTCGGCAGGGTGACAAACGTTCTTTTCTGACTCGGCTTTATGCAATTATGTATTTACTACTTTATGCTTATTGCCATGAACCTGGCAGAAACATTTGTTCGGAAGTGTTATCGGTGGCAGGCCCACCGCTATAAACACAGCAAGGAGGTAGCTCGGTGGCACGCATCGCATTGCATCTCCGAGGCGTGTTTTGCCTTATTTGCTTCCAGAAATATAACGACGGTTGTGCAGATTTAAAGAATGACCTCTGAGAACAAGAATATAATTGTTGGGAAGTGAGAGCAATGCTAATCATATGTTTCTGAACAGCAAAAATGCTAACAGATTTCTGTGTCTACATTATTCATGAGGTTTCAATGTATACATATGAATGAAGGACAGAGCTAAAAAGAAGCAGACCACTTTGTCACTTTTCCTTCATTTTGTTGTGGCCTCAACAGCTGTAAAAATAATTAAAGCAGCAGTTTTCTCTGGAAAAAATCTGAAATAGGAAATAAGAAGAAACATGTAAATACAGTATGTCCTCTATAATATTAGAAGTTGAATAAGTATATAAAAATATTTTATTTCATGAAACTTTCATTATGTAGACATAATTAAAATATTGATAGGAACTAGAAATCCGGTAAGTTTCTCTATTTGCTTCACCTTTTTTTTTTTTTGCCTATATCATAGACCACACATAGGTGACATGACACCAGGAAAGAAGTAGACTCATTAGCAGTCTCATTAAACCTCTGGCATCAGAAGAATTTCATATTCAGTATCATGGCCCTGAAAATTAGGCTGTCTATCTTTTCTGTTTCTTTGTTCGCTGTGCACTGTGGCCATGCAGCTCTGTTCTGTAAACTTGAGTTAGAACAAGCTGGGAAGGGGTTAGTTAAGCATTTATAGATTACTTTCAGAAGACTCTGAAGATGTTCCCTTTACTCTTCCAGAAAGAGAACCATTTCTTCTCCTTCATTCATTTTAATTAAGAACCATGCCATTTACTTTAAAGCTTTTTCTTTTGTGAGGATCATCCTCGCTGGTTTCCAGCGAGATGCTTCACATGTGCAATGGAAGGAAATTTTATAAATCATATCCACAACAGTGCTCTTCAGGTAAAAGTTACAGGAAAAATTGTAAACCATGTGGAAGTCTTCTTAAATACAGGTCCTCCATAGATGTCTGCAAACTGGCTCTGCCATTTGATGATTCTTTGTAGTGTCTGGTCGCTGAGAGAAGTGCTTTTTGTTTGACAACAACATCCTCTTGGTGCGTTTTCTCAGAATGCAAAAGTTCGGGCTGAGGTATCCCTCCTTTGGGAAAGCAAAGAGTTCATAAACTGCGGTTGGTGTCCCTAGGATAGAAGCTGGGTGCTTTAGAAACCGTTGTGCAGACACCTGAAGGGTCCTCGATTGCTTTGGAAAAAAACTACCCTGCGTGACTTTCTGTGGAATCAGCAGTCTGTCCCTAATAGCTGGGTGCCCAGACAGTTTAGATAACTGTGGTGTTTGGCAAAAAAAGCAAGGTCTGCAAGTTCTGAGGTCTGTGCTGAAATCTGTAAAGATCTCATTATGCAAATTATTTTTCTTCCTTGAAATGAGTTATGCTTTACTTTTTCATTTTTGAGTGCTTTAGTCTTGTGAATGTCAGTGCAAATATAAGACCTTAAACTAGTGGGTATATTTTTGCAATACTCTAAAAGAAGGCTGCAGTATGGATGGGGGCTTTTGCAAAAATCCCTTTGCTCAGGATGAAAGGTTCCCTGATTTGTTCATCTCCTCAAACTGCAGGCATTCCTGAGAAAGATGAAGCCTTGAGCAAATACAGGTGTTACAAAGGCAAAACTCTTGTCATTAGGGTTGGGGGGAAGTACTGAAACTGAATATGTTAACTGGCAAGAATATCAAATGCATGACGGGTATTTTAAATAGTATTTTGAATGTCTTGTGTGTGGTTCTCTCATCCAACTAAAAAAAGAAATACGCCCACCTCCTGGACAGTTTTTTTCATGCTATAAAATATCTTATCCCATATAAAGTGATTATTCATTCTGGAACTTACTAAAATGAAAATTAAAAGGAAAAGACTTCGGTAGACTCCACATTTAAGCAATGTGTTATTGCACAAGAAAATCAAATTCCATTGGAATTTTAAGTAAAACTCTAGAGTCGTCCCAGGACTTTCTGTGTGCCAGCTGAGTGTGTGTGCTCAGGCCTGGCACTCCACAGCGATGAATTTCAGTGAGTGCCTTCATTAGCTTTCATTGAGCTTCTTTTAAAAGGATACACTAAATGGTGTCATTAACATCATTTTCTACAGGCTTCAAAATATCGGGATATTTATTGAAAAAAAATCTTGCTATCAAGCAAAACCAAGCTACATTAGGTGCAGCATAGTGAGGATGGCAAGAAGGATGGAATGTGTAAACTGCTTAGCAATTTCAGGTTTCAAATTCAAAGTTGTTGTTGGTGGTTTTTTTTAAATGTCTCCCAGACATTGAGCTATTAAATACTTGTCATCCTGTAATAAAGGAACAAACCATTTTAATGAAATAAACCATCACTTGGCAATTAAGGTGTAATAAGTCAAACGTGTAAAGGAGCTCAACTTGTAATTGCAAGATATTAATGGTGAGTAAAAGACACAGAATAAATTAAGGTCATGTCTGTCCCCAATCCACTTGCACTTTCCATCCAAAAGATTTATTATTAAATATGTTTTTCCATTTACCATTGTACTCAAACAGTCTTTGGTTTACCTAGGCTTAAGGAGCTTTATTTCAAAGGAAATCATTAATCTTCAGCATAGCTGACATAGCCCAGGGGAGATTAGATTAAATAAGCCTGGTTAATTATCAAAGGCCAAAAATGAAAATAGTTTTGAGGTTTTTCTTTCAATGAATCCATATGTTAGTATTTGATTGCCAGCTACATTCTAGACCAGTTATTGATTTATCTAATACATGGAAAGTCTAAATATTATTACAGCGAAATCCAACAATTTTACTGATGCAGACAGTAAGAAACAAGCTTTCTTTATTCTTATGTTACAGAATGCTTTCCATATGATCTGTAAGTGTGCTAGTCTGGTGGCATCATGTTTTGACATTTTTTCAGAGTTAGAAATGGCACTCTCATTAGATAAGGTGCTGCTGATACAACCACCCGTCCTATAATGAAATACCTCATAAAGTTGGGGGGAGTGGTTCCTATGCAGTGTATGTAAAAGCCATTGTAGTGTGAATATGAATATCTAATCATGCATTTTCAAATCATTTGCATTTATCTTAGCAAAACACATGGCGTTTTAAACTGAGTATAAGGAAATTGGATTTTTAGAGTATTGATGATTAATATCGAGATTGCAAAACACTAGAATAAATAAGAATAATGCTAGAAGGAGGAAAAATTGAGTTTGTGCTGATGCTATGGTTTTGTCAAATGAAATGAGTGTCCTTTCTTCATTGTGTGTCTGACTGCACCCCTGTATACTCCTCTGCTTTCGTAAGAAAATCCTATTGAGCAGAGCGGATTTCCATACTCTTGTGTGTGCCATATCCTAAAACGCAATTTCAAGAACCATCAATTTTTAGCTGAAGGCAACTTGTGCTTCCTCCTGTAGTCATTTCACACATGAGATCCAAATACCTGAAGAGTGGCAGCAGCTGATGTTACAATGTTGAGGGCTACAGAAATCAATTAAAATATTTCATAGTTTCTGTTCATCATAGCTATTGTAAAATAGGATAGACTTTCAGTCACTAGAATAATGAAAAATAAAAAAATATATATTTCAGATGTGTAGAACTTTGCTTTTTGTTCTGAAATACAGCATTTGAGTGTAGTGTATGGTTTTAATGATAATGGGAAAGATTGTTCATTTTTAAAAACTGGCATCCTCCTAATAATATCAATTACACTAGCCAAAACAATTTCATTTGCGAGCAGCTGCAGAGTGTAAAAATAGGCTCTCTTTGTAACAAAAAACTGAGTCCATAGCTTTAACTCATCTCTTCTTCTGCAATGGCCCCAGTGATGGGCTGGTGCTGGTCTTGTGCTGGGAGGGTCTCCATTGCACTGGAAAGAGCCCCATCATTTCTGTACATCTGAAGAATTTTCCTTTCGTGGTGGATTGACCTGGGCTCTGCCATGGTGCTAACACCCACTGGGAGCAGCCGGAGAGTGCTGGTGGATGGCCCCAGCATCAGCAGCAGCGTGCTCCTGCATCTGCAGCCGTGCAGCCCAGGGACGGCGGCTGCCACACGTCGAGGCACCCGGCTTTGCTTCAGGGAGGCTGGTAAGTGGAAAAATCATTGCTAAGCCTCTGGCTCTTCCCTTTCTAAGCATGGAGCAGTACTGGATTGGTTCAATGTCAGTGAAAGCCTTCTGTGTTTTGTGATGTGTGGCTTTTAAAGGCCTTGGGTGGCAGAGAATATCCCTACAGTCTTCACAGACACACACATATATATATATACAGTTTAAATATTATTAATATGAAATTAATTAGAATATTTGAAGCAGAACTGGGCTCCAGCAGTGCCATCCACAAAGATGCTTTGTTTTCTGTTACTTCGGAGGTGATAGTTTTTTAAGGGGTAAAGTCATCTCAGCAGACTCAGAAGGGCAAGTACCGAGTCCAGGTGCTTCATGAGCCTTGTCCTTCCCAATTTCTCACTAAAGGTGGGAGTACATGAGGAGTTGGGAAGGGTACTGTGAATGGGAACCTCGTGCTGTCACAAGTTCTGTATATTGTTGATGGATAATATTTTGCAAGCTGTAGAGGAGGTGGGGAAGGAAGGGGAGTGGGAATACCGACTGACCCCTCTTCTCTTTGTGTTTGTACAGAACCGGTGCTGGAAAAGCAGCCACCTCCAAGAGGAAGGAGACCGAAGGCCTACATCTGATGTGGCCCCGTTGTGTTCCACATTCCTGCAAACCTCGTATTTTTGTATCTTCACCATTGCTGCTCCCTTTTGGGATCTAACGCTGTACTAACGCGTGGCCGGCAGCCCCACCAGCACGGGAGGTGCGGCTCCAGGGGAGCTGCAGTGCAGCCCCTCCCCTGCAGCCCGGACGGGGTTGTGCAGGGCTGAGCAAACAATAAATTAACTTGCAACACCAAGGGGTTTCAGTGATTACATCTCCATTAAACAGCAAGCAGGTTTGGGTTCTGTCAAATTTCTTTTTAATTCAATTTTATTTAAACTTGCCGTGTTAGAAAACTTGCAGTGTTTGCAAGTGCAGACTGAGGTTTTTGTAGTTCTTGTGGCTTTACCAGCAGATCCCCCTGTAGGGACCGCAGCATTTTGTAACTGGACGCATCCAGCGCCAGTCTGAGATCTGCTGCGTTCCTGAATTATGGCCCCACTCTGCAGATTGCGGTGTGTCAATGAAACTGTTCACATTGCTGACATGGTAAAGTCCACGAGGACAAACTGTGTTTGGGGGAAAACTGACGACACCCTTCTGTGTGGGACTGTACGGTTAGGTTTGAGCCCAGTGGCGCTGGCTGTGCTGCGTGGGCAGGGGGCAGGGGGGACGAGCTGTACCTCATGGGGAAGGACGGTTCAGAGGGGTGTGCGGGTGTCAGGAGTAGTGATGCACCCGTCGCTGTCATGTCTGGGCATTGTGAATGGGAGATGTGCAGGATTTTGGGGTGTGTGCCGTGGGTGCTGCTGTGCCTGCTCATGGTGGTTTGGGGAGATGGGAGGAGGGGATGGGGCCCTTGAGCTCGGGCTTGCTGCGGCCTTGCCCACGCACTGGGGGCTCACAGGCGGGTGCACTGCAGGCAGCAGACAGAAGCATCATATTGCTCACTTCTGCTGAGGTTTTTTTGTATTCCCTTGGGAAGAGAGGTGGCTGCACACCATCGAGATGCCGGGACTGGCAGAACTGCTGGGCCAGCAAACGTGAACCCCTTGTGGTGCAGGCTGCTCCCAGGCAACCCCTTCTGAACCAGCTGGGTTTCCTCTCGGCAGGAGCTGGTTTTCCTTCACAGGACCCCTGCTGGGGGGGCATCGTGAGGGCAGCAGTGTGTAAAGTGCCCACACTCAGTCCCTGCCTGTTGGCTCGTGCATTGCTCGGTGCAGAGCCCGACCGCTGCCATGCTGCCCGCACTGCCCTCCCTGAACATGTCCAGGACTCTCAGCCCTGCTGGACCCGCTCTCATCCCTGTGAAGTCACTGCTGGTTTGATCATTTTGTGTGCAAATTTATTAAAACCCCTCTGATAAGAGTACCCTGAGCTGCTTGAATTTTGCTTTAACTTCGGTCTGGCAATTTCCATTTCCATTTCATTATTCAGCATGCCATTTTTTAAGCTTTTGCTAAAACTGAACCAAAAAATTATTTTTAGGTCCATGCTTAATTTCTCCACCCTGCCTTTGTGAACAGAGCTGCTTGCATTTTTATTATTGTACGGGTGGGGATGAAGAGTTTCGCAGCAGGTCGCTGTAGTTTCCTTTCCACAGTGCCAACCAGCTTGTGGCTGGGCAATTCCCTCCTCATCCCAGCTCTGCTGGGGTTCCCAGGCATAGCTTCTGTAATGGCCAGTCCTTCTTCTTTGCAATTTTCCTCCTCGTGCTTTGTAGCCTTTCTTAGGGTGGTTTCCCATTATGTTAAGAGGTTTTCTCTGCAAGCTTTTTCTGCCTGGGATCAGAAAGATACTATCTGCTGCCTGTTGCTAAAAGGCAGTGTTAAGTGTCTGTGACATTAAGCTGTACCTCCTTGTCCTAGATTTCTCTTTCAAGGTTTAGAGCTGTAGTTACAACTCTATGGGGTTTATTCTTCCACTTTAGTTAAACTCTCTCATCTGCTGATTCTCTAAGATTATTTCCAGCAGTCTGCTCTAAAATATGCTCACCACTGCCAAGCAAAAATGATTTTAGAGGCATATTGCATTTTCAGTGACTGTGTGGTAAAGCTACCTGTAAATCTTGCACCACATTCCTTGTTCCTTCACCTCTGAGGTGCCAGCCTTTACACCAAGACCTGCAGGTGCGCTTCTCCATTTAACTCTCTTTGTCTTTACCAACACCTGACTTTGCAGATAAAGATTTTGTTGCTTTGTCCTAAGATGACTTTTCTCTACCTTTCTTTCTCAAAGCCAAACTAACCCAGATAGTTCATTTTACCTATGTTGTCAGTTCTTACCTCTCTGTACTCCATCACAACACTGGTGGAGGTCGTAATGCTCTTCTTTGTCTGGTTGCTGCCCTTTCCCACCCTTGCTCCAGGCACTGCAAGGCGTGTGAGCACACTTGTCCCCACCTTGTGGCCAGGACTCTTTGCATTGCTTACAAGCATCGCTATCACTTCTCCCTGGGCACATTGCCCCTTCTTGTGGCAGCCACACTCTGCTTCTCCCCCTTTCCTTCTCAGAGCTGCCCAGCTCAGCAGTGCCACCTCCACCCATGCTCCAGAAGCCAGGCCGTAACCCTACAGTCTGGCAGTGCGCGGCAGCACCTTGGAAATGGCAGGGCAGAAGCTTTAAACTCCAGACATGCCTGCTGCAAACCAGTGGTGTGAAGCCCTGCCTTTCCCAGTGACACCTCTGGCAGCAGCAGGTTGGCAGATGCCAGCCCCTGTTGGAGTTTTTGTCCCAGGAGAGCTGAGCCAGGAGCTTTGGGGCTGCAGGAGGGGTCCCAGCGGGTGCTCCCTGCACAGCCCACGCAGGAGATCATCCCGTAACGCCGGGATGCTGCTAACACAGGCAGGCTGACAGCTCATACTTCACGGGGTTATGGCATTCAGGCCTTGGTAGAAGTTACTGCTTTCCTGTGTACATTTATTTATCAGCCAGTGCTGCAGCAGCAGGATCCCTGTGCCCAAGGTGCTCCAGTTTCTGTCTTTTGGTCCCAGCTTGTATTAATATTTTCTTTTGAAATGGTAAGATGCTGCTACCAGTGTTCGTGTCTGTCTCTGGCAGTCAGAAACCACATGGCCTTTGGCTTCATTGCATTGGTAAGAGGTGTTAGCAATCTCCCCAGTCTCACTGCTGCTGTGCTCGTGACTTCAGCCTCTTGCACTTCTGCGGCAGGGGGATTACAGCGGGGAGGTCTTTGGGTTGCAGCGGTTCTTCCAGGGTCTTAAACTTCATCTTGTACCAAAACATTTTGTGAACATTTATCCATAATTCAGGTGTTCAGCAAAGACAGCAAGTTTGCTCATGAATACAGTCATGCTGTAGTACACGAGAAGGAAAAGCTCCATCAGTTCCTCACTTAGCAGTGCTTTATACGGAGTGTGTGATTACAGCTATTCAGGTTAAGCTACCAGAGATCTAATAGACTCCCCACCAAGACGTCAGCTGAGCTGAGCAACATGCTGCTAGTAGGGCACATCACCCTACAGGCAATGCCTTTTCCTGTCCTTCCTTGTCACTCGGCTGACGACTGCCTCACCAGGACAGATGGGTCTGAACACAGCAGCACGGATCCTGCACGCAGCAGCTCCTGTGGCACCCAGTCTGTAAGGAGCAAACTGCAGAGATGGTGCAAACGTGTCGTTTGTTCTGTGGGTTTGGGGCATCTAGGAAGTGTTGCTTAAGGAGAATTCTCCACTGAAGTCACAGGAATGTCCCAGAATATGATGTTTTTCCATTATACTTTCATATTTTTCCCACAACCTTCCTTGAAAATTTGAGTGCTCCTGCTGTTGTAGCACTGGGGTCCAAGGGCACTGAAGTACAGACACTGCCCCTGCTCCACACCCATCCCTTCCTCCCAGGGTTACCGAGACATCATTAATTTTAATGTACCAGCCTAACACACTTACAGAGAAACCAGCTGGTTTTGTTTTCTCTCTGCAGACCTGAACAATTTCATAAATAAAGATTTCCAAGCAGTTTTAGAACTTGAATTTAGCAACATCCATTGCCCCAAATCTTTGTTCTATTAATGTATGAGAGCAAGGTCTTTGCCAGAGTACATGGTATTCTAGTCTTTTCTTGCAGTCTCGGTGATGCTGCAGTTCTGCGGCTTTATGAAGCACTACCTTTAAGCACCTATGATTAAGTCTAGATCGCACATTTGCAGAAGAAACACAAACCTAGTAAAAATTCTGCTGTTTTAGGTATGATATTTTGCCTTTTAATGGAAAATTGCATTCAGTAAGTGTTATGTTTTTGGATCGTTGCAAAGAACGTTGTTGTTCTGCAGCAAGAGGAATCTTTCCCTTTACAGGAAGCCATAGCAACAAGCGGGGCTGACTTGTGGATTTGCAAGAAGAAGATCTTGTAATTTTAGGGCAACCCAAAAAATAACTTTAGTCATCCTTGTACACTGCATTTGAAGCAAAGCTGATAAATATAGGCGAGAAGCACGATGTAATTACTCAGAACATCAAGATTTGGAAGAAATTAAGGACTACTAAGGCAAATGATTATAAAATGTGCAAGACTGTTGTTAAAATACTAAGCTGAAGGATTCTTGATAATCCTTCGGGGTTTTTTGGGTCTCTTTTTCTGGCACAATCTCCCCTTCTCCTGGTAAAATCGTGTTTGCTGTGTGCAGGCGTACAGCCCTGTTTCACAGGCTGTGTTTCTGGAGGCAGCAGGGGGGTTTGGTGGCACTGGGCTGTGCTGCCCCTTGCCCCCAGCACCATCCCCTGCCCTCGGGTCCTCCTCATCAGCAGGAAGGCAGAACTGGGGTTTCAGGCTCCAAACCCTCAGCCCCATTGCTATGGCTATTGCACAGGCTTCTCATCCATGCCAACATAACAAAGCCCCTGTTTTTTTAAATTGCACATTGCCGAAATCAGTTGAGCTCATCAGTCATCACTGTGCGATCATTATTTCTGCAGCCTTGTCTAATTTTGTTTTATATCTGTGAACACACTGGGGAAAAAACTGCCTGCACAGCAGCCAGTTAAGCAGCAACCTTACCTGAGACACACTGCAAACCCCAGGAGAATCCCCTCCGATGGTTTGTTCCCTGCAGTGGGATTGCCTCCGGCAGCATCTTTCTGTGCCTGGTGTCCTGGGGAGCACCCACATCCCATTCTCCCGGAGGCCAAATTGCCATGCCAGGATGCCCGGGCACTGACTGACAGTCACGGCCCTCCCCAGCCCCCCTTCTCACCCTTGTCCCAGCTGCACAGAGCTCCCCTGAGCAGCAGGGGGACATCTCAGTGCTAGACCTTGAAGCCTTTTTATCTTACAGGCTGCTGAACATGTCACCAATTTTAAATTTCAAATAAAATTGTAAAGTTGCAGTAATACAGTTGGAATTCCATTTTATTCTACAAATTATTTGAATTTGTCAGCAGCAGTGATGTGTTTGTCAAGAAGTCAAACAAATATTTTTAAAACCAGAAACGTTCATCCATGTGGGCAGAACTCTTAGAGACAGTAATTTGGTAAAGAAATTTTGTAACTTTTTAATTAAGAAAATGTTTATCTGTTACTTCACTTAGAATCATTTTTGATTCATATTGACCTGAAAAGTAATTGTTGGAGAAAAAATGCAAAATTGGATGAGCATGGAGAGTGTGTTCAGATCTTCGGCTATTACCTGCACATCCATTGTTGTCAACTGGCTCACATTTTTTTTCATTAGTTTCTTGTTATAGTCAAGATGCGGTCAATGATCTTTTAAGCTTGGTAATTTTGTTAAATCTTTTTTATTACAATTATTGAATTGCTACATTGAAATGGTAGCTTGCTTCCATGCAAGATTGATTGGATCTGGTATTTCATTTTGCATAGCACTATATGATGCTAATAAAAAGGCACAGAATAATGAATTTTAAAGTAAAATTATAATGAAATCCACAAATGATTGTTTCATTAGACAGAATGCTGGAGAATTGTGGTCTTCTGTTAACTTTTTCTGTTGTTTGTATTGGTCGCCCCAGGTGAAGTAAACATCTTCAAAATGTGTTTGATGTTTTTGATAAATGTTTTCTCCTGAAAAGTTCAATAATTAAAAAGATGTGCATTTCAAAAGTTCACAAAAGTGCAAAACTATTTCTTAAAAACATTCTATGCTCAAACTTGTTACCTTGGCTTATATCCATCGTAAAAAAATACCTTCAATAAATTGAGGGGGGGAGGAAGAAAAAAAAAAAAAAAAAAAAAAAAAGCTTTTTCTAGGCAGGTTTCAGCATATCCCAGGAGAAATGTTGAGAGCTTCAAGGGCAGCTTTGCAAAGGTGCCAAGCAAAAATATTTGCATATTTCCTCGTGTTGTAAACCACTGACACATGAATAAAGTAGCTGGAAAAAGAAAGACATTGATGTGTAGTTCACAGAAACAGAAGTCTGGTCTACTGCATGTTCGTCCCCGGCCTCGGATGGCCAGCCGAGTCTTTAAATAAAATCGTTGTGTGTGTCTGTTGCATGACTGTTTGCTGTCTCATTCTGTATTTGTCTTCCATGTGTGATTAACTCCCAAATGTTCTCTTTTTTTTTTCCTTTTCCCTTTTTGTAGAAATTATTGAGCCTACTACCTCTAGTCCTGTCTCAAGCCCAGGTCAGTAGCCACATACATTCACAAAGTATGTCTGGGTACTTTTCTCAAGGAATCGTGACTGATGCATTGCCATATCAATAACAAGAATTGATTACGGGCAGTTTTGTCGTGGTGGTGCTGAACTGTCTCCTTCCTGTCTTTGTGCATTCATTGCTTTGTCTTTCCTCAAAACGTTTATATCTTATTCTGTTCTTAAATTTCCCCTTTTGAGAAAACTCTTCCTTGCATCTCTTTTTCTCTCTCTCATTCTTTTGCTGCCCCAGGGTTGTGTTGTAGATGTACACAGGGCAATGCAGCCGTGCGGTATAATTATTGTGTGTTTTCTCTGTGATAACCTGACTGTTCTCTGCTGTAAACATGAACGTTGGTTTGAGGCTTATACATTTCTTCCTGTGTCATTGCTGAATAACCCATAGGACAGCTCTAGGTCACTGCTGTGAGGTCCTCCTCGCTCGCGCGAGGGTGCCAGAAGGTGTTCCTAAAGAGGTAAAAGCCTGCTCTTGTGCTTAGCCATTGGTAAGAGGTCCTAACCACCTGTGGTGTCTCCCCATTTCACAGGGTTTTCCCTTTTTTCTCCCCAGCACACAGCCAGTGGAGCCGGTCAGCCTGGGGCTGGCCTCTGACCGGGGGCTGCCCAGAGCCTGCTAAAGGATGGCACTGGGCCGGCCCCTGGCAGCATGGCCAAGCACTGCCAGCTGGGCTTGGGACTGGCTGAGTCTGCTCTAGCTCCCATTCCTCCACGTTAAACGTCTTCCCAGGACGTGGTTACAGGGGCAGGCCAAGCAGGTTAATATTATTTCCATGTGCATATGTGGTAAGATGCGCAATGGTCAGGGGAGGGGAGTGGCATTGCCGTTGGGATGTGCCGTTTGTCTTACATAATTAAATAATTCTGTCATATTCCCTTTACTTTTCTAATTTTAGCCTGGTAAATATCCAGCTAATACCATCAATATTGCTGTGAAGTTACATAGCTGCAGAGGCAATTAGAAAGTTTCCAGCGTCAGACACGAGTCCCTGGTGTGCTGCAGATCGGCAGCAGGGAGGGGTGGGAGATCATGGCACAAAAACAGGTGCCTTGCTCTATAGCTGATGATGACAGTAAAATATGTGTAACTTTGTTTAAAGTCAGACTCATTTAGCAATTGTTTGAATACATTCTTCCTTATATTCACTCTGATTCTGTTAGCAAAACGGGAAAATTGTATTAATACTGCCATTATTCAGGGATAATACTTGGGTTTGGCCTGAGAGCAGGGAAGGCAGTAGTTGTATCCATTTTGTGTAGACTGAATTTATTTGTAAACCCACATTTTGCACACATTCTGCACCAGTCGGGCAGGGATCAGTTTGACTTTCTCACACAAGTGTAGCTGCTGAGCTACACTTGACTTGCCTCTTGCTTCCCTGGATAATGAGACTTTGTGAACTCGGTATTGGTATCAATAGTACTGTACCCTGCAGGGCAGTTTCCTTATCTTTGACCAGCCAAGCACCGCAGGAGCAGTCTGCCTGAGGTCGAAGGCTGAGGAGCATCTGCTCCAGCCCTGCCCGGGCAGGGGCAGCCAAGGAGGTTGCTCAGGGCCATGCCCAGCTGCATTTTGATATCGCCACGGCTGCAGATGCCACAGCCTCCCTGGGCAACCTGTGCCCAGTGCTGGGCCACTCTCACAGGGAAACAAAGATCTTCCATCTTGTGGCTGCTGCCCTGTCCCGTCACTGGGCCCCTCTCAGAAGAGCCATCCCCATTCCCCCATGCGCTGGGGTGCATGGGGAAGGTCCCCAGAACCTTCTCGAGGCAGAAAAGCCACAGGGTTTTAGCTACAACATCCATCAGACCCCATCTGTCGGTCTGCTTACCCACGTGCAGGGACGGGAATGAAAAACATGGATAAAGCAGTACAAATGCATTTCTCCTTGTGTCTTGCATCGGTCAGAAACTGAAGCATCAGCCTCCTTCCTGAATCTAGGGCTTGCAACTAGTTAATTTATCAGTACTGTCATTTGTAACTTCACTGCAGCTTCAGTGGGGGCTTTTCCTGGAGAAGGTCTTGTTGCTGGAAGGAGATGGATCCTTCTCAGAAGGAGGAGTGCAAATGAACAATGTCGCAGGCATCTTTGGATGCTCAGACCTGGAGCTGCTCCTGCCTCTGGCTCCCACAGTTCACTTGTCTTATCAGTCATCTATTTTATCAGTTTTGCTTAAGCAGTGGTTAGGCAAAGAATAACAATAACTCCCACCTAAACAGCCAAAATACAGCACTGATGATGAGGTTCCAGCATTTTCTACTTCTCTTAGTGTGCAAACTCTGTCAGCATTGAAACTGGTACATATAAAAGACCTTTCATCTGACTGATTTTCCTTCTCATATTCCGTATAATTATTCTAAGTAACTACTTCTATTGTTAACTCTTCTATTGTTAAAAGTTATTTATAAGATATGTGTAAAATTTTATTGCAGAAGTTTTATGACATTTTGTAGATGTTCATAAGCCATGTGACAACAGCCTCAAAATGTCTTTCAACACTTGCCTATCAAAACCAATGTGGTTTAAAAAAAAAGTCCTTAATGACTCCTTGCAGTCCAAACAATAAGCTACAAACCAGTCAAAACATTTATAACAAATGCAAAACTAAGAGTGTGTTTGAGAGCCGTGGTCACGTATGTGTGCATTCCACTTCTGGAACATTTGGGAGTTTACTTTCTCCATCTTTAAGCGCAAATGCTTAAAGCACATAGAATTAGCTGCAAAAGTTAAAAATTTGGGGCCACAGTTGGTATCTCTTTTGTTAGCCATTTCCAGGAGCTGTAGTTACTTACAAGTCCTTCATCCTTCAGTGTAATTAGTTCACAGGTGGTGTCTGGGAAAGTCTTTGAAGAAGCTGCTGAATTCTTAACGCTGACTAAATAACTAACAGTGACAGGTCAGAGAGAATAATTGAGGAATCTTCTTTAATTAATGATTTCACATGTTATAAGGCACTTTTATAAAAATTGGACTTAGAGAGAGGGGGCTTTAACTTATTTAATATTCTCAGGAACAAAACCTATGCTTAAATGAGCTGTCTGGGCAGGCTGGACAGCTCCTTGAACTTCAGCTACTTCTCCCTGATCTGCCTCACTGCATATCTAGGATGGTTTAATATGTCAGGATACCAAAATAATACCTGCTTTCCGGCAGGCTCTGTTTGTTTCACAGGAAACATGTCAGTTCCCCGTTATTTTTTCTGTTCTCATGAAGTTGCAGTTCCCATTTTAATCAATACATGATTTGTATAAGGAAAATCTAGAGTTGTATTCTGAATCTCAGAATTTATGGCGTTGTTTCTTGCCATTAATTTTGTCTTTATGTGAAGAAGGCATCGTGTCCACTGAGCTAGAGACTTCTGCATGTGGGCAGCAGCCACGCGGTGCAGCCACGACTGGCGCAGCAGCGAACCCTGCAGCTCGGGTGAGCGCTCGGCCACGAGCCCCAGGAGGGAAGGAGGCTGTCCCCAAGTGCCCTCCTTCTGTATTTGACCATTAGGTCACCTTTCAGAAACATAACAACACCATAGGTCATGTAGCTCCAGTTTACAGGTATAAAGGCATACATAAGGTTACTGAGACTTGCTATGAGAGAGCAGGCATCAAAAAATGCATTAATCCTATCTAGTAATTTTGTAAAGTTTCATATTCATAATGTATTGTTGACATTTCATGTATTTCAGAGTGCCAGGCAGATGTGAAACTCCAGCATGGTGCTCTCTGCTGGAATAAACACAGTTTATATGTTCACCCACTATTATGCATCTGCACACTTTATCCGGTGTGCAATGTGTTACTGCAGGAATGTACAGCAGCTCGATGCAGGTTCTTAAACCAGTAACTCCTCAAATTATATACCTGCTACACTATGGGGAACAACTGCCTTAAAAGCATTATATTCACCTGCGGTTACAATCAATTAATGTATGTTTCAAAAATGTTTCTAAATCAGTCTGTGAAAGCTGCATTCTCAAAATCTGTGGCAATAGGTAAATGTTTAAGTAAAATGCATGTTTCAAGTTACAGTCTATGCTCTGTGACATTCTCTAAACTTTAAAGCCTGCATCATTTGAGAAGTGTACTATTCACTGCTCGCTGACTAGATGTATTGTTTAATATAAAAAGGACTACTTTCTATCAGCTGAAAAATAGGATTAGAAATAGGTCATTGTGAGTCCATTGATAACCTACTTGCTAAGCTAAAATGTAAAATGCAAGAGTATCTTTTCTGATATTTATTGCCTACGGGCCTTCTGTCATGGGGGATTTCAATATTAATGAGTTTTCCCACAAACCTGAGAAGCCCACATGGGTGGCAAAGCTGCTCTGACACTCACCAGCTTGCTCAGCCAGGGCTTCACACAGAAATGAGAACACCCGAATATTTCAGAACAGAACTCATTGATCATTTTGCTGAAATATCATGTTTTAACCAAGAAGAGCTCTTGGGAAATGCCAGGAAAGCAGTGCAGGGACATCTTTGAAATGATGCTTGTAGCATATGAGGAGGGTAGAGAAATTGGGAGGCAGGCAGGGACTGCTATCCCAGGAGCTGCTGCTGCCTCGGTGCCCCCCTCTGTCCGATGCGGGGCAATGAGCCCCCTGCCCGGGGCTCTCGGTGCTTCGGGGCATGCTGAACGCCGCACCCCAAGGCCTGGTGTCAGTGCTTTATCCTTACAAAAGCCATTAATCCGCCCTGGGACTGGGAGCACTTGCTCCTGGGCAGGCTGGGGCAGTAAGCCCTGGGCTTACCTTCTGCTCTTTGTCTGCAAATGTTGCTTACTGCCCCAAAGCATGCCAGAAATCAGGTGTTTGCACACTTGGTGTGTAGCACACCAGGTGTGACCCCACGCCAGGGACTCCCAGGAGGGACCACAGCCACGAGCTGCAGTGCTGCACCAGCACAGCAAGGGCACACCAGTACTGGGTCTCCCAGTCTGTGACTGCAAGACAGTCAAGCTGCTCCAGAAGAACCTGCATATACGGACATGTTGCGATTGAGCAACGAGAAGTTGGAGATCCAGAATGTGATTCATTAGCAAAAAGAGAGCAGTCTTTGTTTCTATTTATCACATAAGGGTATGTTTTATGTGAAGGTTTTATCAGCCAGAATTGGCTGACTACAGTCATTCATAGAGGAATAAATATGCATATATCCATCTAGATGAGATGTGCAGCCATGTGCAGAACTTGAAAATGTGTATGTAACTGTGTATATATAACTTCTGGGAGGGTCCCAACTCTGCACAGAATGTAAAAGAGTCTGCAGCTACAGGTTGGGAAGGCTCTGACAGCCTTGGGTTGCTGCAGGAGGGAAGGCTTGGGGGAATAGGGGACTTGTCAGAAAATGCCCATTTGAAAGCTCCACGAATATGTCAGTTTTAAAGAAATTCAAATACAGGACTGTTGAGTTTTGAGTGGAAAAAAAAAATACTGGCTTCCTTCCAGGCTACCCATCTTTTCCCAGGCTGCACTTCTTTTCTTGTCTTTCCCTGTCTGAATTTCTCACCAAATGGAAATTTCAGTTTCTTGCCAGCTTCATCTACAGTATCTATGCAACGTGGACATTTAGATGCAGTTGGCAGCAATATCTCTAGCTATGTCGGATGAAAACCGACATCCAAAGATAATGTGGGATCAGCCATTTCCTTATTCTGAACCCAATATTTAAAGGCATATCTTTGCATCTTTATCTTTCCTTATTAAATACCAATCACGAGGCAGTCTACCAAACTGTTTTTTAAATAGTTTGGTCCTTTCTAGATGAAATCTTAAGCATCTCATCAGGCAACCCAAGAAAGACTGGATTATGCATTTTTCTTCCAATATTCTTTTCTTTGTTAAAGAAAGGAGAAACTTATAGGGAAAAATGTAGACATGATAGTTGGGCCACCTCATGTCCTTCGAGGTGTGCAGTCATGAAAGGCTTACGCAGCAGCTCTGAATAGTAAAACAAATGTTGATTTGTCATGAGTTGTCACTGCTCCCAGGGTGGTGCATCTTGGTTTTAGCCTGTTTTGGTGCAGGACTCTACAATTTTTGAAGATGAACCTTCCAAAGAATTGGAAATGGTTTTAGAGGCACAAACACAGCAGTAAGTGCAGCAGAGCAGCCCCTGAACATTTGCAGTGGCAGGAACAGCCCCTGGCTGCGAGCAGATGGAGGTCACTCACTTGTGGAGCTGCACTGAATAAAACAGAGATGGTTTGCTCAGAGCTGGACCAGAGCTCAGCGTCTCGCCTGTATTGTTCCAGTTATATACAGAAGCCACTTACACAGTGTCCTGCAGCACCATGACCTTTGCTGTGTTCCGGGCCCAGGTTGCTAATGAGAATTTATGACCTGAATACTAAAAAATGAACAATGTCTTTTGAAGGGCATAGGGCAACACTCAGTGTGAGTGTGGTAGTACCAGAGGTTTGTCTCTTTGAGCAGCAAGTCTTCATGGGAACCTTACACCCATTTAGGACCTAATATAAAAGTAGAAGGAAAAACATTAAGAGCCCAGATGTCAGGCCCAATTCACCATATGCTACTCCATTTATCCAGTAAGTTTTACAAGGAAAATTCACCTTGTAATTGTTCCTATGATTTGGCTCCTGTATATGATTTTCATTAAATCCAGATTTTAATTGAACCTCTGAATTTTGAGGTATTGGAAAACCTGTGGAGCCAGCTGGTGAAAGTTTTAAAGATGGTTTTCTTCAAGATGAAAGTTTTGCCAAGTATTTTGCCACTTATCCACCTCTGAGTCAGGCATTCTGCTAAGAATCGCTTGGTGTTAGGCAACAGGAGGCTAACCTGTCCTGCAGCAAGGTCCCGTGCTGCACCATACTGCCGTTGGTGACACTGGGTGAGAGGGGGGCGCGCAGTGCTGCCTGTCGAAACACACACGAAACAAAGTGATTGACCCTGAGCCTTTTGCACGTTAAGTAGAAAATGTTCTCTCATTGTTAAGGTCCATGTCTCAGCTTGCATTTCTCTCAGTCATATTCCAAATGGTGGGGATGCATCTTTTTGGCTTCAGAAATTTTTTGATAGAATTTGTCCTTCTTAATATCTCTGATTGCGACTGAAATGATTGCCTACCATTCAGCCTCCTTATTCAACAAGCACAGTATATAAAAATACACCGAATGAGTTTTCTGCCAAACTGAGGCAATTCAGAGAACAACTCAGATTTGAAAGATCAAGAGCATGTTCACTTGAATGAACAGGGTATGGATTTTATAATAGGAAAACAGCAAGTAATTTGAATAGTCCGCAGTAAATTGTCAAAGCAAAGCACTCGAGCTATAGAGACATTTCGGGAATAAGTAATGCCTGCAATGTTGTTTGTAAGGTTTCCATACCTGTGGTCCCCCATGGCCTCCCATTTAGAGTACTTCATTTTAAATGAAGGAGGAGATGTGTTTTACAAAGAGGTAGAAAGCCTCACACCAGTAAACGCAGATTATCGCTACCCAGGTCTCATTGAGTTATGTGGAAGGTTCATTTTGCAGAAACATGAAGAATTTTTGTAGCTTAAGGGTTATATGCAGTACAATTTAGAAAAAAAAATAAAAATGAATTGTGTATGGAACAGAATATGTCCTTCTCCCCTGTGTCTCAAATAGTATCAGAGGCAGTTTTAAAGGACTCCAAATCCATCTCTGTCTTCCAAAAAGCCTAGCTCTTTAGAAAGGCATGACATCGGGTATGCACACAAACTGTGACTCCAAAAGCACCCTTAATTCCCACCGGGGTTAGAGAAAGAGAAAGGTGAAACTTTCATCACCGACTGCCAAGCTTTCCTACTGCCCAGAGGGGGACATACACCATTTTCCCTGCCATTACTTGTTTTTTTTTTTTTTAATAATATGACATCCATAACTACTTTGAAAGTTGCTAGCATTCCTGCCCAGTGCCATGTATTGTCTTCTGTCCCGTCTCTTAAAATCCTGCTTTTGTGCCAAAATTGATGGCAAACTGAAATTGCCCATTGGCCGGATGGGAAACATTCTGACTGTCTGTGTGCTGCTTTCACATGATCCAAGGGACATACACGACATTAAGATTATCTGGTTGCTACCTCCAAATGCTGCGTTATGTGAAGAAGAGCTGAGCTGCAGCTCACATACAAGGTGATTGCTGAGGATATTAAAGAACCTTTTTTGGCATGCTATTTTCCTGCTTCAAAGTGCATTTCAATATTAACTGCAGCATATTTCTACTGAAAAGAACAAATTTGTGAATTCAGAAGGGTGTTGAGAGCAGAAGGCTCTTGGCAGCTGTCCCCAGGCCCCCAACAGCTCTGTGGCTCGTGTCAGGCCCTTTGTGACAGGAGCTCAGGCAGCAGGGAGCAGCCCCGTGTGCCTTTGCTGGTGTTGTCCCCAGCCTTCCTGCATGTGTCACTCACGAGGCCGTAGCCGCTGTAGCTCATCTTCTCTTTTCACCATGGGGTACCTCCTCTATATGTTGTGCCAGCAGTGCATGCAGATGCAGATACGCGTCCACACAGAGACATTTGCAAAAATCTGGATGGTTTCAGACCCAGCTGCCTCCATACCACTGACAGTATTTCACTGATAATTCCACTTCTGGAAAAAAAAAAAAAAAAAAAAAAAAAAAAAAACGTATTTATATATAAACATAAAGCAAGGTGCAGACTTTCATTAGTGCCCAACAGGTTTATATGTTAGCTGGTCAGGGACCAGTAACTGCAAGAAGTGGGGGACAGAGTACCAGGGTTGATGCAGGCAGCCTACAGGTGGGGAAGGGGCCTCCTGCTGAGGCACACACTGTCCCTTCTTTCAGCGGTCTTCACCAAAATGTTATATTAATGGATAGAGACTTTCAAAGTCACGAGTCTTAACAGGAGTCTTATGCCTAAAGCTGCCAGTCACATTTGAAAAATCTGTTTTGTGTGTTTTGGTTTTTTTTTCCTCTCTCTCTTCTACATAATAACACATGCAGAGCTGAGCCATAATGTCTCCAAAATCCTCTGGATTAAGCTGAAAAGCAGGTGGGGAAGGCTGGTGCATGAAAAGCCTCCGAGTGCCAAATCCTCCACCGGCAGCACCTGGAGGGGGCCTGGGTCTGTGCAGGCCTTCCTTCAGTGCGGAGGCCTTCACTGCGGGGTCCAGCGTGTGCAGCCAGAGGCAAGGGGGTGCCCGGTTCCCCCACAGCCTCCCCCAGAACCCAGAGCAGCTGCTGCTTTGTCCTGAGCTGGGATAACCCCACACTGCTCATCGCGGGCAGCGGTGGCTGGAGATAAACCACACAGCATGCTCTGGTGCTGCACTGCTGCTAAAGGCCCCATGTCCCCAGGCCATCCCCCTATGTCCCCAGGCCATCCCCAGGCCATCCCCGTGTTTACATTTACACCAGAAAGTGTGACTTTTATCCGCTACTGTACTATCATAGAAAAAAAAAAGCAGGAATAAGTACAACATAGATTTGGTCATGTCAATGGCCTGCTAGCACACCATTTTCCATTACAGGATGCACATCAATGAAAAGTAGCTAAAACTGATCTTTATAGTAAGAGTTTCTGGTTTGCAGTAAGGAATTAAAACACTCAGTTCAGTTTCAGTTTAGAGTTAGCACTTCAGAGGGACTCAGTAGGTCATGGTGATGGTTGGATTGGATGATCCTGAAGGTCTTTTCCAACCAAGGTGATTCTATGATGATAAGCGCTTTCTCTATTTTTTGTGGCTGTAGTTTATGTGATGTTTGCTAAATCCTCAGCTCACAGATGGTGGACCCCAGAATTAAAGCAACAGCTTTAAATAAAGGAATTAAAATAACAGCTTTAAAGCAACAGCTTGTGTCCCTGCACAAGCAAGAGGTTGTCAGCCTCAAAGGATTAAACCTTATCACAGAGAGGGGAGGATGTGCCTGAAATTCATATGCTTACATCACTGTTGTATAACATGAACACACTGAAGACCAATTTAAATTCATTGAAATGAGGGTCCCATATCCAGTCATACTGACAGCAGGGTGTGTTGCACAGTCTCAAAAAACAATTAAAGCATAAAATAGCTTCTAGAGTCAGACAACAGGTTTTCACAGTTTAAAAGCTGCTTCGTGCTTTCCCCTAGGATCACCATCTTGCAAGCAAGGAGAACTGTAGGTGCAAAAAGATACTTGGGTAGCTGGGTAAGAATAGCTACAGGTGCGATTTATGCTTAAGAAAGGAGAAAGCAAGTTGTCAAAAGGAAAAATCTGCTTTGCTAAGTGCTGCTGCAGAAGGGTTTGTTATACCTGGAGAGTTTAGCATATGTTAAAGAAGAAAGGAAGAAATCACATTTTCGTAACGCACAAGGTGGCCTGGTTCCTGCCACCCGCGGTTTGTTTCCCAGAGCCCCACGTGCTGCGCAACAGCCAAATTGTCCTAATGGGGGTGAAGTGACAGAGGAGATGAATGCCTTTCCCTTGAGTCATTTTCTGATAAAGACACATCGCTTAGCTGCAAGATGACAAACTATATGTTCAAAGTGACAAATCATTTAATTAAAATTTACAAGCGGTTAAATACTGTTTGACCCAAATGGAGGCAGTTATCATGAATCAATTCATGGAGGAGGAACTAGGCTTCCCAGCAGATCGATAGCTCACAGCTACAGTACCTGGACAGTCTCTGCATTTCTTATGTGTTAAGAGCCCTTTTGCTGGCTGCTGTGCAGTCTAGCTCACAAAAGATCTCAATCAAGTTGAAAAGTAGTAACAATTTTACTTAGGCAGTGTTTGAACACTCAAGTTTCATGAATAGTTAATGTCACATCATGAGTTCAAGAAAAATGGTCTTCTATCTTAAGAGCAAATAGCTCAACTTTTGATGAGTTATGTTTTTTTATTGCATATACAGGCCAGTGGAAATTGTAATCATCTTTCATGAAAAGGCTCGACAGTTTTTATTATAGGAAAGTAAGGGTGGCCATTGCATTTACTAACTAACGTAGTAATGTGAAATTGCCAGGGTAACACACTTTTTTATTTATGCTGCCAAGCACATAATGTTCTGGTAGTTTCATAAAAATATATATTAGAGGAATTTCACATGCCAGCAAGCTGTAGATCTCTTTTATGTATATGACTTATCCGGTGTCCTTCAATTTAAGACATACCCCATTACAAAGAACAAGATTAAGCAGTATTGACATACAAGACAAACTCAAGAGATAATACTGGTCTGACCAGACATAATTCAAAGTGGCACTGTATTTAAACTCTTTTGGAATTAGTAAACAGTTTGACTTTGCTATTTATTTCATCCATCACCTTATTATAATGAGAGCACTATTGATGATTGATTAGATATCAGCGTGGTTCAGCAGTAGACTTCCATGAATTCAGGGGGGTTTAATTCACCTCTAAAACCAGAGCAGTATATACACTATGCAGAAATACGACCAAGAGAATTCCCAAAGAAGTGCTTGAGAAATTCAGCAGAATAGATGAATAAAAAATAAATCTTTAGAAATCATCTGACAACTTCCCCATTGGAATATTTGTTTAGGGGTTGTCAGCTCCTCCAGCAAAAATGTTCCTTTTTCATACACATTCACCAAAAAGGCAAGAAATCATGTACTAACCTGTTAACTCAATATCCTTTGTCAAGATCAGAAGAATGATGTTCAAATTGTCCAGAAGCTGTAAAGTTCAGTGTAACAAAATTGTCATTCGCAATGTTATATGACGTAGCCTGAATGTAGCAGAACCAACAAAATCTTAATGATATATGAGGACTATCAAAGGTTGCCACTGAATACATAGATTTAATATGCTGCTTAATTCAAAAGCTTATTTACAATGTCACGCTTCATATTGAGGAAAATGATTCTGACAACCAATCATTTAAAATACAGAGAGAATGATTTACAAAAGGTCAGAAGTACAAATATTTTACATATTAGCTACTATCAAATTCATTTCCTCTAAAAGTTAGAAGGATCAGCAAATGTCTTCAAAGCTATTTACAATATTTCAGCATAAGACCCAACCTCTAATTACCAATATAAGTCATAAATAATTGTCAAGTATGCAAATGAACCCAAAAAATCTATCAAATTAAAGTAATTAGCTCCCAAGTCAAATTTTTCTGTCGCATTAAAATGCTTTTACTTTTCTTAAATGTGACATTTAAAAATGAAGGCAACATTGTCAGGGAAGCAGTTATTGTAAGCTGTCAAAATTACATGCATAAGTACCCAATTGCACATGCCATGCATATTATTTCAGAAACAATCTGACTGTCTGTGTCTTGGCAATTGGCTTTATAACCCGTAGCTGCTGGTACAGCACCACACTTCTGAACTGGGCCCATTTATCAAACCCGGACCCTTGCAGGAGACTCAGAATTGCCCACTTTATATGAAGATCTGAGCATGGTTATCTGGCACAGGGAGCAGCAGTTCTTGGCCAGGCTACCCTGGAGAGCCTTTCAGACATGGTGCTTTGGGGTCTGGATGGGAATGGGTCCCCCCACGTGAGGGACCACAACGCAGATATGGGGGAGCAGTATGGGGCGGCTGGCTTGCTTGTCCCAGTGCTTTCTCCAGCACTTTTCTAGTTGTCTTCTCAATGGCATCTTCTCCAAATCTGCATTTGCCATGTCCAATGGAAGGCCATGACCATCCAAATCCATTTAATTTTGGATGTCCATAACAACAAGAAATTGTAATTTATTTGTTCCTTGCCTGCAAGTTTCCCTCAGAATGATCCCTTTCTATTGCCATCCCATTCTACCTCTGTAGTTGTTGCTATTCTGCATCTGCCATTCAAAAAAAAGGGATCTAGACTCAAAATTACAAGCAGGTTTTGTGTTTCCTTTACCATGGCTGTGCCAGGAGTGACAAGGGTGAAGCATGCTCCTGGTGTGCTCTTCCCACAGGGGTGGCCCCGTGCTGCCGACTCCTCCTGAGCACAGCAGCACGCTTCTCGAGCATGCATCTGCAAGGGAAGGCTTTCACAGGGGGAATAACACTCTGGTAAGACCTGCAGTTGAAAGCTATAGTGTATCTCTTAAAACATAGAAATGTATGTCATACTTAGCATGTTAGCAAGCACATCGGTCTGCTGAGCACTTTTGTGAAATAAGAAAGAATTGCTTACTTTTGAATAATGAGAAACATGTATGCTAAGACATTGGAATAAATTTTTGCAAGCCTAAAATAGTAAAAGAAAAAAAATGAAAAAAAAAAAAAAGCAAAAGTATCAAATAGAAAATGTGTCAATAAAAAAAAATAGCGTACATATGTGCATCAGAGACAGTGTGTATGTTGTACTGCAGGCATACAAAAAGTCATCCTGCTGTAAGCAAATCTTGGAAGACAACTGTGACATCCATATTTACTGACTGTAGTGGAGCTCCAGAACTAGGTAGCCACATGCATTACATGGGCCTACAGTACATGGGACCTGTTATTGCCTAATATATTAAGTTTTCACATAAATAAGTTCAATAGAATTAGTTCTGATATCAGTTACAAGGAAGAATTTTCAAGTAATGAAGGGCTTTAGTAGACACATATTTACAGAACTGATCTAAAAGTGTTTGTTCATTCTCAACAAAGAGCTTATTTTCTCCAAAATCTGAGGTTTTGCATACATAAACTACAGAAGAAAAAAAAAAAAAAAAAAAAGTGGTTTTCTTCCCAAAGCTGGGGCAAGAAGGACAGTTTGGGATTTGTACATCTCTCTTTTGGATTACAGCTGAAAGTATGCAATAATTAAAAATAGTCCCAGTTCAGTATGTAGTCAGAACTTGTGTCTGAGTCCATACATTTCTCAAAACCAGACATGTAGATATCTCTACTGATGTCTTTTTGGAAATCTTGGGACATATGATGAGGAAGTCATCAATTCTGTTTGCGATTATCATGCACTATCCCATAAAAATACAGCACAGGTACTCCTGTATCAGACCACTCAGACTGCTGCGCAGTGATGCCGTACATCTCTACATATACACACCAGCACATTTTAATTCTGAGGTCATTATTTTTTACCATATTCTCTCCTAACAGCTAGAATACGCTGTTCTGAGCAATGAACAGCTTTCTTGTAAGCGAAGTCAGACCCAAGCTGTGTTTCCTGGCTTTGTTGACCACACTGATGTTACTGAATTATTTTTCTGCTGGCAGATAATAGGATGCTGTATGTTGTACTATCCAGTTTACACAAGTCTGTATCAAGGTGTCACCCTTCCTCTATAAAGCAGTAGTAATTCTGAAAGGCAGTGAAACAACAAGCAGTCATGTCAAATTCTCCATTCAAGGAATTAATGCTTTAGCCAGGACATTTAGTGAGCCTCAGGCATCTACCAAAGTGCCTGGTTGGTGAAACCAGCCCCCAGCCAAAGCCTGTGGCACCACGGCACCACCAGCCGGGTTACACGGGGGTCACTTTTATTTCAGGTCTGTGCGGCTGTGTTTCAGCCTAGGAAGCACAGCGCTAATGGAGACATCTGCGATTAGACTCATCTTGAGGGACTTTGGGGTTTTTGGCAGAAAAGGGTTTTGTCTGGGGCTTGTTTTCTGCCTAGATATGCTTGTGGACAGGTTACACGTCTGAAGACAACCTCGTGGCCGTGCCTGCAGCACCAAGCTGGGCAGACAGCCAGGCTTTACCATCCCCTGACTTCTGTTTGAATTTTGAATTGCAATTCTTGCCATTTCGAGGACCAGTTTTATTAAATAAGCCTTGTATTGTTAATAAAATCCTAGCCAGTGTTTCTAGCTCATTAATATGCAGTATCAGATCGTATAAAAATGACTATCAAGCTGTATTAGGCTTGCATTTATTCAGCTTTTCTCATATATGCTCCGAAGCGGCAGGGTGGATCTGATTCCAGAAAGCACTCTTCACTTGGCCTTTGGGCTAGGCAATAACTTTTATTTGAAAGCAAAGTTATTTGAGTCACAGAAGGTAACCTTTCCAAAGATATTACTGCTGAAATAAAACAGGAAATAATATTCCCCATCCCCCCCAAAAAAAATCTTACTTTTTTTAATAATACCTTGGGTATATTATTTTTAGCATACCTGAAGAAGGGGAGGAAAGCCAGGCAACCTCAAAGAAAATGGAAGTCAGGTTTTCTTTCAAGCCATAGAAACAATAGAGCCCTTTGACTTATTAACAGTTCTAAGGTGGGAACATCTGTGATAATTATAGCCCTTTGAAATCAGATACCACAGAGAAATGGGTTAAAACTGCAAGTCAAGTATTTGAATCTGGTTTTGATCTTACTATGTAAAAAGAAAGAGGAGAAAGAGGACGGGGACTAGAGGAGGGTGCCTACTCCAACCACACTGCAGGTGCCTGTGGGCACGGGCAGCGAGGACTGCAAGGGAAGGCTGCCCTCCGCAGCAACACACGAGCATTGTCAAGCCAAAGATAAATTTATCCTGCAAACAAGAGGACTCCTACCCATTCCGAAGTGCAGCTGTAGAAGAACTTTCCGTGGCTTGCTCCCAGTGGAGGAAAAGTAGCTGCTTGTATGATAGATCTGAAATTGTTTTTGAGGGAAATCACCAGATACGTGCAAGAGCAGAGCTGGATGTGATAAGACAAGAGGCTAATTGCAGATTCTACAGCTGTGCTCATTTTTCTGTGAGAATTAAATGTCTGTTTAAAGTTTTCTGCACGTTTTGCATACAACACGCATGTCCTTAAGGCATAGGAAAGAACTTGGAGCCAATTTCTAGGGAAGGAACCGGAGCCCCAGCACAGCCCATGCACAGACTGGGGAGCTGGCTCCGAGAGCCCCCGGCTCAGGTGGCTGATGCCTGTCTCTGCCAGCACCCACTCGTCTTTTCTTCCTGTGGAATATGTTATATCTCAGGTTCTAGAAGAGAAATGAATGTTTCAGTCACCTCTACTTATGCTGTCTTCCTGGAGTTTTTTAGTTTTTTAAAAGGCCTGAAGAGAACACCTGGAAGGCTCTCTTCCCACCAGCAGGAGTTGGATATTTGGTGTCAGTTTTGACAGATATTTGTCCACACTGCTCTTAGATCCAGCAATGACCCAGATTCCTCACCCTCCCCACACAACCCTGTGCTGAGTTTTCCTTCATAGCTCTTCTGGCCCCTACCTGCTGCAGCTCAGTCCTGCTGCTTCTGTTCTACCTGCTGCAGACACGGGAAGTACTGCCTTACCTTCTCCAGGGCAATCTTCATGTACATGTATATCCCATCAATACTCTTCCTCCTCCTCCTCCTTGGCTTTTAAACTGCCCTGCTATTCCAGCCTCCCTCGTGGCTGAGATGTTCTCCGTGTTCCTCTCGGGGCTGTGTGTCCGTCCCTGAGGTGACCCATCTGCACAAGACACCAGCTGCCTCGCTGCATTGCCTGCACTTCTGTTTACACATCACAGAAAATATTTGTCCTCTCATGGCAAAATAGCATCGATGATTCACCGAAATCACAGATGCGTTTCTGAGGAATTGTCAGAGTCAAGCCTTGTGCTTCCAGTAAGCATGCAGTTGGCTATTTTTGTTAAAGTGCAGGTGTTTTTTGTTTGTTTGTTTGTTTGTTTGGGGGGATAATTAAATTGAATGTTTTCTGTTTTTGTGTGTGTGTGTGTTTGTTTTTACTAAGTTTAATTCACTATTCACTAAGTTTAATTTGAATAACCCTGCCTTCCAGGATGCTCGTGGCTCCTTCCCCTTGCAGCACATGCAGCTTTGGCACCTGGAGGTCCATGCATTAAAATGCCAGCTCAGGTGGCCCTGGCATGGTCTTTGTGTCAGCACTAGAAGAGCAAAGGCGTGTGATTTAGGACTTGCCCACATTGCTGTGTGTTCCTGCTTCCGAGCAGCTATGTTCAGGCTCAGTCTGCCTGGAAGGCAGCGAGGTGTCAGCTCACTGCCGTCGATTACCTGCTCTGCTTCACTCCCCAGACAACGCACTTGGCCATTTTCTTCTGTCCCCTTTCCTGGTTAGATGTGGAGCCTGCGTGGTTGCACAGGTTCATCCCAGCACAGTGGCTGGTACTTGTCTGTCTGCCAGAAGTGGTCTCTGACCTTCGAGGCCAGTGTACATCAGAAATTCTCAAATTCTTAAAGGACACTTCATTTGTTCCGATACGAGTGCACATTTCATCTGTGGAAAGAAATTTGAGATAACTTGAATATAAAGGTTGATGTATGAAGCCAAATTTTATTTGATTCCTTCACAGTAATTTTCCTCATAAATACTTCTTGGTATTAAGAAATATTACTTGCAGTAGGAATGGGGTATGTTAGGGCTGTACTATTTTATCCTGCTAAACATTAAGGCAGTCTGTGCTTAGTGCCTGCTTCGTTTATCCCATTAATGTATTAGCAGGGCTCTTTTCCTTTGCATTATTTAATGGAAGGTTTTTTATTTGAAATGATCAAATCCATCTGTGTCTAAATGAAATTCCATTAAAGATACACCGTACAACAATGTAGGAGGGTTTAAAATTGTTTTTGTTTTTGCAGTTGCAACAAAGGCATGTCTGTAATATCCGAAAGATTAGAGTGAGCCTGCTTTGTCTGAGCAGCACTGTTTTTCTGATTTTATGATACCCAGCGACATTTGCTTGAAGAAAAAACTTGATAGACAGCAGCATGTGGGGAATCTATTATTTACACTGATTATCTACCAAACAGGCTTGTGTGTTAGGGTTGCTATTGTTAAGAGTCTCTCCAAATCACCATTGCCCATTTTTCCTGAGTTATCTGAATCCATTGTAAACATGTAAATGTGGAGTAACAAAAAGGGTGCGTGCCTGGCCCCATTGAGAAGCCCACACTTAGAAGCCACGGAGTAAGAACAGCATCAAGACCATATAATTAGAGCGAGCAATAACTATGGGGATTTTAGGTACCACTGCGTGATAATTGCTTTTAAACTGGAACTTTTCTGTTGGCAACCATATGCTAAAATTTAAAATGCAAGTTTGAAAACAAATCACACCTAGGCAATAAAGTTTTAACAATACCTTTTCATTGTGAAAACAGTCGCGGTATAATTGTGCTTGCATTCAATGTATTCCAATGCAGGAGGTCGGGTTGTGTCACGTTTCTTAACAATTTGACAGCGTGCTTAAAAGATGCTGAACAGAAAATGCTCACAGCCGCGGTGGGTGCTGTGTGTTACAGCAGTAGCAGGTCGGTGCCGAGCTCCTTTAGGAGCACACGTTGGCACCGATGCCCAGGGCGCTTCCTCTGCGGGTGGACGGGTGATGGCTCTGCAGCCAAGCGCTGTGCACCGGGGTGTGTAACAGATTGTATGGATCATATGGATTATAACTTCCGTAACAGAGGAAGTGTCCAAAATCGAGGGTTTTTAGCTATACAGACCTTCTGTCTGATTATAAGATATGCCATGTGCCTTCCTCCTTAGAAAGGGTTTTTCTTCTGATATGTGAAATGCTCTTCAGCAGTAGCATCCATTTAATTGGAATGAAAAGGTTATCTTACCTTCTCTCAATTAAGTTACCCAGATTTTGCCCATCTGTCTGTTACTTTACTTATGATCAAACTACCATCATTTTTTTAAGTACTCATTATCTAGAAAACTTACTATTTATAAGTTAGAAAATCTATAAATTTGTCTTTCTCTAAAATAATGCTACTTTTCCTACATCAAATGTTTTACTATAAATAATTGTCAGATTTAAACCTGCATTTCCACAAGAGTCACTGACAATTTGGAAAATTAAACATTAGATTTTTTAGGGTTTCATTTGTTATCACAGCTGTTGGCAGTGGGCTGTCAATAGGGGAGAGGCTGCGGGGAGGCTGTTGACCCAGGTGGGTTATCCTAAAAGGCAGTGAAAATGGGGAGATGCAAATAGGAGACAGCAAAAATGCTGAAGGTAAGCAGATTGGGCAGCCCCTTGGCACCGTCAGCACCCACGGGGCATGGCTGCTGCCCACCAAAGCTCTTCCCAGCACCAGAGTCACATTTCCAAACACAGCTCTGCCGAATTGCGGGGTACATCTCTGACTGTATCCTCTGCCGGAGCACGGGATGCCGCATGTACCAGTAGGTCTGCCCCAGGCACTTCTCAGAAGTTGCTGACTTTGGAAATGCTTTGTTCCAGAGGGTTATTTGAGAGCAGAAATCAAGACAGTTAGAAACCTTTTGCACGTAGTTAACAACCTCCATCAGTCATGGTTTTGCTTTCTCTATCACCTTAATGAAACGCAGCTGTTAAGTGTTCACTAAGGAGGTGCAGTTTTAACAACTGCAAAATGTGTCAGGCATGCCCCAGCCCATTAATGAGCAAGCAAAAGCCATCTTACTTAAATTTTACATTTCTGTGTATACTTTTTAGCTGCTTTCAGGTCAGTACTTCACCACTGACAACATCCAGCGTGAATTATTTGTGGGTATCCGAGTGGGAGCGCTGGGAAGGGCAGCTCTGCCTGCCGCAGGGGGCAGGGAGGGGATCGCACCTGAGCTCACACCTGGCTGCTGCCCCACGGACCTGGCTCTGCACAGCCAGGGAACCCAAATTCCCAGGCAAAGATCTCCTCGCTGATGAAGTTACAATGATGAATCGCTGAGCTAATTGCCATGCTTTGATTATTCCTCTTTCTTTTTAGCCCTGTAAATATAGCATTTTATATTGTAACTCAGTCAGAAGTATCAAGTACCGGTATCAAATTAGATACAGAGCATGTTGCAAATGGGGTCCTTATGACTGAAACAGGGAATCCTAAATTATTATTTTCTGTGTATTCACTAAGATACATGCAAACATACACAGGGGTAATATTTCACTTTAAAACATTGCTGATGGCATATTGATCCCAAGTATTTACCAAACTAAGCTTTAATATTTTAGCGCAACAAATAGTTGTTTTCTACTTTCACAGTTAGAGCAGTAATCTTGTATTCTTTGTCTTCCTATCTAAAAACACAAAAATGCTGCATTATTCATTTAAATTAGAAATAAGGAACAAATCAGTATAAACCATTCATTTTTTAACATTTCTTCATCTAACAGCAGCTTTGTGTGCAGTGTGGACGAATAGGACCTGACAACTGCTATCATTATCAATCCCCTCAGTCTCTTTGGGGTTCAGCTTCTGAATCTTTCTGCCAACACTCACACTTCAAAGAATGACAAAGCCACTCCATTAAGGCCCTCGCAGTCTGTGTCCTCACAGCTCTGTGTCAGAAGAAGCTGAAGAAGTTGAGTAAATCCATCCAGGCAGAGTTAGCTGATAGGCAACCTGTGCAATATTGCCTGCCTTATTTCTCAAGTATTTTCATGTATTTGTCTCAGCACTGCTAAGTGACTCCTGCCTACTAAATATATGAAGATGAAATTCTACCCCTCGACCTGGAGAATGGCTGTGTGGGTGTTAACAGAGGACCAAATGTGGCTGCTCCCTAGAGCAGAGCAGCGTATCAGATGTAGGTGAGGCTGCAGCGAGGTGCAGTCCCCAGCATCTTCCTCCCTGCTCCTGCCATCACCCTTTGTAAGCAAGAACTGAGACAAGCGACCACTGCGTGTAGGCAGGAACACGCCCAGCAGAGTGGAGCCACCTCGTCTCGCAGTCTGTCATGCCCAGTAATGATGTTTGTCAGGCTCCGTGAGCCATTACATGACATGTTTTTCACTTCTCTGAGGGGTAGGGCTGCACCGCTCTTAACTGATCTCTTCTCTTGACTCCCATCACTGTGATAAGCAAAACATTTTGACCATACATCATTTATAAATAATCTCTTGCAAATGTATGCCTTTATTTAAAATATAAGCATTTTGCATTTCTAATGCGTTCTGGGGATTTCGGCCTGTGCTGTACGCAATGTTCCTCTCTCATTAAAATGAATTTTGGTGACTCATAGCAGTGACACAAGGACATCAGACTGGAGTGGACCTTCTGAGTCATCACCTCCAGCCCCCAGCCACCACAGACACAGGCTGAATGCCGTTCCACTTTCCTAAATTACCAGCATTTCCCAAGCAGTATCATTGTGGTCAAAGCTCTGCTTAATCAAAGTCTCCATCTGGCAGATACTTTGAAAGGTTCAGATTTATCAATTTAACTTAACCAGTGAATTTTCCATCACTGTAGATTTCCTGCCTCGAGAATGATTGCATTTGCATAAGACTAGACAAATTGGTGTCCTTGCTGATTCATTGCTATACACAGCTCTTGGGTTTTCTTCTCCCAAGGTCAAGCTCCCTGCAATCCCGTCTGGCCTGCAAGGCACAGAGCACGGTTTCTCTTCTGACAAACATTCCTTTGGCCAAAACACTCGTGTGCCTGCTCTCACACTCTCCGAGCAGATTACCTCTCCTATCACAAGTCATTGCTTTCTAATTCAGTCCTTTATAGACTGCCGGCCTGCTCCTCCAAAGCCATAAATCCTCAACTAACTTCAAGTGTCACAATATTTAGAGATGTTATCTGTGGGACTCAAGTGAGCCTTCAGAGTCCCATTATCTTACAATCTTCTCTTTTAAAAAACATTTTTGACAGCCCAGACTTCTTCGTCTTTTTCTTACTGCTTTGACCTTGAGTTACTTTATCCCTGTCTTCTCAGTATATTTGAAATTTTGCATGCAAACTATTAAGGCTTTCTTCATGCAAACTATTAAGGCTTTCCTATAATAAATCATTAACCTGAATATAGTTAAATGAAATGCTTATTAACTTCTCTGCGCATAATCCATTTAACAGAATTACTCTTGCTTATTCAGACAACCCAAAGAGGTCCACGCTTTTGTCTACAAGGCATCACAATTAAAGCTTATAATTATTTCTGGTTAATGCAGTCCTTGGTGTTAGCAAATGTTGGTTTACACATATCAGCATAGTACTTTTCCTAATCTCTTGTGTTAATTAGAGATAGTGATATAATATTACTTTGCTCTTTTTTATTCACTACCAGGAGAGATGTAGGAATATAATCCTATCTGTGTGAAGAGTACGCTTAAACATTTTCACCACTGCTAAGTGTTATAAACCATTAGGATGACGTGGAATAACCGGTAACTTAGGAGGAAGGAGTGCGTGCACTTGGGCGGGCGCTGTGGTGGTCACGCTGCTGGGCCAGGGCCGGGCTGGCAGGGGCCTTGCCTCCTGCAGGGTGTTTGGTTCAGGTCAGTCAGTGAGAATGGAACCACTTTATTGAGCAGTGCTGATAGCACAGGGAATTACTGAGCAAGAGCAGAATTACTGAGGCGAGAGCAGAAGCTTTCTCCATTTGTCTCTGTTCCTGCTGTAACTGGACTGGCTGCTCGCACAGGTCTGAGGACTATTTTAGTGTACTAAGGGCCCAAAGGTGCTCTAAGGACCCAGTGCAATACGTGCACACTAACCCAGTTCCTGCAGCCCATGGCTGTGTGCAGATACTGAGGGCTGCTCTTGGCACGCGTGGATTCCTGCAGCCCCAGCCACTGCCCAGCTCCCAGCAGAGCTCCCGCAGGACACGGCAGCAGCACAGCACAGAGCGGGCAGGCGATGCTCCTGGGGACACGGAGCAGCATGGCTGGTGTTGAGAGTCCTGGGAGAGCCACGGGACGAAGGCGGCCTGAAGGGGAAACCTGCAGGGCAGTGGAGAAGCCACCTCCCACGTGCTGTGTGTCTTTTCCAGATTAGGAGTAGTGTGGGAAAAGCATGATGGAGCTGGTCTGAACATTCAGTTCAAAGTTCCTGAACAAGGAATCTGGAAAATTATCTTTGATTAATCTAACAATAAAATAAATTACTATCCCTCAATGACTGAAGCAGACATGTTTTAAATGTATTGCATCTTGTGAACGCTGGATGACATTATATTCCCAAACACCAGCCTTTTCATCAAGCTCATTTTAATCTTCTCCTAGATGAGAATTCACTTGCTTTCATGGTACCTCTACCACAGATTGGAGCAGAATTTGCACTGCCAGATCAGCACAAGGGGAACAAATAATCTGACCTTGGTTTCTATTGGAGACAGTTACCAGGATGTTGTTCTGAACGAGTCTTCAGACAGAGCAGTAATCCTCTGCAGACCAACTGCTGTCCTCCTGCTTGCTCTGTGCTCCGTAGCTTCGTATGCTGTGAAATCAGTTATAAACAGAGTGCTCCACTGTAGTGGTAGTTTGAATTATGGAGGTGTCTAGGATAGCTGCAGACGTAATGAGGGAGTCCAATAATCCATGCTTTTATTTAATGACTAAGCATACATACCTCTAGCACTATCTCACTGTAGAAATATAAAGACTGCAAATATGCGTGTGTCTGTGTGCAAAAAGAAGCTGTGAGTTTTGTGCTATTTTCAAGCATTTAAGGCTTTTTGCTAATTTCTAAACTTTTTTTTAGAGTGATACAGAGATCCCTAAAAAAAAAACAGGATGAAAAGTAACCAGTCCAAGTCCAAAATGACCTTGCCTGGCACTGCATAGCAACGATAATGAAAGCAAGGACTTTTTTTTACTTATCAAAAATGATTATTCATTCTAGATGAATGGCCAGGCAGGTCATACCAAGAATTTTTAAATTTCAATAGTAATTTTGTTTTCTGTACAACGTTCGTAACACATCACAAGAGATCTACAAAATTGTATTAATATTTGGGAACAAAAATTTCTTTTGCCACCAAAACAATCCAAGTGACACAGGAAAAGTTAATCAGAATACCAAGGTGAGAAAGTAAGGAACTGCAGAAACTTGTTACATATTCAGGACTTTTTATGAGCCAGGCATGCCATTTTAAACTGTATGCCATAGCATACTCACTATGACATTGTAATTGATGCCATCCGTTTGGCACCAGCAGTGAGAGGCAGGCATCTGCTTATAAATTCTCTTAGCAGCCCAGAAACACTTGGAGATTCCCAGAAGCCACATTAAAGTGGAGATGCACAAGAGCCTGGCAAGATTTCCAAAGCCGTGCTCTCCATCGGCAGCACCCCAGCAGCCACACAGGGGTCCCCTGGGTGGCACAGCCCTGCAGGGGTGCTGCCGTCTGGCCCGGAGCTGCAAAACATGCCCTTAGAGCACGCCCAGCAATGCCAGGCTGTCTCCACTGACAGCTGAATCAGAGGGCTGAAGCATCGCACCATAATGTACGCGCTGTGCTTCTCATCCTTTGCACTTATACTTCAAGTGTTTTCCAGCTGCCAGTTCCAGTTTGGTGGGTGAGGAAAAATGGCCCAGCTTTTTGAGCCTGCCTGTCTCTCCTGTGGTATGCAGCTCCAAAAAACAGCCTGCAAGGCCAATTGCTGGTCAGATTGCCTGTAGGCATGGCATGGATTTGGGGACTTTCCACAGTGAGAGCACTGCCTTTGGGGTCTCTTCAGGCCTTCGTGGACCAAAACTGAATAGCTCCAGTTTGGTTTTGTTTTTCTACACTGAATACCACTGCAACTCTAAGGAAAACTTTATCCATTGGATTATTATTGGCAGCGCCTAGTGACAGCAGGCTTATACCAGCTTGCCCTCCTTAAAAAATGTGAAGAAATGGAACAGGTATTGGAAGGGCTGGGGAATAATTTTAAGTGTTGGCTTCATCTCTCTCCCAGCGCCAGTCCCTGTGAGCTGGCACAGGAGCACTGGCTGGGGTTCCCCATGGGAACACAGCCCCCCCACCGTGTATTCAAATTCAGTCCCTTACACTTCTCCAGATTTCTTTCCCCTTCCATTTTCTATCACATCAAATGCTTTTGGTTTGTCAGCTTTGGGAGACATAATTCTTTTCTATTATTTACACAAGTATATGTGTTTTTCCCATTAATTCACCTAACACCTTTGTGCTGAAACGATCCAGATATGATTTAATAAGCTTTACAAAGATAGTGGTGGTTCATATGCAGGAAATCAGATTTACATAATTTTCCACTGGCTTTTAGAGCCACTGAAGTTCAAATTATCTTTACTTTGGGAAAACTCTTTTAATATGCTAAACAAAATACCACCTCCACTATGCTTGAGCTTGATATCATGGTTTTTCTAATACATCAAATGTTTTTTTTTCTGATATGTTAAATGTTGGCTTGCCATGCAGGTTTATCACAGAAAGAGCCTTTTGAATGAGAATGGGAGTGCCCAGTCCTGTAGTTAGTCATGGTTGCAAGTCATTAAACTGACTGAAGGTGAAACTCTAAAAGCAAGAACTAATTTGGTTGTCGTTTTTTTTTTTGTTTGGTTTACACATCTGACTTTGCGGAGTGTAAGATCAGGTGCGTCTGTGGGCTTTAGTGCTAGATAGAAAGTGGGTGAGCGGCAGAGGTAATGTGGTGCTCCCGGGCTCTGGGCAGGGTGTTTTACCGTCCCTTTTCTTTTCTGCTGTCTTGTATTTCACAAGAACAAGACTATTGGTTTCTGCTTCAGCCTTCTCCTGTGCTGCCCAGAAGGGCCAGCACACCGGCTGCTCACGGCGGCTGCAGACGGTTGTCTGTCTCCTCACTGTTTTCTTGTATTTTAACTCTTGTGCATGCATTTACTGTAATACTTAATTAGGAGTTCGAGAGAGGCTTTGTATTCAAGCAAGTAAATACAGTTTCATCAGAGACTGACAATAAATGTGTATCTCTTTGGCTAAGCAAAACTTTCAAACTTTGGCTCCAAAAGTTAAGTAGAAAACAAGTTGTTTTCCAACAGAGCTAAATACATTCACCTCTCATTGATTTCAGTGGAGATTTAATGCTCAGTAACTTAAAAACAGATAAATTATTCAGATGTTTAAACATGAAGCACTCATTTAATGTTAAGTATTCACATTTTAAAATGTTTGCATTAATAATGTTTTGTGCTCTTTAACACAACAAGTAATAGTCAGTGAGCATTGTCATGGGAGGGTTGTCTACTTTTGCAGCCTTTTCTCCTGTTTTCAGAAGAAAGCTTTTGCTGCTTTATATGTTATCGTAGAGGAAGTACTGAATTATAAGTATTTGGGGTTTAAGAGTAGGAATTTTCCCTTAACCCTTTTCTTTTCTCTTTGCAGCTCCCAGTACAGCCCAGTATGGGATCACCGGTGATGCCGAAGTCCTGTTCTCCTGCTGGTACCTTGTGTTGACACTGTCCTCTCTCACCAGCATATTCTACCTGAAGAACATCATTCTGCACTAAATGTAAAGAACCCTAAAAGGCTTTTAAGGATTCTCTGAAAGTGCTGATGACTGGATCCAATCTGGTAGAGTTTGTTAAAAGCAGCGTGGGATATAATCAGCAGTGCTTACGTGGGGATGATCGCCTTCTGTAGAATTGCTCATTATGTAAATACTTTAATTCTACTCCTTTTTTGATTAGCTGCATTACCTTGTGAAGCAGTACACATTGTCCTTTTTTAAGACGTGAAAGCTCTGAAATTACTTTTAGAGGATATTAATTGTGATTTCATGTTTGTAATCTACAAGTTTTCAAAAGCATTCAGTCATGGTCTGCTGAGTTGCAGACCGTAGTTTACAAAAAAAAAAAAAGATAAAAAGGAAAAAGAATATTGCAGTAAAAATGTGCTTCTTTAAGGCTGCAATACAACATTCAGTACCCTTCTTTAAAACATTCTATCCACATTTACACATAAACTTTTATTTCTTTTGATAAAAAAAAAAAAAAATCAATATTGCCTTCAAAATCTCTCTTCAAAATATTACACATATCTAGATTTTCTTCCAGCATGATATTCAGGTTTCAAGAATGAGCCTTGTATTATAACTGCATTGTGCAGTACTGCTTTTTGTTTTCTTCCTTTTTTCCTGCAAATTCAGCATGGGTGTGCCTTCATAAAACACTACTTTCCTCTTCCACTCCAACAATTTTGGAATGTGTTTTGGGAAATGCTAAAGCATCCTTTTGAGCATAACAAATCTCTAACTGAGGATGAAGGTGCTATTGGCTAGAAAGAAAACCTCCTCTCCCATCTCCAGTGGGTAACGGAACTGCTTCAGATGTATATTTTTAGGCAATCAGTGAAGGATAGCACCAATTCCTTTTATTTTTTCCTATCTATTAAGCAGTAGATGGTCTCTGTAAAAAACTAGTTTTCCCATTACAAAAGAGAACACAAATCATTTTGAAACATCTTTTGAACGTAAGAAGGTTTCTCTTAGTTATTCTAAATCAGAATTCTTAAATGGCTGTAAATGTGAGAAACTGAATTGTCCCTTTTATATTACCGGCAAAAAAAAAAAAAAAAAAAAAAGTGAATTGGTATTTTTCTTGCACTTAATTTTGTACTGGTTTGGCTAATTTAGCAATGATAAAGGATGCTTTTAAATATTAGATATCTGAAAATACATAAAGTATCAAGCAGAATTTTATATATATATAATATATATATAAAATACATATATATATTAAAACAAGGTTGCTCTAATAATTGTACTGAATTGCATGCTGCCGTCAATGATGCATCTTTACAGACAGGACTTCATTACTGACATACTAATACTGTACAAATAGCTTACCACAGCAGTTTAGTTCTCATACATGATTTCCTAGGACTGCAGTCTATCAAGATAAGACTCTCATTAACCTCAATGAAGGATCAAGTTTCAAAATAGCATATAACATTACTATTTTTTCTAAGCAGCCCCATACTGCATCATTGCAAAATGTTGCTCACAGTTTACAGCTGAATTTAAAAATGCCATCCGTGTAAATTGCTGGGACATGACTGTGTCCAGCAGCCTTTGAATACAAGATCTCCTATTGACAACAATAATAAAACCATTATCTATGTTATTATTTCCCTGTTTCGTATGTGAACTCTAATAGGTGACACAATTATTATAAATATGACATTCTTTCTCCTAACAATAAGGCTTTGTAGCTAGCAATACCAGATGAGTACTGTGCATATGCAGCAGTTCCAAATCGAGTTTACAAATATCCCAGTTCTGAAAAGGTAAATTGTGAGTTTGCTTAGACTCAATATATATACTGTCCCATGCTAAAAGGTAGTCCAAATATGTGGTGAACCTGTTGTTACTGATTAGCTCAGATGCAGGGTATGAAGTGAAATATGCTGACTCCAAAATATGGCAATAAATTGTCCTAGGTCACTCTGCTTTTGTTCAGTGACAGGTTGTACTATTTCTATTATATCATTTGCAGCTGTGTGCTGAGCAGTTACTATTTTGAGAAATGTGGCATTTTTTACAAAACCTTGAATAACATGACAAAATTAATTCTTTAAGGAAATGGTATAAGACCAATTCAAATTATATGATACACAGTCCTGATATTCTGATTTCCCTTGTATTGCAGCTTTAAAGTGCTATGTTATAGAACCCCTTCATAAGAAACAGAGGTGCTGCAGATATCATGTCAGTACAGTTTAATGAAGAAAGAAAAAGGGGTGCAAGTAACCCAACTCTTATGCCGTGTCTCATGTAAAACCGAGAGATGGTTGTATTCTGGGGCTGGATCAAATTATATATTTCAATTATATATATTTCATTTCAGTGATTCCTAATATCTGAAGCCTAACAATTCCAGCAACAGAATAGAATGAACAGCAGCTTTATTAAATGTGAAGAAAATGAGGAATGAGGTATTGACTGTTAGCAGACACAGAGCCACTGGGTAACATGGACAAGGCATTTGGTCCCAGCTCTGAATTTTCACTTAAATTTGTGGGGACGTGATTGTTGTCAAGTCCAAAATAGAAAAAAATATATATATACAAATATTCCTAGGTGCCAATAGCATTTAGCATTTTCTTAGATGAGATAGGTTCTTAAACACCAGTCGGATCTGCGTGTTCAGCAGCGGACACGTGCGCACCCACCCGCTCAGCCCCGTGCACTCGGGCTCGCGCAGGCGCCCCGTGTGCCTCGGTGCTGCGGGGCTGGGCTCTGCGGGACTGCTCAATCCTGCAGCCCCACATAGAGGCAGAGGTGCTTACCTTTATGCACTAATTAATTCAGAGGGCGTGGTGCATGAAGATAAGCGGCCTTGATTTTTTGCAGGATCGGAGCTATAGGCAGTATTGATTGAATAAAGGAACTTGGCTCCTCGGTTAACCTGTTCCTTGCGGTAAACTGGTAATTGTGCAGTTTGGGACTTACTGGGACATTCTTCCAACGCAGACTGTGCAGACTGCTGCCAATTGAACTCAACAGCATTTGACAAAATCCATTCACCCTTTAGTTTGTGGGGTGCGTTTGCTTTAGGCGACTGTTTGATGGTATGTTCTACGCTTCTTCAAATGGTTAACCCATACTGTTCATATCTGTTGGTCAAATATTATTATATTTATTCCCACCTTTAAAACGTGAAAAATAAATGGCTTAGCTCCAAGCAGTATAACTGAATATTTATATTAAGATCGTTGTCCACATTGGAAACCCCGAAGTCTGTAACACCGTAAGTTCCTACTCATGCAATAACTCAGGTCTGCTAATTACCATTGCATCGGTGACGTACACAGAAGCAATGATGCTCTAATTATACCGTTGCTGATCCAGATTATACTAATACTGAATTAAAGGATGTCTCACAACTTCTTGAACAAATGCAGTTTCTCAAGGGTTTATAACTTGGCAGGAAATATACTCCTCATAGCTAAACAGCTTTTTTTAAACTTTTCAATATATATATTTTTTTTAGAAACTGTGCTGTTTTTAAGATACAGGAGTGTTAAAAACCATCACCAGGAAAAGCTGCTTTTTTGCACATTTTCAGAGTTAGCATTCTAGACCAACAATGGTAAATGTTACGCCTACCAAAATCTCTGCTTATTCCACATAACTGTGTTATAAAGAATGTGTATACCAAAATATGTATTTACATGGATAAACAATATGCCTTAAAGACTAGATATGCATTTACTTCTGAGATTGGATCAGCTTTGTGCCCAGTCTGGAGGTAAATAATCCATATTTCGTAGCCTGCCATGGGAGGTTTTGTTTCTTTCAAAAAAAAAAAAAAAAAGAAAAAAAAAAGTGAAGAAAAACATTCAGTTTCTTTTAAAATAATCTTAACTAATTTTAAAATTCTTGCATAAGCTGACATATGTGAGGAAGTTTAGGAAAAGGATGAAGTTTTAGCTCTAGCCCTGGTAGTGCACGGCCCCCTTTTCGGAGCTGTTCCAGCACCAGGCTGGGCCAGGGGCAGCCCCGGGGCCGAGACCCCCCGCGCGTGGTCACAGGGCCCAAGAGCTCGCTCGCTCTCAACCTGCAGCCACCTTCCCAGCCCAGCACCTTCTCCTTCCCTCCACCTCCTGCCCCTGGGGACACGGCACTGCCCATCCCCGCCTGTCCTCCTGCTGTGTCCCTGCTCAGCCTCGCCTCCGGAGCTCTCCAGCTTTCTCCATCCTGTCTTGGCCTGAGCCCCCATTAGCAGAATAAATTACATTTCCCAAAATTTAAAGTTGGAGGAAGGTGAGAGGGAGTGGACATCTTGCTGCTGCTGCCACTACGGCCACAGGAATTTCCCCTCATATCTTCCAAATATGAAAGTATTCATTATTCCTCCAAACCTTTTTTTTTTATGCTGCCAGATAAAAAATGCTTGTAATGATGATATATATTATATTTGGTATCTAGAGGGCAAAATCTCTTCTCTCCTAATGCACATCCATCCTTCTCTTTATTATTTTTCAGCCAAAACCGAAACACAATTCGCACATTACATGATGCGATTTATGTGCAATAACATCAGCTTTTCCACTTATCAAAACCATTACAGTCATAAGCACATAACTCCCATTAACCTCAGCGACAGCAACTTAAATGTGAACCACAAGTGAGAATAAACCTTAAAGATGTCATTTAGCAGCAGCAGCCTTGTTTTCTGGTATGTGTCTAATGGCGAGATGGCAGGCTCATTTCTCTCCTCCCCCAACCCGCCTTTTTTTTTTTTTTTTTTTTTCCTCCTGACACGAAAGTACACTTTTCTCTTCGACAGGGAGATTAATTCGGGTCCGAAGGTGTAGTCATTTAGATGTGTTTAACGTTCCTGACGCATCGCTTCGGGCAGCGGTGCTCCGTTGGGGCGTGCGGGCGCGAGAGGTGAAGTGTCCTGGGGAGCCGCAGCGAGCTGGGCAGGCTGCTCCCACTCAATGCTAATGAGACAGCTTCTCGTGGAAATTTCGGCTCTGTAGAAGCTACGGGAGGTAGCACGGTTCATTAGGCTACGAAAGCTTTAAAATGTTAAAGGAACTGGTTTTCCTCTCTCATTTAAGTGAATTGCTAAAAGCACTGGGTTGTTCTTCCACGGAACTTCAAATTCACTATTTTCTTCATTAACTTTGACCTTTTTACATCTATTACAATAAGAAAAAAAAGTTAACTTCAGAGTAAGCTACTGCAAACTCACTTCCCCCAGGCTTTTACAAAGCCTGAGAGCTTGGGCTGGGAAAGAAACAGATCTCGTTTGCCACTATTTCCTATACAAAAGGGATTTAGTGTTAAGGATCCTGAGGTCCTCTGAATCATTTCTAATTACTTTCGACAGGGCACGTGCATGTATGTTTTTCACCCCATGCTTATTGATAGCAAAAGGACAGAATGCCTGGTGGTGCTCCTGGCACGTGGCCCCTTCCCCATAGGCACAATTCGGGGCAATTTTTATGGGATGTTCGAGTAAAGCTTTTGAAGCAGCTGAAGACACAGCCGTGTGCTTTAGCTGTAGGTGAGCAACAAGCCCGATTAAAGAGAGCAATGGTCCCATCCCGCCTTCCTCCAGGTATCCCTAAAAAAACCTTTCCCAACCAAGCCTGGTTTAGTTCCTAAGGCTGCAAAGTTAAATGTTGTGACAATAACATAGCAGCGAAGTGTTTTGCCCTTTCCAGCCCAGCCCCGCTGCACTGCTGAGGCATCCACCACCAAAAGCCCTTCCATGTGTTGTTGTTTCCTCTTTTTTAAAGCAAAGGTGCAAGTAGTGTGCTGCTCTGCTGCTCTGTGCCTCATCTCATCAGGGCTTCTTTCCTGCATTATCTGACTCCCAGATCTGCTGTCACGGCCTTGCACGGGGTGCAGGGCAATGCCTCCCTTCTGCCACTGCCCTTTCAGCTCCTCGCTTTTGGCAGGTGGCTGGGACGAGGAAACACCCCGTGTTTCTCTAACAGGGCTGGTTTAACACACGAAGCCGAAAGCTCAGTGGTGGTTACCTGACTCAGCCAAACCCCGCTCCCTATGCCGGGCACGTAAGTGCTGCTGGCACCAGCGCGGGGTGCAGTGTGCAGGTCTCCATCCACCCCTTTGACAGGGTGTCACTTCTGTCGCGGGAGTCTGGATAAGTTTTCCAGCCTTTGTTTCAGTGCCTTAAGCACCTTTTTTGCAACAGACCATAATGTAAGAGAGTACGTTTTTTAAATTAATTTCAGAAAGTTAATCACCCCCAGCATCTTGGCTCCCCGAGCAGCTGCTCCCAGGCCAGACTTCACACCCGGCCCTCGGGAAGCGCGGCGGTGGCACGGTGGCTGCGAGGCCGCAGAGCTCTGCCCTTGTGATGGCTCTCGCCAGAGGGTCTGCCAGAAGGCACCTGGCTCTAATGAAAAACCTTGGCCGAGGGCTTTGACCTTCGATTTGAATGCAGAATTAGCACTCTGGTAAAGGTTAATGAACAGAAAGGGGTAGAGAGTTTTTGACTGAAATACTTCTGAAACGTTTAAACACGTGAAGGTCGCAGATCAGGCCCACTGCTGCAGAAAGCGCCTGCTTCCCCTCGGCACAGGAGGAGGAGGAGGGTCTGCTGGCATTTGGTGTAGAAATCTTCCCAAGTGATTAGGCTCTGAGCTCTTTTCACCTAAATATAGATTCATTCACCTAAATATAGATTATATCCCTGCATCCCTGCCGTGCCTGCTGCACTGTGCCTGGTCCCCTGGAGGTGACATTGGCCCCACAGTGAGCTGGCTGCGATCGGGCACAGCTCCAGTAGGCCCTCCTCGCCTGCTGGGCAGCTTCGGGGCGCTGGGCTGGCAGGGGACGAGGTGTGACCCATGGGCCCGTTGTGTTAGCTGCCCAGCTTGTCCCACAGGCAGGCTTTGGGGTTCTGCTGGTCTCGGCTGAGACCCCTGCAAGGACAGCGCGGGACTTGTCCTTTACTGTCTAAATGTGTTTGCTTTTCTGATAAACTGTGGTCTTGAAATGCAATTTTTTCCTTGTTTCTTCATCAAGTTGATGGTTGTGAAAAGTAATTATTTTAGCATATGGTGAAATGTGCAATTATTACTGCTAGGCTCTTCATCTAAGACAATCTGCATTAGCATGGATTGCCTATGAGCACTGACAACAAGGGGGTCAGCCAGTTCAGGCACAAAAAAAACCACTCTCCCCAAACAAGTTCTTAATTTCTAATTCCTGTCCCATCCAAAACCCATGACACCATTGTGGTAAATGGCAAATAATAATGGTAAATACAGGGATGGAGTCTTAAAGTGAATCACAACAGCTAGCTGTCATGGGCTGTTAGCTTAATAATTGCTTTCAACTATTGTGTTCATTATTTCGATTATTAAGGCATTTTGCCTACAGGTAATGCTCACACTATTAGCAAAACCTGTGACTTGTGAAAAGTTCTTTAATGTTGCAATAAATCAGAAGTTCTTTGGGAAGAACTCCTGCCTTCTTCCCCTGGCACAGGCAGAGAGTACGGGGCAGAAACTTACCCCCCGAGGGGCTGAGGCCAGGTACCCCCTCCGGCTGTGCAGAGGTGCTCAGTAGCACCCAGCCGCTCATCAGGCAGTGTTTGGAAGGGTTAGTAAGATCAAATTAAGCATAGGAGAAAAAACACCCCATGGTTTGTATTTGTTGAAGGCAGAGAGGCACCATTTTAAAACAAAAGCCAAGTCTCCTGGAGGCAATGAGCCAAATCTGTGTGTAATTATCATTTACTTTTCAACAGAGTATTAGTAAAATAGCTCAAGTTGCAGCACAGCCATCATGCCCAGTTTAGAAGAGGTATAAGGAATATGTATTTATTCCATAACAGAACATGTTTCCACTCGTCCATGCGATGGCACCTCCTCTGTCACCAAGGCAGACCCCTTATGGGGTCCGTGCCAGGGGCTGAAGGCGAAGCCCCTGACCCCGCAGGCTGTTCTCCCCAGCCACAGCCCTGGCTTGTGCAGAGTGCTCTTTGCAGGGGCCATGCACTTTCTTCCAGAAAACCAAACCCCTTGCCAGAACTGACAGGTTTGAGAGTGGGTGACTGAGGAGCAAAGAGCGGTGCCGTGCTTAGGCAAGGATGGCTCAGCCCGGCCCAGGTTGGTGCCCCAGGCAGGTGCTGCCCAGCTGGGCAGGGGGCTGGCACCCAGCACGCAGCTCAGCGCCAGCCCCTTCCTTCTTTTTCCCCCTAGGACCAGCTGCTGCTTGTCGGCAATAGCATCCCAATGTCAGGTCCATGCCTAAGGGTGGCTGTCGTGGTCCCCTGGCAATCTCTGTGATGGATTTGTCAGCTTAACCCCCGGCGCTGGGAGGCTCACCCAGCAGCGCTGTCCCAGCCCACAGGCACCTGCTGTCACCTCCTGCGCTGCTCCAAGGAGGGGGCAGCTCCCAGCCCTGAATCTACAGCAGATATGCAAATGCACTTAGCAAAGCGCTCCCGCAGATGTTCTTAATTAAAACAACCCAAACCCACATAAAGTAATAACCCAAAAAACCGCCTCACCGCTCTCATATGTTCTGAATCACTGCTGCAGAATACTACAGGAATATTATTTTTATAAGAGTAAACCATTTGCTAAATAAGCCACCTGTTAAATAAACACTCCCTCTCTCCAAATATTGTTGTTTTGTTTTCCAGACTATGCACAATCTGGATTTTTTTGAGATGAAAAAAGATAATCACTAAAGAAAAAAAACTGTATTTTGACTATTTGAAACTATCCATCTTGTGCGCACATCTGCTCCTTTGCAAGCTGGCAGAGCTCTTACATTAAAAGAGAATCGTAGGTACTTATTCAGCCAGGAGCTAATGAATTTCCATCATCACACCATGGCAGTCTTCACTTTAACTTCTTCAAGCCTCAAATTGTTTCTGATTCACCTGGCTTGACTCGCCAATAGAGGTGTCTTCTCACAGGGACAAATCCTGAACCAAGATTGTCTTAGCAAAGTTGACACGGGAGCAAGAACAGAAGGCAGCTCACTTTCATTGGATCCCTTTTTCCATGCTCCCAAAGCCAAGTTCACCATTATCCCACCTCCAGCCTGTCTGTACAGGAGCACCCTGCTGTGCACAGCCAGCACACAGCTGCTCCTTCAGCTGCCCCCTTCCCCTCCCGTCAGTGGGTTGCTTCCAGAAAACACCCGGTTAGTCATACTGAATGCATGTCCCCACAAAATAACCACACACACACACACACACATTAAATAGCAATTAGTTAAATAAAACATTGCATCTGGCATCTTTTCTTCAAGCAGTGGACAGCAGCTCCAAGCTTCCTGCCATCTCCTGGCACCACGCTGCTCCATCCTCCAGCTTGGTCTCGTTGCACCTCTCTTGGGTCACCTCAGAAACGAGAACACTCAACTCTTCATGCTACATAGAGAATAATTTTATTCTGATCCTTAAGGTGCTGTTTAGAGCAGGACATAAAAGGCTACAGTGAAAAAGTGAAGGGAGCAAAACCAAGCATAAAGGAGAGGGCTTTGGGCCACGGCAAGCAGTGAATCCCAGGAGCCAGCTTCGCTCCTGCCAGGGTACCCTGGGCTGCAGCTGATCTCCTCTCTGAATCAGCTGCAGGAGGTTGCTGTTTGAAGGGTTTGGAGTTCACTTTTGAAGAACTTCTCAGAAACTAAGATTCAGAGTCCTAAAAGCTGCAGAATGGGTGTCTCCGGGCACTGTGTGATGTCCTTCCTGATCCCAGAGGAGCACTTTCCCACTGTGGGAAGTGAGGCCTTAGAGATGCTCTTGCCCACACCCTGTTATCCAGCCTGACACAGACCTGGACCCAAAAGTCAGAGTGCAGATCTCTTGGGTGTGTTGTGCTTAGTCTGGGCTGAAATAGGTGCCGATGGCATGCAAAGCAGTCAAAGCAGTCCCGTCAATGTTTCTTCAAGCTTCACTGGTAAATGTGTGGCCAGAGAGATGCTTATCATCTATTGCTAATGCTGAGAACTGGTTGCAAGAAGCCACATGCATTCTGTGTGTGTGCAGTTGTTTACCAGGGATTTAAAATGGCTTTAGCTGATTTTGTGTCCTCAGATCTGAAAATAATACCTAGTTGTCACAAATAATTACGCAGCATAGACAGAGGCTTGCAGCAAGTTTGACATCCTCATCTGCGCAAGTCGTACTTGCACGAAGTCCGGTTAACTTGTGAGCCTACTTGTGCATGCTATTACACTCCGTGAATAATGGTACCTGATATCTGGCCCATGGAAACCTCGCTGATTGGCAGTAAAAGCTGGGTAGGTGATCACCTAAGTGCATAAAATGTGGCCATAAAGATGCATCAGCATTATGAGTTCATATAAAATTGCAGGCACAGAACTGGACAAAACTGCTTTTCAAAATCAGCCCCATTATATCCTGTTCTTTTCCACAGAGAGCCTTTGTGATAATAATCCTGCTGCTATTTTGCATGTTCACACATATTTTCTTGCTCTTTGACACTCAGCACCTAGCAACTTGGCTCGTTCACCTTTAGCTGATGTTTTTCCCATGCCTTCTGAACAACACAGCAGCAAAATCCTCTATGCAAGTCTCACACTCTGTCCATAAAAAGAAGCCTTTTCTTCCAAGACAAGTTCAGTTTTCACCCAGCTACAGGCTCGCCTATATCTTTTAAGCACTAAACCACGTCAGGTTCTGATTTTTTCTCCAAGAGCTTTTATACATCTTGACTCTAACGCAGATTCTTAGAAAATTTCACAAAGGTTTTATTACTCATTTCACTTTGAATGCAGCTCACAAATTAATGGTGCCTGTTAATTAGGCAGCTAACCTGGAAAAAAAAAAAAAAAAAAAAAAAGTAATGCTTCCCTTTTGAAGGTAATCTGCTGTAAAACACATGAAAGAGTTGAGTCAGATTTTAATAACTAAGAAAGCCTTTAGCTTTGACATATGAACCAAGTAAGCCTGCAGTGCCCCCCACGTACACACACACACACACAGCCATGCCCCAGCACTCGCCCCCCTTGCCAACTACCTGGTACTTGCAGCACCAACCTGCTTGGCCCCAAACCAGTAAATGCAGTGTGCAAGGACAATGCGGCCAGTCCCACCCACAAAGCATCCAGAGCAGGCTGCTGCCCGCTTTGCTGCCCAGACCCGCATGCCTACTGCATGCCATGCAGCCCTGGCAAAAACTCAGCACCAGACCTAACTGCAAATGGTGCAAAATACGGTGCAGGTCAGGTACTGCCTGATAGGTGAGCAGCACAGAAGAGCCAAAATAGGCTGCCAGCTTTTGAAAGACTGCAGTCTTTGATAATTAGCAGGGAAGAAAGGAAAATGTTTTGCATACCTGAGTCTACATTAAAGCACTAGTGCAAAAAGAAGTTTATTTGGAAATATTGCAATGGCTGTTAGGAAAAAAGAAAAGAGAATTGTATCCATGTAAGACAGACCCTTCCCTTACCTCCCCATCTCATCCTCTTCCATATAAAAATCCAAGATTTGTTTCATTCAAAGAATAGACTTTAAATTTCTATACTCGTGTCAGGGCAACATTAAATATTAAAGCAAGATATTAAAATTTCAGAGAAACTAAATTAAACCTGAGGTATTCAAAAGTAAGTGTTCCTGAATATTTAATACTAGAAATTTCATAATTAACTTTAGAAATCTCTCATATTAAGAAAATGAGGATCTGCCTAAAAAAAATGTGACCACAGCTGTGACCTTCCAGGGGGCTGTGGTGGATGCGCTGAGGCACAGAAAGGTGCGCGATGGCTTTGCTATGGAAGAGGCTTGGATTTACTAGGAATAAGAATGAGGCTGGAAGCAAAGTAAACCAAAGGTGGATTGATTGGGTTTATGTATCTCTGCAAGCAGGTCTTTCCTCATTACCCATGAAGTCAGGTAGGGGCAGGTACAGGTGGGCCTCCTGCTAGTGTCTGCCAAAATTCCCCCAGCTGGCCTGCTTTGTGTCCCACCATCATAAAGCCTTTTGCAGCGTGCCTCTCCACTAACATGTCTAACATCTGCTCCAATATGCATATAAAACTGGGGGAGAGATTCACATCAACACATGAGCTGGCCTAGTACTTAGTGTAATGGAAAAAAAATAAGGTGGGAAAAAAGAAAAAAAAAGCTGCTTGATGGCTGTCCCCGCACGGAAGGGTGCTGCTGGTGTGGGGACACTGCAGTGGGTGGCGAAGGGCTTGTTCTCCTCCACGCATCCCGAGCAAATCCTGCATGCAGCAGCTGGCTGTCACCCTGGGTAGGTTTCGGATCAGCTAATGCATTAACCCAGTGCTTGCTCAGGCTCACTTGCCCAGCTGAGCTGGATGCCCAGGCACAGGCCATTTTTTTCTCCCTTCACCTGAGATCCCAGGGCTGTGAAATAGCTCTAGTTATAAAATGGTTCATAGAGATTTAAAGCATCAGAATTTATTATTCTAATGTCTGCGTCCCACATGCATTTTTATAAACGGAAAGTTGCTTTAAATCAATGGTATGCCAAATTTTTAGCTCTCTCAGAGAATTTGAGCATAGCAAACAAGGCCAGTGATTTACAGCACAGCCTGCACGTGGCCAGAAGTCCTCCAGGTGCCATCACAAGCAGCCAGCTCGTACGCTGTGTGCTAAGGCTGTGGACTGAGTGATTGTGCCTCTGCTTAAAACTGCATAACTAATAGTACAATTAGCAGCACTCGTAGCAGAGACTGTGCCACGGCTTATGAACACTGTGTTCTGCCTCTGCTCATCCTACATCCATAGAAAAAGGTGATCTTTTCATCAAAGTCTCTTGTATCTGTGGAAATCAAGTAGAATTCACTGTGGATGGAATAGAGAAAGTTGGTGGATTCATTCACTGGATGGGTCTAAATGCCATCCCCCTGTAGAACATTACCCTGCAGTAATGGGCAGAAGAAAACCAGTAGATTCACTGGTACAGGCAGTAATTTGACATGGTCAAAGCAGCGCCCTTGGGACCTGGCCACAGCCACAGCCCTTGCCCTGGTGCTCCTGCTGCCGCTGCACACTCAGGCCCCCGGGAGCAGGGCGAGGAGCACCCATGGTGAGCAGGCCCACGACAGGCAGCAGGCTGCAGGTCACGCTGTGCTGGGCACCACGGGCCATGACTCGTTATGGTGGCTGCTAATTTGCACGACTCATTTGGAGAGCGCCGCACGGTACGATAGCGGAACAACACTCACTCCCAGCAAAATGTCAGTTTATGGATGGAGGGGAAGAGAAGGGGCTTGAAGAGATAAAACCATATACTGACAAAACAATAAAGGAAAAATCAATCTTTATGACAGATGAGAAAGGAGATTTACAGTGTAATCAGAAATCACAAAGAGATTCATGGCTTGCCAGAACGGTATCCAGGCAGCATTATTCTATAGAAGGCAACACAATCGTGCTGGCAAGATCTGTTTGCTTGTTTCTGAACAAATCTCTCAGCACGTTCTGTTGAAGTGGGCTGCTACAGGCACAGATCTCAGCACTTCATCTGCACGGGCATGTGTCTCCTTTCACTAAGCGCTCGGCTCCACAATCCTTTGGCTTTTCCAATGCGATCAGCCGGCACAGAACATGCACTCCAAAAATTGCCCGAGATAAGGAGCCGCCCCGGCGGGAGATGCAGTGCCATGTAGCCTCCTCCTCACACAGCCAGAGCAGCAATTAGAGTGAAAATCAAGGCAGACCCGCTCTGCTAATGATCTTCTGGCTATCAGGTGGTTGTATTAGTTCTGTTTAGTTTGATCTAATGTCTTTTAGATAAGGTCGAAATGACCAGTCAGCTAGCCTTCAAAGAAATCCTGATCTATAAATTTAATACCATGTAAAGCTTATACTTCAACCTAAACCAGCGTAGATTGCTTGGCATTTTTTATCTAAAAAGCAAGAATCACATAGCAAGACCCTTAGGTGATTTAATCATCCAGTTACAGCAGTGAAAAAACAAAATCTCTCTCTCTCTTTTTTTTTTTTTTTCTTTTTCTCCTCTAAAACCTCTTCTTATTGTATTACTGATGTATATCGTGGCCTTCAAAATCTGTTCCTTCCTGTCACCAGAATTAACAGTGGTCATTTACAGTGGGTAAATTGGTTTGCCCCTGTGTATCTATGGAAAGGGTCCTCAGCATGTCCAAAACCTGAGCTTGGGCAATCCAAGTTCACCAGATCTGCTGCTGGGTTGCACAAGTTCTTGTAGGAGGTGCAATTAAGTCTTGGCATGGGGCATTGTTTCATTTTGGCTATGTCTTTAATTTGCATCGCTTTGCCCTGAAGCCGAGCAAGGCAGCCTGGCAGCCCCTGCTCGCTTCTGCGCTTGACTTTGGGGAGGCCTGGCAGACTGGGCAGGGCTATTTCCCTACAGATGTGACAAATGTCAACTGAACGGAGAAATTAGTCATCACGTATGTCAGAATAGCTTCTAAAACCACCCTTTAGGATGCAAAAGGATCTGCTGAGGGAGATAGGACCGTCCGTGCTGGGACCTCATGCCCTCGCCTCGAGCCTTTCGGTGCAGCGGGGCCATGGGGGCTGTGCTGGGCCGCGGGTTGTGCTCCCAGGGCCTGGTCTCCTGCCCTGGTGCCTGCCTGCCGGTGCTCACAGCACCTTGACCCCGTGTGGTGCCAGGCGGCCCGCAGAGCCCCAGCTCTGCCCTGGGGAGGGGAGGCCTCCCTGCCTCCCTCTGCTCGGCCTTCGGATGTCCTCGGCACCAGCTACAAGGCACACACATTTCGCACTCTGCCCCCGAGCCCCGGCATCACAGATGAGCAGTGAGATACATCGACAAGCTCAGACTCAGTCAGGGGAAGCAATCCAGTCTTTTTTTTTGTCCCCAGCACCTCTTAGAACATCTCAGAGGTGTTCTGGTGTCAAGTGCAGACCTAGAGGGAGCACACAGGAGTTCCCTGGCAATATGCAGTTGCAAAACAAGGGTTAAACACAGGGGCAAGTCTCTAGTATGGATATAGGTCTGTAGGCCTTATCACTGGGTCAACTATGTAAAGAGTAATTGATGGAGAGCATCACAAAAGAACAAGTTAAAACAGGGACCCAGCAGACTGGTGGTGAATCTTCCAGTCTGTTCCCGGTTTGTCACCACTGACACCACCAAAGAGCCTTGGCTCTAATATAGTGACACAAGTTACATGAATGTCAACAAAATCATTAATTTGCACAGCACTATGAAAATGCATATCACTGCACACGGGATAAAAATGACTATGATACCAGATACAACATTTACATATTGTGGGGAATTAATTCATCCTTCATGCAGGTCTGCACCATTATGGCAATAAATCAGCTGTCTGATGAAGGCAGCAGCAATGAAAAATTACATGATCTTTTGGCCTACTGACTTGGTCAAGAAAATGACACAGATTGGAAACCGCATCGCACTCTCCCTTGGTCTCTCTCTCCCTTTGCTCCAGTGAAGCCTTGGCTGGTGCTCACAGTGCTGCCTTTTGTGTTTAGAAAGAGTCAAGAGCAGAAATCTAATCAGAGCAAAACCTTGAAGGCATCAGGCTTATGCCACACTGCTGCAAGTAAAAGACGACTGAATATGATCCTTAATTTTCCCAAGATAGTTTCAAAACAATGAGTTTATCATTTTCAAGCCAAGCCATTTGTTTATGCCCTTTTCTCCTTTGTTCTCAGATGGTGGGCAACCTGGGTTTTATTTTGCACAAAGTTCTTTTGCTAGTATTCATCCATAATCATCAACAAAATAACTTAATATATGTAGGCGACTATAATGACAGTAAATGCCGTGTAGGTGGGATAATATGTGCTTCATTGTCAATGCTTGCATGCTGAATTAAATACCCTATTCTGGTCAAATGCTAATACATTCTATGAGCACTTGCCTATAAACACATTTTTAAAATGTGGTAGAATACAAAGGTGATATGAATAATATATTGAAATAATCTGATATGTGTGAGTTTAAGAACTGGTGTTTTTCTGCAGTGCGTTGCTTGGTACTGGCACTGAAATGATCTGCATGAAAAAAAGTATTCATAGTAATATCAATTCAGTCCTAAATACAGTACACCCATCAGGACTACGGTAGCATCAGTCCTCATCTATAAAGGATGTATTCTTTTCTAAATGGACTCAGCCACAGCTGGCTGCTCAGCTGGTGCTAGAATTATGTAGCACATTACACTTCGACTTCTGATGAAAACCTAGGTGAGGTACAAAACAGGTGGAATTTAAATTTCTGCAGATCCTTAGAATTTAAAGCAGCTCAGACCTCAGCAGCACTTCTATCTCAAGAACACCTTAAAATCAATGGCAGCCTTTGTGCCTGATGGTATTCGGGTGGTTGGTTTTATGCTGGTGCTCAGTGTTGGGCCACTGGACAAAAAAGTGATTGCAATGACGTGAATCATCTGGCAGACAAAGTGCATAGTAGCTGTAAAGACTTTGTGTGTGAAGCTTTTATTGGATTCAGCAACAGCTATAGGGGCCGGGCTAGGGAAAGACAGCAGACTCCCTGTGGGAACAGAGCACCCGGTGCCCTGGGGTCTCAGCTGCAGCACTCCTGGCTTGCCTTGGGATGTGTTTGCCATTTTCCCGAGATACCACCCGATGTCTGCAAAGCCAAAGAAAAAAAAAAAAAAAAAAAAAAAAGTTAGGGCAGGGACAGACCAAGCCCATGGTCTGCACAAAGCAAAGGGACAGCCCATGGGACTTTCTGGCAGCCTGGTTGCACCGTGCTGTCCCGTGCAGGATGGGCACATCACTCTGCCTGGCCACAGACTAGGAGCAGGGGGGCTGCGAGTGGGGCTGGTGAAGGCAGGGCCATCACGCTTCTTTCCTACTGTCAGGAGCAAGGTGTGCCTCTCGTCCTGCACTGGTCTGCTGGCCACTGCCTGCCTCTGGGGCCTGCCCGGCTGTGCTCCCACTGGCAGGCGTCAGCCGACAGCAAGGTAACGAGGGCTGGGGAGAGCCTTAGCAGAGCTGAGGACAGCTCTTCCAGCACTACCATGTGCTACCAGCCTGCAGAATGCCGAGCACGGGACTGGCAGCCGTACTAAACATGCCACAGGCTGATCAGCTTGATTGTTTATTCACTTCTCTTAGATCAGCGGATGTAAAATAGATTGTTCCTCATTACAGAGTCAGGCTTTTCAATTAAAATGTATAATGCACTGAACTGGGAGTATATGTATTCCGAACAATCAGGTTCAGTTCGACAAGAAATAAAATGTGAGCAGTATTAGCTTGGTATAGCCAAATGTTTCTGCGGTTTCTGCAGCGCCCAGCCCCGTGATGCATGGCACAACCTGGCAGGGCGCTGCAGTGCAGACCTGGGGTGATGTGCCCCTCACTTTCAAGAAGTATTGCCTCATCTTTGAGAGCCCGTAACTATTGCTTATTCCGTCTCTCTGATACACTTTAGATTTTTTTTCTCTTCTGTTTTACATTGCAGCAATCTGGAAACCTAGGGATACCATGTTGTATCGATGCCTTGAGTACAAATGCCCCAGGTACCAGTGCATCTAGCTGATGTTTTAATTACTCTCCTAATACAGCAAGGATTTTAAAGAGCAGTAAACAGCAGTGCCCTGAATTAATGCCTTGCTTCTGGGTTGTCTGTTTTTCACAGATGCATTTTCCTTAGTGATCCGGAGCAAAAGGCTTAGTACATTACCATTGCATAAGACAACTTAAAAGAATAAATAAGTCCTGCAACACAGAGCTCAGTATTAAAAAGACAATGTGACAATAATGTCTGAATGATACTACATATTTTAGAGCTATAACTAGATTAGGAAAATCAAAGCACTTCTTGACAAGTAATGTAAATGGGTATTTAAGGTGATCTACTACAAACTACAAATCAGTTCTGGCTTTGTGCTGAGTGCTGAACAGTGAAATTGGAATAAATATAAGAATTCTGCTGCATTAATAATTTGATCTGAAAACATACATGTATATATAATATGCTCAGTGGTTGCCAAGTGAGGACCATGACTTAAAATACAGATTTTGTTTAAAACCTTTATCTATCTAGAAAAAAAAAAAAAAATAGCAAAGATATAGATCCTGACCCTAAAAACAAGAAGGGAGAGGCGATGTTCTGTGTTGGTGATTTACTGCAATTTTTGCTCACTACGCTTCCTTGGGTCTCTCTCATGCCTACATGATACAGTGCCACAGATCATGAGAACAGGTTGTAGATGTCTTAGGGCAGCCCACAAGTTGCAGAGGTTGGGGTGAAAAGCAGAGAGGCATCCTCGGGAGCTGTGGCAGCGTGCTCCCCATGATGTCAGGGCGCTGCTGAACGTCCCTTGGGACGCACGGAGACAGGAGGAGTTGGGGCTGGCAGTCCTGGCTCGGAGAGGGCTCTGACAGCCACAGGGAGAAACAGAGGTGAAGATGTCATGGGGGGACCAAACCAGATCTCTCTGTGCTGTGAAATAGATGAAATTTGCACAACCCAGGGAATAAAACACTATTTTTCATCCTTCTTTTCAAGTGGAACTCTGCCTGTAACGCTGCAGAGACCCCAAATGTCCATTAGCAATTTGTAGCTTCAATAGCTGCCATTGGAGTTGCTTTATGCAATATAAAGACCAAGCTCAAAGTGTCGTGTTATTTAAAAATAAATAAATAAAATCTTTGCACCAGACCAGTTCTAACATGGCTAATGCCCAAATAATTCTGACCATTTCAAGGGTGCTTACTCTTAATTACAAACTTTTACTTTATTTACAAAGTATGCCACACTTAATTGCATGTCTTTCTAATATCTCTTGAAGCAAATGCTAATCTGGTAGACCTAAAAATGAATGCCTCACTAGTGGAATTTGGAAATATAAAGCAACTGCAATGCAGATCTGCAAAATGTTCTGGAGTGCTTCTTGGAGGAGGAGCTGAGGTGCATCGCTGCCCATGGACTCAGCTGGTCACAGGAACCGAATGAATTACGTGAACCTGCGATGGCCTTGAATTTTCTCATTTGTTTCAGAATTAGCTCTCTTTTCAGTCTAATGTCAATACTTAGTGTTTGAACTCTGATGGGCTGGTTTGCTAATTATCATCAGTGTCTTTTGTGAAGCAGCTTACCCAGTCTTTTAGAGCACAATTACCAGCCTGTTTCAGCAGACAGAATGCCTGCAACATTTTACATGCTGAAAATAAATACATAAAATATAATAAAGTAAGATTTTTATTAGTAACATACTTCTAGGGAAGAGTATAAAATATCCATTAGAAACCCTGTTAACAGTATTGGTCATTATGACAAGAGGGAAAATAGCTTTCTTAGGGATTTGATTTCTTTTTTTCTTCTTAATGGATACTACCCTTTTGCTGTCACCAGTAGACAATGTTGTCTATTAACATTTACTCAGCAGTTATCATTTTTATATTTCTTCATAACCACAGCAATTCAAATAATGTTGTTGCTCTACTTCTGTCTCTACTTTGATAAATACAGATAACGATCTGGCACCAAAAATGCCCCCACTCTCATTGACATTGCACAAGTCACCAGGTACGGTAATTTGGCTAATTCAATCCTGTACCATATTATTAATAATAATAATAATACATTTAACATCATCAAATAGAGTTTTGCAAAACAGTTGTTACTCAATTTTTCTTCAACAAAATCTGGACACCTTGTGTCAATTGGACAAGGGACCTTGTGTCAATGGGACCTCTGCACAGGGTGGTCTCTCTCCAGGAATATCATATTGGTGCCTGCAGGAGCCTCAGCTGAACACGGCTGTTGATGCATGGCTTCATTCTGTAAGGACAGAGCTGGGAGAAAATAGTTGTATTAACAGGAGGCTCAAGTATATCCATTTAATATTTCCATACTGTATTTAATTGACACTCTGTGTGCGGTGCAAAATCAATTACAGTGTAACACCAGATTTAAATACGATGTCAATCCAGCTACGCTATTGCAGTTTGGTTTGACCTCTGTGAACCAGGGGCAGGCTATGTTAGAAAGCAGTGAAGCAACAACCATCTCAGACTTTTCCAATTAAAACTGGAATAGCAAATTATTAAAAGGGTCTGCATTATTTCTAACTGTGAAAAACATACAGCAGATAGGATGAGTTCCATAAGGGGTAGCTCAAAGCTCATTTCTAGGAGGAGAGGAATGAATTAGGAACACCCATGGATGCAATAAATCTGCCATAACGTACTTACTATTTTTTCTTACAGAGCAGGTCTCATGTATCACAGTATGGTATATTTTGTATTATACCCTGGGCCCAAGATGTTGTCGTATCTGTTAAACTGGTCTGCATAAAAAGTTAGGGTACAAACTTGACATTCAAAGCTGAATCTTTCTGTCAGCATTTAATAGCTTTAAAAAGCTTTACAGATAAAACCCAATCTTAGCTATCAAGCACCAGCTCTTGATTACACAGTTCTGTAAACAAGATCAAAGTAAATTCATGAGCAAAATTACTTTCTGTTGTTAATGCCTCTTTCAAAAAATTAATACAGTTGATATAAGAATTGACACAGGTTACAAAGCTAAACCCCATTTTAAGCCATGTGCAGCAGCTTCATCATTTAAATATGTTCTCATGCAGTATATCTACAATAAATAATTTGCTTACCATGGCAAGTCTTAATTTTTAATCTAATGAATGGATATCTCATATATGCTGACTTTGATCCTCAATCTCCCGAGTCCCACGCACACGTGGCCTTTGTTTTGGCAGGTTTGACACGTTTGACCTTTACACTGCCCGAGTTTGGTGTTTAATTACCAGGCGGTACTAGCTGGGCTGCAGAATGCAATCACTCGCTAGTAAAACCTGCATGCAGAGTGATGCTGCACACTGTGAGATTTGGCAAGTGCTGCTCAGTAGGACTCCTCTTGCATTTGGGAAATCACTCAGCAGAATTACAGCTTTTGATGGCAAAGCTACTTAAAAGCAAATAAGGTCAAAAAAGCATTAAGAAGCCTGAAGGGAAAGCCTGGCATTATTCATCCGTTCAGAACATAAAGCTCCTGTGTCAACTGCGAGCAGTTACAGTAAACATTTGTACAATACTTCACCTACGTAAATCAGATTAATGCTAGCGAATGATTTCTGCTTGGTAATGTGATGACTTCCCTGCGAATAATGGAAGACGAAAGGGTGGGTGGAGTGCAGCACCACTCCCAGGCACGTCTCCCCTCATAGCACGACCAGCAGCAGTGCCATGTCCCCACTCGGGGCTGCAGGGCATTGCCTCGCATGGAGGGGTGCTCCCTGTACCCCCAAGAGAGGCTGCGGGGTTGGTCCTCAGCTCTCATGCTTGTGTGGCACAGCCTGTGAGAGCCCCAGCTGGATGAACCCGAGGAAGTGAGAATTGAAATAGTGCTTATTAAGATGAGCCTAAAAAAAAACAAAAAAACTGTGGAAGGAACACAGCATGGGGAGAGCTGGAGGCTGCCCCTGAGAGGGGCATCCATTTTGTATACAGGTGACAAATGAAAACAGATGCTTTTCCATTAATTTTAATATCTTAAATGCTAAAAAGTCTTTTTGCAAAAGACCAATATAGCTTTTATTACACAATAAGTTACTGGAACCTCAGTGTTATTTTGCAAATATAAAAACTATTCTTTCAAAAAGAGTATTTTAAATGGAACCTGCCAGGTGTAATGTGTGATGTTATAGCTGATGACCCACAATTAAAAAAAAAAAAAAAAACACCTTATTAAAGTAAGTGCAAAATCAAAATGGAAGCACAAATCCCTTTATCGTAAGACCAAAAGAAAAGCTCTAACTTTTGGGAGTTTGACTCACAGACCATATGGCAGAGGTGTGCTAGAGAGCACCGCCAGGTGACTCTATCAGTAGAGCTCTTCCTGTAGATCTGTAAATACTGTACATAATCCCCAGAATTTCCATGCAAAAGCAGATTTTCCCTTTGTTGCGCCAGTGCTGGCTTCTCCATGACAAATTCTGACACCTTTGAGTGAGGTATGTGCTTTTGTGCAGCAGGACTTTTTACCTGGCAGCATATTCCCAATCCCCAGCCGGGTTGCTTTGCAGAGCTGCTCTCTAACCACGTTTGCATGTACAGGGGAGCCATGCACATGTACAAGGAACTTGCAATACACGCTGTGTTCTGCTGCAGCTTCAGCTTTGCAGTCCTGGAACCTTCGTGGTTTAAGTGAAGCAAACCTTGCTGGGATTAGCATTGCAGAAAGTGGAATTAGGCCTAGTGTATTTATGGATGAATCTCCATCGTGCATTCCTGGTAAATGTTGGGCTTCCCATCTCATTTCCACTCTACAGAAAATGAGGAAGAACAATGACATTAAAACATGTAAAAGAATGAAATTCTGCCTATGAACTGAGGTGTCTGAATCTCATTCAGGGGAATAGTAAAAGAGACAGGCTAATACTAAGCAATTACAAAATGTTTCCTACAATCGACCTTATTGAATGAAATACATACTAGTAATCCAAAGAAAGGAAGGGTGCACTGCATGACATGGACTCAGACTCAAGACATGAATTTAAAAAACCACAGAGATAATTACATGCATTAAAGTTATCCTCCACACACACCTTAAGTGTAAAAGAAACCATTATTTTTCTATACTGCCCCAAACCTCAGCTTCGTTTAGGTTAGGCAAATTTCTTCTAATATTATTAGTAATCAGACCAAACAAAAATCTGTCATGACAATCTACTCTTGATGAATTTCACAACTGTGAACTTTTAGCTGAGGTATTAGCAAATGTCAGCAAACAATGCTCTATTTTATTCCAGAACAACTACGATATCATATAGATAAAAGAAAAAACTTCTGCCCATATTTGTGCCTAGGCAGCTTTCTCACAAGTAAATTGTTGCATAAATTCCAGAGTAAATCTAAGAATAATGCTGAGAGCAACTTGAAATGCTTCAGTATAATGTGCCACTCGCATCATGTCAGAGCCGGATTTCGCATTATGGATGATACCCATCACACCTTTATCTGTCTTCTGCTGATGAAATTTCTGCTGTGAGTCAATGTACAGCATCCGTGTCAAAAGATCAGATATTGTATTTGTTTGTTTTCCAGCTTGCTTATAGCTGATAACAGCATAAGCCAAGTGAATCCAAGGAAAAATAATTCATCACAGTACACTGGTCACCCTTGCACTGCCACAAAAAAAAACATTCCCGTGCCTAGTGTGAATCCAACTGCATCAAATTCTGCTTAAACATCATCAATCAGCAGCACAGAAAGCACTTTTCTAGAGCTCCTGTAGGGGTTGATGGAGTGAAGCCCAACTGAATATATTGGCTTAAGCCCCAGTCAGGTCAGTGCATTTCTCAAAAACCAGACCCAACATTAAAAAAAAAAAAAAAACAATTCCTGCTGCACACACCTCAGCCTGGCCAAGTGCCTGTGCAGTGCTGGGCTCCGTGGGGGTCTCTCTTTCTCCCTCCCTCCCTCCAGCTGTGCCATGTCCCCATGGCTTGGCACCACGAGGCACCGCGTGGCTCGGGGATGTCGCAGCCCCTGTGCCTGCAGGGCCACTGGCCGCAGAGGAGATAAAGCCATCCCGGGACAGCAAATGCCTGGGTAACGGGAGATGGTTGAGTTACTTTTCCCTGTGTTCACGTTCCTTCTTTTGAGGATTGTATTTTATTCTAGAGTCAGGCTGGGGGTTGTACCTCGCGTTACGACCAGAAACATTGTACCTATATATTTATATACTGCTCTTTTTTGTTTGTTTCTAAACAAATCATCTCAAGATGACAGGATAGGGTGGGGGTTTAGTTTTTAAAAAGCGGTTTACAGTAACTAAATTAAACGGATGCCTTATTTACGAGGATTGAAGGATTTTTTTGAGGAAGCAATCCCTACTCCAAAGGTAGCCCAAGAAGCCCCAGCAGGGGACCCCTCAGCAGCGAGGAGTGGCAGCAGGCAGGACGTTTATGTGTGGAGCCCAGGCAAGGGGTGACAGCCCGAGCAGACAGAGATGCTGGTGTCTGAGAGGTGCCGGGGGGTCCAATGGTGGGGGCTGCACGTACTGGGGGCACCCAGCACCTGTGCCCGGCCCCCGCAGCAGCCCGGGGCTCAGCACCCAGGGGTGGCCCTGGGCAGGGGATGCAAGCCGAGGGAGAACCAACGTCACGCGAGCGATGCTGCAGTGCTAACGGATCCGTCTGCATAGCCGGGCTGATCTTGATATTTGCAGTGAAAGAAAGAGCCTCTTCAAAACTTAGAGAAATGTTTTTCCAAAGCCACTCGGTAACTTCCTTGTGACCTTACTACTGTACAATGAGTAGGAAGAAAATCATTTTGCCATAGGCCATCAGAAAAGACTTGGTTAGGTGAACAGCAGAACTTCTCCCAGGATTAAAATACAGTGACATTTTCTGTTTTTTGGTTTGTTTTTCTGTTTTGGTTTTTGTTTTTTAATGAGTTTAACCTGGAGTCAACAGAGTCCCCAATTCTTTCCAAATCTCAGCAACAGCCTACAGGGAAGAATATATTTATTTCCTGCATCTGTTCTCCAAATTAAATCAGAAAATGTTTATAAAGGAATAAATGGTTCTTGGTAGTCCCCGGGGAAGCTCTTATGGAAACCTGACATTATAGAGATGCTTGCTGCCAGTGATCTCTGTGTTGCAGCATGGCTGGAACCTTTCTTCACGGAACTTTTTTTCCTCCTTTTATATTGTACTAATTGTAAGGGAAATATAACACCACTGCAGGGTTAAAATCTGGTTCCAGTGAAGTCAATGGCAAGAATTCCATTTATTTCATTGGATCAAGGATTTCATTTCAGATGTTTATTGTGCTGTCAGAACAGGGAGCAAGCAGACTGCGTGTCTGCAAGGCACGCAGGGTATCTAGCAATCAGCCTTGGTGTTATATTGCAGAATCATTTGCGTTTGCTCCAGCATTAGGAACATTGTTCGAGGGTGTTTTAATTGCACATATGAACACAAAGGAAGAGTCAGTGTGCCATTAATACAACATTGATGTTTAGCACTTATGATAAAGCACCGTGTGGAACTATGATCAAATCTGACAAGTCCAAACTTTAAACGATGTACAGCATTTTATGATGCATGTAGTATTTTTAGTAGCAACAGACTATGACATTTGAGGGCTGCAGCCTAGTAGGATATACCAGTGTTTCCCGCTTCTATGTAATATTTTGTATGGGTTTAGAGAAGATGGCCTCTGTTGTGCATTGTTTGTGAAATGTTTCTTATCCCAGAGAGGTGTATGATGTAAAATACGTCAGTGAAAAGTGTATATTTTATGTGAGAGGAAAATACATTTTAATAAAGGTAAGCTTTGTTAGCTGTAAAAATGGCAACTGTTCAAGTGTACAGTAACTTCTTACTAATGTACGAAAATCTGTGATATTTTTGATTTGATTGTATTTGTATTGCCCAAATAAAACATTTTGGCTGTATTGTTCTTAACTGTTACTTTTTTAAAAAAGGGATAATGCGCATTTATTTCTCAAGAATGTGGTTAGTGATGGTGGCATTTAAGCCATGATGCTTTTCCTTTTACCTATTTTTTTTTTCTTTACGGGAAGGTATAAGCTAAAAAGTTACATCTGGAATTCCAGACAACATGAGTCAGCCATATCCAAATGTAAAACCACAAAAATGCCCATGCCAGAAAAGCAAAAGGATGATGAGACACCTTTATTTTATCAACATATATGGTAACTAAGTTCCTTTCAAAAACATCAGCAATAAAAGGATGCATCACCTGTCTAGACTGTCTGTTTGGGTGCAAATCTAATGAAAAGGACCCCCAGCTGCTCGGTTCCCAGTAAAATCAAACAGCAAGACACCTCTGGAGGCAGCATGGAGATGGAGGGCAGGGCGGTAGCAGGCTCTGGAAGATGACAGGGTGATCCCATGGGATCTGAAGCAGCTGGGTCCCAAACGAACTGAGCTGATGAAGTGTCTCCTCCAGTAACCTACCACACACGGAACTGCCATCATCTATCAAAGAGTTTTTTTAGAAGCGTCAGCTACATCAACCATGTTTCCTAGCCAACCCTGCCAAGCAAATACTCATGCTTCAAACGTTTCCGTGGAATTATAATAATAATATAATAATAGGCCTCATAAAACAACTTTCATTTCAAAAGGGTCTAAAAACACTTTAGAAACATTTGCATACTGAAGAATTGTTTCACCTGACGCTGAACTGCAGCTGCCTGCAGGGTGCAACAGGGCGACCTGGCAAGAGCGCAGAGCTCACGGCAGCAGTTCTGAGCCCGAGATGAAGATGTGACAATGACAGCACGCTGCTCGAGTGGGAGCTTGTGGCAGGGAGGTGGGAACGAGGCTGCTCACTGAGATCTATAAGACCCCAGGAGACGTGGAGCAGCTGCATCCCAAATGAGCCTGGCTTGATGAATTGATAGTTCAGAGGGAATTGAGGCAGGCTGAATACAAAAACTCACAGAAATTAGCACAGGATCTGAAGATTGTGATGCTACACTTCCCCAAGCAGTTGTACCTTTGATACACCACGTATCATAGCATTAATTATCTCCAGAAAGAGCTGCACAAACATGGTGAACATTACTTTTTCCTGTGGGGTGCCTGTGCCAAGCCTGGTGGCAGCGCAGCCCCCAGCACGGAGACTCTGCTGCTGCCTGGAAAAGATTTATCAAAAGCTGGGTGAGAACTCACATCACGCTAGTTCTTGGCCAAGCAAGCTGTTCACTGCTGTGGTATTCAAATATCCAGCTGTGATATCAGGCTTTCCCTTGAGATTTGTCCTCAAAATCTCAAGGGCTGGGGCTGGAATACAGCACCTCGTGGTGAGTGGTGCTGGGGGCTGTGGGGAGAGGCCCAGGGCTGGGGGCACGAAGCCCTCAGCCCCAGGGCCTGTCCCCCCATGGCCTGGGAAGGGCAGCCATGCTCTCTTTAGGCTTTTAGGCATGAATGAGTCTGATTTTCTTTGGAGCTGGGAGCACACCATGTACTCTGAGAAGCGGCTGCTCAGCACAGCATTTGGCCATGGCGATGCCGGTGTGCATTTCCTTGAAATTGTCTTGTTTCACTGAAAAAAAAAGTCTTTTTTACATCAAATTGCATGCATTCTGGCTGGACAAAGTCACACGGTTTGAGGTGTGTCTATAAGTGCGGGTTATGTGTAGTAGCTGAGGGTGGCTATTACACTTAGGTCCCTCTCTGGCTTAACTCCCATGAGGACAGCCGCTCACTCAGCCCCTTCGGAGAGGTCACAGCCAAAAGAGAATCCAGGTTTAGAAGAGGATAAAATCCAGAAGGCCAGGGGTACAGCTTCAAAGCAGGGGAGGTAGCTTTTACATGCAAAGCATTTAGTGCCACTTCGGAGCACACAGCCTGGAAAGCCTCACTTACAAACAAGTGCTTGGCCCAGGAGCCCTGCTGACAAAACCGACTGACCCGTGCTCGTCCCCACGGTGTGCTCGAGAAGCAGTCAGTCCAAGCAGGACAGCCCCCAGTAACGGGGCTTCCTCCGAGCACAAAAACACCCTTGCCACTGTGGTACCAGCTCCCATCTGCATTTTCTGCAATTACACCAAGTGCCACGGCTACGTGGTGGGGAAATGAATTGCATCGAGTGCTGAACCTTGCAACACTCCCAGTGATGGCATTACAGCACTCCCAAGAATTAATTTCTTTCTGTCTTCAGGTTAATGAGTTGAAAACAAAAATATATGGTCTCAGGCAACAACAACAAAAATATTTATCTAAAACGCACAATGTTTCCAGTTGTCAGATTTATTCCACTCTTTTTACAATGCTAATGTGTGATGCCAGGCTTCTTCTTTCAGGGAGAAGCACAAGGTTTATTTTTCCGGATCTGAGTCAGATGATGGCCTCATTTAATTGTTTGTTTTTCCCAGAGTGCATTCACCCTTACCTGCTGAATGGAGTCTTCTCAACTATGGGAAGGGAAAACAAATTGAATTTTAATCAAAGGGTTTCTATTCTGATCACTGCTGGTCTACTTTCACTTTATAGTTACCAATAAAATGTTAAAGAGAGTATCACCGGTGGATTTATTTTGATTGATTGCATCTGCCCACTCTCTTGCATTTTAAGGTACCTCATTACTGTACATTCAAGAATTGCATTTCTTAGCATGTTTAATAAGCCTTAAACTTTAGACAGCTAATTGGTTCAGCTGGCGTTTCTGTGCCTTAGCGGAAAAGCTAATAAAAAGAAGCACAAAAATTGAAGAATATTAATAGTTCTTACTTCGTAAAGATAAGCTTAACGGGCAGTTTATGCTTTAATTAATACATGGAAAGCAAAGAATGCTTAAAAAAGATAGATTACCATCTGAGTAAAGACTACCTTGCAATATTTTTTTTTCTATCCCCCATACACATTTAGGTATTCATGTCCCATATAGATTCTTTACCTGACCTTTCAGATTGTGAGAAAAAGAGAATTTGTACATTTAAATCCTATAGCAGTAAGAAATGTACAAGAACATTTTAAATGTCATCTTTCACAATAGGATCTTCTCTAATAATTATCTTTATTAAAATTAAAACATATTGTTCGATCTCCCTCACCACAATTATTTTCAAACAGAGGGACAAAAAAAGAGGCAAAATGTGTCCTGACAATTTTTGGTGGGAATAACTAAAATGTACTTCTTTGAATACCTCAGTCTATAGCAAGTTAATTGATGATAATATGTCACCAAAATATAATAGAGAATTTTGCTGCAAGATACTTTTAAGCATTTATTTTTTTGCTTCTTGTTTATAGTGACTCAATGATAGTGATTCAGTGACTTAGACTCTTAGTGACTTTAGAGAACAAGTCTTAAGAGGAGCAACTGAGGGAGCTGGGGTCGTTCAGCCTGGAGAAAAGAAGGCTCAGAGGAAACCTTATTGTACTTTACAATGACCTTAACAGAGGTGGTAGGAAGGTGGGGATCAGGCTCTTCTCCTAAGCACCAAGTGATGAGGGCAAATGGCCTCAAGTTGTGCCAGGGGAGGTTTAGGCTGGCTGTTAGGAGAAATCTCTACTGGAAGGTTGTGCAGCATTGGAATGGGCTGCCCAGGAAAGTGGTTGAAGGACTCAGAAAGGAGGAGTTATTAGCTGTGCACCTTGTCCTCGTTACAGCTGCAGCCCCGTGTCAAGTAGCCCAGGTGAAAGGAAACATATCCCTTGGTGTGACCAGGCATGAAGGGGGACACTCTCCTATAACCCATGCCACATTTTGGCTACAACAAACTTCCCACCTCTCCAGAAACACAAATCAACCCTCCCTCTGCTGCTGACTCCTGTCCTGGCCAGGTTTGCCACTGGCACCAGCTGACTGCTGACACCCAGGACAGGCTTTTACCAGGAGACCTTGCCAGAGCACCACTAAGAGATCAGATTTTCAAGAGGGAAGCATTTGGTTCTTCCTTTCACGTCAGAGGTAAGAAAATATTTGTATCTGGATAAGAAGTGACTCAGCAACCCACACAAGCCTATGACCATCCTGAGTGGCTAAGGCCAGTCCTCCACATCCTAACGCCTTACATACAAGGCAGCTGGATTCTGGCCAGCTTGCTGGCCAGGCCACCAGGGAAAAGCTTCCATTAGATTTGTTTCTAATGAACAGCCTGTCTGGAAAATGTACTTTCTTGCTTTTCCTCCCTGGAAGTGCCAACTAACATTTTTAATAGGATATTTGATTTGCTTGAACAAATGCAGGCTCCATTAGTCATTGTTGGTGGTTCTTGTTTTTTTCCCAGTGATAGGCAGTAGTAAATCCCACACTAGACTTCTGTGACTGTGTCTGATAAATGTTGCCTACAGCCCGAGTACTATCTTTCAACAAGCACAAATCTTGCTGCTACAGTGTTTTGTGTTCTTTCTTCCAAAAAATAAATATCTGCTGATGCCTTATGCTTCCCCCAATCTGTCCTTTCTTGGTAGAAAGGCTCATTTTTTCCAAGACACCTGAGCTGAACAGGTATTATTGCCTATGCTTTTAAAAAAAGAACAAAAACAACAGAAAACAAACTTTGTCTTTATTAGCTGACTGGTTTCTGAAGACGCTATGATGACAGTCACTTTCTGTAATACCGGTGTAGTCCTGCTACCAACCCTGCTATCAACACAATGGGCATAAAGTGATGCCTTGCGATATCTGTGGATCATTATACCTTCTTACATGCTGCCGGCTGGAAGTTACTGATGATTTCTGTCTACCATCTAATGCCAGAGATCACCTTTTCAAGGCATATTTTTTTTTTCTCTATTGCTCTATAGTTTTATGGACTGATACACACCAGGAAAGTTATAGAGGACAAATCTGCAATATCATAGCACTTCACAACTGAACAAATATGCCTCTTCCCCCTTCCTGCTGTGGAAGAGTTAGAGAAATGTCTTTTAAAAATGTGACCTCTCCAGATCAGTTTATAGCAGAAAGATCAGAATGATGAAAGTTCTTATTTACTGCAAATAGTCTTCTGGGTCTGTTTTGCAAAGAGCATGAATTTTCTGTACATTTGCGTCATCCCTCTGAACACAAGGCAGACATAAAACTTTGGCAAAAAGGGGCAAGTCCCATCGCTGTGGGTAGCGTGATGAGACAGTCCTCACAGTAAATCGGGCATGCTCCTCACGTTCCCAGGGCCCTTTCACTTTTGTTTTTTTTGGTGGCAATTTTCTTTAAAGGTAGTGCCTGAGCAGCAAGAGGATGCCCAGGCGCTGCCTGCAGCCTGGCAGTGGTGCTGGCATGGAGGTGAGTGCAGGCGGCTCCACCACGGCACGACCACAGCACCCTGCAGCACCTGACTAGCAGGCACAACTTTTCCAAATGACCTAATCTATGCATTCTTTCTCTCATTTAACACTTAAAATGAGTCCTTATCTTATGGATCAGTAATGGCTAAAGAGGAAACCAAAGCATCAAGCTATCTGGAAATATCTGAGGAATGCAACGTTACAAATGGGTTAGCTTTGTACCTCAGGAATAAATATTTTGTGTTTGTACCGACACTGCCAGACATCAGCAGGTATTTCGGTGAAGCTGAGTGTCAGACTATGATGCACAGCCCCACATCCCACAAGGTGGGTAAATGTGCCTGGAGGAGGTGGATGTTAACTCGCTGTGCTAACATTTGCATCTCATTTACATCTGGCTGAGGTTTCGCTGCATGGCTCCTCCTTACGCTACGCAGACGTGCCCCTGGTCTCCGAGGCTCCTGCTGCAGCTCCTGGGCCTGTGCTGGCAGAGACAGCAGGGACCTGTCACCGACGAGCTTCCCCAAGTACCAGTGCCTCTGCACTGCATTATTTATATATATATATATATAAGTTAAGCACTTGGTGCCTTTCCAGCCTGTAATTTAACACTTGTGTCACGGGAGTATGATGATAAGTTTCGGGGGCTGCACTTACCAGTATGCCCACTCTGCTCCTGCTTCACAGCCAGTAGATGTGGGAGTGCAGCAGACCTTGCCTGGCCGCCAAACACAGCGAGTCACCCTGGCATGGCTATCGTGATTCATGCACAAAGGTCGTTTCAAAGCAGGTTTTTATTTGCTACCATTATTTTTAACATTAAAACAAGACTGTTACTGAGTAATCTGACTGTTACTCATTGTTGATAGTCATTGGGAAATCTTTTTCACTTGCTAGACTGAGGAACCTAAAATAATAGGCTGTATTTCAGATATTGTGAGCTGCTAAATGTGTACTGTAACTCTTTAGCAGCTTTGGGAAAAATCAAGGCCCTGAAGGTAAGTGCAGCTGCAGCGCGCTCTGAGAAGCTGGCCAGTCCCCTCAGAGGGGAGGTCTCTGCCCCGTGATTCTTCACAAAAGCAGTTTTCATCAATTTTTATCTGTCCTGCATCAGAGATTATTCACAACAAGCATTCAGCTAAAGTCAGTAGGACTACCAAAGCTGTAGGTGTTCGCCAGATGTGTCTTAAAGAAAGCAGCAGTTGGAAGCAAGGAATGCCTCCTCATACTGACTTCGATTGCCCTGTGCCCTCTGATTGTCCGTGCCCTTCCTTGCTTTTTGTAAATCCGTTTCGCAGGTCGATGACCAAAGCTCAAACACAAGGCTGTCCAGGCAGCTGTCTCTTTAGAAATGTGCTCTCTGAATGCAGTGCAGCAAAAGCTATCTCCTGTGAAATCTAATTTAATACATTAATGTGGATTCATAAAACAAAGTCACACATTGTGCGAGCAACATTATTTGTGGCACTGGAATCTTACTGATTACAACAATATATAATACAGTGTCTATCACTGGGAAAAAATATAAAATCAGCTAATCCACAAGAGCAATGAAGAGAACAGGAACAATTCTGTCCTCCTTGAGCGTGGTAATTTTGTAATGGTCTTCACAGTCTCACTTTCTGAAGCAGCCAGTCTCTACTCATGTGGTAATCACTCGGGGAAGATTCCCTCCTGCTCTTTATTATGTGAGTGAAGCTGCCTGTTGCTGGTTCAGACCAATGGGATTATAACTCTTCAATAGTCCCAGCATGACACTAGCAAGATTTCAGCTTAATCCAGGGCCACAGTTCAGCCAGTAGCAACTGCTTCAATTTCTATTGCAGTTTACTTAGGCTTAACACCAGCAGCAAAGTGCCGCACCCTCCCTGCCTGAACATGATTAAACCACTTTCATGGCATTACGTGGAAAGTAAAATCCACAGCTTTCCCTTACGTGACTGTTTTACATAACATGGGCATCAACCAGGAGGAATAACACTGCTATTACTTAAGAAAAAAAAAAATAAAAGCTCTCAGAGTGCTTGCTGGCCAGTTGACTTATCGCCACTGCAGCTGCAGACATTTTCCTAAATGAGTCTCAAATTATGTATTTATATCACTTCTGGGCCCCGGCATAATGGGGCCAGATCTTCTACCTCTCTCCACTGCACTTTGTTTATATAGATCCAGGCCATTTTCCTCTAACTGGGGTTGGACCATAGCACTGATGTGCAGGCAGGTTTTGGATTATCAGTACCCTGGAAGAAATCTGCCAAACATTATACTCTGTGTGTTAATTACTTTCCCAAGATCTCTAATGTGCAGGCAAATGGTTCCCCCTGCTGCACTGAGCTATTCTTAAGTCTCCTCTAACCAAACACTTCTGTTTAATAGGCCATCCAGTGTAGAAGCACTAGTCCAGGGAAGTGTGTTAATTTATGGCAGGCTAAAGATACAGCTGTGCCTAGTTATATTTAGGTAGCCAAGGGGATAGTTTCTTTGCATTTATTCCCTTCAGACGTGCATTTTTATACTAAAACCACACATGATCTAGAACATAATACTTTGTCAATGTTCAGTGTCACCTGCCAGGAAAACACTGCATTTAAAAATATTCTCCAAAGTTTTTGGAATCTGTTCAGCAAGTGCTAAATTTATGAATTCTAGAAGCAGCTTTTGTGATCGTACTGAGAGGTGAACTTGGTAATGCACAAAGATACGATTGCGGGTCTGCAGAAGTCCCGCAGTATCTGTCTCAAACTCAAATCAGTTTAGCAGCTCAAATGTGAGGCATCTGAGTTTGGAAATTTTTCCCAGACAGCCTTCTTTGGGTGAACAAGTTTTGATCAATAGTCTTGATTTTCAGTCATAGGGTCTGAAGTACACCATCAAGAGTCTATTTGAACACCTCAGAATGGCCATTTATATTCTTTCTGCACAGTTTTGCTATCTTGAAGACGCATATTTACCATCTCTCTGAGAATTCTGAAGAGCATCAAAGGATACTGTTGAGTTCAGAATAACAGGACAACTCTTTCTTGTGCTGAGTACCTTGTTACTTCAAAATATTCCATATATCCACTGTGAATGGTATGTTTGTGGCAAGAGCTGAGAGGCTTGAGTTACAAGCAAGCTGTAAACATGAAAATCAAGATTATTTTTCAAGTACAACTGTGGTCTATCTGGGTACCTTGGCTGCACCCATCTGCATGCCACATACTCCACAGTCACTGGGTGGTCCAGGAACTCCCCAGCAAGCTATCTGCATGGTAAGGCAGTGGATATGGTGAGGAAATGGACCAGTTTGAAACCTAGATGACGTGCTAGACCCACACACAAGACTGCGCAGTCATGTGAGGCTGTGGTCAAGTGTATCATGAGAAGTGAGCAAAGCAGTGACGTGAGGAGTCTCTCCCAGAGCAAACTGCAGCTGTCGCTGCAAGGGCTGCTGCAGCAGAGACTGCCACCACCGCTGGACAGCAGGCAGCCAGCCTGCTCAGGAGATCTGATTCCCCGTGGGAGCATTCCCCAGTGCCAAGATCTCTATATTTATTTATTTTCATTTTAACAAACACTGTGTCTGAGTTCTTGTGCAACATGATGAGGGGCAATGTGGAAGAAAAGGTAAACTTTCCTAATCTCCTGGTACTTTTAATGCTTTTCTAGTACACTGCTGACTCTTCGGTTGTTCCTCTCTAATTTCAGTGGCCGGATCTTCCTGTATTCCCTTGTGGAGGCAAAGAACCAGGGACAACCATGTTTAGGGATGGGCTTTTGCAGGTATTTCTTTTTAATGTCCAAATACAAATTCAGTGGAAATATTAAGCAGATGTATAAACAATGCCACCCCTTTTACACAGATGCGTGCGGTGCTGGCACTCTGTTTTATTGGAGCGGTTAACATTTGTAGCTCTAGAAAACAAAGCGCTCTGTTCACACTTGAAGGTGCTTTATATTTCCTCTTTAAACAGTAAGGCTGCATATGGGCTTTTCTAATGTTGGTTTTTCACAGAAGAGCAGTGCCTAAGAGTAAATCATATTGCTTTTGTTCTCAATCTGAGGGCCACTGTCAATAAGTGCTCCATGAACAGGAGTTGTTTTAGTTATCCTGAGAAACCTCCATACAGTAATAAATTAATTTCTCACAAATAACCAACTGAGCTGAACTGTTCCGAAGGCAAAACTCTTTATGAACTGGAAATGCATAACCCAAAATATTCACCTATATTTGTTAGTAGAATAATCAAATATTTATCAGTAGTTTCAGAAACCTGACTATTGCTGTCTCATGTTCTCCTCCTTTTGATGTTCAGAGCTGCAAATGTCAAAAACACGCATCAGTTTTTTTGTGTTTACCTACATCATTCACAAATGCCTGGAGCTTCTCATTTGTCTAATTGTCCTCAGTTGCAAAAGGATACAAAAGGAAGTAAACAGCTATGAAAAGAACTGTTTATACCAGCCTGCCTGTACATCTCTCAGAGGTTTTTAGGCAACTTCTCAAATAATTGTATTTCCTTTAAGAAACATTCAGAGAGGGGTGCTTAGGCCCATAGTGAGACATTTTGGCACCCATGGGAGGATATTAATTTGATTTTCTTCATCTGTTGAATCTGTTGAAAGACAGCTACAGCTGGTAAGTGAAATACACACACAAACACAAACACACACACAGCATTGCAAGCTTTGGATTAAAGAAAAAATTCACCCCGTTGAAAAGGCTTTTTTTTTTTTTTTTTTTTTTTTTGGATCCTTGTGATTTCACTGTGTTTTCTCCATTATTTTGGTGTCTCAGTGTTACGCTTGTTGTGGTTCATGCATTCCCTCAGTTTTAATAGCTAGCTTCCAGTATGGAATGTCGACTCTACTACAGTAGAAATTTTAAGAGAGAAAGTTTGATCTGAAAAGATTTAAAATCTATTATTCAAATAGAAGCAATTTGTTTAGTAAAAGCTTTGAGAGTTTCAGGGGGAAAACTAAAATTTTGTTCCTCCTCTCTCCCACAACAGATTACACTCTATGAATTGCCTACGAATCAGCCAAAATATGCGTGGGTATTTCTGTTTATATAGAACTGAAGATTGAAAGGAAAGCAGGCAGTTTTCCATACTGTTTTATGAGCTACCTGAACTTGTAAAAGGAATGTATGTCGGTCAAACTTTGCCAATAGAATTAGGAAAACAGAGTGTTTTGCATACACACTCCAAGATGACATGAAAAGGAGTACAGGTGCTGCACACCTAGGTGTGCTTCTGAGCACACAAGTGCACAAGCAAAGTATACATGTAATTCGGTTACACTTTGATTTCAAATGGGCTGCACCAGCTGGTATTTCATAGTCACATTAAACCAGCATTGGCACCAAAAGAAACATTCTTCCTTTCCTCCAGCACCAGATATTTACTCCTTCTCTGTTTCTTATTTGTAGTGGCATAACCTTTTGTTTGGCTGCCTAGGAAATGTAACTGGAGAGGTAATCCTGGTTGAAACTAACCCCTTTTTTCTCAATATTTTTAATCGGTTCTACTTTCTCAGTCTGGTTTAGTACTACCAGAATACTTGTCTGTATTTGCATCGTCAGGATTTGTCTTTTGCAACATAAAGTAATGCAAATGCTTCAATAATTATTACAAATACCTATCCTGAGATATCTTTCAGGACTGAAATTTCAAAGGTTGAGGAATATGACAGATGCTTGACTTAATAACTGAATCTCAGTCTTCATCGGGGGGTTTCAGGTGGGACTGCCATCCTTAAGAAACCTCCCATCTCCAGGATCCTTCTGAAAAAGCAGAGTAAACTTTCCTTTACTCTTAAGTAAGTTTCAATATACATTTACATGATTGAAGGCTGGCAGTGGAGTTGAAAGAAATTTCACTGTCACTAGAAAGAATGCAGAAGGGGACACAAGCTGGATTCAGAGCCACCGCTCATGTACACATTTATAACTGCACTGCCATTGATAAAAAAAAAATGCTTCAGAGCAATTTCTTGGAATAGTAAGGATTTGTGTGATCAAAGCTATGGTTACTTGCAACCCAACATGATAGCAGTGAGAAGCTGTCTCAGTTTGATAAAGATTATGACTGACTCTTTTCAGGAAATTTCTCCCACAATTAAAAATGCATATTTTACACTTTGTTCATAATTTTGGAGGATCATTTTAATACACAGGTATATGCTTTTCCTCCAGTAATTTTTTCTTCCTTTTTAATCAACATATTTTGCTTTAGCTATCTGGAATTCCTATTTTTATCTCTAAAAAACAACCTTCCAGAGACATGCTGGATTCTGAGAGCAACTGATAAAACCACAGAAATTCAGAGATAACGGTAAAATTTGTCTTATGTATTTTTATTCTTCTCCCTCTACCAAGTTTGAAATGCAAATTATGGGAACCTGCACAGTGTAGTGCTTAAAGATAAGCACATGCCGTTTCAAGTAAAAAATATTGTAAGAAACAAAACTCACAGCAAGGATTCTCGGGTTCAGTCCATGCACCTCCAGCTCTGAAATGCCACGGAAGGCACGGCTCTTACATTTTGTCCAGAATATGACATGCCAGAACAATCTGTGCAGCAAATTAATGCAAATACTCACTATGTGACATTTATCTAAAGGGCCCATTTGCTAACTGGTGCTTTCTCCCTGCCATTATTTTTGATATTCAGCATTAATAAAATTCCTTATGTTTTTGATTTTTGTGCTTCTATTTTATTTCAGCCACCAGTACAGGAATTTCCATTAGTGATTTTTCTAAAGGTTCCATATTCCAAAAGGTTAAAGGTGAAATGAAAGCCATCACATTGCTTCAAGAGAGACAAGAGGAATTGTCTTGCTTGCCTGCATCTGCCTCTTTCAGCAGACCAGTGAGAAATATTGAAGTTTTTTCTCATTCCAAAACTTTGAATTTTCTTCATAGGAACAATTCAAACTTTTTTATCTGTTGCTGATGTCTCTGAACAATTTACTGAATTCGAGTGTAAGGGAGAGGGGAAAGTTCAGGAAATTGCTAAGGACAATTCCTGCTGCATCAGACAGGTCTCACCCTGAAGAGCCGGGATTGTGGAGTGTTATTTTGGGCTCCAAGCATCTCTTAATACCTTTATACACTTCATACCTTTATGCCACAATGAACTCAGAGAAGACAAATTAGAATCATTTGTCTCTCGTCTGGCACATTCAAGTCATAAAACCGTGACAACCAAACTGTCTTGAGCATGGCCCAGGATCACGTGGAAGTTCTTTCCTCACCAGGTGTGCTCTGGCAACCCCTCTGCTGCAGAAGCACTGCTCTCACTGCAGAAAAGTGCTGAGGATTGGAGTGGTTCCATTCATCTTCTCTCTGCTGTGACATCCCTTCTCTGTCAGAGTCCTAAGTAGAGTTTAAGCATTTCTCTACAATGAATGCCACTGATATTGCCTGCCCTTCCCTCACATCATCTGAAGTTTGCTGCAGGCTGGCCAGACAGCTGCTCATGAACTGGAGAGCATAACCCAAATCTGCTGCACTCAGGAGGGGGGACTGCAGCATATCTAGAGGCAGCAACAAAGTCGTGCTGCCTCTCACCTTGCTGCTGACAGGAGGTGGGCAAGCTCACCGTGACAGCAGACACCTCCTGCATTTGCACGTCAGAGATGGGCATACATGGTGGATTGATGCCTTTAACAGCATTAAAATATTTCTTTTGTAATGTAAGTGACTTCAAATATTAGAAATTATATGCATATATCTTAAGTTGAAAGTGTTCAGAGGCTGGCTTTCTGCACTCAGAGCTGCCTGTGAATACTGTGGTTGTCAGTGGGCAACATGGCTAGGTCATGGCATCTGGTTTAGGTAGTGCTGCTTGCTACACAGGGCAGAAGGTCAATAGCCCTGACAAGGAACTTTAGCCTTGTCTTTCTCTTCTTTCTCTTAGGTGTTGGTATCACTCTAAGGACCCTCCTGTCTGTTTTTCTTTCCTTTTTTTTTTAAAAAAAATTATTTTTTTATTTTCCCAACTACATAGGTTGTAAGTGTGTGCTTTGCATTTTCAGAATGTTAATAGAATAGGTCAGGGACAATTGGTTTCATTAGATTACTGTATCTGAATAGACTCTTGATGCCTATTGGGCTTGCTTTCTTTTTCTTTATGTGTTATATTTAGCTGTGACCTTGAATTTTGTTGTCTTTTGTTCATTCGTTCGTTACAGAAAAGGTTTTTCTCTCTCTCCCTATCTTGACAAAGATGAGAAATGGATTTTTCTTTTTTTCAAACTCATACACGAGCATAGTACATTTCCTAACAAAATGTGATGAGCATACAGCACTGGACTTTCCATCAGAAAGTGCTTCCATCTTTCTCATACCAGCTACGTAATATTCTCTTTTTCCTGCAGATGGACTGATCATTGAACACGATTTCTTGTTAAGCAGGATTGTTTTGAAAAGCCACAAATGACAAAGTAGAGAATTCCCTTTTCTTTTACAGACTTTGCTTTGCATTTTATGTTGTTTCTGTTAAGGACTTGGTAAGTGTAGCACAAAAGCAGACTGGTAGAGTCACTGGCCCCAGACTGGCTCCCCTTCTGCACCCTCCGAGGACTGGCAGGAGGGGTTTCTGTCAGTGTGGGGGGGCAGCGGCAGCTGTCACTGCACTGTCCCATCACTGCGAGGATACAGTGCTCCCTAACATTGCAGTGTCACCTTTGGATAGCAGCTATAGGACATGAAAGAAAGCATTTACTCAGCATCCAGCGTTGCTCCTCGGACGTTCCCTGAAAGGCAGCTTCTGGAAGCTGCGCTGAGGGCACGGGCACCGGGCATCTCCCTGTGCTGCACAGGGGCTCTGCTGCTCCCTGGCCGCCTCTGGCTCTGACGAGAGAGGGGTCCCAGGGCTCTGTGCAGGCTTCCTGACCCAGGCATAAATCCATTCAGTGGATTTTCTTGACTGAATAAACTCCAGAATTCTGATTTGAGTGAATGGGCATAGTGTTTGCATCAATGGTTATGACAGCCTACAAAATTAACTTGCAGTATTTTATCTCCACTAATGTAAATATGAGAAATCAAGCACGACATCCCAGAAGACATAGTGTGAGCTTGACCATAATCTGCCACTGTACTCCACTACGGAAAATGCAGAGCAGTCCCCAGACGTGCATCTGACAGTGGCTGTTTTCCTCGGCTGCGTGGTGAAGTGAGCGTGTTAACCTGTTGCTGCTGCTTCCTCAGCAGCACGGCAGCTAAAATTCAGTCTGCTAACACTCAGTCTGGTTGAACAAACAAATTCAAGCAAGGTACTGGAAACAATCTGACTGTGGAGGCAAAAGCTCCATGCAGGTTACATTTTCCTGCTGATTTTCTTTCTGTGTGGCAGTCAGTCACCTGTAGCTCAGGCATCTCTGCAATGCCTTGCTGTGTATAACGAAATACATCCTGACATGAGCCTGACAATTTTAATAAAAATCACCATCAGAAAAAATATATATAAATATATACATTAATAAGCTTTATTTCTTGATATTCTAAAGCTTGAGGTTTTGATAATCTATACTCTTCAGGGGAAAGCCCAGTAATTTCAATTTCTGCTTGCAAAGGTTTTTTGTGACTGCATTTCTTATTCACCTTAATAACACATACATCCTTTTCACTGACTGGTAGACTGTAAGCCTGCTATGACAATATAAAAAAAAAAAGGCAAGGGACATCGGATAGATATCCAATATATCTATATTGGATTTCTGTATCCAAAGCATATAAGACAGACAGTTAAAACAACCCTATAACAGATAAAACAAAGCATACGGCCAGACAGATAAAACAGCCCGACTGAGGTCTGGCAGAGCAGCATTCAGAGCAAGAGCCCCGACTCCAGCAACCAGGCCAGCACCCGGGGAGTGGAGAAGCAGGCAGAGACGGTGGGCTCAGCCCGTAGCCACTGCTGCTTCGCTTGGGGAACAGCACTTAACCTTCTGCTGGCAGGAGAACGTATATAACATCAGGCTAAATGACAGGTTTTGAACAAAAATACAGCTCTGACTTCTAATCCTGGACTCAGTTTCAAAACTATGATAACGTAAAGGTCAAAAGATGCAGCTTCTATTTCCAGAAGACCTGTTTTCCTTTAGAGATGTAATAGTTCAATCTTCAAGCTTTCCCACACTTTCAGGATTCCATTTCCTTTTATAACGTGCATATACTTGCGTTTAATAAAATCAAATCCAGTTGTCTTAGTAAGTCTTTGTTCCTCCTATTTAGAAATATTTAAGAACTATGGAATCATAAAATACTGTAGCATATCACAAAAGATTTTCTTATCCAAATCTTTTCTCTAAACCAGAACTCCATGAATATACTCCCAGTCATGTTTCTCTGCATACTGCTTAGATTGCAAGACATGGATACTTTGGTGATGTGTGCGATTTTAAGATTCTTCACTAAAAAGCATTATGAAAGTTTTGTGTCACTAGGTGTTGTAGTTAGATGTGTGTAACGTGAGGAGCTGCAGTGATGCCACACTGCAGCCTCTGTTGGCTTCAGGCACAGTGCTGGCTCTGGGCACCTCAGTACCACAAAAAATGGTTGGAGTTTGACCAGATGACTTCCAGAGACCCCGTCCAACTGGAGCCATTCTGTCATTCTGTGAAGAGATGTGTGATCTTTCACAGGAGCATGACAGTCACATATATCCAAGCTAGCCAGCACGGCTGTGACAGTGCAGGGACATTCTGCAATCCATTGCATCCAGTAGTGGACCATGATCTGAATCAATGTCTGTAGGAGCAGCCACCAAAGTGCTGTTCTCTCACACTTGTCACATGAGCGGATGTTTAAAGCTAAAAGCTACATTTTTATTTTATTTTTTTCTCTGAGTATCTTTGACTCGATTGTGGAGAGATGGAGGAAGAACCTGATAAAGAATTCCTGCAGCCCCGTGGCACCTGATTATCTGCCACGGCGCCATCAATGAATCTGCAAAAAGGATCATTTGTCTTCCATTACCATAGCAACCGATAATTTCGATTCATGTGCATTCATGTGCATGTATGTGCTTGGCACCCTGTTTCCATGGCGAGACCACAGCATCGTGCAGAAATAGCAGGCGCCCTGCTCTGATCTCGCTCGCCCAGCCTGCGGTGCTGAGGCAGTCGGACTGCGGCTCTCTGAGAAACACGGCACTGTCAGGCTCGGGAGAGCTCCTCGCATCTCCTGCATTATCTAGCCCAGAACCAAGCAGTAGCCTGACATTTTACTAATCTTCAGAGCACGGTGCAAAAGATAAGGAGCAAAGGTCACCAGAAAGTTGAGATTCTTCATCAGTGCAAACACAAATCCAGGGGAAAAAAATGCATACATCTCAGGATAAAGAAAAAATAAATCTCAAAGATCAGACAATTTGTCCTTCCTCTTTCTTATATTTTCTTGCTCCATAAATCATTTTATTTATATAATGGAGAACAATAAAGCAAGGCAGATTTAGAAAACATTTTTTTCCTGTCCAAGAGTAGAATGATTGATGCTGTACAAAAACACAGTATCTAAGTAAAAAAAAAAAAAAAAAAAAAAAAAAAAAAAAAAAAAGCTTTCAGGAATGATTTACTGAAATACGCAGAAAGATTGGATTTGGACGCTGAAAAATGCCAACTATTCAGATGAAATAAATTAATTAAATATTTGGGCATGGCCTTGAATAGTTAGAACTGAACAGAAGGAAAAAAAATGTGTCAGATTGTCTTCAATTTAGACCCGCTCTCCATATTATAAATAGAAATGATTTAAGAATAACAATGTAACCCAAATATCTCAAAACAGGAGTGAAGTTTTCAGCTTAAACAGTGGAACTCTTATCGGGCTGCCTTGGCATTTGTATGACAATGTATTAGCACAGCACTAGAATAATAATTCGCTGCTGATTGTAAGCAAACCATTTTTCTAAGTCTTGTGTTCCATTTTCCTTTTAAGATAAAGCTCTGGTGAAGTACCGTACAATGAACATGTATTGCATGAAGTGTCTAATAGAATTTGGGTTTATACGCTGCCTTTCGTACTCAAGTTGTCCCCAAGTACACTGCTTTAATGCAGTAAGTCAGAAACTGGTTGTGCTGTAAGCATGTAGGCAAGCATTGACTGTCATTGTGCACCAGCTATGGCTCACACAAAGGAGTATCTTTTTTAAAATGAAAATGAATAAAGAAACAGCAGCTTTGGAGCTGGCACTGGAAATGCGCCTGTGAGCTGATATTTCCACGTAATGAATCAATTGTGTAGACATTGACTCCCCTGAGCCAGTGGTAGCTGCACAGGCAAGAACACGCAGCGTTAGGTCCTGGGACAGACACGTGTCTCGTCTCTGCTGACTGACAGAGGTCGTGCTCCCAGCTCTGACCTGCTGTGGGACTGAAATGTAAATCTGAGCTTTCACTTTAAACAATTTGTTCACCATCAACTATGTTCATGTCAGCTTCTGCTGTACCAGTTTGGGGGTCTGCCTGAAAGCCAGAGCCAGCCTGAGCTCTGCTGAAACCCTCAGCTTAAGGTCTTCCATCAGGATGCACATGATGGAAGAGGGAGTGGGTAGCAGCAGTCAGCTACGTAATGAGGGACAAATCTGTGAAATGCCTTTTCCTGGCTTCTGTCTTCATCAAGAATTTGTGAGTATATTTGTTATGTCCTTCAGCCTGGCACCTGAGCAAGTTGTACCATATTGCCGTAAATGTGATAAATTAAATCCTGAACTTTATTAGATTGACTGTTGCTACTGTGCTGGAGCAGAGGCTTTCTGGGAAGAAAAAAAAAAAAAAAAAAAAGGCAAGAGAGGTATTTATGTTTTAAATTCCAAGTCCTGTGCTCAGAGCTCTGTAATTCTGGTGCTTGCTGGCTGCATGTGCAAAAAGCACCCAGGAATGCAGATGAAAACACTGGTCAGGATGCTGAATGCCTGTTAGCAGGGCAAGGACTGGCCCCCCACCCAGCAGACAAACAGCTTTCCTTCAAATTGGTAGGAATGCCCTTGGTCAGTTGAACTATAGATGAGAAATATGGGTCTTATCACTTTGCTCTGAATATTTTGGGAGCTACCTAGCCTGAAATGCTTTTTGTTGTGGTATTGTGTGTTGTTTTTGTTTTTTTTTTTCTTCCTTTTTCTTGCTTGGATTTGAAGCTTTGGCAATCCACAAACACTGCATTTATTCAAAGACTTTTCCATAGATCTTGACTGATCTGAAAATATGTTCCACAGATAAAAACATAAACTAATTCAAAGTTGCCAGCTCTCTGTATGTTGTGACCCAAATGGTTCTGTGATGCTCTTACTGGAAAAGGTCGTGTAGATCAGCATATGTGCTACTGGAACAATGCAGGCATGTCTGTTCGGCATGTTGCTGCGCACTTTTTACATTAAACCCCCTCCGCCTGTACTTTGAATCATCTGTCTGTGATCTTCGCACATTCTCTGCTTTGAATCCAGTCTCAGAGGTGGCTACAACTCTGTAGTGCCATACACAGAACACAGCAGAATGATTTCAGAAAAGTGCAGGGTGAGGAAGTAAAATATTGTGAACAAGTTTTCAATTTTTCTCTGTTGTAAATCATCACATTGATCTGTATTTCTGTTTGGAGTGAGTTGCTTCTGTTCTCCACAATACTCAGCTATGGCTCATGCTAGTGAGAAAAAAGCATCAGATATGATCAAATGCAATGCCATCAGTGAGGAAGACCAGAAAGGCCTCGCAATGAGTGGGCAAAAAGATGGTGGAAGAACTTCAGTTAGGTAAATGTAAGATAGGGGATATAAGGAGGAAAACACTGGACGTGCTGACGGGAAGGTGCTGAGCTCAGAACAGGCAGTCACAATTTGGAATGAAACCTTACAGACATCTCTGACAGCTTTCTGAAATCACTGACTGGCAGTATCAGACAAAAAAAAAAAAAGTCAAGGAAATGTTGAATGTCATCAGAATGGCTGTGGCAAACAGGATAAATGCATTGCTTGCCACTACAGAAATCTTGGTGTGCCCACTTCGTGTCCACTACGTCTCTGCATTTTAAAGATTTAGTGGACTTGGGGAAGGCACAAAGAAGGGCAACTGAAGACATCAGCAGAGAGAAGAGTTGTCTTAGAAGGAGGCAAGAAGGCAGCGCTTCTCCAGTCTGCCTCACGAGAAGACAGAAGGAGGACAGAGCTGAGGCTTACAAAACCTGGAAGGCATTGAATAAACCGAACATGGAAGTGTTGTTCGGTCACACACAACGAGAACACAGAAGCAGCCCATGAGACTGGGAGGAAGATGGTTTAAAATAGATAAAAGAACATTTTCCTTCATGCAGCAGGTCATGAACCTGCTGCCACAGGAGACTGTGGAGACAAACAGGATCAGTGGACTCTGAAAGGGATTAGAGAAATTCACGAACAGCAGGTCAATGGCTGTTACAGATAATAGGAAGGGATTTGCCTTTTAACATTCCTAATACAACTCACCTGTGTGCTGGGGGAGTACATGGGGAATGGGCAGCAAAAATTAGTAAGACCTGGATGCTCTTCCTGACTTAGAGTGTTTATTGCCATGCAAAAGACAACATACTTAGCTAGATGGACCATCACTCCAACCCAGTAAGGCACTTATAATGGTGTTATATTCTTATCCATTTGCTTACATTTGGCAATCTTTTTACTCAGTTTGAATTTTAAATGTGAATCCATTCTACCCAGATTCAGACACTGATCCCAGGTAAGGGGGAATGCCCTGCCATTCAAGCTATTTCTCTTCATTGCCTTCAATGCTAGTGTAACTGACAACTAACTTTGGATAGGTAAAGTTAAACGAGACAAATCCTACAAATTACACTAGCACCAGTGTATCCGAATCCATGAATCAAACCTTAAAAGAACATTAGATTAGTTCTCAAATTGTCCCACACTTTCCCCAGCCATATACCTCTTTCTCTTCCCAACACACTACATTTTCATGCTTGTTTTTTGGCATCCCTCACATCAGATCATTTTGCAGGAGTGAGGTCAGGTATCTCCATGCCTTACCATCTACAGCTTACTTCTTATACACCAGGATGTCATTCTTGCAGCTCTGCCTGTCACACTTCACCCTAGGGAATTTGCATGTCATTGGCAGATTTAAAGTTTCACACCTTGACTAGAGAAATTTTAGGTATCTGCAAACTCAAAAAGTTTGAAAAGTTACTCTTGGTCATTGGCTGGGTAAAAGGGGATGGGGTGGTAGGAACATTGCTCTACAGAAATTTGAATAAATTATTATTGTCTTTTTCCTTTGGGTAAGGTATATACTGGCCTTTCCAGACTACTGAAAGGAATATGCCAAGTTCCACTCAGCAGGGTAAGACAAGGATTTTGAGTTGTTCCCTGTTTGGCATTGAAGGTCACAATACAAAATTACAAGCTGCTGTTCTATGGCACTGAAACACGGTAACCTTATTAAAGAAATCTGGTAATCTCCTTTTAAAACATGAAATAAATGAGGGTTTGCTACTAAGTGCCTGTATTTTTAATCTCTTTATTGATTTTTGTAAGAATTTCTAAAAGCTACAGGAACTATAGTTTTAAGGAAATTTGGAATTTACTAGCATAGTCTAACCTCTGAGCATTTTCAGAGTGCCCATGCCTCCTTATCTTCACTTTGTGTAATTCAGAGACTCCTCAAGAAGGTGGGGGTAGGTGGAAAGGAACAGCTGAAGTTCATATGGGACTGTGTGCAGATTATTGCTCAGCATGTCTATGTGCAAAATGTGTGCTGTAAACTGCCTCTAATGACAGCTAATGAACCCAGTTGAGAGAGGTAATGCAAACAGTAAACAGTGTTGCTACAGCAATTTAAAATATATTTTATTAAACGTTAAAAGCAGCTGTTTAATGATAAGATTAACATGAAGTGAGGTGGATGATGATGAATTCACAGTTTAGTTAGTTTGCAGCTAAGTGTCTTCTGAGGATCTTCTTGGGCATTTCCAGAAAGCAGAGGAACATTCCTCAAACACAAACTAACAAAAAACTTATTTCATCCTATGTTTTGCCTTTTTTCACTGTTAAATAGGAAGATGGAAGTGTAGGTGTCCAGTGTAGTCCTGGACTGTGAATATATAAACTCAAATTCCACTGTAATTCACACTTCATGCAGTCCTACCACATTTCTCTGAGACTGCACGATACAAACCTGAAAGTACTGAATAGTGACTGTGGGCTCTTTACAGTATGGTCTTAGGAACCAAGACACCTGCAAGTCACTTTTTCATATGAAATGGCCGCTCAAGCACACCCCACCTCACACGCATGAGGGGGAATTACTCTTTGACGGTCTTGAGCCTTTACAGAAAGGTGCATTGGTGAGATCCACAGCAGCAGCAGCAGCTCGTGCTTGTCTACCAGCTCGCTATGGATGATCCCTCCTGCTACCCGCGGTGTCAAGCTTCACTCCCCTGTGTGCTCCTCCACACCTCGGTGCAGAGGGAGCTGACAGACGGGCACTCACGGGAGATCCCCTGGCACTGCAGGGCCCCAGCAGGCACCTCTGCAATACCTGTGCTCCTGCAGCGGGGACATCCGACTTGGGGCTTGGCCAGGATGCCTTAGCACAGCATGTGCGGGGCTGCCTGTCGGCTTGGTACAGGGCCAGCCTGTTGATTTTGTACCTCCAGACGCTATTTGTCACTCAGTTCACCTTGCATTGCAGAATTATTTTTTTTTTCCTCCTTAGAGAGTGCTTTAGAAAAAGATTATGTACTGTTTTCCCACAAGATTTATATACAATCTCTATCTCTTCTAGGTAAAAAGAAATGGCTTCTCTTTACCTATATTAGTCTGATGTGGATATTAATCTCTAGAAATATCCACACAGACTCTATCACCTCCAGGTATCTATCTTTAATATACAGAGCATTGAATCATAAGCACATGAAATCAAAACACACTAAAAATAATCCTTTTTTCCATTCTTATTCTTTCCTTTTTTCCCCAAGCTCAGGACTTCATATAGCATTATGTATCACATCTTTGAGGAGGACTTTTTTGTTTCTTATATGTCTCCAACTTTGAAATCAGTATCTTCTGACTTCTGTGAGAATGAAGCTTAAAATATAAAAACTTCTTAAAAAGAGGAGGTGTTTTTGTTGCTGTTGTTGTTGTGTTTTGTTTTGTTTTATTTTGTTTTAACATAGTAACCAGGCTCCAAACAATAATTTCTACAGCTTCTTGAGGACAAACCAGCTTTAAATTAAATAATTTGTCAAGCTATGTTTTAAGAACTTGCAAATATTTTCCAGAAAATTATTTTTATGGATAAATGCCACCTCTAGTAAAAGTCTTTGGATTTTGTTGAAACACATTCATATTTCATTGCCACAGATGCCCAGGCAGCTGTATAGGAATTCATCAGTGGCTGAAACTGTTGAAACATAACTGACAATCAGTCTGCTGGGAAAATAAAATAAAAAGAGCTAATCCTGGAACAAATGATATGCAGATGACTTTCATTTTAATGGAAAAAAACTATAGCTAAAATGCAACAACAAAAATATAATACATAGCAATGAAAATTTATGAACATTTTATGACATCTTTTCAGAAGTACGGAACAGTGGATGTCTAGGAAATGGATTTACAGCTCTGATTAATTGCTTTCAGAGGTGTTTTATCCGGTGAGAGTTCTCTCTCAGCACGATGGGTCAGAAGTGCTCATTCTCCACCAGTCATCTGGACTGGCCACTGGTATTGCCTTACCCTGAAAGGATAAATTACAACCTTGACCTCTCCCACTGCAATGATACTCAAGAGTATGCAAATGGACAGGAAGGGTGGGTTTAAGATATTATACTCTACTCAAAGATACAGTAATCTGATGTATTTTTTCCTGCTGTTGTATTTGAGGTAGGACTGAGAATAATAAATTAGCCAAGTTTTAAAAAACAAAGAGTTGGATTTGAAGGTAGCAATACAGATCTCTTTTGTCATGCACATTCACACATGCACACAACCACATCTACACTACTACACCTCATGCAACACAGTCTTTTTCAAACAGTTCATAAACATGACTATTTATTTGTCAATTTCCTCCTTTTCAGTTATGCTTAGCATCTTCTGGAAACAGCATTTATTCTCATTTGTTATTAATTTGTGGGCAATACAGTGTTTCCCAAAGTTAACACTAGCAGCAGCAACTGCAAATGATGATGCATAGTCAAAGTTCAACCCATCTGATTTTAGTACTTGGAACACATTTTCCTGTTTATCGTGATTCAGCCTGTCGCTGTCTTGACCGCAGACAAGTAGTTAATGGATTAGCAGTGCAGTAACAGCCAATTATTAGAACATGAATATTTTCATATTTTGAAATATCACAGATTACAGATAAAACAGATAAATGTATGTGCTTCCAAATTAAGACTTTAATTATCTCATTTGAAAGTGTGATTGTTAGTATGTATTAGTAAATATAAAAATAGTTAATGATGTTGTATATATTTGTAAAACTTCTGTTGTATCAAGACAGTGCATTTTAACCATGCAGTACTTCACAGCACTTTGCTATTGCAATCAAGTGATCTTTGTGAACGATTGTAGATAATGCTGTGGTACATCTTTATTGCTTCTGCAAAGGTACTGTATCATTTTCTTTATTTTCTTCTTAGTAAGATAAATATTTTTGAAGTTCTGTTCTAGCCATACTAGAATTATTTCTGTGATCCACTCCATTTGCATGATGTCTTATATCTGACAGCCCACCATGAATAACTGAGAAATTTCTTCTGCATAAACAACGGTAAGCTCATGGCAATTATTGTTGTCTTTATTGATACATGCCAGATCATTTCCTTAAACATGCCAGAAAATAAAAAGCTTTTTGCGGGGGATAAGAGGGACATATTTTCATTATTGATCAAAAGTGACTGTAATACAATAGGAACGTAAGTCAGCTTACAAAAAAAAAAAAAAAAAAAAAAAAAAAAAGGAAAAGGAAAGAAAAAAAAAAAGTAAGCTTATCCGTAAATCATGATTGCGCTCTTTGTTTGCCCATATTAGTATACTGAGCCACTATGCCCCAAGTTTACCCCACAAAAATATGGGATAAAATAGACTTTACACAGCAAAAAGGCTGAATACAAAGGACATCCCTAGCTGAATTTTACTTGGACGAGAGTTATTCTGAAAATGCTTCTCAAAAAATGGCAATTAAGTCATTTGAGTATGAAGTTTGCTGAAAATCTGTGACAATTTGACTTTTAAAGTGCCAGCTACTGTTGTTTAAAATCAAGTATACAGGGTATATAGAAGTACACCGAGCCTCCCAGCACGACAGACCTGGGCATGCTGGGGAGAGCCCAGCACGAGAGGACCGGGAGGTGCTGGGGGGCCTCAGGGGGAGCTCTGGGGTGGCCTGGGGCTGGGGCTGGGCCCTGCTCAGGGTGGGGGGACACCTAGAGGTGCCTCCTGCCTCAACCAGTCTAGACTTCTATGAACCTGTGAAGTGATCTTAAGGAGATGGTGGTTTGGGCAAATGCAAGAGCTTTCATTAAAGATAGGTCAGGGCTGGGCCCTTAGAAGTTCCTCCAGAAATGTGAATAGTCAGAAAAATACTTCTTTGTCATTCGTAGTTCTGTGCCTTGCTCAACTGAGACCGTTAGTTTTCCCTTGCTCATTTAATGTATGTTTGCAAGGAATCTCAGCCCTGTGTTTTAGGGAGAGTCTTCTTCTGCCTTGGCTGTCCTCTGAAGCTCTCGCTACACCCATGTTACTCTCACTACTCTCGAGCTACACCCATGGAGCCCACTACTTCTTGTACAGTCACCTGATGAATCAGAAGCTCTTTCTACAGTCTCCTAAGCAGGATGGTCACCTCCAGAAGGCTGAAGTCCTCCTTTAGACTGCTGACTTCAGGTTAGCATTGCCAGCGAGCTCTGCAAACCCCACAAAAATGTCTTTCTCTCTACCTTTCGACTGCCACACCCTGCCAGAAGACCTGCTTTGCTCATAGTAGTCACGGCACCTTTATAATTAAATGTATTCATGGAAATATCTGTGAAGCATCTGTTGCCTATAGCCATTAATTAATTCTTAAAATAAATAAATAAATAAATAAATTGTTCTGAGAGCAGCTTACCTGGGTAGTATTTTCACAGGCAAAATTTGAAACATGGTATGTGTCCGCGATTCTCATTCTGATTAAGCAATTCAGTGCATTCTTGTCAAGTCGGAGTGTTCTTACGATAGCACACAAGATTTTCTTTTTAAGCTTTCTAATTAACTTCTGTTAACTTTACTTTGATAACAAGGTTTAATCAACTGTATCATTGCTTTGTGTAGGTCTTCAAAAGTATGACTGATTGATCATCCCTTTCTTTACTCATTTGATCGATGAATGAAACAGGAACAGCTGCTGTAATGGGAGATGGAAGATCATCCTACGGGCCCAACCTCAGGTGTTGGGCAGGGTTGACCGACCCTGTGTGGATGCAGAATAAGCCTCCGGTTCCCACATTCCTTCTCTACCACACCACCACCCTCTGGCTGGAGAGGAGGCCGTGTTGCTTCCACAGGGATGCTTTGCAGTACTCCTCTGTTTAAGGAGCAAATCTTATTCTCCTTGTGTATGGCTGGCCAGCAGAATACATTCCCATGGAACCCCCTTCAGTACTCACTGTGGCATACAAACAATCTGTTAATCTCCGTGGATATGGATCAGCCTCAAGATATTACCCAACCACAGGAGATATGGAGGTTCCCATTAGAGAAGGGTGAGAACCCAGTCCCACACCACAGTTGCCTTTTCTCCTGATGTTCCCCAGTGGCCCTGAATATAGGCAGTGGCATTGGCAGCTCTCTGGGTGGCGTGCAGTCTAGATGGCACCCTGCACAGCCTTCTCCACAGAGAACCGAAATACTGGCTTGCAGTTGGCAGACTGCTTTCAGCACCTAATAGAAAGGAGCCCTTGTGGTTTCCCAACAGTCATGGTGATGAGATATACTAGCTGTGACTTTCTGAGCAGTTGCCACATAAACCAATGCAGACACTTCAGGCCTAAGGCTTTCACCAGGTGTCCAGGCAGCTGCTGGCTGGCATCGTGTCAATGCAGCCTTGCGTGCTAGATTGTTGTCTGTAAGTTTGGATAGATTGGGTAAATTCATCTTTGCTTTCCAGTAAGTTTTGTCTACTTATTCTAGCTTTGAATTTGGGCTGGCACATTAGCTACAGATACAGTTATTTCAGAAAGTAGCTAATGAAATTATCTTTATTAAGTAGTTTTTGATCAAAACAGTTTTGTTGATAAAATCTCAGCCATCACAAATATGAAGGAGGGGAAGATCTGGTGAGCAGGAAAGCTTCTGGTAGAAGTCAAGACATCCACCAACTTCAGATTGAATCAGATCTGTAAAACATACATTCATATAAATATTGGAAGTTTACTGTGTACTTTTACTGTGTAAAAGTCAAGATTCCTATGAACTGTAGCCAATGAAAGATAAGACAAGTACTGGGGGTGTTGTGAATGCATTATGGGGAAAATGCTTGGCATTGTTTTCCAGTACATTACACTGATGGAAGTTGCTGAGGTACTTGGCTAGCAGAGAGATGTGGCAGCATTTCCTCTTAAAATGAAGAACTGCTTTTGAAGCATAAGGATCTGTAGGAGCTAGGGGAAAAAAAAAAAAAAAAAAGTGGAGAAAATGGGAGCAAAGGAAGAATAGGCCAAAAGAAAAAACGTAATTACTAGCAAGAATTTTATCATAGGGAATGGAACATGCAGAACTTCATAGAACAAGTTTTTTGTTCTGAATGTACGTACATGAAACCTAAAATTACTCAAATATTTACATTTTTGTCAATGGCTTTAATCAATTTTGCCATTTAATTACACAAAGCCATCTTCCACAAGAATATCTGTATTTTTAAAAATAAATTGTGTTTTTAAATTAAAAAACAACAACACATAAAAGGCTACAGATGGACTTTTTATATACAGTTGTTTGCTCAGTAGAATACTGAATCCTTCACCCATTAAACGTGTCCCCGCCACAGATTTGCTGCACCTGCTATTTTACATCTCAGTGTACTCGGTACTGAATATTTATGGCCCGTTCACAAGGCGGTGTGGGCAGGCCGGGAAGGACTCATAGCGCCATGGTGACACCTGCTGGAAATGGCGGCGGTGCTCGGCCTCTACTGGGACAGCGCAATCCCACTGGGACAGCCTGGTCTCACTGGGACAGCCTGGTCCCACTGGGACTGCTGGTCCCACTGCGTTAGGGACAGGGCGAGCAGGCACTGGGCAGGGGTCAACACAGGCACTGACAGCCATTTCGGTGGTTCTTCCTTACTCGTCTCCTAAGTAACAAAAGACACTTGGACGTTGTACTGAGACACAAAGTCCTCCCTCAGTGCTTGGAGACCTTGGGATGAGCAAGGGTTTCCAGCCCCACCACTGCAGTCAGCCCAACAGCAAGCAGCGGTTTGCTCCCGAGAGCCCACCAGCACCACACACAATGGGGTCGCTCAGGGGGACAACATGGAGCTGGAGGGCAGCTGCTGGGCTGCAGGGAACGCTTCCAGCTTGGGCCAAGACTTGGCCACCAGTCTCTGAGCTTTTTGATGGTTCCCAGTCATTAAACAGTGGCTTTGTTCAGTAACGACTGGTAGTAACTGTTGGTAATGCCACACCATGATGTCCGTGAGCTTGTTTTTAGTAGGCAGTAATTTCTCATGCCCATGTAGACATCCATTAGCATGGGTCGATCCCTTTGGGAGGCTACTGAAGCCCCAGCACTTGGCTAGCTGTGTGTGAGGGGGAAGGGGCTCGTCTGTATGCACGCCCTTGGCCCTCACTACAGGGAGATCAAGGTTTGGTTCCTGAGCTCGCACTCCTCCTTGACCCAGCCACCGGCCTTCTTGCTTGAGCAGCAAACTGCAAAAGGACCGTACTGGCACTTTTATAGCTGTTCTCCCCAGGACAGCTCCAAGCAGTGAGCAAAGACAATTCACAGTTCATATGCCTGCTAGGCTTCAGCATCTCAGGCACCGGAGTGCTTTGAAGCACCACAGTCGTGTTTGTGAGAGGCTGCTCTTCGTGTTTCCCCTGGCTTCGAAGACTACAGAGCAGGCTTCACCAACAAAACCAGAGCTGTTTCAAGAAGCAGGTTGGCACTCAGCAGAGTTTGCAAAGGCAAGACCAACGCTCTTAGAGTTCCACTTCATAGGAAGGATTTGAAGAATTTTCCCCAGCAATTAAAAATATTCTGGGGAAAAAAAAAAAAAAGAAGAAAAAAAAAAAAAAGAGTTTAAAAACCACCAAAGAATTGGAAGAACAGCTTTAAAAGGAAAGCATCAAGATCAGTCAAAGCTGAGAAGGAAATGGTCAAGTGCAGAGCAGAGCAGATGAAGAGGCAGTGGGAATAGAAGTGCACGATCTATACACAGGAATGCTTGAAAAGTTCAAAACTTAGTAACTTTTTCCAGTGCTAGTGGGATTACCAATTTTTCTCAGGACACTTTAACCTTAAACAAAGAAAAAAGTTTATTTTACCGCAGAAATAAATCCAAAGATTTTCAAAGACATATGGATGTTTTATTTTTGTCTTGAGCACGTTGCCATGCAACTTAGAGAGGCATCAGCTCCGTTGCAATGATTGCCACAAAACTTCCATCCAATTCACTTCATTGTGTTCCTTGAGTTTTGAATGACCTCATATCCATCTGCCTATATTCTGTTTAGTTCTCTTCCTTCTAAACAAGCAAACCAGAACATCTTGACCTTTCTTTTAGAGTCACTTCTCCACTGCAGTGCTATTGAAGACAGTGGAGTTAGACTAGTACTTCGGTGGCTATTAAATCTCAAGAGTACTCTTATTTCTTATTTTATTGACTTTACAGCACCCTGCCACAAAACCCAGAGAGATTGGCAGGGTCTCTGGGTGCAAAAATTGGTTTTCTGAGGTATTTGGATCCAACAAACAAAGAATAAAGATCCAATACCTAGAAAATATATAAGACAGTATACACTCCTTAAAAAATAAACATTGAAACAGGTTAGCAGGAGATGGGTCATTCTCCATCCTGAGAGGTCTCTAAGTCAAAACTGTAAGTCTTTTTACAAACAAGTGTATCCCTGAAGAAAGTGTTTGGATGGGATGCAGAAATCTGTGGGTGTCTGAACTGCCTGGGCCAGAAATAAAGCTGGAGAAGAGTGTTAGAGCAAGAGGGCTCAGCAGTCATTAATAAAACCAAATGATATCCAGCATCAAGGAAAAGACAGACTACTGAAGTTTCCCTGGGAAAAATATCTGCTGGAAAAAAATATTCTTAAAAGATACAAACATAGGAGAAAAGGGAAGCAAGTTCTCTGGTAAATCCTTTTCAAATGAGCTGGGATCAAAGAGCAAACTGCAGTGCGTTAAGCCCTGTTGTTCATTGCCATTATGGTCCTGAACAGGCTCTGCACCACACCATTCAGCAGCTGTGAAGAGAAAGAGAGAAGCAGTTACCAATTTGTTAATTGGAGCTTTAAATGGACAGGTTCAAGCACAATATGCTTTGTTTCATAAAGGATTCATCGGGGACCTGCTATAATAATTTATAGTTTGTGGTTCCGTGCAGAATACTAATTCAGCATGAAGCCAGTCCCTGTAAACAGGTACAGCCAGCACATCTGAACAGTAGCTGGAGCGGATAAGGCATCTTCTCTGTGTAAGGGACGCTGGGGAAAGCTGTCGCTCTGATGAAGGTTGAAAGCAGCTCTACAGTACCACAACTGCACTCTCCCACTCCCCTACCAGTGCTTGGGGAATCGGCGTAATTAAGCAGAACCTTTGAAGGTGCAGCAGGAGAAGGAATCTTTGCTCCGCAGTGAAGACATTTTCCAAAATTAACTGCAGGTTGTTGCTCAGATATCTCATGTATGGGCTCTCTTACCAGGGGGTACTATGCAAGATGCAGAACAAACCACGCTATAGTGAAAGCCAGCAGAGACCCAGGGCTCTGCCATGAGAGCTGGTGCTGCCAGAAGCCTCCGGAGAGGTGCAGTGAGTTCAAGTTCGGCTGGCGGCTGGGTCCTGCACTGCCCCATGTGCTGCTGTGTTGTGGTGGCAGTGTGACTATGGTGATCTGGGGTATCTGGGGCATGCCTCTTGTCTGTGTTACTTTGGTGGGACAACGAGGAACAACAGAAGGCAGCAAACACCTCTGCCAAGAACTCGTATCAGTTCTCAGCACCGCTACTGCCGCCGCTTTGTTTCCTGGCTTTGTCTGAGAACTTTTCCCCAGGACATCCATCTAGGTTTTCTGCTTCACCTTGGAAGAGTGCACTGTTTCACTCAAAAATCAGACACTCCTGAGCTATAGAAAACATGTCATGAATATACAGTGTAGTTTCTAACTACAGTGACTTGGTTATGATGCACAGCTTCTTCCTCCGTGGAGAGAACTCACGTACTGCACTACTGAGACTGCTGCTTGTGTCTTTGTCTAGGAGAGTAGGCACACAAACAATGCCACCTCCTGGAGCCTTTACTTTGTCTCCTATTTCAGTATTATTTTTTTTTAAATGAGATCAAAGTCAAGCTTAACTGTCTCTCAAAAATGTTTGTTTGGGAGGAACATCACAGAACAATTTTAGGGATGGTGGGCAGCCAAGTGAAGCCTGTATACAAGCATGGCGCACCAGCAGAAAGGAGAGGCATACAAGAGAATAAATCTCTGGGTTGTCATTTATTATAAATTCTAATGAAAATATCGAGAGGAATTTTTATTTCTTTCTTCTGAGCATATGTAGAATTTTAACATGAGCATTTTATTAAAAAGCAGCCCAAGTTATGAATCATTCATCGCAAACGAATGACTCCCACACGTTGGCAGAATGACCCATGGCTTATTCGCTGGCAACAAATAAAGCAGTTCTTAATGAACCCAGACAGGTTATTCTGATGGCACTGAAGAAGCAAAATCAGGTGCATTTTAGGATTCAGAAAAGTTATATATTTTGTCAGGATCTCACTGGGTGTTTTTTTCCTTTTTTGAATAATGAATGAAGTTGTTTTAACATAGTGTTAATGCTGGGAGTGCTGGGTGAAGAAATTCAATTGAAAGCCTGTCACAAGGCTCTCTTGTTTCACTGACAAGAGTTGTCATGTTCCCGTGACACCTGATGTGCAGAGCACCAACTGATAAATAGCTTAAAGATGAAATTGTCAGTCACCATTACCTGCACCAGCAATTACCTGGTGCTGTGCCCTGGGGTGCTGGGATGAGGAGCCCATGGTCCCCAGATGGACGGGTGCCTGCACCCTTCTCATCCTGGAGGAGTCATGCCACGGCTGCTGCTGGGGGACTGTCAAAGGCTTGCCACTCGTGATCATCTGGAGATCTGTTCTGTGCTTACAGCCGAGAAGGTGCCCGGTAAGACAGGGTAAAAAAATGAAGGGAAGAGGGGAGATGAGAGAATACATGGATAGCTTTAGCTTTGGGGTGGGGGGGGAAAGGAGCTGCACACACTTGTACAAATTAGTTCCAAAGTTTTAGGTTGGATACCTCCTGGGAGATAATTTAAATTGAAAAGTTTCCAGCTGTAAATGAATTTTATATTACTTAGAACTAAGACGATGCCACTCACCTAGTTTGCCACCTTCACTCCCTGACTGACAGCAGGGGAAGTATTTGAAAAGCCAGTGCTGCTTGAAGATGATGCTGAATGACTTTCATACCATCCCCTGGATTTTTTCTCATTTATGGCTACTTCTAGAGACTGGCAATGGCTGTGCTATAACCATAGCAACATGGAGTTTTTGCACAGCGTTCAAAATCTCCGCTGTTAACCAAAAGGCATAGGTGCTAACAGAATAAGGACAAATTTAGTTCCCACTTGCATTAAGCAGGTGGAAGAAGGTGTGTTGTATGAGCACCCTTTTGCTTTTGGCTGAGGCCGGGGCTGGAGCTGTTGCAGCAAGGAGAGGAAGGACCGATGGGAGCTGTAAGGGAGCTCTGGTGCTCCGTGCTGGGATGGACTCCACCTTCCCTGCAGTCCCCAGGAGGGACAGGAGGGTTTTATTTCTTCTGGGGATGTGCTGTAGGGTTAGGGCTGAAGACAGACAAAGCTGTGGCTGGCCTGAGCCCATACTGGTGACAGAGCTGCTCCAGGCAGCAGGCGGTACTCAAGCACCTCCAGAAATCCCTTATGCATAAATAAATAAATAATAATAATAATAATAATCTGTTCTTGCTTGTGGAGATGCAGAACACTTGTCCGTGGCACAGTCAGCACATCAGAGCCTATGGCTCCTGACCAGGAGACCCAGCATCTCTCAGGAGTGGGCTGTACCTCTGGATTCATTTGACTTGGTTTGGTTTGGTGTGGCATGTTGGCTCCAAGTATGATGTAAACTGGAAATGCCCTTTGAAATCCCTTGCCTATTTGTAATTGCAATTTAAGGAAAAATAAAGTTTATTCAGGAGTTTCCTTCTCCAATAAAAGAAAGAACGGAAAAGAGAAAAAAGAATTGTTCTCCTTTGTGGCTATTCATTTCTCTGTAAATAGGACACTTGTCAAAATGATTTTCTGTGCCTGATGTTACTGTAATTGAGCGTTCTGGAAAAAGAAAGAGACCATCTTCACTGAAATGTGCAAATTTGTAGCAGAATTGACTGTAAAAATGAGGACACCAAATTGCTTTTGCATTCTGTCTGGTAAGCAGTGATGCATGAGAATTTACAGAGTCTGCTGGTGAAGGAATATCCATGGTTCCCCTTGGACATGGCTGCATGGGTGCACCTCCGAAAAATGAACAGCAAACCCTGGGGTATTGTGCTGCCTGTCTCCTGGCTGAGGTGTATGCTCATGTCCTGACCCAGATTCATTTATTTGTTTTTTTCTTTCGTCAGAATGAAATTTGGAGGAGAAGCAAATCATTTCGCTTCAGTAAGAAGCAAAAAGCAAAACCACAGAAATGAGCTGTAGGTGTGAGGACACCACTCGGAAACCGGAGGAGGGGCCAGCAGCCTAATTCTGACTTTAGAGTCCTAATCTGGTAAAATACAGAGCCCATTAGTAAGAGTACAGCTGGGAAGAGTAGGTTGGGAATTAGAACAAAAAACTTTAGGTTCATTCTTTTGGAATTGTTCCTAACAATGCACTATGGCCATGTTTCTGTCAGCTGGGACACGTGTGATTGAACTGTGTTCCTTGTTTTCAGAGAGAGTGCCGGGGCAAACATACTTGATTTACATGTTCGGGGACACGGTAGAAAATAAAGAATAACCTAGCCTGGCTGTGAAGGGGTGAGCTCTTTCTGTGACCGAGTTACACTTTTGTCTGCTCAACTCCAGATTTTGGTTTCGTGCTAGGAGGAAACACTGCTCTGCAAGATCTTCCTTCCACACCGTGCTGTTATCTCAGTGAGGGCAGATTGTGAGCAGGCAAGCAAAGGACAAAGAAAAGTAGCAACACCTCCCACAAAGGGCTGGGGACCTCTGAGCCCCCAGGTCCATGCAGGGAAGGGTCCTGCTATGCTCCTCCAGAGCTCAGTCAGTCAAAATCCAGCAGCCCCTCCTGCGGCAGGGAGCTCAGCGGCACCTTAATTAGCGATGATGGCACGCAGCATAGGAAGAGCAGAGGAGGACGAGCGTGGGAAAGGTTAATCACACCCTGTTTGCTTGACAGTGACTCCCTGAAGGATGAACTCTTTCCAACCTGGCTTTTAAAAAATACATATTAGATCTACTTTATGCATGCCTCACCTTTACTTCTAAGTTGACTGCACTTGTCCATTAAATGCTTTCGCTCAAACAAGCTTGTATGGAAAATAAGCTTTCATGAACCGTGGTAATTATAGCTGTCAGTTTGGATAAAGGGCGTTATTTATTCTGTGTCTCACCTACATGGTGCTCAGATATACCTTTTCAGCATCATAAAGATTGGCTTATTTATGTATATGCTTCTTAAACATGTCACTCCTTTAATCACTGCGTGTCAAGGGTTTGTGTTCTGCTCTTCCTGCAGAGACCTTACTACTCCTTTAGGGACACGCAGGCACAGAGCCTACCAGACATCACCCTGCAAAAACCACATCCATCATCATTAGAACCAGCATCACCCGCTCACCTGAACTGCCAGGTCTGGACGCAGGAAATGCCCTCTGTGTTTTAGGGAGGCAGTGAGACCAGAGAGGAGGGAGACCCAGGTAACCCACAGAGCAATTGGCAGAGATCGTGGGGCACTGGCACCTTGCTGGAAAAGGAACAAGCAGTGTCTTGGTTGTTTGTGGTTTTTTTTTTTGCTTCTTTTTCTTTGCTTTTCTGACAGACTCATAGAATGACAGAATGGCCGAGGTAGGAAGGGACCCCTGAAGATCATCCACTCCAACCCCCTGCCTAGCAGGATCACCTGCAGCTCTCCTCTGATCCCAGAGAGGAACCCTTCGGTCCTGTCTTTGAAGACACTGCAGTGTGTCAGGGAAAAGAGAGGGAAGAGAAGAGAAGTGAGGGACCCCAGAGGCCCAGCAGCCCCAGGGCTGTCCTGTTAAATCCAAATGTTCTTCCCATAAATTTACCAGGCTCCATCTTAAATTATTTAGAATCTTCCCTCATTTTATTTGGGAAACCACAACAGACCTTTATTTCTTGGATGGCGAGACTCTTTTTTTCTATCAAAATGTATTCATGATCAATTCATAACTATTTGATCCTGTCATTTATCCTGTAACTCAGAGAATCCTTACCCTTCATATATATTTACCATCTCTGAATGTATTAATAAGGAATCACCACTGCTCCTCTCCACCTGTACTTGGCTAGGGCACGGCAAGCCAAGGTCTTTCAATCTCCATCCATCAATATTCAATTTCTGCTATCAAGTAATTGGCCTCACCGTACCTTTTAGCAATTTATCTTTATTATTTTGTCTTTATTAAATTTGGTCTCAGAGGCACCTTCCTCTTTTCCCTACCTGCTAAAAATGTTCCACCTGGAACTCTTTCACGTTGTCTCATGGGGCAGCTCCCAGCCACGTTCTGCTTGTGGCACACATTTGCTTTGCTTCCTGAGCCATCTCCTGCATTGAGGGCTGTCCTGCATTGCCAAAACTCCTACAGATGACAAGTGGTGGAGCCGGAGCTGTTAAACTGCAGCACAAGCTCTACTTCATCTACCACTGAGGTGGGGCAGGTACTAATTTCTGAGACAAGGCAGTCCTCACCAGTGGTGTCCAGCTCGAACGAGTAGCTCAGCTGTGTCCCTGCTTATGTCAGCTCTGGCATCTCCTTGCTAGATCGAGCTACCTGCAGAATATTTAGTTGCTGCATTACCAAGTCTTCTCATGGTTTGGAGATACTGCGTCAGTGCAGCTCCCATTCACGGGCTGCGTCCCTTTTAACTGTACCTTTCACATACGTGGAAACACCTCTGCTGAATAGGTTACTTCTCCTAAATGATGAGGTAACGTGTTACTTTATTTACAACTGCTTTGGAGATTAAGTTTAAAAACTCTACCAGATCTCCTGTGACTCTTAAAAAAAACACACACCCTAAACCGTATTGCAAATGTCAACTCAATTGTGGGCAAATATATGCTTGGATTTTCCTGTCAAAAGAGTGACGTGTATCACGAGTCCTTATTTATTTCTGAGAAGGAGCACTAGAACTAAAACAACTGCCTGACAGGTAAAAATTGCTGGAGAAAATAATGCATCTGTATCACAACTCTGATTGCAGGAAAGGCTGTTGTCAACACCACTGAGAGCTCGGTTAGAGAATATATTGTTATTGTTTGGGAGTAAAAATGTAATGATGAAATATGATCCATTTCCATAGTCCCTAAAACACATTTGTCTATTGAAACTCCATGTTACGTCTCAATTATGTGTTGATGGTGGATGCAAAGGCTCGGTAGAACCAGAGCATAATGTAAAAAGCAAGCAGGGAAGGTGTCAAGACAATGGGCACGCACATTTTTCCTTTTAAACAGGTAGTTTCACACACTGTTTAGGCCAAGTGTTTCCTGTTTTCAGCTTAGTAATGGCATGTGATAATATTTATAATATGGCATTATGGCAAATAACAAGCCTAGCTTCAAAAAAGATACAAATTTTATGTGAAAACAAAACTTGGGTATGTCACATTGAGCGTCATTTCACTCCACTGAGCTTCTCCACCAAGCAGGAGGGAAATAGCGGGGTGTGATCCGCCCTCACTTGACAAAGTCTGCGTCTCATCGGTGTGACATTCGGGTGCACCAGTCAAGGAAATGCAGTCCAGCTTCAAGCAAACAGAAAATCAAAAGAAATTTGAAAGATCAGTTAAGTATTCATAATTACCTTGATATCTGGAGAATTGATCTCAAATTAATAAAAAAGAAATTGAACTCAGACCGCATGCAAAGCGTTAGACTTTGAACGAAGAAATCAGATACATGTCTTAGATAGTGAATAAGTGGACTTGCACTGCAGAAAGCACTGCTCTATGGTGAGCCACAAACCGAGCACAAATTCATGATGTGATACTGTTGGGAAAGAAGATTCTTCCTAACAGGCACGAGCGGGAGCACTGCACAGAAGACAAAGGAAATCTCCCCTCTCCAGCCCAGTCCTCAGCTGCAGCGTGGCACACAGCCCGCACCCCTGTGCTCTGCTGTGCCTGCCAAGAGCACAGCAACAAAAATCCCTGAAGATCTAGAAAACTGGGGCCAGGAGAGTTTTAAAAATACACGTCTGTTTGAAGTGTAGAGAAGAGGAACAGTCCCTTCACATTTGCAAGAGGCTGGCGATAAAAGGGAACAACTGATGGAAAAGCAAAAAGTCGTCTTCTGGATCTGCAGGAAGGCAGATTTAGGTGAGAAATATTTCTGACTGCTGCTTGTTGCTTGGCAGTAAAGGGCAGAGGCTGGGTGACAGGGCGGCTCAGGGAGCATGGACAGGGCATCTCTAGGTTTGGATTCAGCCGGCAGCCCCCACGAGCGGCCCCGTTACCCGGCTGTACCTCCGGACAGAGGCAGGGGCTGAGCGCCTCTGGGAGCCCCTTTTTGTCACACCTTTGTATGAGCTAGGGAACATCTGCCAGCCCTACTCTTACTAAAACAATCATATCTAAACTGTTATTTATAACATTTATGTTGTGATTTAATGTACCCTCAGCGGGATTGATATATTCTGTAATTATTAAATTATTAAGTGACAAGCAATGTCTAACCTTCTGTAAAGGTCGCATTTGAAGAAAATCTTTCCTCCAAAAGCACGTCAGTTTGAGTGACATGACAGTACCCATCATTCGCCTGAAAAATTCTATTACCAAGCGTCTGTCAGTCAGGAAAATTGAAACAAAGTTTGGAAGGCCAACTCTCCAAATGTACATCCTAAAGCTACTTTGCAGCACAGCAGTTGTTATATTTCATTGTACATCATAAGCCCGGGAGTGTCTTGAATTGTGGACAGCATTCGAACTTTTTAACATGGGCACTGCGTTTTCACAATTTCTTGCCTAAACACTATCAGTCAATTCTTGTTATTTTTTAAAAAATTCAACAGTCAAACATTATGTTGCAGTATACTTCTGTGTATGTTCAATTACAGGAACACAAAGGTTTTTATAACAGCTAGATTTCACCTGATGGAAGCACATTGCATTTTTAACTCACAAGTATGAAATTATTATTACTATTGTCTCTTGGAAAGCATCAACAAGGCCTCGAGTGCCTTAAAGTGATGCTTAAAAACCTAGGTGCCCCATACTGCTTAATAAAGAGCGTGGCATGGCAACATCGTACCGGGAGGCGACTTGAAGAACAGAATGAAAGAGCAATGAAGCACGGGCAGCCTTCCTTTAATTACCTGGCTGGGATCCTGGCTGGCCTTTGTACCATTCAGTTTTTGTTCAGGAAAACTGATGTTCTGTGCTTGTTGGTAGGCATTGGCTGTCTAGAGCCAGGCCAATTAAATAGTTTTCTATACATTTTTTTCATTCTCAACTGTTCCATTTCATTATGTTAAAATGACGGGTGATGTGTTTCTCATTTACTTGGCTATTATCAAGCGCTTACATATACTTGAAGCCAAAATGTATTGTGATAGAAACAGGAATCCAATAAAAACATTCACAAACTGTTTTGAAATGAGGAGTAGATGTTTTAATGAAGCTTTGTGTAAGAAACACAGGGAAAAAAAAAATCAGCATATCAAAAATCTTTAAGCAAGGCTAATTGGTTTATTAAATAAAGGGAGTACCCTACACAGCCACTGAGCTGAGTTGATTGTGCCTGGTCACAGCGCCCTTCAGGACTTAAGATCTTGTCCATTTGGATCTTGCTCCATAAATTAATTAAGATGTTCATAAATTAAATAAATTTATTCATAAATTAAACGATAAGCCATGTTTTTTTCAGTCCTCAGTAGTCTTTTCAGCTTTTAATATAAACTTTGAAGTAAATGGACTGAAAAAAAAAAAAAAAAGAAAAAAAAAACTGAAGTTAGAGACACACTCCCTCTGTACTTACAGGGAAAGGTCCTGTTTTCACAATCTGGCTGATTGCTTCAGACTTTAGGCTGTAGCTACCTGGCTAGAGACTTCTCTGGGGAGTCTCCTTCAGCAGAAGACAAATACCACTGAAATACTCTTCTCATTATTTTTGGTAAGTTTTAAAATATTTAAGCCTGAAATTATTATCAGGTGAATTACATTTTTGCCTATGCTTATTTTTAAAACAGAAAGTACATACTCTGATTCATTTCTTAACGTGAAAAGTAAGATTTATCTGCCTTGATTTCCCTGAGGAACAATTCGGAGATTAGGAACAAATTCCTGTCCTCGAACTTACTGATAAGGGATCTTCTTTAATGACCTGAACAGCATGAGCATTTTGTCATTCACAACAGAGACATCCTCCATGCTCATTTTAATTTTTGTTCAGTTGAACTCAACCCTTATCTGCACAGAAGCCACCCGAAAGCAGTGAAATCTGAGCAGGCTCTGTCCATCCCTCAGTGCTTCTGCAGACACCAACCTGGGACAGACCCAAATTCTGGGTGTTGTGGTGGACTCACAAACAGCAACTTCAACAGGAAGGCAGGAGTTCCAAGCAGCATTTTTCCTAAGCACATTAAAGTTCAATCCACCTCTTACTGAGGTCAACAGATACTGATTTTCTAACACATTGGTTTTGGACAAGTAAAAGAATATTACAGGTGAATAAAACCTTCCATCACACTGCAGTTTATTCTGTAGATCTGGATGCTTTTTGTTTCCCTGACATCACGCTGTATGACTGACACTCCTTTTACTTCTGAAAGGCTCCTTCCTGAACGTACGTGGGCATGAACTGACTTTTCGGGGCCAGTTTCTGGTTCTGTTACTGCTCTTATCCCCCTGATGTAAGCAGAGCCTGCCCTGAGCAGTGGGGCAGTGTCAGCGGGCAGCGGAGATCAGCTCACAGGAGGTCTGGGTGCAGACACTGCTGCATGCTGTGGGTGCGGACACGCAGTGCCTGCATGCTGTGGGTGCCCCGTGCCCCTTCCCATCCCACAGGACGTGCACGCCAGGAATGCTGCATTCAACTCCCGTGCATTCAGCTTCCAGTGTTGGTCATGCATGACCAACTGCATGAAGTAACTGCAGTTAACTGCATGAAGTTCAACAAGGCCAAGTGCCGGGTCCTCCACCTGGGGCGCAATAACCCCAAGCAGAGCTACAGGCTGGGAGAGGAATGGTTGGAGAGCTGCCAGGCAGAGAAGGACCTGGGAGTGATGGTGGATAGTTGGCTGAATATGAGCCAGCAGTGTGCTCAGGTGGCCAAGAAGGCCAAAGGCATCCTGGCTTGTATCAGAAACAGTGTGACCAGCAGGGCTAGGGAGGTGATCGTCCCCCTGTACTCGGCTCTGGTGAGGCCGCACCTCGAGTGCTGTGTTCAGTTTTGGGCCCCTCGCTACAAGAAGGACATCGAGGTGCTTGAGCGGGTGCAGAGAAGGGCGACGAAGCTGGTGAGGGGCCTGGAGAACAAGTCCTACGAGGAGCGGCTGAGGGAGCTGGGCTTGTTCAGCCTGGAGAAGAGGAGGCTCAGGGGCGACCTTATCGCTCTCTACAGGTACCTCAAAGGAGGCTGTAGCGAGGTGGGGGTTGGCCTGTTCTCCCACGTGCCTGGTGACAGGACGAGGGGGAATGGGCTTAAGTTGAGCCAGGGGAGTTTTAGGTTGGATGTTAGGAAGAACTTCTTTACCGAAAGTGTTGTTAGATATTGGAATGGGCTGCCCAGGGAAGTGGTGGAGTCACCATCCCTGGAAGTCTTCAAAAGACGTTTAGATGTAGAGCTTAGGGATATGGTTTAGTGGGGACTGTTAGCGTTAGGTCAGAGGTTGGACTCGATGACCTTGAGGTCTCTTCCAACCTAGACAATTCTGTGATTCTGTGATTCATGCATGGTGACAGTGATGCTCCTACTCATTTATTTATTTACTTATGTATTTATTTGCTTAGTTGTTTATTTACTTATTTATTTATTTGTTTGTTTCTTTGCCGGGGGCCGCTTTATCTCCACATTAACGCCTGACTCCCGCAGCCCTCCCCCCAGCTCCCCTCAGCAGGCCCCGCGCTCCGCGCCCCTCGCGCTCCCGCAGCGCCCCCCTCCGGCCCCGCTGTGCGCATGCGCGTCGCGCGGCCGGCAGCCCTCCGGCCGGCTGGGGGCGCTCCTCCCTCACCCCCCCCTCTCCCTTCCGCCGCGCTGAGGCGGCCGCGCCGCTGCCTGAGCGCAATCCACCCCGGCGGCCGCACAGCTCACTGCGGGCTGCGGGCTGCAGGCGCCGCGGGGCAGCCCTCGCGGTTGAGGACCCCGGTCCTTCCCCCCCCTCTCCCCACACAGTCCTCCGGCGGCTCGGCGGCGGCCGCAAGATGTCGACCAAGAATTTCCGCGTGAGCGACGGGGACTGGATCTGCCCCGATAAGAAGTGAGCGGCGGCCCGGGGGAGGGCGGGGGGGGGGCGGCGGGGCCGGGCCCGTGTCACCGTCTGCTCCTTCGCAGGTGCGGGAACGTCAACTTCGCCAGGAGAACCAGCTGCAACCGCTGCGGGAGAGGTGAGCCCGGCACGGCCCCTCACGGCCCCTCAGGGCCCGGTACCGCTTTGGGACGAGCCCGCCACGGGGCGTTGTTGTTGCTGTTGTTGTGTTGCAGAGAAAACGACGGAGGCCAAGATGATGAAGGCCGGGGGCACGGAGATCGGCAAGACGCTGGCGGAGAAGAGCCGCGGCCTCTTCAGCGCCAACGACTGGCAGTGCAAAACGTACGGGGCCTGGGAGCGGCACCCGGGGGGCCGGGACCTCACCCGTGGCCTGTGTGACCCCGCGGGGTGCAGCGCTGTGTGTAGCCTTGGCAGGGTACGGGCGGCTGTGCCCTGCGGACAGCGTGCCCTTTTGGTTGGTGGGCGGCAGGTATTTGAGTAACAGGGCTGGGAAAAGGTTAAAAAATCAGGGCCAGAGCAGTAGAAGCTCGTGTTCCATGTCAGGTAAGCCGAGACACGTCCCAAATTAGGAATAAAGAGACGGAAGTAACAGCTTCACTGCAGTTTGGAAGCTCATTTCCAATAGTCACTAAATACATAACGAGTAAAGTTTTGCACAGAGTTAAATAGCTGATATCAGAAGCCATCACTTGAGAATGTGAAGGTCTGCATTAGCAAAGGACTGCCTTCGTGAAATACTTCAGGGGATTGGGGGTCTTTTTATAATTTGAGGGCTTTGAACCATTTGGGGTTTTGTTTGTTGACTGAGCTTTCTGAACTCTTTAACTGGTGAAACTTGGCTGGGTTTTCTTCCCAACTTGCATTTGCTGCAACCCGAACCCAGTTTTTCCTCAATAAAGCCAGTGCCAGCAGTGAGCAAAAGCCTTTGCACATGTTGGTGCACCAGGCTGTGTCAGGCTGTAAGAAAACAGCAGAGATCCACGTCTGTACGTCCGTTTGGCAGCTGTAGGGTGACCGAGCATGCAGTTAACACCGCTGCACGGTGCGTCCTGTGTGTGCCAGCAGGGTAACGGGGACAAGGGGCAGTCCGTGTGCGGGGATAACCAGCACTCACAGCACTCACCTGTTCTGGCAGCGCTCGGCGCTGTTCAGTCTCCCAGTCCTGCAGCCTGGGACCAGCAGGCGTCACTGAGGGAGTCCGCTCGATGGCACGTTCCAGGCCTGCTGCTGCACCTCCAGACATAGAGGAGGCCGGGCTGCCTCGTGGACCACCTGCTCTGCTCGTTGGGATTGAGTGGGGTCCCGGAGATCATACAGGTGGTTGGAGTGCGAGGGGCACTCAAGTGCGCTGTGAGGTAGCAGTGCAGTAACGGAGCTGTGTGAGTGCAGCTGTGCTGCAGGGGGTGCTGATGCCCGCTAATAAGTGTTACAGTGATCCCCCACCCTTTTTTGTGGTAGTGGGGTTTGTTTTCCTTCTCTTTTTTACTTCTTCCTGTTGCATTTTGGAATGGAGATATGGTAACACCAGTGGTTCCTTTATCCTTTATGGATAAGATTGCTGCTGGCAGCTGCTTTGCCTTCATGGAGTTGGTAGCTGCTTCAGAATCGTGTTGTTAAATAGCTCTTCAGGTTTTACATCGGGTAAAATATAACTTGAATTATGTGTTAACAAATTTTGGACGGTCTTGTTTCTGTTAACTTACCTGCCCATTAGTTTTAATTCTTTCCCCATGATTCGTGTAGTGCAGTCCTCATCACCCTGTGTCATCTTCGTGCTGGCAAAATACCCCCGGGCTCTCGCAGTTCTGTCTTGGTGACTGTTGGCCCAAGAGTTACCTGTGCTGCGTTAGTGACTGTAAATCACAGCTGAAACCTGGCAGATAGATTATTATGATTTCTTGAAGCGTTGCCTTAACACGTAAGCTCTATAATTTGAAATAAAACGTTTCTTATTTATGCTTTGTGTTCTTCCCCTCTGAAGATGCGGGAATGTGAACTGGGCCAGAAGATCAGAATGCAACATGTGTAACACTCCCAAGTATGCCAAGTTGGAGGAACGGACAGGTAGGTTGGTGGTGGCTTTAAAATACTCCAATTACTGTAAGAAACTCCTTTGTATAAATCAGTATCATTTAATCAAAGGGACTGTTTTCATGGTAGAACTAGCAAAATTGAATAATCTTTTGTATGTAAACAAATCTGTGGGCTATTACACGTTTAGTAGCGTAGAAAACTATGTGATGGCTACGTTTGGAAGGTCATCCAACATTTGCTTTAAACCACCACAATATTTGATTTTGATTCTGAAGAGTTTGGAAGGAGTAATGCAGTGTTTTCTAAACTCAAAGAACTCTAGTATGCGCTGTGCCCGTTTACAGGACTCTGCAGGCACAAGAACAGCGTTTCAAGGCCACACAGCTCAGACTGTAATTTTTAATGAGGTTGAAAGTCTGGTCACACGGATGCATTTTAAGTTCTTTCTTCATTGACAACGAAGCTGAGCAGTGACTAGAACAGAGGATATCCTTATGGTGGGGTCATAGCTGTTTGTAGCGTTACCACTGCAAATGGGATCAGGCAGTGAGTTTAATGCAGGTTATGACATTAAAGCGTAAAAACAAAAAGGCACAGAGCTTATTATTTAAAAATAATATTTCTAAATTTCCTTCAAGTTCTGGTATCCTTCAGAGTAAGTCTGTGGTGGTGTACACGACACGTAGCATGTCACGGGTACCTGCAGGAAGTTCCAAACTAGGCTGAAATTGCACTGAGTAGTTGGAGTTTTCCACTTGTGTTATGAAAAGGAATAGCGAGTTTCTTCAGGGAATCTTGGCAGCTGTGCAATTGAAAGCAACCACAGGACGTTTTTATTCTTACTGCTCCCTGAGGGTCAGTATTCAGCGTTGTGTCCCAGAGCAGCTGTGGGAAGGCAGCAGACCGGGGTGCCCAGAAGCCACGAGGGAGCTGCCTGTGGGAAAGGCCTTTGGCAGCACCAGCAGTGGGAGAGCAGCCAGCGAGCGTTGCCCTCGCCTCTGCCGCTGGCCGCTTCCTGAGCCTGCTGCTGCCCGCTGGCACAGGGGCGTTGGGCTTCGAGGGCAGCGCCTTCGGTCAGGCCCCTGGAGGTGTGCTGGTGCTTCCCCACACCGAGCAGCTCTCAGGTGCTGCAGCCCTGCCGTAGAGCCGGTTGCTCAACAGGGCTCTACTGACTTAAAATGTTTTCATTCTTTTAAATGCTGTCACATCTCTGTTTATGTGACTTAATCCGTTTTCTCAATTAGGTTTCTCAGAAAGTATTTTTAATAGATGTGTGGGAACAACTCATGTTCTTCCTGAGATCACACTGCATTCTCGTGGCATATATTTATAAAGCCACTGAAGCCACTTATTCTAAAGTTTGTGCTTGATGTAGCTGAATTTGGCGCAGCACAAGAGCTTGTCTTATTTTACCACTTTTTAAAGGATACGGAGGAGGATTTAATGAACGAGAAAATGTTGAGTACATAGAACGTGAAGAATCAGATGGGGAGTATGATGAGGTAAGCTGAGGTACATGCATTGCTGTGGAGAGACATACTGTGTGTGTTGAGGATGTGTGTGTTTACGTTTGTGTTCCTGAGGGGGGGAAATGCTCGTCAGGAATAATACCTTGTGGTGCATCTCTGCCAAATGATCAAGTGTAAAAGTTTTGAACTGAAATCGAATGCATCTGTGTTGTCTTCTGGGAGCTACAAAATGAGAATCAGTTCAAGTTAAACTGCTACAAGCTGTGTTCGTTAACGTGCTTAAGGAGTTGGTTTTAGGGCAGTGCATGCTGTTTTCAGATACATTCAACATCATTTTTATAAACACAGCATAAACACAAATGTAACAATAGTGCTTTGTTAAAATTGGATTTCCATTGATCTTGTCTGGAGGTACTAATCATATCTGACAAACATCTCTTTAAAAGTTTTCTTGTTGCTAATTGATATTTCCTTCTGCTTCTCCTTTCCTTTGAATAATACCTCATTTAAAATTGGTGTGCATTTATTTTCGCATAGAATAAGTCTTATCATAAAATAGAGTTAGAAATGATTTTTTGTAAGTGATATTCTAATGGAATGAAATTTTTTAGTTTGGTCGCAAAAAGAAAAAATATAGAGGAAAGCCAGTTGGTCCTGCATCTATCCTGAAGGAAGTAGAAGATAAGGAATCGGAAGGGGAAGATGAGGAGGATGAGGATGAAGATCTTTCCAAATATAAATTGGATGAGGTAGTGTCATTTTTTGTTTGGTTTGTTGCTAGCAAATTTTTAATGACTACTATAATGTTGTTTAGTAGTAGGTAAAGTTTGGCATAAGGTGAATGTTCTTGAAGTTTAGTTACAGCCTTTTAAAATTACTTTGTAAAATGAAACTTCATTAAATAATATAAAATGGGATAGTGAAGACTTCAAATGTTTGTTTGTAGTCTTTTTATTATTCTGTTTTGAAACACAAATTTTCAGTCCCTCTACTGAATAACTTTTTAGATCTCATTAGGTGCACTTTAGGCCTCGTTTAATGCCCTAAGAACAGTATTTTCAAAGGTTGAACTAAACACCAAATAAAACATACGGGTTATGTTAAGAAAAAAATGACAAACACAATGAAAATATTTCCTAGATATTTCTTGAATATCTGAATTTTTCAGGATGAGGATGAAGATGATGCTGACCTCTCAAAATATAATCTTGATGCCAGCGAAGAAGAGGACACTAATAAGAAAAAGAAATCCAATAGGCGCAGTCGTTCTAAGTCCCGATCCTCCCACTCACGATCTTCATCGCGCTCATCCTCTCATTCAAGCTCAAGGTCTAGGTCCAGGTAAACGGGTACAGGTCAAGGGTAACGCCAGGCAAAATGTCAGTATCTAACTTCTCTATTTACTTTTTTTTTGACTGCCTTACAGTTTTAGTTTAATAATGTTAACAATTTTATGTGCACAATTTACAGAGGTAGACGATGTTCTATTCTGGCCTTCTGTTGATCCTCAATAAGAAGGCTTTTTATGTCTTGCTGCTTTTTGTGAATTAAGCTGGTATTTCAATTGAATTCTTTGAATGTTTTTTCTAAACTTATTTTCAGTTTTATTTTTAGGCTTGTTGACCATAAGTGGTTCAATGGTTGTGCTTGGTTTCAGTAATATTGAGTGGAGGTATTGAACAGTGAATCAGATGGGTGGGATTGTTAAAGAAGGAAGAAGTAGCAGAAGAGGGCAGCGATGCAGTCCAGACAGAATGGAAGTTGTCCTGGAAATAAAAACAAGAAACTTGAACTTAATTTGTTGGGAAGCAGTAAAGCTTTCAATACGGTGGCAGTGCTGTCAGAGTAACTCTGAAGTCTTATTTAAAAAAAGACAATGTGATCTGGGTGGTGAGACGATAAAACTGGTTGCCCAAAAGGTTGTGCATGCCCCATCCCTGGAAGTGTTCCAAGTCAGGTTGGATGGGGTTGGATGGGGCTTTGGGCAACCTGATGTAGTGAAAGATTGGACTGGATGATCTTTAAAGGTTGCTTCCAACCCAAACCGTTCTGTGATTCTATGACTTCGGTTATGGGGTCACAAAAAAGTCTGCTGGGCAGATTCAAGAGCTCGCTTTATTATTTACATCTAGTAACATATGAACAGTTAAATCATTTTTTTTGGAATCCCATCACATGAAGCCTGTTACAGCTTTTCAGCTGCCTCACAAGTAATACAGTGATGATACTAAAGGGTTTAAGACCAAATTGGTGCAAGCTCATCATAAACATCATATACATAAAGTTCAAGTTTCTTCTAATCTTTGTAGCTTTGTAACTGCACCTCTCAGTTCTGACTGCTCTGATTGCTGCCCGAATTCTTCAGACCTTCATACTAACCAGGTGTCAGCTACTCTCTCCCTTCTGCCTTTCTCCACATTGTTATGTTTTTTTTTTCATGCTAACTCTTCTGTGAGAGATGTTCTTAAAAATGTTCACCCTCCCTACTCATTCAAATGCCTCCTTGAGACTAATAGCTGCCATATGGTTCCGTGGAGGAGCATTTTGAATAACACTGACTGAGCTGACTGGCTGTTAGCGATTTTTGTGAATAAAGTGAGATGTGTAGGAAGATGCTGTCGCTTTTGAGGAAGTATTGTCCCACGTGAGGACACAAATGCAGCCCCTACTCTTAGGTTTAGGGGTGGGAAAGTCAAAGAAGGCAGAAGAGTTAGTTTCATATGGCCATAACCTCGTTCATAACTCCAAAATGTTAACACCCAACTAAAAAGTAGTTTCAGTTGACTGACATTTGCTAGGGAACTTTAAACTTTCTGCTGTGCTTCTAGTTACAGATAATTTATTGGCAGAATCAGTTGGTTTGGTTTTCTTTTTTTCAGCTTTAAATACATTATTCTAGTTAGAAAGCAAATGTTGGTACTGCTTTTGTTTGACAAAGTGAAATGAAAAAGACGTGTTAACAGTATAAACTGGGAGATAGACAGCATGTGTATTTTCCCTGAAAAGATTATTAGAACTTGCTTCTTTTTACAACTGTTACTGTTACAACTGTTACAAGCCTCCTGCCGTTTTTACATATTCATTGTGGTTTGTGCTTTAAAGAAACTCCATCAACATGACAAATTTGAAAAGACATTTAAGTAGTCATGAGTAGTGTTAGACCTGTCTGTATTTTAGCCAAGAGTTAACTACTGTTTGATTTTTAATGCAGGAGAAAATCTTGGCAAAACTGAGAACTGTTTAAAGAATGCTTGTGAGAACTGTCTTGGAGAAAACTTGAGTTCCAATACTCTTAATCTAATCTGCTTTTCAAGGAAAATGGTGGTTTCCAATTAAAGCACAAACTAAAAGTTCAGGCGTTAATTTCCTGAAATAATTAATGGCTGTGCAGTTGTTTGATTCATTTTCCAAAACAGCTGCAGCCCTGTTTAATGTTTGTGCTTTGTTTTAGGAAACATAATAAAAAGCTGACTTCTCTAAATTTTTGAATGCACCATCTTACTATGTTAAAGTTACTGTTATCAAATATAACCTGTCGGGAGGTAGGGCGAAGTTGGCACTCTTGTAGTGAATCTAGCCCTTGTCTTTGATGTGTAGCTGTTTCTGCTGCTATCAGTAGCAGTTACTCTGCTAAATAAAAGTCAGATACTGGAAAAATATCTTTTGTGTTGTTTCAGGTCCCATTCAAGAAGTTCTTCCAGTTCCAGATCAAGATCTCGTTCCAGTTCCAGAGAACACTCTAGATCTCGTGGGTCGAAATCAAGGTGAATGAGGTAGCACTCTCTCCTTGCAGAGAGAGAAAAAAGGGCAGAAGAACCAACCACTTGTTTATTCCATCGTAAAATTATGCTGGTCAAAAAACATTAACTCGTTTTTATCTTGGAAATCAGAATTCCTGGGGTCTCGTCACAAGATTGTTACCACTACAGATGTGTTTCATGAGAATGCGAGGTTTTGTTTGAAGAGTTTAAGTCTGGTCTAAGCTAGACGAGTGGACGCCACAGATCTTCACTTTGAAGGAAGAAGAATCTGAATGCATGTTTACTTGCTTCAGTAATTTTTGCTGTTTCCACTTGGGCTACTTGATGTGGAAGAACACTAGAAAATATGCTTCTATTTTTGTGTGTAGCGATAACTTAATTTCCGCTAGATAGTGCTGCCATTATCTCTATAAATGTGGGGGGAATGTATAAAAATGTTGGACAGTAAATCATGTGAAGCTGACAGGAGCTTGAGCTAGCTGACAATTGCCATAGAGCAGGTACTGCACTGGGCGGGAGAGGGTAACAGAAGCCTATAAATTCCTGAGGTGTCCTTGCACAGTCATCCCATTGCTAGGTCTCTCCTTTTGCAATGGAATGAAGATGGCTCCCATCTCCATGCATATAAGAATCTTAAAACTGTAAAATAAGGAAAAGAAATGGGAGCTGAGAAGACTGATGCCAAATGGTGCCACTGCTCTTTGGTGGCACAAACATTCCCTGGCTGTTCACATGAGGTTCAGTGTCAGGTGGAGTCGATGCTTTTAGGAACACGAAAGTGCCTGTGCCCCAGTAGATGCTGAAGCTGGTCAGCTGAGCTGGGTTATTTGCTTGTACCACGCAGCATCCACCGAGTGTCCTCAGTGCATTAGCTTCCATGAAATAGGACTGCTTCGTTATTTGCAATGAGAATCCTGGAAATATTCTACCAACAACATGCACTCTGTTTTTTCATTCGTGTTTTTTCTTTTCTTTTTTTTTTTTTTTTTTTTTGTAAAAAGTTCTATCCATCTTACTGAAGAAAGTCTTGTTAGGTACTTTTATATAACTTATATAATTTTGGAATTATGGTTTAGGACTTTCTAGCTCTGTTACATTTTCCAGAAGTGTGATTTTTTTATTTATTTTTTATTACTTTTAGATAACAAACTTGATTTTTAAGTGCTTGTAAGTGAAGCTCGTTCATCTTTTTTAAATGGTTATTTTAAAACCTTTTTTAAAAGGTTATTTTTTTAATGTTTTGGTAAGTCTTACTATCTACCCAGATTTATTCTGAGTTTTGTAAATACTCCTGAGGGTTTTTCCCGGCTCTAGTAAGATGAAGGCAACTTCTGTTGTGAAACATCCTTTAATAGCAAGAAACGTCTTTAAAAGCAAGACATGGGTAAATTGGTACGTGAATTTCACACCATTTCATTTTTGTGAATGTAACTCCTGAGGAAGGTCCTTACGTAGGTATACCGGCTGTCTCCTGTCCCAGTCTCCCATTGCTTGTTTGTCCCATTGCATAGTACTGATGAATGCTGGAAAGAGGTTTCCCAACCATTGGTGGTCTGCGTATCAAGAAACACTGTATTTAGCAAAATTTATTGAGAGAGCTCCTACGGCAGTAGAAGTTTTTATTGGCAGTTAACTAAGGAGTAAGTATTAAAGCATCCACAAACTTCTTTTGATAAAACACTGATGTAAATAGAGTAGTGAGTCTTCATGAGAACTGTCTCTTTTTGTTCTTTCTTTGTTCTTTCTATATTATACCAGAATTAAATCTGATTTATTTCTTAATCAATAAAGATCCAGCTCCAGGTCCTACAGGGGGTCTTCAACCCCAAGAAAAAGATCTTACTCAAGCTCTCGTTCGTCATCATCCCCCGAGAGAAGCAAGAAGCGAAGTCGTTCTAGATCTTCTTCATCTGGTGATCGCAAAAAAAGACGATCGAGATCACGGTCACCCGAAAGGTTTGGGTTTATGTAGAATAAGAATGGGTGTATTTAAATGTGTGATTTTTTTTTTTTTTATGAAGATCTGAGATTCACTGGGAAACAATTGAATCTGAGCAGTTACGTTGATATTAAAATTAGTTTTCTCCCTTTCCCTGTTCTATTACTTCATATTAAAACCAGTAATTGCGCTCTTTCCCCCTTCCCTCTCCAATAAAACTTCCTCCTGTTAGGAATGTGTTCCATAGAAAGACTTGGGTCACCATTCTTTCAGTGTGTGAAAGTGTTAATGTGTACATTATTGATTTATTTTCCTAAGTAAATATTGCATTTAGAAGTTGTTTTCTACTTTCAATATTAAGCTTACTGTAAGTTTTTAGAATTAAATTCATATTCATAAGCTTAAAGTGGTGTAAAGTTATCTTTATATTCTGATAAGGCCCCTATCAGATATACTTGGCTTCCAGCTATTATAGGGTACAGACTACTCAAAGTGGGTGTTAACATTGATTTCAACTTATTTCTTTGCATGCTTTCTCCATTTATATCTTACAGACGCTGCAGATCATCATCTGGATCTTCCCATTCTGGTTCCCGTACAAGTTCTAAAAAGAAATAATGTATTAAAGGTCACATTTAAAAAAAAAAAAAAAAATCCAGTCAGTGCATGAGACATTTTTAAGAAGTCGGTGTCTTACTTGGTCAGAAGTGCTAAATCTGCTAGTAGAGGTGCATGTCTGTCCTTGCTTTCTGGAAAACTGCAGCTTTGTTCATTCATGAAACAAAAAGTGAGATAGCATTTTAAGCCATAAACTCCCTAGAGGAGGTGTGAAGTTTTTTGGGTTTTGTTTGTTGTTTTGTTTTTTGGAGTAAGGTTTTTTTATCATTATTTTGAAAGATTCAGTTACTTGATTTCTGGCGCTCTTATGTATGAGCGGTTGTGGGTTGGATATGTTCAAATGCAACTCTGCTCTTCATGTGGCAATTAAAAAAAAGTATCTGAGGATATCGGAGGAACCCATGAACTTTCTGCATCCAGCTCCTTGTTTGATGTAGCTCTTATGGGACCACAAAAGATTAGTGTAGCAGTAGGGCTGTTGTTGCCTGTTGGATCAAAGTAGTGAGTTCTTTAGGTCGAAGTATTTTTTTTGTTTTTCCATGTTTCAGTAAAAGTGTAGATCAGTGCCCCCCTCTGCTGCTCAGTGCAGAACAGCCGTTAAGTACCCATCGTACAGTTCTGTAGAGTGAAATGGACGTCATTCCTTCAAGGCGAGGATGTTTGAGACGTGGGGCACTATCCTCTCCATTGCTCAAGTCTCTTAGCTGCCAGTGCCTGTCTCTGTAGAAACTGTTTGCTGCAGTCAGCAAAGTGCACTTTCTGCAGCTGGTACTGGCTGCAGTATTTTCACATGCATGGATCCTGGACTGTGCGATCCTTTCTTACAAAAGGATCGTTTAGGAGCTACTCTTGAGGAGGAAAATGGAACTAGCTTCTTGGAATCAAGTGAAGTTTCTGCAGGCCATCTGTAAAATTCATTTTCGGCAGACAAATTTTCAAGGTATCTGAATTTTATTTATATTTAAAAATGAAAATTAATAAAACTGTAGAAAGTTCTGACATCTTAAATGTGTTCTTCATCAATCACTCTTTTTCCCTTAAATGTTTAATTTATGGCTTAAAATGCTGTATGGAATTTAATTTACTAGTAATATCACATTAAGACTTGGTCTCTCTTGAGCTCCGTTTGATTAAGAAAGGTTTAAGTATCTTCAGTGCCATCGCAAGGTAAGTATGCTAAGGAAAATTGTTCTTTTTAAGCAAGGAAACAGCAATATATCTACAATTATTTCAATTGTAAAATTTAAAACCCATAGTTGACAGCTGATTTTTAAAATGAACTGCACCAAAACAAACGGAGCAAACTAAAAACTGCATTCTGCTTTTTTTTTTTTTTTTTAAAGACACTTCTTTTGGACTGTTATATAAGCAACATGTTTTTTGGTGTAGAAATATTTTGATAATCTTTTTGCAGAAAAAAAAAAAGCCCTGCAATTTCTTCTTTAATGCTTTCTTTATATCTAACTTCCATGCTAAATGTGTGTAGATTGCACAAGAGCAGGTTAGTCTTGTAACTGTGCCTCTGATGACTTTAAAGTCCAACTACTAAAGTGTAAAAATCAGATCTAATAGATGCTATGTTGTTACCCCTTAGTTTTTTTCTTGTGCTTTGTATTAAAATTGTTGCTGTACTTAACAGATGAAAACTTTTAAATTTAGCAAGCGATAGCCTACAAACAAAGGAAAATTATGGTTTCATTTGGCTTAGATGAAATGTAAAGCAAAATGATTCTGTAGACGAGTGTAAATAAAACCTGTGAGTCAACTATGTCGTGAGTGCTTTTTCTTAGACACACAAGCAAATCTTTCTTTATAACATACACTAATGTTTCTTTCTGCTACTGCAGTGCAGGACGGACAATGTGTCCATTTGCCACATGCATCATAAACTTTCAGATTGCTGAAAGAACTGAAAATAATTTTGGAATTAAGCAACATGTTTAAAATATTTTTCTGAAATTTCAAGATACTTGGTATGTATTCCAGAGCTTCAGAATATTTTTGGAGGAAACAATGTTTGAATTATTTTGATTACTACAGTTTAAAATACAAAGGCACAGCAACTGTGGAAGTCCTTCCTGCCTGTTACAAATGATACAAAATGTCTTTAATTGCCAAATTGGCAAATAAATGACTGAGCATGGCCCACCTTGGATGAAACACAAAGCTAGGTTAGGCTCAGGCTGTAAGGAGGGAAAAAAAAAAAAGTGTGTTTGCTTTTTGGTTGTCGGCTTTGTTTTCCTTAGTTGTTTTTGTTGGGATTTTTTGAAGGTTGGGAACTACCCTTGGTGGCCCAGCAGTAAATTTTTTTGTAAGCTCTCCGTGCCCAGCATTTAGCCCCTAGGACCGGATAAATCGATGCCTATGGAAATAGAGGTATTTCTGTGAACCTTCATCAAAGACCAGTGAAGTCTGTAATGGGCAGGGAGGCCAAGTTTTGATTAGGTTAAGTTTAGTTCTAATGTGTTTTTCTAAGAATTAAATGCAATCATGAATTGTAATGTTGTTTTTTGTGTAAGCATTGTTCTGTAGTAATTGAAAGCTAGAAAGTAAGTCTTTAAAAAAAGGAGACTAATTTTATTCAGTTTGGCAATAGAGTAAAATCCACTACTTTAAAATCTTTTTACTTTTAGTAGTCTAAATTCAGGTATTCCGTTAATACCCAGCGTTACAGTGTACAAGTTGGTGCATCTTAGAGTAAGATTGCTTAATCTCTGTACCAGGTAACTAACTCCTTGGAGGAGTTAGGACATAGCTTGTACACTCATGTCCAGTACAAGTTATTATGATGAACCATCTGAGATTAAGCAGTTGTTTTTTGGGGTCTTATTTCACAATGTCTTCCTTTAGGAAGGATAATGATCAAGTCTTTTTCAAGTCAAATACCAAATGAGTCACTAAGATCCTAATGTGAATGTGCTTACACAGTCTAAAAAGATAAACTTTAAATGGCAAAAGACTGAACCAGATGGATGTTTTAATTATGCCCTGGATTTTTGACTGGTGTTACGTGCATCACCCTGTCTGCGTGAAGTCTCACTGCCACCCTTTCAAAACGGGGGTTCTCAAAAGGCTGCTGAGTGATCCAGTCTGTGACACGAAGATCGTGCACAGCCAGCCCAGCAGCTGCTGCTAACTCATGGAGACAGAGTGGGAGCATGTGGCGGGGAAGCTGGGTGATGCTTCATCGTTGATCACTTCCTCACCTTGCAAACTTAGGTGTTTGAACAATAAGCACTGTTATATTGATCCAGAAACTTTGGTGCCTCTCCTTGATGCTGCTTGGTGGTGTGTCTGGACATCAGCCCATACATCGTTTACAAATGGGCTACTACAAAGACCAAACTCCCTCCAAAACGTTTGAAGCTCAGAGTCCTCTTACACATGGGGGCGTCTCTGTGTTAATGACAATGCCTCAGGGTCAATGTGTCCCTGCCGTTTATTCCTATTTGAGGAGTTTCTGTATTAAGGACATTATCTCTGCTTGAGTTTCTCTCCAAAACTTCCATTTTAACTTCCATTTTACATGCTTATGGGGAAGAAACTCTGCTCTTTTAAAAATCAATTTCATTATTTGTTCTTGGAGCATTAATGAAAAAATTATCACTGCTTATAGAATTTCCTGGAAGGGATCCTTTAACATAAAGGATTTTTTCTTCTTTAATCACAAGTAACATGAGCTAATAGGGTGCCTCTTTTGACTTATTTTTTAAATGCAAGAGTGCAGATAGTTGTACAAACTGTTCCAAAATTTGGACATGGGAGCAACAGGGAGGAGTGATGTACTTCTTAGAGTTCAACTATGATGAGATTTGAGCAAGTCTTGTGCAACTTAGTAGCTTTACCTGTTCTACCATTATCAAAAGTGAGTTGTTTTTTTAGTGGAAAAAGGTTGCTTAAGTGTTTGTGGGAAAAAAGAAAAAAAAAAAACATGGAGTGCTTCATACTTAGTTTGGAAAAATAGAAATGATACTCTGGTGCTTTTTTGTGGTTGTGGACCCCATCCAGAAATAACACAACTGAGCTAGCAGGGAACATTTCCACTGTAAAACCAGGGGCCGTGAATATAAAGCACAGTATCAAATGATGGCATAAGAATTTTCCAAAAGGCTGGGGGGGGAGGACATGACAGAAAATACTATGGCAGTCTTTGGGGCTTATCGTTGTTAATAGCACTTGTAATCCATAAAACTTAAAACCTCTTTAAATTGTTAACTCTGCTTTGACAGGAAAGATGAGTTAAGCGAGTTACCTGTTGCTGACTATAGAAAACGAGACAGAGATTCCTGCTCACGAGCAAAGAAAACATTGTAACATGAAACGAGGCTATATAACAAAATCGGCACCGGTTCTACCAAGGTGTAACAATATCCTCAGACATCCCACCAGCTTCAGAAAGTCTTGGCATCTTCAGCACGTGCTCTCACAGCTTTGAGCTATAGGTGTTGTGTTAGCTCAGGATCTTGTCAGCTAAAGAGAAAAAAAGACAAACTGAACAAGGTCTGTCTGTATGTACAAGAGGCTGAAGAGTTTTCTTGGATTTTGTGTTTGGATTTCACTGATGATTAATAGATTTGTTAGTGCATCTGTAAGCATGTAGTGAACCAAAAGCGATTGCAGGACGCTGGTATTGGCATTCACAGTGTATCGTCGTTTATGGTCTCAATTTGCAAGCAGGTTTATTACAGCACTAACACAATAACACTCAGTGTAGGTTGAAAGCAGTGACTGCGTGGAATAATTTAGGAATGGTGGGACAAAGAGCAAGAAAGATTATCGGAATTTTGTGTGATATAACACGGGAGACCCGACAAAACAGCTTCTGAGAGACGGATATAAGGCACTGCTGGCAGCAGCAACCACTGCCAGGTACAGGCAGGAGCCCAGCTCCTTCCAGCTCCAGCCCTGGTCAGGGAGAAAGGGAAATGGTTCAGTTTCGGGTTTCCTCGGTGTAGGAAACCTGCCCCGCTGCTGCCCGCCTGTCGGGAAGGGAGCTCACTCCTGCAGGTGAAGGGAGTGACAGGAGCCTGACGGAGCCTGCCGGCAGGGAGGCTCCAGGGGGACGCAGGGGAAGGCGAGCCCCGGCGGCAGGGCAGGGACAGGGACAGGGGCTGCGGGCCCGGCTCCGCGCGGTGGAGCCGCAGCCCCACGGGACGCAGCGGGCCCGGGGCCGGGCGGGGGTCGGGCACGAGGCGGCGCCCCCTGAGGCGAGCCCCGCGCCCGCCGCTCCCCTCCCTCAGGGCGGGCGGCGCCGCCCCCGCCCCCGCCTTTAACGGCCGCCGCCCGCCGCGGGGCCGCCACTGCCGCCATGGGACGGGAGCGGGGACGGGGCTGGGAGCGGGAGCGGGACCCGCAGCGGGGCCGGGGCTCGCCGCCGCCATCGCCATCGCCATGAGCCGCCGGCCGCTGTGCCAGGGCGGCCCCAACGGCAGCGAGCCCGGCGCCATGCGGCCGCGGGGCAACGGCACCGGGCGGGCGGCGGCGGCGGCGGCGGAGGGCTGCGGAGCCGTGTCGGTGGCGTTCCCGCTCACCATGATGATCACGGGCATCGTGGGCAACGCCCTGGCCATGCTGCTGGTGTCCCGCAGCTACCGCGCCAAGGAGAACCGCCGCAGGCGCTCCTTCCTGCTCTGCATCGGCTCCCTGGCGCTCACAGACCTGGCGGGGCAGCTGCTGACCAGCCCCATCGTCATCGCCGTCTACCTGTCCGACCGCGTCTGGGTGGCCGTCGACCCCTCGGGCCACCTCTGCGCCTTCTTCGGCTTCAGCATGACGGTCTTCGGCCTCTGCCCGCTCTTCATCGCCAGCGCCATGGCGGTGGAGCGCACGCTGGCCATCCGCGCGCCGCACTGGTACGCCAGCCACATGAAGACGAGGATGACCAAGACGGCGCTGCTCGGCATCTGGCTGGCCGTGCTCTCCTTCGCCCTCCTGCCCATCGCCGGCCTGGGCCGCTACACGCTGCAGTGGCCCGGCACCTGGTGCTTCATCAGCACGGGGGACAGCGAGCTCTCCGGGAGCTTCTTCGCCTCCACCTTCGCCGGCCTGGGGCTCTTCTCGCTGCTGGTGACGGTGGCGTGCAACCTGGCCACCATCGAGGCCCTGGTGTCTCGCTGCCGGACCAAAGCGGCGGCGCCGCGCTCCAGCAAGCAGTGGGGGCGGATCGCCACCGAAACGCTGATCCAGCTGCTGGGGATCATGTGCGTGCTCTCGGCGTGCTGGGCACCGCTGCTGGTAGGTCACCGCCTCGGCCACTGCCACCGCCGCCTAACCCAGCCCTGTGCCCAGGTTCCTCGTGGGCACCCAAGGGGAAGGGAAAGGGGGCAACAGCCGGGATGGGGACGGAGGCAGGGAGCGGTCCAGGAGGTGGGCGCAGTGCAGCACATCGGGAAAAATAACACCAAAGAAATGCTGTAGAAAGGAGGGGTGATGAGGACAAGAAAGGCCGTGTGAAGAGGAAGAGGGCAGGACGTGAGGAGTCGGTGGGTCTGGGAGGAGGGCGCTGAGGTCTGCACCCCTGCCCTCTGCAGCCGGACGGGGAGGTTTACCCAGTGGGTGGCACTAATCGGGATCTGAAGGTGCCGGAGCAAGGGGACCAGAACCTCCCTGCTCCTTGTTGAGGTGAACCTGCCAGCAAGTTCACCCAGCCCCTTTGTGATGGAGCCCTGTGCTGATGGGAAGGAGTTATTTCATAGTTTTTGTTCACTCCTGCTTTGCACCAAAACTTATCTCCGTGTTTTATGAGGACAGGTACGGTGTGTGACTTTGTAAGTGCCCGCTAGTTTTCAGCAGGTTGCTCACTCTATCTTATTTAAGGCAGCGCTTCTGGCTTTCTTGTTTCTATTTTCCTTTTTTTTAAAGGACCCCTGAATTTCTTTCCATTATTTCATTCTTCCTCACTTGCGGCCCTTTCTGTCAAGCTGGGATGAATCCTTCCTCGTGGTTTAGGAGTGGAAGAGGCTGAACCCACCTCTGCTCCTACTGTACGGGCTGAGGGCACATCTGGGAGTCCGGTACTCTCTATGAAATGGGCAGTGTGTCCTGCTGCCAGAGGACAGTGTGGCTTTTGGAGAGTTTGTGCTTGGAATCCTTAAGCAGGAAAGGGCTGAAGCTTGCTGTAATAATTCCTCAGTTACATGGCAGGTACTGTGTGGCCTTGGAAGGATTTTTCTCCCACTGTGCACAGAGAACTCAGATGGCCCTGTCCAGACCGCGGCACATCTCCATGAGGAGTGTCGGGCTGTCCCACCGATGGGTACAGCCAAGTCCCAAGGGAAAATGCTGGGATTTCTTTTTCTCTGGAAGTTAACTGCCACGTGCTTGTCCTCAGTAATTAAAAGGATGAGAACATGAGAAGGCCGTTATTAAATGCAGGAAATGCATTTGCCTCTCAGTCCTAGGTTTTGCATAATCCCCGTCTGGAAGCAGGTTCTGCCCTGTGCTTTGCCACCTTCCACCAAAGCTATCACACGGGGGGGTTTAGCCAGCCTCGTAGCGTAGAGCAAAAAGGGGATGAGAGACATCTCTTCCTTCAGAACCTGAACACTCTGGAAAATCAATGAGGAGGCAGGGATTCCCTTGGGTGGTTTGCTGCCAGTGGTATTTTTGCAGACTTAAAAGCCAGAGGTCAAGCCAGTGCAGCTGAAAGGACCTGCGGGAAGTGGAAAGGAGGCCCCCGCGGCGCGAGGATCAAGCAGAGGGCAGAGCTGCTGTAAGCACTCCGTGGCTCAGAGGCTCTTGGGGCCGCAGACAGTGCTGGGAGGTCGGCGCCGCCGGCCCTGGCGAGCAGCCCAGTGCTCCGGGAGAGAGCGGGGCTGCGGGGAGGACGCTGCCGGGCAGCCCCGGTGCTGCTGCTGCGGCTGGTGCTGCCCGGCCGGGGTGAATCTGCAAACAGCTCGCTTCCCAGCACAGCAGCAAGGCTGCGAAGCGATCGCTGGGGCTGTAGGGTCCTGCAGGGCTGCTCCGTGTGGTCAGCCTGCCAGGTGTTGTAGTGTCAGAATCAAGCATCACAGCTACACCAGAAGTTTTGTACTTCCATTTTTTCTATACAACTGCAAAGGACAAATCAGGAACAAGAGGCCAGGTTTTTGGAAAAGTGAGCTTGGAGCAAGGCAAGTGCATTTTCAGTGAAAGCCAAATGATAGAACTCATTTAACTATAGCTGCATCATTTAGCAGTTGTAAGAAACCTCATTTAAACAGGAACCTAGAGGTTTGCAGAGGAGACTACATTGAAAAAGAGTCTGAGGTCTATGACTGAGAACTAATGGATGCTGACAACTGTTTGCCTAATAGAAACAAAGCCCCTTCACACAGACCTGATCTGTTGATGAAAATGAGAATATCAAATAGGATTTAACAGAAAAGCAAAAGTTCCGATGATAGCGGCCGTGCGCTGAACAGCTTAATGAGGCGTCCCTCCCTGAGATTTATGGGATGTTTGGTAGAAGAGAGGAACTGTGTTCATAACGCAGGCATGAGATCTCTTATTGTGCAGTCAAGACTTTACCTGAGTTCAGCATGGAGAACCCGAAAAATGCTCCACTTACATGAGGTATTGCTTTATTGTGAGTGGCTTCCAGTCTGCACCAACCTTCTGTTTATTTCGGTGTTCAGCTGCTGAACGTACCCACTGGAATAAGCCAACAGCAGACTGAAACGAGTTTGAGGTAGCCTGGATAAAGCCCTTCGTTGTTTGCACAGAAGCACAGCTGCAGCACAGGCTGTAATTCTCATAATAATGCTTTTAGCAGCTCCAGGTTACAAAACTATTCCCTCCCAGGGCTTTACAAAATTGCTCACTCCCAGTGCTTTCACGGCTATTTAAAGCTGAACTGCTCGGCTCTTTTGCTGCTTTTCCTTTCAACATACATGTTCCCCTAAGCCCTCCCATCAGACAGAAAGCAATGATAGCCTCCTTTACAGGTGTTTTTATTATAAACGTAGTATTTGGTAGTATTTTTAAATGCACAAAACCGCTATGGAAAGCACCTTTACTTCAGGAGAGAGGGCAGTGGTATCACTGCTGCACACACCTCGACTTTCACGAGCCAGCAGTTCCTGGCGGTGCTCCGCTCCCCTCTGACGCCAAAACAGGCGCCTGGTGCAGGTGTCCCGACCTGCTGGTTGCTGTGCTTTGCATGCAGCAGGGAACACCATGCATCTGACAAAAGGCTGGATTTTGCCAGACGATATTTGTCTTAGCTAAGGGCACAACCGAGCAGTAAAACGTAGAGCACGTGCCTGTTGGAAGCCTGTTGGACTTCCCCGGGATCTGTCATGCTTCCCCACGTTACTGCCCTTCTGCAAACAGGTTTTCCATACTGAAATCCTCAGCCTTCTCCATCAGTTCTGGAGGAGGATTGCAGTGATTTCACTAGCATGGGTTTCACAGAAACAGAGAGGGGATTTGCTTGGGGTCCCCCCGCAGTCCTGTGGGACTGGCAGATGTGTGGGCTTGTCCCAGCTTTGCCTGCGGCAGGCAGTGTCCCTGCTGTACAGGAGAAATCCCCATCGGTTCCAAGCAGTGGCAATCCTCCTTCAGGGCTCCACAAGGAGCATGGAGCTGCAGTGACATTTGGCTTGCTCGGGCTGAGGTCTTTCGTTCTGCCTTAGCTTCCAGAGAGGCAGTAGAAGTGAGTCCAATCTCGACTTTAAAATAAGTTGGTACATGACTACAGGTATTGTCTCTCCATCTGGGCTTCTGCACAGTTCGCTCACCACAGCCATTATTTGTATTCCATCAGGAGAATCCTGTATTCCTTCTATAGCTGTCTTTGCTATGTGGGAGAGAATTATTTCTGCAACAGATTAGGACGAATGGGAGCAGAGAAGCAGTGTAAACAGATAAATCCTCCTGTCTTCACGATGCATAGAAAACATGCTTGGATTTTTGGAAGCTATCTCATGAAAAGATTTTGCAGTTTGGGACTGGGAAGTTCACATCAGATTCTTACCCCACATTCCACACCAGCTACTCACAGCTCTTGCTTCGCCTAAAAATACATACCTGCAAGCAGAGCAACTGCTTTATTGTCCATCCTTTACTGCAGCCCCATGGCCCCATGGATTTTGGTAAATGCCTCCTAGCTGGGGCAGGGCAGGAGCCTGAGCCTGTCCGTGCCCAAGTGCTGCACAAAGAGCTCTGCCATGAATTCCTGGTGATCTCCAGGCAAAAAAACTTTCCGACCTAGTTTGTAAAACTGGAAAAATATCTTTGGGAAAGACTTTCTGTCTTTTTTTTTCCCTAAATACAATGAAAGTTCATTTCAAATACTTGGTAACGTGATAGCAAGCAGCCTGGATCCCTGAAGTAACAGACTGCCCGTTTCACGCTCACCCCGCGTCAGCGTGTCACGGGGCAACAAACTTCATTCAAAATTCTGTAAAGATCCCTCACAGAGCATGCCTGGGCATCGGCTATCAGTTCAAAAGCCACAGCAACGGAAGCTGAATTGAACTGCATTCAGTGACAGCGACTGTTATCTTATCAATTAAATGTGATTACCAGTCGCATTACTACAGGCGTTCTGAGCCCACGCTTTATTGGCATGGATCATATAGTTCAATGGGCTTTATTCCACCCGATGTTGTGCCCCTTCTTTTTGCAGTCTTCCTTCCAATTAATTTAGCAGACCAGTACAGGCCGTGATAAACGGCCTCTAAGGATATCAAACAGAATTTCCAGCAGAGCCACCGATGGCCCAACAAGTATTCCAGTAATGGAATATTATGTAAGAAAGACAAAAATAAACAGCAGTTGCATGCTTGAGAAATGCATTTTATTAGTCTAATATTTTTGTAGCTCCATGGATTCAGTAACAAAAGAACCAGATAACGAGGTCTGCAAAGCTGCTGCAGGGTTCCCCAAAGGTGGGCTAGAAGAGCTGATTTTGGGCTCAGGGTGCTGCTGAAGGTGCTGCAGGCCCGCGGGGACAGGCGTGTGGTGGAGCTGGGGCTGTGTGGGCCTGGTGCGTGGCCGCCTGCTGTGCTTTGGGTCTGTATCATGTGTTTTTGAAAACCTACACCAGTGGCTACTTTTCATTTTATTTAAATTAAATGCAGCAGATGGAATTCTCAACTGCTTCTATTTTAAGAAACAAAAACAGTTCTGCCTTGCTGTCGGAGTGGCCCTGTCTCCTGGACTCCTCCAAGCTTTCCCAGGCCACCACACGGGTATTGATCCCGCACCCAGAAGATTCCTCCAAGAGGTCGAATGCTGCCCGCGGCCAGCTCCCAGCCGTGGTGCTGCTCTCTGACAGCAGTGCTGGGGAAAAGCCCAGACAGGGCTCACGTCGCTGTGGGTATGAGTTGTGCTGGCTCCTTTGAGAGGCCAAGGGCAGGAGCTTGCACGGGGCTGTCAGTAAGTGACCGGGAGCCCGGTCGCTTGGGCAGTTCCCTGCACATTTGGGACTGGCACCCGTCTGGTGCCTGGCACCCCCCTCACAGACCCATTGAACATCACAGCGTGGTGCTGCACCGCCTGTCTGACATCCACTGTGGGCACAGAGACCACGGGGCTACTGCCTCCAGCCTGCAGGATTTCCTGGCATTTGAGGCCTTCGGTTCACAACCAGAAAAGATTTGCGAGCAAAACCAGGACCTGTCCAGGAAGAGTCACAGCATGCAGCAAACCCTGGCACCGTCCGTCCCGAGGGGCGGGTGGCTTCCTGCTGCCACGGCTCGGCTCCTACCGGGGCACCAGACTTGCTGGGGAGCATCCAAAAGCCGGCCCTCTCCTCCCGTGGTGCTGGCCTTGGTGTGGAGCAGGGAGGCACGGCCAGGTGCAGGAGCAGAGGCATTGCCCTGTCACACAGCCAACACGTCGCTTGGCAGCAAGCTGCTCGCCGAACGCTGCTCTGTTCTTTTGGTCCCTGTGTTTGGAGGCTCCTGGGGAAGACTTTGCAATACAACATGTGATGTAGCTTATCTGAGGAGAACAAGCTAAACGCCTCTGAAGCAATATATTTTAAAACTGCTGCAGCTGATACAAATTGTGAAGGGGAAAACTTCAGATAGCAGATACCATCCAGCTAAACCATGGGAAATGAATATATCTGACATCTCTCAAAACGTGATTCATATTTCCCATAGCTGTATGTTGGTATATGAGAGCACCACAACGCCCAGCACTGTCTCCCCAGCTTTAACAAGACGAAGGAAAGCTGCTGTCCCTTTTTACCTGGCTGAACAGCAGCCCGGTGACTCAAAGGCCGTGCTCCTGCAGCCGGAGCCCAGCGCTGGGCAGCGCTGCCGGGCCAAGCCCCCCTTCAGCTGGGGGTTTCCTGCACAACCCACAGCAAACCAGCCCTCAGCGGCACCTTGCAGGAGTGCAGGTGTCCCTGTGTTCTGAGGCTCCTGTTACTGGCAGTTGTAAAGCAAGATTTTATCTTAATTTGGAGAATGAGGAAGCCCAAAGTCTCGTAATTTTGGTTGACTGAATCGTTGCCCTGCAGCCTTCAGTCACTACGTCCTTCACCGACTGTGAGCCGTGTAGCCCAGCGGCCTTGGAGGCAAAGCTGCCTCGTCTTAAACGAGTGAGCGACTACTGCAGCACCCGCGGGGCTGTGTCCTGCCATCTGCCACCACGCAGCACCCGGGGCAGCCCCGTGCTGTGGGACTGCAGCAGTGAGAGCGCCGCCGCTCCTGCTCGCCCTCAGCCCCAGCGGCACCGACCCGCGCACAGCGCTCGGCTGCCACCGGAGCTGGCTGCTCCGAGCCCGAGCCGGGGGAGACACTGGCCACAGAAACTTGTGCCCGTGTGAAACATTTCGCCGGGCCGGTACCGTCGCAGTCGTGCCTGTCTGGATGTCGTGGGAAATGGATTCCTGAATGCATCGCTGGGTGCGCCGAGGGAGCGGACTGAGGGCAGCAGGCGGGGGGTTAGAGGTCAGGTTAACACAGAATGCCGTCTGCAGCTTTCAAAACAAAATCTTCTTTTTTTTAGTTGACATAAAATACTTTCTTGTCCTCAAGTCCAAAGTGCTTTCATTAACCCTTTTCTTTTATTTTGGGTCAGTTCGTAAGCAGAATAGCTTACCTTAAAGTCTAAAATTTACGTCATAGAACAAAACATGCTGGTTTTACAAGAAATGTAGACATTTTAGTATATGAAAATCTTTATCCTGACATCTGCTATTCATAACATAATTTTGAACTACTCATTAGGAGTTATTCAGCTGTTGTTTGCAATTCTGATAACACGGAAATGATAAAATGAGTCCCTCTGAATCAATTTTGCCAGGTCAGTGATTTCCCTTTCTAGCCGCTGGGATCTAGCACACGGCTTTCTGCTAGGTGTCAGGCAGGGGAGCAGCGTGTGCTTCCTCGCGTTAGCATGGGATCTGCAGATCAGCCGGATGGGTGGCTGGGAGGCAACAAGTTTGTCATGCTCGTTGTACGTGCACACGCAGACTGAGCTGCTCTCTCAGAGCTTGCTTGCTTGTTACGGCCTTGGTCTGAAATCGAAGAGGAAGGAAAAAATCCCTTGTCAGGATTTTATCTTCAGGGGTATTTGCATGTACCGATACAGATCTGGTCTCTTAACTTGTATTGTTTTTTTCCTCCTGACTTTCTTTAGATAACGATGCTGAAGATGATCTTCAGCCACACATCGTTTGAACACTGTAAGGGATTCTCTGCGGAAGCCCAAAGCTCAGAACTGCACAAGGAGTGCAATTTCTTCTTGACAGCCGTGCGCTTGGCCTCACTAAACCAGATACTGGATCCGTGGGTTTATCTGCTACTAAGAAAGATCCTCCTGCAGAAGTTCTGTCAAGCAGCCAACGCTGTCTCCAAGTGCTCTAACAACGAGTGGAAAGACAGATCAATCACGTTGTCAGATGAAATCCGACGGACAGCGGCGTGAAGGAACGTTGATCCACTTGCATGGAAACTGCTTTCACCAACAAGTGGTTTTAAGTCTTACTGTGAATCAGGGTGTTTGTAACGCGCTCGCATCTGCATAAATAGCTGAAAACGGCATTACTGAGTGGCCTTACAGTGCCAAATTATTATTTATCCAACGTGCCAAAAATTCTCAAGTATAGACAAAGCAATTGGGTTTGTTGCTAAATTCTGTTGTTATTGCAATTCCTAACTGAGCTGCAGAACATGACTTTGTGTGTGTCTAAAATAGAGTCTGGAGGGATTTTTTTTTACATTAAGGTAGAAAAAAATGATTTTCCTATCAGGGGACATTTGGAACAGATTCAACAGTTTAATTACTGAAGAGACCCACTCCTATAAATAATTTTAATACCAAGATAATCTGTTTCAGAGAGTATTTCTTCCTCCTTTTTTTCTGGAGGGACAAAGAGAGAAAGGGGCAAAATGTGGAAGAATTAAAGGAAGATAAAACTCAGATTTTATTTAGATTTCCATGGCTTAAAGCTGAAAAGGTTGTATTGTACCAGTGATGGTAGATCATCAATCTCTTTTGAGAACTGAATGTAGCCTGTGTCTCATGACACATATTGTCCTGACAAGTACTCATTCTGCGTGGATGCTAAAGTTAGCTTATCTGCTGAGTAGGATGTAGCACTGGGACACAGCGTAAAGTGAGAGATCTGTGGTTTGTGTTGCGTTTTTTTTAATAGCAACCTATGAAACACCCAGGCATAACAAGCCTTGCCGTTAGCAAAGCACACTATAAAACTACTTTGCGCAGATGGAGAGAGTGATAAACAGACTGTAAGTGACAGTAAGTGTTCTTCTTCCTGTAGATAAATGGCAAAGGTTTACAAAGCCAGAAATACCGCTTTCATATGGGTGGTTTTATTTGGAAACGCACATGTCTGGGAATCAAATGAACATCAAACGATTCTTAAGTAATGAGGATACCACTCAAAACTTCTTAATTATTAAAATGCTCTACACGGTAGCCAAAGTATTACCTGAGAACAACTGATCTCTTTCTTCTTTCCTCCAAAAAGACAAATTTGAGAGATGCGGCAGCTTTGGGAATTTTTCAGATAATGGAGACTGGAAGAGATGGGTAGAATTATGTGCATCAGTCAAATCTTTCCTCCAGGTAACTTTCAGGTTTTATTAGAAAACCGAGTTCTAACCCATTTGTGTCACATCTGAAGTTTATTTTCACAAGGACTGCATTTTTTCCTAGTTTCTTTGCCCTTTTTCTAGATGATAGCCTCTAATGGCTCCTGTTTAATGGCCTCTTAGGTGAAATTACCTGCAAAACAATAAAATACAATATATCGTGTAGTGGTACACCATATACTTTGTGCCAATAATAACCAATTCAGGAGCCTTAAAGGCAAATATAACCCTGCATCTGCTAGGAAATTCTCATGGGAAATTGAATTTTAATTGATTTTTGCTTCCCTTCCTTTGTTTGTAAAAGTAACTACTCAACAGAGAAACCAACTACTCACTTGCCTTGTTCCGCTGCTGCGTAGTCCAGTTGAGTATCTTCGTGCCAGTCAGAAGTAATTAATCTGACAGCAAAAGCCTCTCTGCATAATCGTAATGTGGAGGCAGGGGGGTGCGTTTGAGTGCCACCTAAACGCTGAAGTCTGACTTTCACTCAAGGGCCAGCCTACCACCACGGCGAGGCACTTTGACACTTGGCAGGGTGCCGCCTGTGTTCTGCAGCACTCCCCAGCTGCTCCGGGAGGCAAACCTCTGCCTCCAGCCTCACTGTGCCGGGCAGAGGCCGCGGGGAGCTCGGCCAGCCCCAGCCCCACGTCCTTGTCAGCACGGTGGGGTGTGTGGGGAAATAAAAACTGCACTGGTTCTCTTGGGAAAAGTGTCTTGCAGGATTCAAACTTTTTTAATATTATTTTGTGATATACAAAGCCTCTTCTGTCCGAAGGATTCATGTTGTTCAGTTTGTGTACACTAGCTGTTTAAAACTAATAAACAAGCCCAGTCCCTTGTAAAGTATGTCGGGATGACCTTAATAATTAGGCCAAACCATTTCTGAATAGCAGCACGGCCGGAGCGTACGGCTTGCCGAGGGACAGCGAGTGGTCAGGGGGGAGACGCGCTGTGAGAAGAGTGACTCAATACCTCGGTTATCAGCTCCTTTACAGACGCAACAGGAAAATGCTGTTTTTTCTTTTACATAAAGAATCAAATATGTGGTAACGATTAAATAGCCATGGGCTTGTTATTCTTAAAAAGGTCAGGGATGGTTTCACCATTCACTTAAAATAATTCTGTTCCTCCGTGCCTTTCCTTAGTGAAGTAGGACACTTCTGAATTTGGAAAAAGTCAGTTCTTTCCATCTTTGTGCACAGTGATATGAAGGAGAATATACTTTACATATCAGAAAATGGGAAAGAATGTCTGCTTTTAATTTGTTTACAGAAGAGGAGTCTGAGCACTATTTGCCAGCCATGCCTGCCGTAACGTGACATGGCTGGAGGAACGCACTTTCAAAAATGAATCAGAAAGCTTTAGCATAAATTAAAGTTTTTATTTCCCACTTACTTTTTTCCAGTGGGAAAGTGTATTTTTGTTGCCTTTCTTTAAAGATGCCTCCTATGTGATGTATTTAAATTCCAATACAAAAGTATTTCTAATACTGGTTTTAATATGTTGTATTCCTGTCAAAGACTTTATGGAAGCAGTAGCAAATGGGAAGCCTACTTTGAAATCATCGTTTGCCTTATAAACTAGCCTGTTTGTGTACCAAATCAGTGTGTGTTGTATCTGTCAGAATAAAAGCCCAGCAGAATGACCGGCCTCCCGTGCCTCGGTTCCTGCCGCCGGGACACGTGCCCTCAGCAGCCGCAGCCACTTGAAGCAGCGCTGCTGGTGGCCCTGCTGCCGCTTCACGGCCTCACGGGGGTTTGCAGGGCTGCACCACTGCTTTTTGATTTAAAAGAATTGTTTTCAAGCTGGATCAGCTCAGGGATCCAGTTTACAGCGCAAGCCCCAAACCCACCCTGTCTGCTGGTGGAGGATTTGGCACAGCCAAAATGTGACTTACAGGGAGGGCAGGGTTCACCCTCAACACAGGGCGATGAAGCACAGGGCCCCGGAATGTGGCAACTTCGATGCTGATGTATTTTTCCCTTAAAAGTTCCTGCCCCAGAACTGAATCAGAATTAGGTGGAACTTGCCTTAGTAAGAGAGAAATAAATACATTATTTACATGATTTATTTTTATCTTTTTATCACATTCTGTAACTTGAGCACAGACCTCTAGTGCCTCTAAAGCAGTTTTATGCAGAAGAGGAGCGCAGAAGAGCTGTGGTGAAACACTGGGAACATGGCTTGGACAAGCAAAACCAACCCCCCAACCCCATTCCCTCCTCTGGTGAGTCAGTGCAATGTCACCGTGTATGAAACGACCTTCAGAAGAGAAACAGCAAATAATTACATGCTGTTTTCCCTAATTTCCAACATCCTGCCTGTTCCCTTGCTGCTCCATAGATTTACGCTAATTGCCATGGTGGTACCACGTCTCCACTCGGACTTGGCACCCCAGAGCATGGCCACTTGCCTTGACCAAGCAAAGCTTGTGTTTTCCCCATAATTTACTTCAGTGATCGGGTTTCTTGGCCGCCCTTCACAGGTTCTCCCGATGAGAGGGGCTCTGCAGCACGCAGGGCAGGTTCTCCAGGACGCATTTGTGGTGCAAACACCGTGCTGCTGCTAGGCAGGGCTCAGCCAAGGGCTGGAGAAAAACCTCTCCACCAGCAGCTAGTGACAGCAACATTTTCTCAGGCAGCCATGTCACTGCAGGCGCTGGTGGTGCCGGCAGCGCTGCCGGTGTCCTGCACCCAGCAGGCCGTGGCGATGGGCCCGTGCCCCCGGCCACCCAATGTGGCCTCCAGCTGAGGAAATGCCTGCACGGAGCCCCAGGCCCTGCACGCAGAGGGACTGCGAGCGAGGGCTGCGCACAGCAGGAGGAGGAGGAAGTGGGATAAGGATCAGCGCAGAGCCTGCACCGCTGCCCCGAGTGAGAACGTGGCGGGGAGGTGGCAGCCTCCAGCACACCCCGTGGGGGGTGAAACCTCACAGGAGACCCCTGCAGATCGCTGGGTTTTCTGATTCAAACAGACTTCAGAAGACAAGAGGAACAAGAGGGGACCGCAGGGCAGGGACACTGCTGCTGTGGAGCCAGCTGAGCGAGCCGGAGAGGTGAAGGCTCCGGGGAGAGCTCCGAGCGGCCTCCAGCACCTAACGGGGGCTGCAGGAGAGATGGGAAGGGGCTCTGTTGGGGTGTGTGGGGATAGGACAACGGGAAATGGCTGTAAACTAAAAGAGGGGAGATTTAGATTAGATGTGAGGAAGAAATCCTTCACCCTGAGGGCAGTGAGGCCCTGGCACAGACAGCCCAGGGGAGCTGCGGATGCCCCGTCCCTGGGGGTGCCCAGGGCCAGGCTGGGGGCAGGGGGGGGGCTTTGAGGTCCCTTCCAGCCCGAACCATTCTCTGATTCTCTGAAAGCCCAGATTATATTTCTTCTGTTCACTTGAATGAGAAATGTTTTTAGATAAGATAAGATTAAAGAACTTTGAATAAACACTTGAAAGCATGCTGGTGACAGTCTCACGACAAGTGAAGGCAATGACAGCCGGCAGCCAGCCCTGCACAGCCTGCTGACCACCACTCCCTTTAACTTTTTTTTTTTTTCTCATTTATGGATTCCTCCCTGGGGTTTCCCAGTGCAGAGCAGCAGCTCGGGTGCTGTAGGGCCGTGGTGCTGCCTGTGACAGGGCACCCGCCTGCCCCTGCCCTGTGCCCCTGCAGCACAGCTCAGCCTAATCTTCCTTCCATCGGGTCATTTGATCTCAGTTAAGAAAAACAAAACCACTTTCTAAAATGCACGTGCAAGGGGGCAGAAAAGGCCATGAAGTGCCATTGCTGGAGCCACAAGAGGTAACCTCTTCTGTCTGGAGCAGTGGCAGGAAGGCTGAGGGTCCATGGGGTCGGCTGCCCGGAGTCGCAGCAGCTCCTGAGAGAGGCTTGTTGCCTTTTGACAAATTATAAACGCAACAGCAAAGACAAAAGATAAACATTTTCAAACGAAGGTGAGAAAATGGGTTGCCAGAGGCATGCAACAAAGTGGCCTTAGAGATGAGCAGCTATCTGTAACACGGGAGCTCTGCCTGCTTTGTGTGCGTGGCTGTGGATTCAGTGAGGCGTTTTAAATGATGCCAAAGCAATAAAAGCATTTTACCAGAAAAAGGTGGCAGCTCACAACCAGCAGGCAGCAGGTGCTGTACTCTGCCCATGCAGCATGCCCGGCTCCTGCATGCCCAAAATTTGCCCATCCCCAACGCTACCTGCATCAAAACCGAAAATGTGCTTGGTGCTCAAACCTGCTTCCAAACCACCGCAAACACCAGCGCTGGGTATCTCTAAGCCAAACACTTCCAGGCTCTCTGTCTGAGTGTTTCCATTCCTGTTGGAAGGGGCATGGGGCGATTTCCCATTGCTGTCGGTATCTGAGCTTCTTGTGGGGCTCTGCTAGAGATGGTCAGGCTGCTGGGGTGCAAAACGGCTCAGAGCTGTTTGGCATGGGGCAGGAGCGGGTTGGTGAGCAGTCAGATTTTATAGATTTCTTGTTTACATGAAATGTTGGGAGACAAGTCTGTGCAGGTGCATTGGGAACAGATCGTTCTCAAAAGGTCCAAGAAGCACCGAACATGAAGTGGGGGCCAGGTGAGGCAGCACACGGTTTGCACTGAAGGGACACAGCGCTGCATGCGTGGGCACACACCCAGCGTGCGCCCAGAGACAGCTCGGGGCTCACCCCAGCCCCTCATCATTGCTGGTCCCCAGCAGCATCGCCCCCAGCACAGAGCTGTCTCGGGGGGCACCAACACTGATGCTCACGGGGCATGCATGGGGATTCAGCCCTCGCTTTGCTCCTCTGCAGAACATAAAAGAACCACTTTGAATATAAAATATGTTAAATATGTTCAAATGCATTTTACTAAAGACAATGTGTTTATATTTGGGGCTGCTTTGTTTTGGCAATAAATCGTATCAAAGGATAGAAGCCCCAGTTATTATGACTTTCTTTAAACACATTGTTTAACAAACCTTGTCCACCCTTCAACACGCAGGGTATTTGCATAGAGCGGAGCCACGGTTACTACACGCACAAATAATTTCAGCATTTATAAAAGCTCATAGCCCTGCAGATGAAAGGAAATACACACCCCATTCTGGAGTGAATTTATAGAGTGAAGCATTAATTCCCAGCAGTTCTGCAGTTTATATGACAGGTTGGAGTCAGCTGGATTTTTGCCTGATGTGTTTGCAATTCACTGGCTCTGTATGTGAACAGCCTTTAAAGTGCAGAGACGAAAACTCGCCCGGGAACCCTTTGCCCACATTTGGGCATCATTTTTTCCCACCCTGACAATTTAGGGGCAGGTCACCGCCCGCTGCCATCCCCGTGCCGCCGTGCCACAAGCTGGTGCCACCAGCCCTGCCGGGAAAGGTCCCTGCCAGGAGGCCGGGGCCAGCCGCTGCTGAGGAGGTCACAGCAGCCCAGGAGAGCGGTGCCACCACCGAGATTGTGGCTGGTGCTGGGGCAGGGCACGCATGCAGAGGCTTGGATGCTGCAGCTGCGCAGCACTGCCCACCCCGGGCACCACAGCTGGCGGGGGCTGCCTTGGACCAGCTCCAAGATGTCCCCATCGCTCTGCTCCATCCCAATGCTCTGCCCCATCCCAGTGCTCTGCTCCTTGCCATGCCCAGTATCCATGTGGAGCTGCATCTTTCAGCTCAGGTGTCAGTCTAAATTTGTAACTATTGAAACTTGACCACTGCATTATAAGGAGCCTTTGAAATACCAGCATCTCTTACACTTTTATATCACAAAGGCAAGGAAACGCCAGCTCTCTGCAGGGCATCTCATTTAGCCCATTAAAATGCAGAGGCCCAAGGCTAAAACCAGACAGTTTCAAATTACCAGTGGTGTGCTGTGTGCTCACAGCACTGAATGCGGCCTGAAACAAGACCACAGGACATTGGTGGTGTCTCTCCATCTCCTGGCGTCATCAGATCCCAGCCTGACTCTTCCTCAGGCTGCACCAGGACAGCTGGAACCTCTGCTGATGTGTTTGCTCACCAGGCCCTGGCACCCAACCTCCCGTTTGTCCTTCCTTGTCTCCAAAAGCTGTTAATTTTTGTCTTAAATCTGTGTTGTTGCTGTGCATCTAATGACCATGGGCAGAGTCGGTCATTTACAGGAATGGTCTGTGGCAAAACACTCTGGAAACAAATGGTTTAGCATCGGAATAATCAGGTTTCCCCCCTTGCCATCCCTTTCATGCTGCTGCTCCTGAGTTTTTAACTGAGGAGGAAGCAGCGCTGGGAGCAGGCACGGCCAATTTCCCTTCTCTGGAATGGGAACGGGGCCTTCTGCAGGCAGCCCCGCGCTCCGCGAGCTCCTGAACCAACAGAGGAGGAGAGAGCCGGATTGCTTCAAAAGGGACCGCGGCAAATTCTGACTCGAGCCTTTCGGTGATAACGAGTTATCCACGCTGTAATAACAAAGCGGGCCCTGCTCCTCCAGGGAATGTTGTTTTCAGCAGGCTCAGCACGGGTTGGACACACTCCGTGCTGTTAGCAGTGCCGGCCGACGATGTGATAAGGGCAGTGATAAAGTTTGGGGGGTTAACTCCAGGGACGTTCGCATTGTGAAGGGCAGGAAGGTGTTTTCCTTCTTGTCCTCGGCAAGGACGCTGTGCCTGGCCGTCACTCCTGCCCCAGCCCCCGGGGACGCTGCTCCTGCTGCCCGACAGCTCGCTGCCAGCCAGCCCCTGCAGGCTGCCTCGGTCTGCAGAGGTGCCCAGCAGCCGACCACGAGGTCTGCGCGGACAGAAGCTCTCCCAGCTCCATCAGAAACCAATGGACCTTTGTCTGTCTGCAGTGTGAAAGGATTTCACCCCGTGGCAAAATCCATTCCTAATTTTTAAACAGCTGTTCCACATACACGGATCGGGAGTTTAATAAAGATAACACTGTGGTCACCTTAAGGAAGTTTAATAAACTGAGTGTTATTGATTATCTTTCTTACTAAATACACGCCCAGTTCTACCGTATGTCATGCTGATACCGTACAATTAAAGCCTACATTTGGTACAGGACAGCAACCAGGATATCACAACGGCACAGCCTCTGACAGTGTTCTCTGCCACCTTCCCTGGCGTGACTCCAGAGGCCGAGGACAGCAACACAGCCAATTTTGCTGTCCGCTGCGAAGCACAAAACCCAAAATGCAGAGAAGGCACAAAAGCTCTGCAGGCTGGCACCCCCCAGTGTGCCCCTCAAGACCCCAGCCCCTTGGCTGTGTGCCATGTGCTGGTGCCTTCGCTCAGCCCTGGCTCAGGAGGCTCCTTCCAGATGGCACCAAACCTCCCTGCTCCGGCACACGGTGGTGTGATGTGCTGACTGTGGGGGCCGGGGACACAGCCACCTCATGTCACCAGGGCACCTCTGCAGCCCTCCAAGCCCTGATTCTCCCCCGACAGCCAGACTTGGCCTCCATGCTGAGATCCAGATAGCGCAGTGTTCATCCTCGTGTCTCCAACCTACACAAATACAAGTCCCCTTTGCTGATGCCATGGATATCTTTCAGCATCTAATAAAGCACTCGCCCAGAGGTTATTCTGGTCAGTCCTGCAGAATTAAGTTATGGATGAGTCATTCCTAGCAAAGAAAAGGAAAAGATAAGCGTAGCCAAGCAAGCGTGCAGCCGGGCCGTTTATCACTACGTTACACTGCCAGTAGCCCACAGAAGGCATGCCTTAGCTTGTAAAGCATGTGTACGTGTGCCTCTGGAGGAGGGAAAACATCCCAAACCACCACCTGGATGCCGATGTGCAGCATTGATGTTCTGCGGTGCTGGGTGGGCGCTGGGCACCCCTCCTGCTCACAGCTCCTTGCTGCTTTGGCAAGGAGCCCACCGAGGGCACGAGTGGCTTTGGAAACGAGTGCTTGGATGCACCATTTGCGGAGTGTTTGCTCACTGGTGTAAATCTCTTTGTTGTTACTTTGGTGGTTTGATCAGAAATCTACACTTCAGTGATCATCAGACAGCTCTGTAAGTCACCTCATGTTCTTCATGGGGCTTTGCCACAGGATGTGCTGAAGCCCCTCATGCCCTGGCAAGGCCCTGGGCTGCTGCGTCCCCTGGAGGTCCCCCAGCCTCCTGCCACCACCCAGCAATGGGCACAGGCTGGGCCCCAGAATCAGTGGCTGGTTTCTAAGAAATTGGAATTCAAGATTTGGGCTTCCAAGCTGATGTCTAATGGCTCAAAGGAACGGCCTAAATGTTGCTGCCTTTGGCTCGTGTGCTGTGTGTGGCAGGAGGCACATGCCAGCATCCAGCAAAGTCCCAGAGGCCAGGTGCCCGTCACCCCCCTGTGAGGGGGCTTCACGGCACCCCTCACCCAGGTCAGGCTCCATGGCTTCCTCCATCAGGGGAAGGCAAAAACCAAAATACGCTCCGTGCCAGCAGCTGGGCACAATTGCTTTTCCTCTTCCTATTTTCCTCTCATGCTTTTAAAACCTGGTTACAAAACCACCATGGAGGGGTTTGGCCCCGCTCCCCTTTCTCTTCCCAGGTATTGACCTAGCAGAATTATCTAATGTCCTGGAAATGGATTAGTATTGCAGCTATGTCAATAAATTAGCTTGATTACGGTAACAATGCCAAAGTTAATAATTCAGCTGGTATTTTGCTGGACTACTCAGTCATCGCCTGCTATCGATCGGTTTTACACAGACAGTTCTTGCGAGTAAACCCAGCGCGTGGGTCACAGCTGTGCTGTTTGCCTGCCAGCGGGTTTGGAAATGTGGGAACTGCTGCAGGGGCACACCAGGAGGGCTTGGTTTGTGGGTCTGGGCCGTGCCTGGGGAAGCAGAGCCTCGCAGGGCCGCCTTGCACTTGCATTTCCAAGTGACTGCAACAGGGTGGGAATGAAAGAGTAGGAGGAAGCCTGGGGGAGGAGAAGAACAAAGCTCTCTGTGGAACATTTGACCCAAAAACATTTCAGGAAAAGCTGGTGACATCAGGTCCCCAGGCTCTGAGCGGCTGTGGGAAGCGATCTGGGGCTGTGGCAATGCCTTCTGGTGATTACTGACAACCTCTGAGGCACATCTTCCCACTGCCACTGCCTCCTCCGTGAGCAGGCGGGTCGGCGGCCTTCTGCTGTCACCACACGAGGTGTGAACGAAGCACAGGGTACAAGGTGGACCAGATGACCTTGGAGGTCTTTTCCAACACAATTCTGTGACTATGTGACAGGGTATGGGGACGCAGTCCGGCCCTGCAGCACCCCAGAGGACGACTGGCACCTGTAGCAGCCCAGGAGCCTTCTCAGCTTCAAACGCCTCAGAGGGGATCATGAGGCCTCTGCTCCTTGCAGACAAAGCAAACATTTAGACATGCTGGGCCGTCCCATTGCCCTCCTCTTTCCTTAAACAACTGGGGCAAGCGATATCCCACAAAACACAAGCCATTAACCCAAGTGGGAGGGCTGTTGTGCAAGCTGACCTCTGGGCCTCCTGCAGCAGCCACAGGCGCGTGGTGCTGCCCGGGCAGGATGGCGAAGGGCGGCCAGAGGACGGGGGCGACGTGCGAGGCACAGCCGGGCCGTCCCCACGGGACACTTGCCACCCGCCAGCCCAGTGCTGGCAGTGCCCAAATTGTGCTCGTGACACCAGCAGGGCATCGGGCCCAGGCCCAGGAGCCTCCTTGGTGCTGACGGTCACTGCCTGAAGCTTTAAAAGCTGATTCTGCCGGTCACTCAGGTGGCACAGGTGACACAGGAGAAGGTGAGGGCGTGTCAGGAAGGGCAGACACAACACAGTTAGAGGAACAACCTCTGTACATTTTTCATTGATGACTCTTGGCTGCTGGCAAGGCTTGTTTTTACATTTCATTTGTTTGTCAGCAATCCTTTTCCTTTGGAACGCAATGTTACTTTGGCAGTGCTCCTCCAAGGGATCTCTGCTGGAGTACTGAAAACATTTCACAACAGAGACTGGCAGCCTCAGTGAAACGCTGCTTGTGTAACAGAACGGGCGATTATTAATTACCACCCCACGTGAGACCTATGGGAGGTACCGGCAGGGCTTTACTCCTCCTCAAGTGTTTGCACCAGGGCTTGGGAGCCAGGAGAAGCAGGCGAGCTGAGCTCAGCCCTGTGCCTGGCAGGGGGATGTCCCCACCATGTCCCCCCGTGCCAAGCTGGGGCAGGGGCTCAGCTGGGCAGTGGGCACGCAGGGCCAGACAGTGCCATGCCAGCCAGAAATACTGCTGTGCTCAGAGGCCATGCCCAACAGCTGTAACACAACAGGGTTTGGCCCCCTGATGCTTTTTTTTTTCCCCATTTTTTTTCCCATTATAAAGTGTTCTCCTTCCTAGAAAGCAATGCTTTATGGTAGAGAGGAAAATACATCAATGACAAAAGCATTAACAGGGAAAGAAGTTTCTGTGTAGCTCAGATAGGCACCAAAATTTCAGATCTGTGTTTAAACACTGAGTAGGTGACAGTTCAGTCCATGAAACTGGCCCAAAAAAGCAACCCAGTAGGCACTCAAGGGAACCAGAAAGTGGCACCGTCCATCGAATAGTGCCGGGAGGGTGGGGAGCGGTGGGCCCGACGTGTGAGTTATCCGTATGGCCGAGTGGGTGCAGCAAGTGTGTGGCTGTCTCACCAGACCGGCCCTGTGCCCTGGGCTTCCCCAGCACAGAGCACGTCGCTGGGCCACGAGCAGGAGGCAGTTCTGAGGAAGCAATACTCACCATTTCCACCCCTGCTCTTTTTTCCCCCCAACTGTGAAAGCTCACGATTGTGCTTGCAAGATTTGATTTATTATTTTTTTTTCTTCCTTTTAGCAATAGTTTTCACAACGATGAAGAACTAGCTCATCTTGTTGCTGAGGGACATACGCAGTTTCTGCCATTTCAGAGCACAAACCAACACCTATATCGCCAGTCCCTGCTATGCTGGATGAGGAGGGACAGATGTTTGCTTTCCCCTGGCTGCCACTGACATACCGCTTCGTATGGCTGCCTGCGCTGTACCATGCTGGGTGGCAAAACAGAGGCTGAGCAGAAGCAGAGACCCTGGCCGGGGTTCAGCAGGCTGCTCCTTGTCTGCCTGGAGGCACTGTGTGGGGTGTCCTGGGGGCACTGAGGGGGGACGTGGAAGGCTGTGGGACTTCAGGAGCAAGGGTGATAAAGCAGAGGTACAGAAGGGTGGGCTACCTGCTGAACTTGGGCTTTGCAACTGCTTTTGAGTATGATCCGTGCTCTAAGACTAAGGGAAGAACCCAAATCTGTAGTCTCAAGGAGGTTTTGGAGGCCCTTAAGGCACAAAGGATTTCTTGGGACCATCAAGGCTGATGCTGGTGCCATGGAGGAGCTTGGCAGGGGTGAGGTTTGGTGTGAACCCCAAACCTGGTGGAAGCGTCCAGGACCCCCTTCCACACATCCTTTTGGCCCTGAACCTCTCAGAGCGGCAGGACGGACGGTGGTTGGGCACCCACAGCCATGTGTCAGAACAGTTTGGGTAGGCCCCAACTGCAGAGTACTGCCCTTCTCGGTTGTATTTTAGGATATGACTTAAACAGCAATTACTGATTGTCTGACTCAAAAATGGTGTACCACAGACCACACGGTCCTCTCAAAAACCTCTTTCCTCACTGTGGCACTGCTGACATAGCATGGGACAGGACTAGCTGCGGAGGTTGCACCTTGGATTTCTCAGAAGCCTGGCTTATCACCATAAATTCGGTACAACAGCAGTGATTTATTCCTTTTATGGAAAGCTTTGCACAAAGCAATTTTTTATCTCATTGGAAACATCTCTGCTGCTCACCTTGCAGAAAAAAAATCCTCCTCCCGCAAACCCGCAGGGAAAGCCCAGCCCAGGAAGTTTGTAGAGGCCAGGGGCATGCAGGGGCGGGTGTAAAACACTGTGGGCATGCGGATGGGTTGTGCACTTCTGGAGCTCTGCGTCACCAACACACTGCACCTGTACCTTAAAACTTCATGGGGGTGGCAGTGAGGTGAAGGAAGCAAAGGGCAGTGTCGCTGCCTATACGCTGCAGCAGGATTTCAGTCAGAGTGCAGAGGCCTGCCAGCATCTCACCTGACTTACTTGCAAAGGGATGGGCACAGTGAGTAGTTTTATTTGGACTCTACCCTGTGTTTTAAGCCTAGCATGATCTGAAGATATTCAACAGAGTCAATCTATTTGTGCACTGGTCACTAAATTATGCTCTTTTTTATATATATAAATTAAGTTTTCTGATGTTATTTAACATCCAAGTATATTTCATTCTCTTTAAGTACATCAAGTAACATCAGGGTTTCCAAGGCAGAGAAAGGCGGTGTCTTCCAGTCTGATGCGTGGTCACAGAGGGCCGTTCTCTGCAGTGTTGCACGTTCCATTGGGAAGAAAACCTTCACACATGTTTTCAACCTCATGTTGCTTTTTTCCTGTTCATTTGTCACACACATTGAAGGTTTCTTTCAACCTGACTTTTTTTCCCTGGATGTCTATGACAGCCTGCTGGAGCCAGCTGCCCACCTCATCTCCCAGGGAGAAGCAGAGCTCATCACCCAGCCTCTTCTGGTGATGGGGTCGATGCAGGACAGCCTCGCAGGGAGCAAGGCACCTCAAGGGGCTGCACCTCAGGGATACCTGAGCACCTGAGAAGGAGAGTTTGCTGCCTACAGCTCCGCATGTTAAGCCATCAGGAGCCTTCTCCTCGTGTCAGAAAACCCTCAAGGGGCTGCAGTGCTCAACCTGAGACTTACCCGATCGGAAGGAACTATGAACTCCACCTCAAAAAGGAAGGAAAAAGCTGCTCCAGCAGCCATCACTTCTCCATCTGTCACCTCCTCCACCTGCCCACATGTGACTTAGGTGCAGCACTAACGCATCTGTCACCCTGGCTAACCAAGCAGAGGGCTGGTGGGGTCTGCTTTTGCATCGTAACACTCGCATGTATGCAAAGCAACTGAATGCATTTTGGGGGAAATTCAAACACTGCTAAGCTGAATAATTCCATTAGGGCAATTTCTACAGCCTAGGAGAACATAGAGAGTTACCCATCCACCCACTTAAGGCTGTTAGTAATTCCAAAGAAAGCCATCTAAAGCTGCTTCTGCTATTCATTTGCAGGCTGAAATTAAACATGTGTTGTAAGCACCAAAGTGAGATAAGATTTTATTTTTTTAATTTTCACTTTCAAACATAGCATTAAAGTAAATATTAACTGAAGTGAAGTGTGTTTTACAAAACACATTGATTCATTTCCTGTGCAGTGCAGAAAGGAACGTCCTTTTGTATATATATGCGAGAAGCGCTGAAGCATTCAATGAGACACAGCGCTGAGGCCAAGGGAGCCAGCACCACGCAGGAGCCCGGGGCAAGGAGGGGGAGGCAGCTGGGGCTGGGGGCTCGGGCTGGCAGCAGCAGCACCCACCCGTAGCACCACCCCACCCACTGCTCCCCAGTCTCTCTCCTGCCTTTCTCTAACCTCGTTAGGTTGCTGACCTGTGCCTCCGGTGCTGCTCTGCGAAGGGATGAATGGGGGATTTCTTGAATGGGGGAACGTTCCAGTCTCTGTTTAAGAGTACTGGTAGCCAATACTTTTTGCAGGAGAGAGAAAATTAAAGAGTAAGTGTTCATTTGTCCTAATGCCAATAGCATGCATCTCTGTTACACCGATATTTCACTGATGCATATGTAAGTGTACATGTATACTGTTATAGGTAAAGTCTGAATATCAAATAGAGCAAGAATGGTTCAACTACCAGGTTCTGTCCTCTTCTTGTTTCTTATAAAAATGATGATTACTGACACACTGTCAGTACTCACACTACGTTGGAGCATGTACTATAATATGGGGAGGACATGTATTTCAGATATTCACAGTAGCTGAATCCCTCCTGGAAATGTAAAAAATCATCTCAAAAGATGATGGCAAAGCTCACTTCTTCCTTTACTTGCTTGCTATGGCTTTTGCTAAGAAACCAGCGAGCACAGAAACAGCAATGGATTTGCAGCAGCTCAATGCTGCTACAGAAAGCAGGTCTGTGTATCATGAGGGGGTCTGGCAACCCTGCTGCTACAGAACGTGTGAGCTAACACTGTCCTTGCATTTGTGGAGGCAATTCTGAGGCAACATTAGGCAGTGCAGCAACTAGGCTCAAGCAGCTCATTTCATAATTCAGCTTTTTTCCATCCTGGGTGAGTGATGCTCCTGGCACAAACACAGTGTGCTTGCAAACAGCAGCAGCACTTCTAACGAGGTGGCTAACAGCCAGAGTCCCTTAACAAGCACATCCACTACCAGCACAGCACTCGCAATGCTTGCTGATGGACAAAAGGACCATCGCCACCCTTATGGATTTGAGGTTTGGGTTTTTGTTGTTGTTGTTTTGTTTTGTTTTGTTTTCTGGCCCATTAGCCCTTGAAGAATGAATTACAGCAGCATAGTGGACTATACTGAACGTAGTACCCAGGTTTGGAGAGCAGGATTATGAAAAATGTCCTGGTACAGCCTCATATAATCACTGTAAAGAGGTGGTGAATCTTAAGCTAGTGCCATAAAATTAGAGAAATAGCTCCTGAGAAATAGCTCCTGAGAATAAAACATTGTTGAAGGAAGTTGACCAGGACAAACAAAACCCACAAGTTGCAGCTTGGGCCGCAGCACACGAAACACAGATTTCAATAGAACTTCCCTCTGTTTTCAAAGTACATTGATGGGCCAAAGGAGATAAGAGCCACACAGGCTTGTGGCAATGCAAACCATAGTTTTTTTGGAGACAAAAACAGTCAGTAAGACTGTGAAGACACATAGGAGAGCATTGTTGTCCAGCACACCTGGATGAGGGGGCTCTCCAGTGGTGGACCCCGCAGCGATGCTCACTGTGGTGGTGGTCCCAGCAGACACCACCTGGGGCTCCAGACAACCCAAGACTGTAGTGCGAAGAAACTGTACTCAGTACAGTTTCCCCCTGTACTCAGCTCTGGTGAGGCCGCACCTCGAGTACTGTGTTCAGTTTTGGGCCCCTCGCTACAAGAAGGACATGGAGGTGCTTGAGCGGGTGCAGAGAAGGGCGACGAAGCTGGTGAGGGGCCTGGAGAACAAGTCCTACGAGGAGCGGCTGAGGGAGCTGGGCTTGTTCAGCCTGGAGAAGAGGAGGCTCAGGGGCGACCTTATCGCTCTTTTTAGGTACCTCAAGGGAGGCTGTAGCGAGGTGGGGGTTGGCCTGTTCTCCCACGTGCCTGGTGACAGGACGAGGGGGAATGGGCTTAAGTTGAGCCAGGGGAGTTTTAGGCTAGATGTTAGGAAGAACTTCTTCACTGAAAGGGTTGTGAGGCATTGGAACAGGCTGCCCAGGGAAGTGGTGGAGTCACCATCCCTGGAAGTCTTCAAAAAACATTTAGATGTAGAGCTTAGGGATATGGTTTAGTGGAGGGCTGTTAGCGTTAGGTCGGAGGTTGGACTCGATGACCTTGAGGTCTCTTCCAACCTAGAAATTCTGTGATTCTGTGATTCTGTGAAACTTGGGCATCACCATGGGCGCTTCAGTGAGAATTTCTGAAGAGACAGCTAACACGGCGCTAGTTATTTCCATGTGCTAGAGATACATGTAGAAAATACTAAAAATTTATAGTGCTTGTGTAAAAGACTGAGGAACATCCTGACCTGGACTGCTAACATGGTATTCCAAAGGGACAGACATGAAAGGGTCCGGAAATAAGCACCAAGATGATTAATGGGACGGAGGACTCCAGTGGCAGGAGGAATGGAGGAATGTTTCCTCGGGATTACCCTGCCTTTTTAAGAAACACTACAAACACAGTACTCCTCAGCTTGCCAAGCACTTTTGTTCAGACCTGTTCCAGCGGCGAGCCCACAGCGTTGGTACTGCTGCAGACAACCAGGGCGGTCGCCTGGACCTTGCCCCAGCAGAGGTTTCCTCCCAGCTTTCTGTGCTGCTGGAGGCCAGCCTTCGGCACCCGGCCTCTTCCTCCTTCCCCTCCCGGCGTAGGGCCGAGCCCATGCCGTGTGCTGGCAGAACAACACCAAGCCCAGCAGTGCCCTGATCTTACACAGTAGCCTCTCTTCATAAAGAATTAGGGACTCTCTGCCTCTAACAAGTGTAACTTCTAGAAGTCTCTCTTGAGAAGGGGGGTGAATACTTTTACTGAAAGAACTAGGACAGGTACTTTATGTTTTTAGCACATTCTGTCCTTGCACGTGCACAGCATCCCTGGGCAGGCAGGAGCAGGGATACGGTGGTGGCCAGGGGATGAGCAGGGCAGCAGGCAGGACGGGGACAGCTCAGGCTTTGTGCCTGGGTGTTGCTGTTAAACCAGTTGAATAAAAGAGGAAAGCAGTCATTAAGAGCCTCAACTCTTAATTGCACATGGAAACCTGGCCCAACAGATACTGTTTAGTGCATTTGTGGGGAGTGGAATTGGTGCAGCAATGTTAATAGTCTTTTTTTTTTTTTTTTTTTTTTTTTTTTTTTTTAATCTCAAAAGCAACTAACTGAATTTGACACCATTCTGTGAATGTTTAAAAGAATTATTAGGAAGTAGTCATACGTTTCTGTTTCCACAGAGCTCAGAGCTCAGCCTGCCTTTAGCCCTGTATTATTGCGCAGAACCTGACAACACGGTCATAAAACATCACAATGAGTCTCTTGAAGTTAATGAGTGACCCTAACGCACAAGGGAAAATAAAGAATCCAAATATTGCTACTGCTAAATACTGTGTTATTTATACTTGAGGCTTCTTATGTTTATCTGCTCCTTCACACCTGCGTTTCCAGATGTCTTGCACAAGAGTTAAACCCTGTGTCTGAGAGAATTGTCCCAACACTCCTTGAAATCCGTCAGGCTCGGTGCTGTGCCCACAGCCCTGGGAGCCTGTGCCAGTGCCCGACCACCTCTGGGTGCAGACCCTTTCCCTAACCCCCAGCCTGACCCTCCCCTGTCCCAGCTCCATGCCGTCCCCTCTGGTCCTGTCGCTGTCCCCAGAGAGCAGAGCTCAGCGCCTGCCCCTCCGCTCCCCTGTGAGGGAGCTGCAGGCCGCCATGAGGCCTCCCCTCGGCCTGCTCTGCTCTGGGCTGAACAAACCAAGGGACCTCAGCTGCTCCTCATACATCTTGTCCTCCAGACCCATCACCATTTTCGTAGCCCTCCTTTGGATGCTATCTAATAGTTTTAAGTCCTTCTCATGTTGTGGCACTCAGAGCTGCACGCAGCACAGAGGACAGCGGGACAAGGCTCCCAACAGCCCAGCGGTGCTGAGCCCAATGCTGCCCAGGACATGGCCAACCCTCCCGGCTGCCAGGGCACGCAGCTGACTCGCACTGAGTCACAAAGTTATTAGGCATATTTGGTTTCGTGCACTTTTATTTCTCTCTTTGCACCAAAGCCCTTAAACCTAAAAAGAGAGTTCAAGCAGAAGCATGTTGCCCACATATCTACGTGGTGACTGGCACATGCGGGTATTGATTATTTTGCAGTTACCCAGTTGCTATGACACCAAACACCACCGATCCACAAGCAAACGTGCTCTCTCTGTAGTTCATAAATACCAATTACGGTGGAGTAGCTCAAAATTTTCCATTCAGAAAATCTCCCCCATCTTTTCTCTAAATGACATTCTTGCTTTTTGTTAAAAATTTACCTTTTTTAATTACCTTTTTGCTTTTACCCATGCTAGAGCGAGGTGCTGGCAGGGCACTGATTTCAGTTAGAGGTTAAAGTGAAATGCACTTCTGTGTTTCTTTTAAGCCAAGAGAAAGAAGAAAACAGGCAAAAGAGCATTCCTAGCACCCCAGGGAAGCAGGAGCGGGAACGTCCCCAGAGACAACAGAGCTGGAGGGACCCGAGGGCAGAGCACGAGTTTGGGAGACCGATACACAATGTGCTAGCACGTACACCCGGAGTGGCGTGCATAGCTGGGATGGTGAGCACAGACACCAGTACCAGCATCTGGTGGAGATTAAGGCAGCCCTGCATCTTCCAGCCACTCATCTGTAGCTCTCAAGTCTGGATCATGCAGAGGATGGGCGGAAAGTCAAAGAAAAATAAAGAAACAAGCAAACACAAAGCAAATAAAGCACCATCACCTGATGCGGCTACATTGTTACATCCATTTCACCTCCTCTGAGGCAATCTTACAGCTTTGACTCAAACTCCATTTGCAGCAGAAGTTGATCGCTGTGCAGCACATGCGCTGTGCAACCCAAGCATTCCTCAGGGACTGGAAAGCTGCACGTTTTGAAGTGTAAGGCTGTCATTCCAGATCACTCGGTGACATGGAAGTGGCAAGCTGGCGCATAGCTGAACCTCTCCTAATGTTAGTGACTGAAAACCATCTTGTGAATAATTGCGTTAGTACTGGACTCCACCAGTGCCCCACAGAAGCATCCCTGTACAGCTTTTAACCTCAAACCTCTAACGAATGAACTAACTTAAACTCAGTAATTTAAGATATTCTTTAGAGTTTTCAGGCTGGAAGGTCACTGCGTATAATTTTACAAGATGCAGGATGGAGGAGGGGAAGTGAAAACTCTGTTGACATGGGAATGGTTTTAAAGATATTCCAGAGCTGTGTTCTGCTGAGATTCAACCTATCTTTTAAGCACCAGTAGATTGTTTTTGTCAAGTTATAAAACAGCAGCACAGTATTTGGTTCAGCAGGATCTGTATACAACACTGGTGATGGAAAGCAGCAAAGAAATTTGTTTAAATAAAAAAAAATCCAAGTTTTTTTGCACTGGTACCAAGCCAGGTTATGTTCTCCTAAGTATCCTGCCAAGATATACAATGTATGATAGCCGTAGCTTCCCATAGCTTCCAGAAATACAAAAGACACGGCAGTCTGCAGCTGTGCTGTGGCCTGAGCATGTCACAGAGCTCATGAGACACACAGGACTTGCATGGACTTTAGGGTGGCCCCACATTTCCATGGGTCTCCCCAGCGCAGTGTGAGCTCGGGCACCACAGGCCAGGCGGGGAGGAAAGCAAAGGGATCGCTGCCGTGTTTGTCCTTCTGGCTTGTTTACTTAGCACTGCAAACCCCGCTCCGGTTGCCCAGCTCGGGCACAAGGAGCAGAGCTCTGGGCATTCCCCCATCCACCGCTGGTGCCTGCAGATGGGGTTTCCCCTGGGTCATGCTTTGGGAAGGGCTGTCCTGCTGTGCCTGCACACTGTGCTGCCGCTCCACAGAGAGCACTGTGCGGGATGGGGACGGTCCTGGGGGAGCTGGGTCAGAGCAGCAGTGGCTGCTGGAAAGTGGGGCTCCTGCAAGTGTGTATGGCACAAGGGGGTCAACTGAGAGCAGAGTTCCTCTCACAGCTTGTATCCTCGCTGGGGATCAGCAGCCAGCCTGGCACCGGTCAGAGTGCTCCAGCCCCAGCGCCGTGGCAGGTCCCACCACCCCAAGTGGAGCAGAGCGTGGTGGCTCTTCCTTACCACCATGGCAAATGGAACAATGAAGTCATCAATTCCCGTATTTCTTATTTTTCTGCTGATCTTGTCTCTGAGATTCCTCATCCCTGGGACAAGGCTTTGCCTTATCTGGAAGTGGAGGAGGAACTTCAGTTGCCCTCGTAAGCAGCTCTGACTCTCCAAGGACGCAGCAAGACGCAGCAGTGATGCAGTGTGCTCCAGCTGCTGCTGCTGCTACAAGCTCACTCGGGTGTTTCAGGCACAGCAAACATCAGATAGGGGCCTGGTGCTTCATCCCAGCATGTCGGGCAGCATTTATACACCTCTGGGCGGCGGTGAACCTCTGTTCGTTGGCTCATCCTGCTGAAGCCTCGCACAGGGGCTATGGGGCTAAGCCCTGGGTATATGCTGCTGAAACAACATCAAACGCCATCTGTGCAAGGCGTTTTTCCAAGCGCTATCAGCGTGAGCTCTTGTTTAAACACACGATAAATCTGAGCAAAATGTTGTTCCTATTGAGACAAGTTGAGAATAACCATAAACTTCAAGAGGCGACGCGCGAGATTGCACAAGTGGACGGGACCCTCATATTTCACTGTCCCCAGCCTCTCCTGCGACGGCAGCCAAGGGCTGCACTGGAACTGAAAATACATGGCCGTGCTAGCCAGGGCCATGCAAGTGTTTAAAGCTCCAGGCGACTTTTGCCCTTCAACACATGCCCTTCATGTGTTGGTTGGTTGTTTTTTTTTTCTTTTAAAGACACAATGTTTAAATGCAATTTGATCATTTGGTGTAAATGCGTGCTATGTACAGGCTGGAAGCAGGGTGCAGCAGGACCAGCAACAATGCAACAATGAGCTCTGTGGGTGCAAAGTGTTACACCCAGGCAGCTGAGTGTAATTGCTTGCATTTTTCATAGAGGAGGGGGGAAAAAAATGTTCAAAACAAACAACCAACAACAACAAAAAATACTGTTGAGGGAGAATGGTGTTCCCCTTCAGCAATCAAAGCCAGGGCCAGACTTTCAGAAGCACTCCTGCTTCGCTGTGCCATGACACCAGAGTCCAGTGCCCCGTGCTGTGCACCAAGCTGCGGGGTCCCTCGCCCACCCCAGTGCCATGGCCAGGAGCCCCACAAGGAACAACTCCAAGGCATGGGGCAGCTGCTCTCCTGCCTTGGACCTTCTCTCTGCAGCCTCTAACGAAATCCCTCCTGGCAGATCTCTGCCCCATGACAGGGAATGAGGGGCTCCTGCTCCTCCCAAACACTTGCAGCCCATGCAGGGGGAGGTGGCACTACGTCGCTCGCCATGGGATCAAAGTCATTTCCTCATTAGTAGCATTCCCATTAAGGTGTTTAAAATTCAGTCACGCATGGGATAAATATCGACTTCAGCACTTGTTGTTTCCCAGCTCTTTTTTCTGGGCTAAAGTAACAGACCAAAGTGTGACAAATTTCCATTTATGTGTTTGCAAGTTGATAGCTGTAAATCTAATTGGTGAAATATTGGGCTGTAAAATAATGAAGTAAATGTGGGGCCTGTAATTAGCCTGCTGCACCCATCTGTGGCTATTTTTTTCTGAGGTTTAAAAAAGACAAATCAATCCATGCCTGACCAGAGAGGCATGCCGGCTGCACAGCACTGTGGCCGTATAAACAGCAGGAGATCAGGCCAAGCAAGTTTTGCTGCTTTGCTGTGATTTTGTCTTCATTATCAAATCACAAAAATCGTAAATAGCTGAAAGATAACTTGCATGCGCTTAAGGGCATTTTATACATAAATGCATTTGTCTTTAGCAGCCAATGTTTATTTCCATGTATTTGTCAGCATGGTGGGCCGTCGTTGCCAGTGTACATTTGATGCTTAATGTGAATCCGTGCTATTTTACAGAGCTTTTTAAGCACTCTTTTGAGAAAAAAAAAAAAAGAAGTCATGTTAAAAGGTAGGTTCAAATGGGCACAGGACACGTATACGAGAATACTTTGTATGCAACCTATTGTCGCAGGTGTCCCCTTGTGTTCCCAGGTGGGCTCACTGCCCACCACCTACTCCTCCTGCACCCTGTGCCCATGGGCAGCAGCATCCCCATGCAGCCGGCCCCAGCCACAGCGAGCTCCTGCCTGCACCTCTGCTGCTCTCCGGCTTTGGAAGAGCATGAATAATGAAGATTAATTTCCTTACTTTACAGTGACCAGTAAGAAAAAACAAACAAGAAGAAGAAGAAAAAAAACTACCCAATTTGGACAAGAAATGTTCGTGTACACAAGTTTTTCTAGATAAGAAAAATTACTGAATTTGTTAATATGTCACTTTGCAGTGCATTTGCAGCTCACGGCAGCAAATTTTCAAAACAACTTTGACTTTTACGAGAGAACAAACCTTATGAACATTTCTTATTTTATTTTTTTTTTAATGAATCAGCCATTCCACCTCCAGTCTGAGTCCAGATCCCCTAAAGGGAATCTATAAATACTGTCAGAAGAGTATCTGGGGAACTGAGAATGGAGGATTCGTGGGAGACAGTTATTTTATACACGTTGGGAAAGCTAAACCCAGCAGCCCCATCCCGTCCCACCAGGACATGCCCTCTGGCAGGTGGCTGTGCTTCCTTTAACACACCGAGGTGCTGCTGCCTCTTCCAGCCCACAGCAGTCACAGGTACACACACCGATGCACTGGGCTACAGCTGATGTGAAGCCAACTTTCACACAAGAAAGCATTGTCCAGGATTATCTCTACATTTACTCAAAGTACCATACAGACTTCTGCTTTCCCCAAGAAGTTCAGTCCCAGGGAAGCAGTTAAATTCAGTTGAAGGCACCCTTGCAGCAAGATAATCTGTCACCGTGCATGGGACAACCGGCCAGACCGCCCAGTGTGCAACAGAGCTTAGGGCTGGCCTTACGGGAAGGGATTCGCCATGTATCAACCATGTCCTGGGCAGAACGATGCTTCAGGGAAACGCTTTCAAGCACTTCAGAAGTGCTCATGTGAGCGTGGAGCGCGAAATCCAGGGCAGGAACCAGGGCCCTGAAGCCGCAGCTGCTGGGGTCTGGCTGCCTGCCCCGGAGTCAGCAGAGGGAGGAAGAGGCACTGTGCTGTGTGCCGGGTGAGTACACCCTAAGCACTGTGGAAGTACTCATTTGTTTAAAACAGCACGTTGACTAAAACCATAATAAGTTTGTTTCTCTCTTATTTAATGCCAAATCCGGTACAAAGCTCCAGCTTCACTGCTGTGGCACGTCTGACGGGCATGCCTTGTCCCACATCCTCACTCACTCTGCTGCTGAGGCTGAACTATTTCTGTGCAGCTGCTCAAAGAGCAGCGGGAAGAGCAGTTCTCGGCACAAAGCTCACTTACAGGACTGCTACGCATTCAGTTCCTGTGCCGCCACTCCCCAAGCTCAGTTTTCCTCATTCAGTTGCATGTCGGATATGCATGTGTGTAAAGGAGAGACGGTGCAGACGTGTTCCAGGACAGAAGTTACTCTCTCCCCCTTTGTAACAGTGAGTTTCTGTGTATTTCTGTGTATTAACACACACACATTTCCCCATGCACACCTCTGCTCCTGGCAGTGTGTTGGTTCGCCCAGGTGCCCGCAGAGCAGCAGCAGCAGGGCGTAAAGCGCAGAGACCTGTAAGCAGCCAGGGGAAGGCTCGCAGGCATCACAGCACACACAGCGCAGGACAGCTCCAGGCCAGCCATAGCACAGTCTTTACTGAAATTGCTCATATCACAGCTGGAGGGCAGGTTTCGCCCTGGCCACATGCCCTGATTTCCCGAAAACCTTGCCTGCAGAGCCCAAATGGCCGTGTGGTTTGCTCTCCGCTTGGCACCAGTGCCATCATGGGATGGGCTCCACATCCACGGTATCTGTGCTGTTCTCACAGCAAACTGAGCGATGAGCTGACAGCAGGAGGGCTCGTGCTCACCCCATGCTCCAGCACCAGCTCCAGCCAGCCCATGCTACCTCTCCCTCATGCCCTGCCACAGGCCTGCAGAGCCCCAGCTGCCTCCCAGCCCCGCCGTTCCAAAGTGGGGCTTATTAAATTACATCTTTAACCACTGAGTCCAGATGCCCAACACTAAAATTTCGTTTGGAAGACAAAAAAGCAGAGAAGACAAACAGCCTTTTTGTCTTTGGTGCTTTGTGAAGCTGGAGAGCCATGGAGGGAACGAGCGCTGCCCCCGGGCACGCTCCTGCTGCATCCCCGGGGGGAGTGGGGCTGGCTCCAGCGAGCCGGCCACAGCAGGACACGGTGTGCTGCAGGAGGCTGAGCCAGGTTGTTAAACAAATCCAGCTGAAGATGTGCCAATAGTTGCTCAGGATTGGTAAAATAAACATTTTGAAGTGGAAAGTAACTCTGTGCAATTGCTTTACGGTGACGTTGCCCTCAAGTCGCCAGTCCCCGGGCAGGCTGTGGACCCTCCATCGCCGCGGCTGCTCGGCGGCTCTGCAGCAGCTCACCTTTTCCCCAAACGCTGCAGTGTGGCCGTGGGACTGGTGTGAGGGATGCAGCGTGGTGGCAGCTCACAGCCCACACCAGCACCCAAGGGTGAGACTCCTGCATCTGCACCCAAGCCCCTGGACAGGAGACCAGGCACCAGCCAGCATCCGCACCTTGGACATGCAAGCTCAGGTTTGACACCTGGGGCTAAGGAAATGCCACCTCCCCTCTGCTGCAGGTGGGCAGAGCAGCAGCTTCTCCACTGGGAAGAGTGGAAAAACTACAGATAACTGCAGATATCCTACAGATAGCTGCAGGAGCAGCTGCTCGGGGCTGCCCAATCCCGGAGACACAGCTCAGCAGCAGCTCTGCAGGGTCCCTGGGGGAGCTTTGCGGAGTATGGAAATGGCACGAGTTAGAGTTAAACGCTGTATAAATGTAGACAATTAGGTGAATAATAGCCCTTTGGAGAGTGTAAAATTACAGGAATTTGTAGTAGCTGAAATTGTTTTCTGCTAAAGGAAGGTGGTGGTCAGGAATGCAACACAGGCAAGATAAAACAGCACATAAAATCCACCCTAAAGTGTAACAGCATCAGTGCATCCCGGCACTGCTCCAGCACTGTTTTCTCGTTCCATTCCTAAGTACAGTCCTCGCGTGCCTCTCCCTGAGGTGCTGGGGATGTTGGCAGGGTCTTGCTGTGGACATTTCCAAGCACAGCCTTGGGAAGCCTGTGTGCCAGCCCCCATGCTGTAAGGGTAACTGCTGGGCCCCTGAGCACCAGGAGATCCTGGATGGGATGATACCCAAGGACCTAACTCTCTAATCTTCCTTTCAGCTTGAATTATGGGCACTATAAAGGCGTGTTTAAAGAAATTGCTTTGCTTCGAAAGCCGCAGCAGAAGTAGTGAATTCTTCAGTGCTTTATCCCAGTTCTGTGCACACGCCATGCCGAATGTAACTGAGACGTATGACCTGTAATACATGAGGACAAGCAGGCAGGCAATAAATATGCATTATTGCCTAAGAACTGTTATAAATGTCTCTAGGATTATATAGATGCCCATTAACAAAAGCCAGCATCCAGCCTGTCTGAAGCCCGTGATAATTATTTTGTGCATGTGAAGAATGCCTCCCTATTCCGCCTATTTCATCCTTCTTCTCTCTGCTCTGTTTTTATGACTTCTAATAATCGATTGAAAATGTGAGTAGGTATGAGAAAGGAGAAGAATTTATTGAAAAGCAGGGGAATAGGACAAACACAGCACCCTGCTGGGAAGTGTATAGACCGACCAGGACGCCTCTGTGCCCTCTGTGTTGGAGCCTGGGGCTGCGGCACCAGCACCTGGGGCCCCTCTGCCCCCAGTGGGATGGGGACTATTTTGGCCACGTACACAAAGCCGAGTGCTCACCCACCTTCTGAGCCCACCTGCGTTTTGGATTCAGGCAAGAGCACACAAGGAGTTCAGTTCTCAGTGGCTGGTGGTGTATTCATGAACTTTCAGGGCAAAGCCTGCCTTTAGGTCACAGGAGGAAAGGGAAGAAAAATCAGGCTTATTAGTGGATTTGCATTTCCAGCTGATTTAAGAAAGGAGTTGCTCGGTAGAACTGAATTTGGTATGACTCCACTCGAGCAGCGTCCATTCAAGTGAAGTCAAACCAGCGTTAAAGGGAACAAAAACCTGGCCTCAGTCTATAGGGCAGCTAACGTTAGGGCAGATTTAACCTTTTCTAAAATGAGAGGAGAGAACAGATGCTGCTTGCTCCCTCTGGCTGAAAGAGACACACAAAAAGACAGAGAAATGAGTTACACAAGATGAAGAGTTAAAATTAGATCCGCAGACGCTGGTAGGCCTAAGACGCCGTCACAGGAGCTGCAGGGCATGGCGACACAGGCACGGCTCCCTGCCACGGCTCCGCTCCCCAGCACCCTGCTTTGGGAAGGTTAAACAGGAGGAGGTGGCGGCTGCTGTGCTTTGCTCAGCTTTGCAGAAGGCTGAGCTGGCTTTGTGCGAGTCCCTCACAACCTGGTGACGTGACGGATGCGAGACCGCCTATAAATCATGGGCCTCGACCACGGGGACTCGAAGAAACAACTTCCTCGACTGTCTTACATAAATAGGAAAAAGAAGTTTACATTTCCCACACTGCCATGGGAACACGCTCTGAGGAGCTACAACTGGAGATCTGCGGGGTGCAGCTTCAGGGGAGGGCTGTGCCGGGAGGATGCTGTGTGCTGCAGGCGGCAGGGAGTGAAGGGTGCTGGGCACAGGGGTGCTGAGCTAGACGGAGGCTGCCAGCGGGTTCCTGCGGGGCACTGCAGGGTTAAAGGAAGGAGATAACACTGGCAGAAATTCCTGATGCTGGCACAAGGGCTTAACGCCGTGGTGCAGTGCGTGGGGGATTTTATAGTGGGAAATATTGGGGTATAATGGAGCTGCCACCGATGTCAGCACAGACCTTGCAAAATCCTGTCCTTGGTGGGATAGGGACTGGGCTCTGAGCCTTGCCTATTAGAAGTTAACGCTGGTCTTTGGTGGTAAGGACCAGGCAACAAGTCTGTAAAGAACTGGTGACACATTAACCCGTTGGTTATTTGCTGCGAGGCGAGGATATTTATGTGCACACATTTCCATGTGCAGGGGGGTCTCTCAGGCCATGTCAGTGTCCCAGCTCTTCAGTGAGCATTTCTCAGTGACGTGCTCTGCCCTGCAAGCAATGAATGCTGCAGCGCTCGGCGCAGCGCAGTGATGGGGCCCAGCAGTGACTGCCCTCATCCTGGCACGTCCCTTCGTAGCTGCAGAAGGCAATTCAGAAAGGGCTGATAGGGCAAAAAAAAAACAACCGGACAAAGAGAAACCGCACTGGTAGCTGCCCACCAAAAAAAATCTCACACACAAAGCAACAACAAAAAATGCCATTATATTTGACCACAAAGAGATGCTGGACAAACCAAAGTTACTCTAAATGATTTCTCCACATACACCATTAGCAAAATAACTCTGGTTTGTGCAGGCTCAGGGGACAGGAGGACGGAGGAGCCAGGGCAGCCGCTTGCTCTGAACGCCGCCACGCTCCGGCCCCCAGGCCCTGCTGTGTGGGCAGCTCGGGACCAGGCTGCACACTTCTGCACCCCCGACAGCTGAAATTCCTCCTCGCAGTCACCATCCCTGGAAGAAAATGTTGCTGCCATGGCAACTGGCTGTGATAAGCAGATTATCCCTCCCGAGGCCAGCCACACATCACGCAAACCACACACAGCCGCCTGCCCTCCTCGTCCCCGCTCGCTCCCAGTGCTCCAGCACTGAGGGTGCTGTGGGCCCAGTGCCTTGCCCAGCCACGGCTGTGGCACCAGCAGTGACACCACTGCTTGGGCAGGTGATGGACATCACTCATTGCTCTCTTTTCTTTGCGTGTGACAGTGCTTTGAGCGTCTGCCCAGCCTTCGTGCTCAGGCACCCCACAGAGCTGCAAAGCTCCGGCTGCGATGTGACCAGCGGCGCGTGCCAGGAGCACCCTGCCGGGGGGCACTGCACAGTGCTGGCAGCTGGGCACCTCCAGGGACAGGCAGCATCGGTGTTCCTGGCTGTCCGGTCCTGGTGAAGCAGATACAGCAAAGGGAAATCGTGGCCCTTTGTGGCAGATCTGCACAGTGGGGCAGGAAAGCCCTGTCTTCAGTTTTACGAGGTGGTAATGGTGAACAGGATGTAGGTATGCCCTCACCAGTTATTGTCATCTGCGTTTATTTGCCTACTCATGGTTATTGTATCTCTACTCCAACAAGAGAACTCAATCTAGTCTCAAAAGCTAAAAATAAAATAATCAAAAAGACAGTTTTCCCTCTGGAATGAAGAACAAGTTTTTCCTCTGAAAATTTCCAATTGCTTCCATGAAGCAAATTGCATCCATGAATGCCACACCTCTGCTAGCAGATGGGACTGGTGTCACTGTGAAATCGTAAAACAGATAAATCACAGTAAGATGAAAGAGCCCACTCTACCTTTGGTTTATGACTTTGAAGCCAGGCTGTGGGACACGCTGCTGACAGCACCCCGGTGGCAGCCACCTCCCCTCCTACAGCAGGTCTACCCTACAGATCGTGGGCAAGGGGACTGCACCAGCCCCTCCTGGAATAGCACATCCCTTCAGAGCCCCAAACATTACTTATCTTCTGATCTGTTTATGTTTAATGGGGGAGGAAAGCTCCACTGCTACCTTCTTCCTCATTTATTACAGGCATCGAGTTAAACATCACTTCCTCTTAAATTCAATCTAATAAAATTAATATCAGCAATGCACTGAGCCAGGCTAATCCAATTAGTGTCAATATTTAATATATTTTCTGCAAGTTGTACTGTGAATTAGCTTCTTGCCTTCCATCATGAAGTCTGGAAAGAAGAAGCATTTTCTTCCAGTTCAGGAATCCACACCAAATATTCATAACGGAGGGCTGGCGAAGCTGCCATTTGCTATCCTGGCTTCCTCCTGCCCTCTGGGTACATCAGAAATGCTCCATGAGCTGTGAGAGGTCCGGCTGCCCGAGCATGGGGGGAGTTGTCTTGGAAAACAACTGTGAAACACAACAGGGGCACTGGAACAAGGTGATCTTTAAAGGTCCCTTCCAACTCAGACCGTTATGGGATGCTACGATTTGATGGTAACTGAGTCACACACAGCTAAATGTACCCTGGAGTCCTGCTTTCAGGAAAATGTTCGTTTTGGCAGCCTTGCTGAGCGGCCAGGACTTCTCTTCATGATGTGATGTGGTGTGGTGGGGTGGGATGGGATGGGATGGGATGGGATGGGATGGGATGGGATGGGATGGGATGGGATGGGATGGGATGGGATGGGATGGGATGGGATGGGGGTGGGATGTTTCGAAACCAGCAGCAAAAGAATGATCTCACGTTGTGTGAAGAGCTTGCAGTGACAGTGCAAGGGGAACGGACAGGGGACATGCAGGGAGAGCCCTGGCCACTGCTGTGTGCCACGGGGCCGGGACAGCGAGCAGAGCATGCCCAGGCTGGGCTCACCTCTGCCCAGCCCTCTCCCTCAGACTTCCCAGCCGTGCTGCTGGCCAGAGGCAGCCACAAGGCTCATTCCCAGGAGCAGTCAGAAACAGGAACGTCACCCTGAGCCATGCAGATGGCTGCAGGAGAACCTCAAAACCAGCTGCAAGGTGAGTGGAGGTGCACAAACGACTGTGGTGTGAACAGACACATTTTCTATTCAAAAAAAAGCAAAATACAGCATCAATTTAGAGGCTGAACTCTGAAGCGGAGATGTAGCTGCAGCTCTGGTGCCAGCAGCATCTTTCCCAGGGCTAACCCACTCAATGCTCCTGTGGTCACCACCTGTGGAAACCTGTCCCTGTGCTGCAGAGCAGTGTTGCCACATCCCCTCTCCTGCCGCCTGTCCCAGGCTCGGGGCACTCAGCTGCTCTCTGTGCCAGGCGGCGTGAAGGCTGCTTGTGTGTGCATGGGCACATGCACGTGCGCCTGGCTCTCCGACAGCTCTCATTTATCTGGAGCGGATCTGAACTGCTGTGTCCTGGAGCAGTTGTTACCTTTCACCTTTTCACTTGTTTTTCAGGGCAGGAAATTTGAGCCTCAGCAACCCAGTGCTTGCTGCTGCTGCTGCGTGTGTGGCTTGTGTTTTGGTGACCCTGCCAACATCATTTTCCCTCAGAAACTTGACCACAGCTTCAAAATAAGCAGGCGCTCACACCTTTTACCTGGATGCAAGGATCTTTATATTTCTGCTATTTGCAGTGCACATTTTGGGAACACTCAAGAGGGGCATGCGGGCTGGGTGGCTCCAGGCACGGAGCGGCTGCAGCCCGCAGGAAGCCCCGAGCCGCCCGCAGAGACCTGGGGAAGTTCTGCAGCTGCATAAATATTTTTCTTGCACAGTCAAACACAGACACTTTATCCTTCCTCACCGCGGTGATAAAAAGCACACTTTAAATAAACAGAGCTCCGAATGGATGGCTTGGCTTCGCCTGCTCGGTGCCTTGGTTCATTCACTGAAACACGGCGTTGCTGCTGGGAGCAGGTGAGAGCCCCCGGCCCGGCTAGTTACATGCACATGGAACATACGCTACATTTTCCCAAAGCCTTTTATTCAGTTACCTTTGATTTTAATAAATTACTGCTTGTGACAGAGACAGCTCAGGACACAGGCTTGTGCTCTGTGGCTTTTTCTCATCCTCGCCGCTGGAAGCGCCGCCCGAGCCCCTCCTGGCCGAGCCCCCGCGGCCCCGGCGGTTTGACATTAACAGACATGATCCGATTACAAGTAGTAAATTGGTTACTCGCGGAAACAGACTTTTTTCCCCATTACGGAGACGTTCACAAACTGCTGCAGATTTCAGAAGCCTATTTATTTTCAATCGGCAGCTGCAAAGTAATTTGCAAACAAATTTCGGCCTGGCGTATGTTTGCAAACCGCCACGCGCCGCTCCGTGCAGGCGTTGGCTCGCTGTGGTCCAACAGCGCTGCGCTGCCTCTGGTCACAGCACCAAGCCTTTGTGCCCCTTTGCCACATGATATTAATATAAATGCTCGTGCGCTTGCTTGATGCATGACAAGTTCTCTGGCATGCACATGCGTGACACTGAGCTCACTGCTTGTACCAGTTCTGCACAAAGCATCACGGTATCAGAGGGGGCAGGAAAGGTGTAGCAATGTCAAACCTTTCAGGTAGAGGATGCTGTGGGTCTGAAGGAGGCTTGGTGTGAAAGCTCTGATACAACTGGTGAGTTACCATCAGTCACAGTGAAGCTGTTACTCCAGCCCTTGTTGTCTTATTGGACACCTAGCAGCCCCTAGCCTAGGAGGTATTGAGCACTGTCGGGCTTCTTAAACACGCTGTTTAGAATATGTCTGTCTAAAGCTACATCTGTTTAAATACTTCTGTCTAAAAACAGCATCGTGAGGATTAGACACCCACGTCCAGACGTGTCGGAGGCGTCCCCAGCCCTTCCAGGCAGCGCGGGGCAGGCGCCGCACTTAGAGTCTGACCGCAGACCTGGAAAGCCCACTTGGGCCTACAGGATGCGTTTCCATTCCCCTGACACACAGAGAAGAAAAATCACCATGATCTTCCTCGGTCAGCTAGCACATGTCATCTCGAGTAGTGCAGACCGACGCGAGGTAGCTGCCAAGAACAAATAACTACCGTTTCGATAGATTAGAAGATGAATCATCCGCAGTATTTTTAGCAGGTTGTTAAGAGCTGGCAGCAAAATTTGCAAACTGAGTTGTGTTTTTTCTTATTCATGTTAGCATAACCTTTTAAAGAAAACATAAATGGGATTTAGTACAAAGGAAACTCAAGGACTGGAAGTAATATCTCCGAGTTCTGAAATGGCAGCGAGAAATTCAACAAAATAGACTTCTGCTCACCGCTCGCTCATTTGGGCATCATGCAGCTAAACAGAGCAAGGTGAGAGGCTTTAAGTAAAAACTGCCAGGGAAAGGATTTCCCTTTGTGCTGTGACCATTCCCGTGTCCCGGCAGGGATGCTGTGGCTGCTGGGATCAGCAGGAGACGTGGTTTTGGCAGGGCCCAGCCTGTTCGTGCCCTAGCACGGGCAGGTTTCTGCTCGGAGGGCTGGAGGAGACGCGGTGCAGGTGGCTGATGCGAAGCCCTCAGCCCCTGTCACAGCTCGGGGGGTGGGGATGTGGTGCAAAGCTTCCCAAAACGTGTTTTACGAAGAAATCATGAGCTGCTTAGTGAACATTCAGCTTTTAACAGGTACTTCTCCTTTACTGTGGTTTGCTGGTGCGAGCGCTGTTCTCAGAACAGAAAGGAGCGGCAGACCTGGTGCAGTCCCTGAGCACCAAACAGCACTGGCACAGCTGGTGCCCTGGGCTGCCTGGGCATTTTGGGCTGCCCCACGCTCACCAACACACACACAGGGATGCAGGGAAGCTCCTGGCCTCAGTGAACCGGGAGGTTTTGAGCCAAAGAAGAGCAGTGCTCAGGGAGGTGCTAAAAAGCCATGTGCCTGAGCATCCCGTGAGAGGGGACGGCTGCTGCCTCGTCACCTCTGCAGCTCCTGGTGCAGCCCCCGGCTCCTTCATGAACGGGGCAGCACAACCCGCTTCTCTCTGGGGATGAAGTAGGCTGTATGAAACAGGCTGTGTCCACTCTTGCAGCAATGCCACCAAGTGATGAAAATCAGCTCCTGCCCTCCCCTGCGTGTCCCCGTGCTTCGTTATTTGGTCTCCTGCACAAACACATCCATACATGGATGTGAACAACACTCTTTAGAAAATAATGGAACAGATGGCACTGTTCCCAATGGCGAGGGTGACACTCCTTTTATAAGAAACAGCCACACGGCTGGACAAACACCACACACCGACCGGACGGTCACAGCTCCCTCGGCACGGCACGGACACCTGAGCCCCGTGGGTGGGGGACAGGAGGCACACTGCAGTGATCTGCTGCACTGAAAATCCTGCTCCAGTTTTGCTTTTATTTTGCCTTGAAGAATGGGTTTAATATGGAGCAAATTGAATTTATCGTTTGCTGTAAATGGAAGCATTTGTTTCTTTGAGCCTCAGGGGGATTTTTCATTAATTATATTGGGTCCAATGATCAAGCTGGCAAGAAATTTGCTTCCAAGATAAAAAAGAAAGCCAAACGTAGATTGCAGCACAGCTTTTGTATACAATATAATAAATGTTTCAGTGCTAGGAATTAGCAGTGAATTTTCCCACCTGAAATATCTCTGAAGGTGGTATGCATGGGGGACGGGCTGCCGGCCAAGACGTTTCTGGAAGGAAGGCAGGAAGGAATGGAGAAAAGGAGGGCAGGCTTTGTCCACGGATTTCAGTGTGCTAATTGAACTTTTTAACCCTTTTTAAAAATAATGAATTTCTTTTGTGAAGGTAATTTTCCTCAAAAAGAGACTGATGAATCACTTTCTCCCTCCTGTATGTGGAAGCAAACGTGTGAGAGATCAAGGACAAGAGGTGCTAAGCAGACAGAAAGCACACCAGGCAAGCACAGCTCTGCCTGATGCTAAAAGAAGGATGAAGCTGCCTTGCTGTTTGGCATAAGGGAAGCTCAGCAGCTTAGAACAATCTTTTAGTAATAACACAATGTACACGTCAGAGATGAAAGGATGAGAGGGATTTAACTGAGTTAGTCACAAAGCTCTTTTGCTTCATTTTTCATGGGAGGTTGCAACATGTGAGCCATCGGTGACACGGCTGTGCTGGGCAGTCTGCAGGAAGAATTAGGAGGGGAGACGGGCTCTGGGGCCTGGGCCAGCCGGGACGACCTTGCACTAATTCTTGTGCCACCGCTGTTCGTGAAGCAGTGGGTGAGGAAGGAGATGGTGTCCCAGCCAAACCTACAGGAGAGCTCAGCTGCCACGCAGAATGTGCCCGTGCAGGAAGCATGAACTGAATCTGAGGAGACTTGGTCCCAAATATTTGAAATCTGGGGAAACCTTTAGGATTTAGGCTATTTGATTGGTTTTTCTTGCCATTAGGTTATTCTCTGTCTTGGTTTTCATTCATGTTCACCCTCCTTTCTATTTTGCCTACAGCAGAAGCATCCTAATTTCACTTTCTAAGTTCTCACTTCAGGTGAATGTTGGTCTTGATATCAGAAATAGTCTAAATTTTAAATCTGAACTCCCCATTTCTCCATCTTGACATGCTGCTGAAAGTAGCTGTGAGCTTGCTCCCTGGACGAAATCACTTCCCAAAAGCAGGCGTACAAGCTCTGACATGAAGCCTGGGAACAGAAAACATTTCTTGTGACTTCAACAGATCTGTTTCTGCTCCTCTCCATGTACCCAAGTGAAATAATTCCATTTACATTCATATGTCCTCATGGCAACTTGAAAGAGGAGGAGAGATAAATGATTAACATAATCTAAATATAAAGATTTTCTTCATTCTCAGAGCCTTGTGACATGCTCTCCTGGGAAATATTCCCAAATGAACTGGAATTTCACTCCATTCTTTGCAGATCTGGTATTCCTCTTGTGAAGTGTAGGAGGTCTTTCAAAGCCAACTTCAAGCAGTAATCATTATGTCAACAATTGTGCCACAGTGAGAACTCATTGGGCATCTTGAAAATACTGGCAAACGTGCAAATATTAATGAATAAATAAATAAATATTGTGTTTCCTACCCAAAGGCGCAGCAAGGAGAGAGCCATGTTGCCTGCAGACACCGCAGTGGTACCAACCTGACAGCACCGAGGGCCGTGTCCATCCCAGCCAGCAGGAAATGTCTGTGTATTTATGTATAATGTATATATTTGCCTGCTGCCCCATGCCAGCCCTGCATGCAGTCCGCGGGCTGCTTGAAGGCTACCAGATCTCCCCATCCACACCTCAGCCAGGCAGGAGAGGCTTTGCCCATGTGGGAAAGGGAGATGGGCGAATAGTGTGCACAGGTTGTGCTCCCCAAACCATAACTGTGTGATGAAAGGCCTTGCGTGAGATCGGATGTTGGAGCTGACCTCACCTTCTCATTAAATGGGCTTTGCAGATAGCCTTTAAATCATGGAGGGGAGCTGTGGAGCACTGGGAATGTTCCCAGTCCTTATACGGGACCCTGCAGGATCCTTTCCAGCTCCTCTGCTAAAGATGAATTCACGATGAAATTACCAGTGCCAGCATGATTGTCTCAGCTATATATAGTGGGTCCCAGCAGTGCTCTGATTTACAGGCTGAGGATTTTGCAAATCTAAATAAACTGATCACAGACAGTTACTTGAAGTTAACAGAAATACACGTCTGAGAAAACCAGACGGGAACCGGTCTCGAATGTGGACGACAGTCTGAGCTTCATATTGCTGTACCTTAAATAAACTCTGCTGCTACCAAAACCACACCACATCTTCTGAGAGGAAAACAGAGTCTCACAGTCTTGACTTGGATTTACAGGATAACATAGGAAACATAGATGTCCATTTTCTCAGGGAATTGGTAATCTTAATTTCCTAGTGGTCCTTGGAAAGTCATAAATTATGGATCCAACAAGTACTTCTACATACTTCAGAAATACATGTAAAAAAATACTGTATAGTTTTAATAATTGCAGTAATGATAAATCAGAAAAAAAAATCCAGAATTTCTTGGTAATTCAGGAACTAATTCTGTGCCGTTGTGAGTGACGGAGCAGCAGCACTGCAGCAAGGCAGGGGCATTCCCTGAGGTGTGCGTCTTGGCCAAGCCCTGAGGAACCCTGGTCCATGCCTCCGAGGACTTTGTTTTCAGCATCTCTGATGCACTGACTTGGGCTTCTGCAGCTCCCAGCTCTCCCTGGTGCTATGTCTGAGTAAAAAGCTGTTCAGGCCTCAGTTTGTTCTTTCCAAGTCACTTTGGTGTATCAAGATATGGGAGAAATTCTCATCCTCCACTTCAGTTTCTTCATTAATTCTAGACACTAATGTAGATTTATGATCTTCAGGCTTTTTAAGAGCAGCTTATTCAGCATTCCACATGCAAGAAAGTCACCCTAAATTCCTACTGACCAACCTAATTAAAAGAACGGGAGGAAATAATTGCAGGATCCTCTGCGATTTCTAAAGGATATCAGTATCTGTGGTCATTAATTCATATTCTCTCTCTTAAAGACCACACTTCTAAGGGCAAATAAATCTTTGCTAGATAGAGCAAATACTCCCAATTAATAGGTGTTGCTAATGGGATCTTTTTCTTTTTGGAAGTGGCAGCAGAGCAGGGCAAGGATGCCACACACGCAGTTTGGCATGACTTGTACCCTGCAGGGCTGGAAGCCGATGTTTTCCCATGCAGCCAGGAGGGGCTCGGTGCTGCGGGGTTCCCTGGGGTGCACAGGCAGCCAGCAGCCACCCCATTTAAGCTTCTCCTCCATTGTGCAAATAAACCCAACCTTCTGGTTTCCATTTCTGCAACCTGTGCTGGAGACATGCAGGCACTGCTCAGCCCTGGAGCAGGGAAGCAAGAGGAGGATGGGCATGGGGGAAGAGCCTCTGGGGCCCTGCGGTGGCTGAGCCCCCACAAAGTGGGGACTAACGGGGTCCACAGCAGCTTTGGGAAAGCAAACTGCTTCCACACCACGAGGACCTAAATCCCTGGCTCGCTGGAGGCTCTCCAGAGAGCAGTGTCAGGCTCCAACATCTTCTCTTTAGTCAAATCTTTCCCTTTCTTTCCACTTCTTCTCCCCTCAGGCGGCAGCCTGAGCCGTAAAGCTGTCACCGGGATGATCAGCGCTCCCAGAAGCTGCCCTACAGGGAGCTGCACGGAGAGGGGTGAGCGGTGCTGATGTGCTGCTTCCTGGGGCTCACCTGGAGCAGCGACAGATGCTGTGCCCGTGCCCACTGAGATAAATGTCTGGGGAGGGAATCCGCACAGTGAGCAGGGCCTTTTGGTCTAATAAATCAGTAATGTGATATAATAGGTGAAAAATGTGTTGTGCAACTGAGCAAAAATAAAAGTTTATGCTTACTTATGGAGATAAGGCTGAAACACGGAGGAAAAAATGCTGGAATTCCCCCTGCTCTCTTGAGCGTTGCTCTGGCAACCCGCGGGCTGTGCAATGGGATGGAGACACGGCTCCAAATCCAAGCACTGGCCTGGAACAACGTCGGTGCCTACAGAGACTGAGGTGCACTCACCCCAGCACCGATAGCATCAGAGGAAACCTTGGTGGTGCTGAGCTGGGTTTGTCCGAGGTACAGCTACGGGGTGAGAGCCGCAGCTCTGCCCCCATCATATGACACACGTCTTTTTAGCAGGGTGTGGGAAGATCAGCATTTCCCTATAGGAAGACGAGAAAAGGGAGGAACAAAAAATGCATTTGTAAGTCAGCTACCACCCACATCAGCAGACAAAACAATTACGAAGCACTTACCAGTCTCAAACTCCCTTTAGTGTTTCCCAAAGGCATGGCTGCAGTGGATAGCAAGCAGCACTACCACGAAACTGCGTTTGGTTTGCTGGCGTTAATGCCTTCGAGGCCACGAAATCGGTGAGCATGTGGGACACCGTGCTGCTGCCTCCAGCCCCGTGCTCTGCCCCGGACCTACAGCAGCAGGACGCGAGGCAGCAGCACCGCTCGCCTGGTGCAAGGTCCCCGGTGACAGCCAGGGGTCAGCCGGCAAATCTGCAAAACGGGTGAGCCTCTGCGCTGAAGTGGAAAGTATGCACTGTCTCACTTGACATTTTCTATCTATATTAGTTTATATCATTATGACAAATAGCAGATTTCAACTACAGCAACTTTCCTGTAAGTAAAAGCTGGAGGTTTCTAAGAACTGTTCTGACTAATGTGGTGCGGCTCTTGGCTGTACTGTGGCTGGAAAACAAGAAAGCCCTCCAGCAAAAGGCTGCAACTGTGACGGCGGCTGAAAAATGCCAAAAAAAAAAAAAAAGGCCGAGTTCAGGGAATCTGAGGCTTGGAGGGAGCACGGGAGTTGCGGACTCCCAGACTTGCTGCCATTTATAATGCTGCCTGCCCCCACTTCTGCGGGCATTTCCCCTTGACCCGTGGCTGATGGGGATGGCTGTGCCTGGGCGCTGAGCTCGGGGCTGCAGAGAGGCAGGGGAGAGGCATGGCTGCGGCAGCCCCTGCTCCCCTAGCCGGGGAGGTGGCCCTGTGCTGCGGCGCTGACCCCGGCCCCGCTCTCTCTGGTCTCCCAGGTGCCGTGCTGGGGCACAGCATGGCAATATTCTGCCTTGGGCATCACCGCCAGCAGTGGAAAACAACCACAACCAAACGCACGTGGCAGTGGCCAGGCCTGCAGGCATTGGGATGGATTTATGCAGAGCTGCCACACCTCATAAATTTCACTTTATCCCTAATAGCATTAGGCTACCTTACAGCCTTCATTTTCTTTGACCAGACGCTCACTAATTGTTCTTATTTCTGGGCCTAGGTCTATACCGTGATTTTCTGGGGAGCAAATGCGATCTTTATTTAATACAAGTGTGATCTGGACACAACATAAAAAAGAAATTCCCCTTGAAGTGTAACGCAATCTGTATCCACATGTGCGAAATCTAATCAGGGGATGAATCTCACCCTTTGAACTTCAGAAAGCTATATGTGAAGTACACATCAGGTCAGGATTTGCCCACTGAAGTCCAGAGGGAGATATGCCAAAATCTTTTTTTAAATAGCCTTACTTTGGGGGGGGGGCGGGGTATTTTGAAACATTCTTTATTTTTTATCATTTGGTGACCATACGCCAGGTCTATCACGTTTATCTTATCACTTCCCCAGTCCTGTTGCTTGCAATGGGTTTCGTGTTATTTACAACTACACAGAATAACTTATTCTGGGACAGATCGATTGCAGAAATTTCCATAGTGAAATAGTGTGATGGTTTCCTAGGTCCTCACCTCAGTGGTCTCAGAACTGGAAGATGGGAAAATATTTTTTTTTATTTTCCAGGGAAAATATTTTTTTTATTTTCCAGTTCAAGTAAATTATTGCGTTTGAGGCTTCTGTCTATGACTGAGGCAGTCCCAAGAGAGCTAGGGAAAGACTACAGCTAGCTGGTGGCATTGATGGACCAAAGCCAGGAGAACATCAGCACTGCCTGGCCGTCAGAAATTGGGATTCCAGGCGTGTTGAAGGCATGGTGGTCAGGGGGTCGGTGCTGGGGCTCCTGCTGGGGAAAGGGGACACAGGGGGGATGACACCAGGAAGGCTGTAGGGGGATGGATGTTCAGAGAAGGTCTCAAATGACTGCCTCCTCCTGGTTTGGATTTATCATCAGCTTTTTAAATTCCTGTACCGTTCGCTCTGACTCCCCCACAGCAGGAGACAAGCTCCTGGCAGGCCTAATGGTGGTGAGGTTGTCCTCCTGCCGGCCGCCTCCACATGTTAGGAGACCCAGTGAACGGCTCTCCGGGAATCCAGCTGCTGGCAGTTTCATCTCATTTCCCCAAAAATACAGTACAAAGGAAATTCTTATCTGCAGAAGCCAGCTGCCAAAGACTTCAGAAGCACACAGGCTATTTATTTAACGCTGGATGTTCTCTTGATGGGAACCAGGCCGCGTGCCCCGTGGCAGGCTGTGGAGCAGCCATGTGGTTACCAGAAGCTTTCCGTGGCCTGGCTTCCCACTGCTGGCTGGCAGTGCCCCTGTCTGCATGCTGACCTGGGGGAGCCTCAGGGGAAGGGAGGCGTCTTCATTGCTCAGGTGTTTTACCACAGAGTCGTTTAGGTTGGAAGAGACCTCCAAGATCACCGAGTCCAACCTCTGAGCTAACACTAACCAGTCCTCCACTAAACCATATCTCTAAGCTCTACATCTGGACGTCTTTTAAAGCCTCTCAGGGGTGGTGACTCAACAGCCACATTTAAAACTTTCCAGAAGACAAGCACTTCCAAAAAAAAAAAGATAAGCCAGAAGGGACTGAAAGTGCCAACAGCAGCAGGAGAAAAGTTAAGAAAGGCAGCGCTGTTTCACATGCTTTACAATTGCAGGTGTTGCTGAACTCGCTGCCACGGGGCCTCACAGATCGGCACCACAAATGCCCTAAATCTCATTTAAGATCATTAGGTGGCATTGTTGGGCAGGGACCAGATGGGAACACCAGCTCCACTGCTCCGCTGCCATGCCCAGAGCCCGGCCATGCAAGATGCCTTGCGGGGTGGCACAGGGATGGCATGGGGACAGTGTGGGGACAGCTGCTCCTGCTGCTCTGACTCGTGTCCCCCTTTCACACAGCTCCTGCACCAGCCCCTGCCCCAGTAATAATCCCAGGGACTGCTCCTACGTGGAGCTGCCATGTCCAACATCGCCGTGAAACTGCACTTTGACTTTTGATGGATATGAAGGAAGAATGATGGAAACATCTCTGGTTCCTGATCTCCTGGGAAGGGGAAGACAGCAAGCTGCAGGCCAGGGAGCTCCAGGATCCAGCCCAGTGCTGCCAGGAAGGGGCAGAGCCCCGTGGCCTTCCCACTGCCCCCAGCTCCTCGCACACAGACCCACCTGCCTCCTCAGCTCATCGCTCACACTGCTGCATCCGCCGCTCCTAACGGTAGCAAAGACCCTACAAAAACTCTCCTGGTTGGGAACAGAGTCCAGCCAGAAAGTTGAGAAGTGTTGTAACCACAAGCACGAACAGTGAAGCTAGAGGTTCATGCGGAACAGGAGATGGTTTTCACGGGGATGGGAAGCAGCTCACACCGCACGATCACGATGGCTTTGAGGCTGCTCAGCACCAGCTATGAATTTTTTGAAAAATTCTCAAGATCTCCTGGTTTTCACACCATCCAGCAGCCTACCCCCCACAGAGCATTTTATTCATTTTGCACATGCTTTTATGATGTACTCAGCAATGCAAATAAGTAAGACATTTGTCAGGCATGCAGGCCTTCATCTCAGTTTTCCCAAGACCTAATCTCCATGTAATCATTCTAGATAATCGAGACTGCTCTGTTTGAGTGTCAATACATGTAATTGTTTGCTGCTCAAAAGGCTCAGTGCCTAGACAGGTTGATAGGGTTCTGCATGTGCTCTGTTCTCCAGTATTGATCTGGTGCAGAAAGCAGTCTTAGCTTTAATTACAACAAGTAGAAGTCTTTATTTAGAGGCTCCGTCCAGCAGCGGTTCTGCTCCCAGCACTTCAGGCCACCCCAGAAGCTTGGAGGCAGAGCTGGGCAAGAAGGGTGGGCAGCTTTAAATCCACTTCTTTTTAAAAGAGGTGACTGCTGACAGTTTAAAAACTATGCAAAAGGAAGGAAAGCCGTAGCTTAAAGCGGTGAAGTCTGAGCAGCATAGGGTGCGAACCCGGCACAGAGGAACATAAGCAGAGCATCTTCAGCCTGACCTGTGTGGGTCCCTCTGAAAAACAGCCTTGGTAAGGAACCCACGGGCAGCTGGCCTCAGACCAGGAATGTAAAGGCTGAATGGGGTAAGTAAGCAGTGCAACCATAAAACACACCTGGCATGCCCCCTACCCCCTTTGCCAGGCTACATCTGTGGCATCTCACAGCTCCTTCAGAAAGCAGAAGGCAATACAGCTGCAGAAAGGAATTAAAAACTAACACGAACCCGGCTGACATCTTCTAGAACAGCAAAAGCTCCCTGCTCATCTATGCAGAAAGCAGTCTCAACACCCCGGGTTCTGTCTTGGTGTGCTAATTTATTTTTCCTGCTGCGTGACTCACACTTCAGAAGCATCATCATGATGGTTTGGTTAAATGCAGGTTGAATACAAGGGCTTCCATGAGTCAGCAGGCAACAGTGGTCAATATAAAATATAAGGAAAATCCTTAATCATGCCAACGCTTCTCTTTTTTTCCTCCCCCCCCCCCCTTTTTTTTTTTTCAACTCTAATCGTTGTCCTAGATTATGAAATTTTGGTTTGCCAGAGTTGAATAAAGTATTTTTTTTCATAGAAGTCATCTATTCTACACCCACTCTTTTAATGTATAAAAGATAGCTAAAAAAATCTTACAGTCTGTATATGATAATCACTTCTTAACAAGTAAAAATGACGTCTGTGCAAGCCAGCCACTCATCTTTTTTCCAATTATGACGGGTGGGAAGTATTATGAAAAGAATGAAAGTAGTGGAGCACTTTGTCCCCTTGTTATCTTTGCCAAAACAAAAAGAAGGAAATAAAAGGAAGAGTGAATAATCCTATGGTTGTACTTGGTCGATCTTCTAGGTACCCAGGGTAACCAGTATTGATAAAGCTGCACTCATAATTATGTATGCAAAAAATTACTTGCCAAAGTTTTTCCACAGAAATTAATACAAATTTGCTGCTTAAAAGGAAAAAAAAAAAAAAAAGAAAAAAAAAAATCCTTACAGCATGGTAACAACGCTTATCCTGTAGAAGTCAATGAAAAGCTATCTGCAGTGTTTCCCATACCTTACAGGCAAGTTCCCCAAGAATGAATCATACAAAACATTTCTAGGGCCAAGATGCAAATTGAAGGGTTTCATCTAGACTTTCAGCTTTTCATCAGCTGATGAGGGAAAAGTCCCTGAGCTAGCATTCCCTATCAGTTCCCATTCTCAGGGAAAGAAAGAACGCCACACCCCAAGCAGGCAGTTTCCCGAGACCGCTGGTGGGTTCCCACCTGCGGGGTGGGAGCCCCAGGTCCGCCTGCCCTAGGGACCACAACTGGCAGCAGGTCCAGGACGGCAGGGCCGGGCTCGGTGGCTGCACTGGGGCCAGCTGCAGCATCCTCCAGCACAGCACCCAACACTCTGCTCCTCACTTACACCACGGAGCTGACTCTGGTGTTAGCATCAGTACCCACGCTGCCCTCCTGACCCCAGGGACCAACACACAGGCCCCTCAACCTGCCCAAGCTCAAAGCACCAGCAGCTCCCGTGCAGGAAACCATTCAGCTGTGATCAAACGCCTCTTTGTGAGACAGCGTCTCCTGTGCAAGAGAAATCCTTGCTTGCCTGAGTATTGCAGCGTGCAGGATAAGTTGTTATAGATTGGAATTTATATTTCTTTTTCTTGGCAAAAGCAAAAATATTAATGACATCATTTGCCTTAGAAGAATATAAACAGACCCAGGGTTATTTTATCAACCGATTCTGAATGCAAGTAGCATACTTAACTGTCAAAACAAGTAATACATCAGGGAAATCAAAAGCGTATTTTAATCAAAACTATCCCAATTCTAACTATAAACCAAATCATTAGTACAATTAGCATTACATGATTTTTTTTTTTTTTTGAGTCAGAGAATCACCTTTAAAAAGCTACCATTGTTTACCAGGTATTGGATTTAGTTTCAATACTCCATACAATATCATGGGGTGAAAAAGTACTACACATTTCAATACGTGATTTTTAAAAATCTAAATTTTATCAACATAATTCAAGTTGGACCATTGGATTAGAAGTGATGAGAACAAATAATTTTGCATCCTGAAGAGCAGTAACAGAAACAAACCCTACTGACCTAATACCCTTGCAGCATTAGCAAGACAAATGAGCAACATTCATCTTCCCGGAGAGAACCAAGATAATATTCCTGAGTGTGTATCACGGCTGCTCTCAAACACGCATTACTGACCCCATAAATTCCAAAGACAGAGGATTACAATACAGCAGAAACAGACACACAGGAGACCACAGGCTACGTGCCATGGTGCACAGCAATGTACAGCCAGACACAAGGTACAAAGTGAAAACTCCCTAGGCATCCAGAGTTTGATTGAACAGATTTCAATTCTCAAAGGCAAATCAAAGAAAAATTGTTAGCAATTTGGCTTTCCGTGTCATCTTCTTTAGATGTTTCGATTTCTAACGTCCAACTTCAGCTTTCAGTTGTCACTTCAAAGCATTATGGTCTGGGAACTGCAATAAGAAGGAAAAATATAATTAGGCTATACACCTATTTTGACCATGCACCTTTCTTTCATTTTCCATAAATAGAGTACAGTTTAGCAATATATTGTCTTCATGGTCTGTACTGGCATATAAAAACACGTGTAGTTACTGATGCTAATTTTTTGTTGACTTTCCCTATCACCAATTAGAGAAAAGTAATAATTTCCTGACTGTACAGTACACCAAACTACTACACGTCTGTTAAAATTGGTGGAAGACTCAAATTTATATTTTACTCACCAATACCATCATGTTCTCTCATACAGAGACAAAATTCTGTATTTCAAAACCCTTTATTTTTCTAAGTCTTCTTTTGTGTACTTGCCAACCAAGGTGGCAGAGGAAAATAAGTGCTGAACCCAGTTCTACTTTGGCCATTGACGTAGAGTTGAGTCAAAGTCCACTAAAGACTAAACTCTGTCCTCTGCATTGCAAGGACTGCTGAGGAGTCACCAAATCCACAGAACTGTCAGTAGAAGCAAACAAACCAACAAACCAACAAGAGCGACGGTGCTCCAACAGGGAGAAAGCACAAGCTGGGAGAAGGGAAGAAGGAAGTTCATGCTTTTTTAGTCTGTTTTTGAATTAAACTTCATTCCAATATTGTTGAAGCCCCTCTTAATGGGCTTTGCTGCACTCCTTGGTTTGCCTGGGGCCTCTCATTCTCATCAATCCCTTGCTGATCTCAGGAGGGAGGAGAACACTTGCCAGGGCACAGTGCGTGCTGCCCCAGTGAAACTTTCTCACAGCATGGCAGCAACATGTCCTGTGTTTGCCTGGGTGGGAACAATGCGTGATCAAGTGGATACAAACAGATTAAGAGTCTATTCTGATCTTGTAAATCAAAGGTTTTGACTTTCCAGGAGTAAACCTCTGTGTCAGGCACACAGAATACTTGGGAGAGGAATCTAAAAGCTAATAAATATTGAGAGAATAATAAATTTTCTGGGTGGAATTATGTGACAGTAGTTGGCAGTTCTGAGAACAAAAACTAAGCTTGTATCTAGAATCAAAGATTTAGTGCACATCCTCGAGTAATGGATGTCCTGAGACATCCTTTGGAAATGCCTTCCAATGGCATTTGGAAGGGCTGGCTGACACACTGCCTGCAGCCATCCCATACCTCTGGGCTCTGTTTCTTGTCTGCCGGGATCAGGAGGAAATTCCCCTTCCTCTTCCAAGCACATAATTAAGCTTATGAAGGCTGGAAGGATTTTAGCCTTCCATTGAAGCTCTGGAGAACAGGCAAAATTAGAGATTAAGGTAGAGTGCCTGGGTAAGCTCAAGGGCATCTGGTTCACATGTCTTGGTCACACATTCAGATCTAAAGCTGTCATGAGACTTCACATCAAGGGGAGCTCTCCTGCATGCCAGACAGTCAGGGGCCTCCTTCTGGGGAAAGGAAAGGACCTTGCAGATGATGTGGCCTGCTTCCGAGGATCATCTGGGAAACCCGCCTAACAATTTATCTACTACTGCAGGACCAAAGACATTGGCAAGGCCTTTGATAAGCTGCAGTGTGACAAATACAAGGTACAGTACAACAAAGCATATTCTGCACTGAAATACTGGTGCATCAAACTTCAGGTCTGCAGTTTGGCAGTTTCCAAAAGGGAACCAACCATCAGACTGATGTACTGGTTTAAAGTCAGGTGCTCATCCCTTGTTTTTCAGTTATGTCTAGTTCATTCCATTGAAAAAGAATGATGTAAATTATTTATTTTTTTGCAAAGAAACATTAATCCTTTAGTCACCATATTAGCCCATCTCAAGCACAGCAAAAATCTGTGTAGGACCAAAAATCAAGAAAGGTTTCATTAGTTTCTCCCTTGGACATATGTGTGTCAGTGTACTCATCTACCAGCACACATACACCTCACATATTTTAGGAGGTTCTGTCTTGAGAAGACATGATATGGCATCACATTAATTACCACATGTAAGGAACAGTTTCATCTACCGTGTGAAATACAGAACTTTGAATAGAGGAGTAGAAGTAGTACTTGAGTAGAAATTGTACTTGTAAAGAAAAAAAATGTTACTCAAAGATTGGAGTCTGATGGAGGCTCTTTTGAAGCTGCTCGATGTATTTCAATGCTCTCAAAAAATTTGTCGTGAAAAACTGGTAGTGCAAACACTCCTATTAAGCAATGTGATGCCTGCACAAGTCTCCATTCAGGCTGACTTTAGCAGCTATCCCCATCACTCAGGCTCCAGGGATATCCTGTTTACAGCAGGAATCCACATGAACATCACATCACATCCACATCACATTCAGTTGTGACTGACAAGGATCACAAACCTTGCTGCAAAGGGAATGCTAATGATGAAAGCTTTAAAAACACACATGCACTCTGTATTTTTTTTACTATTTAAAAGTAATTTGAAAGTTAAGTGAGGCAAGGTATACCAAGAGAACAGTTGCTGCATTTGTTCATTAACTTATTCCTGAGATTCAGCATAAATGATGAAAGAGCTCACGTGTCATTAGTGAGGAAGGGAGAGGACTAGAGAGGAAATTATTTTTAGAGTGATGGCACTAAGTCAACACCCAACTTACTGCAGCTTTCAGAGCTTGATCTAGGTCTTCCAGTAAATCTTCTTCATCTTCCAAACCAATGGACAGGCGAATTAATGTATCACTGATTCCAAGAGCTTCTCTATCTTCCTTAGGCACTGACGCGTGAGTCATGATGGCTCTGGAAGAAGAATAAAAAGCAGCATTTTTTCTAAGACATTTTATTTGTATTGGCAAAGATCAATCAAATTGGTTACCTGCCAGCACTCCCTGTAATTCCATTAGAACTTTATACCTTTTATGTACAACCTGCTGGAGAGCCACAGATTGAAAGGGATCTTATCATCAAATTATACAAATTATGTCAACTGCAGGGAAGTCAGTGGCTTTTATCTTCCAGCCAGCACAGTATATCCAAACTACAAATGGTAAGTACGAAGTGGATACTTAAGAATCTGGAACGGAAGTAGGGAAAAAAAAATCATCTCTCTCTTCCTTCCAGATATATTTTAAATTTTCTGGTACGGAGTATTTAAATGATTTGGAGAAAGATCTGTAGCATATAGCATCCCATATAAAATCCCGTTACTTGTTTTTAACTTCTGGTTTCTAAGATCACTCATCAAACTACACCATTTATGATGAAGAGTTTATTTTCCCCAGCTATGGAGGATATATAGAAATAGCTAAGAAGCTGTTTTTCCCGTGTGCTCAGTCACTGACATCCACCACTTGGCACATACTTAAGTATTTAAAGATTTGCTGTTATTGTAAAATGAGAAACTGAAACGATTTAGAATATGTTTAGTCATAACTTTCCTTGTATTTTTTGACAAGCAAATTGGATTTCAGTAAAATAATCTAATTATATAAAAATCCTATTTTTAGCCTTTTAACCTAGACAGCAGCAACCAAGTATTACTAAAATCCCCACAGTCTGCTTGACGTGAAGACAGACACCGTTCAGAGCCGCATACCGAATATGCCCTCTTGTGTAAGCTGCCAGAACGGCAGGGCTCTGCACGAAAAAGCGGGATCAAATCCACTCAATTCTACTTATCCAAAACCACACTGATTACTTGGAATTGTGACCATAATAATAAATTGCAGCACAGTCTCCCAGCAAAACCGAGGAAGTGTGGAAAGTATTAGCAGTAGTACTGCTGAAAATAGTGTAAAAGCCTTGCTAAAATTTACAGTGCTTATGGAACAATTTGTTCCACGGATCCAAGAGCTATCCGGTAATTCCGGACCCAGCCAGTGGCACCATAAAGCAATTCTGAGGAAATGGAAAAGTGACCGTTGCTGAACCTGCCTTGATATTTGTTTAAAACGCAGGTCTAGATATAGCCAAGAGAGTTAGCCAAGAAGACAGAGACAAGCAGAGCAGCTCAGGCCATCTTTGCGCCCTTGCAGACGCTGCAGCTTCCCAGTGCAGTCCCCGGGCAGCTTCCAGGGGCTGCTCCTCTTCTGCTCCTACTAAAGCACTGCGTCCTTCTTACCTCTCCGCAGTAGGTTTGGAACAGCCTGTTTACTGTAACTGGGCAGTGCCATTTGTGTGTGTGTGTGTGGAGACTGCAAATAAATAAACACAGCTCTGAGAAGCTGGTGCCACACAGCCACATTTCCCTACAGACGCTGGAAAGGCAGTGCAGAGCAGTTTAGCTTTGACAGGACAGAGGTACAAGTGTTACTTAAACTACGTGCACTTTTTCCTCCCCTATTGCTGGTTGTGTTTGCTGTTCAGATTTTTGAACAGGTGATTTTGGAAGAGGCCCATAGCAGGGAAGAATTGCACCCATCTGACGCCCGCCTTGGGAGATGGGTGACTACAGCCAATTCCCAGGCTGTGGGCAGGGAGCAGGGGAACCACCCAGCCCTTGCCCACACTGCCTGCAGCAGTGGAGACTTCTCTGCAACCACAGGTCTGCACGTTCACCTCACACCACCCTGACTTCTTCACCGGGGTGAAAACAAAGAGCTCCTCTCTCTTACTCCTAAGGAGGTCTTTGTACTTCTGCTCCAGCCAAAGCAAAAAACCGATTTTCACAAAAGTCACAGACATTTCTGCAGTAGACACTGGCTTTTGTGTTGTACAACACAGTATTCTTGTATCTCAACTATATGCAAACTATCTTAGCTTAGTACCCTAGAAAATTTTAGAACTCCCATAAAAATAGACCAGGAACTCTTTTGTTACTCTGAAGCTTCTCTCAGACTGTTAGGATGAAGAATGACTTACGGATGCTCTGCTAGGCTCTCATATCCTCCCAGACTCTCAGCCAGTGCAAAAACCTGCAGGAAAACAGTAAACAGATGTTAACATAAAAAGTGTAAGGTTACAAATACTTAGAAAGAGACAGTGAAAGAACAAGGAAGTTCCATTTTTAGTACTTCTGATTTTTTTCTATTTCTTCTTCTACAGTAACTTTTGTATTTTAAAAGGTGTCAGTTATAATAAGGGGAAAAGAAGTATACATTTAGCAGTTAAGAGTTATTAAGATTCAAAATAAAGTATGCCTAAAATGGCTCTAAAGAGATGCTAATGCAAAACTAAAATTAAAACATGCCCATGCTGAGCAAATACAACTTAGAATTAGTTCCTATATCACACAGCACGGTCAGCAACACAGGAAGAGCAGAAAGGAAAATAAACATTAGGGCGCAGAGGCTGCCTGGACACCACCAGAGCTCTCATTCTGGTCAGAGGGAGGATGGAGCAGGCTGAGGCAACAAAATAGTCTCAGATCCCCAAATTTTCAATTAATGTTTAAGTGATTATAACCTATCCTTCCATACCCTTCTTCCAGCACCAGCACCGCTCACCCATATTCGCAGGTGACACCTCTGCTTTTCAGAGCTGCCAAATGGCAGATTTGTTTGGGTGGGGAGGGGTTGGGGGCTGGAAATTAAGATTCTTCCCGCAAGGCTGCACTGATTTTTCCACTCGTTCTTCCCTGGGTCTGAAGGCTAGTTTAGCGTTTTGAAAAACAGGTTAAACGTCTCAGTGCCTAAAAGGACACCTCTGAGAAATGGTTGCTGTTAGTTAAGTGGTGTTTTTTAGCATTGATCTTTAAATTACGGGCATATATTTGCAGATGTCAAAAAGGCTCTCTAGAGAGTCAACTGCACTCAAATACGTACGCACAATTCCTCTGCTGTGAATGCATTTACTGCCCTCAACAACTCTTCTGTATCAACCTAGTGATGAACTGATGGCTAGTGAAGTCAAAAGGGTGAAGTGACCATACCACATGGAATTATTCTGCAATGTACTTCATGGTGCTTGTTGCCAAAGCTGGGTGATTTCATGCACCGGGACCTCTCAGGCAAAAGAATATTTTGTGGGAAAATTGTATTTTTAGTATATCCATTTTCAGCTGATGATATTAACTGGTAAAGCAGACAGAAGTTCCATTTCATCTTGTCAATTATTACTGGTTTGTTTTTCCAGGAGCAAAACAAAAAAAGTGCAAGAGCAGGAGACACACTAACCAGAGACACAGAGTAGGAAACACATGAAAGCATACAGGCAGAACTGGTGTATTACAAAGACAAAAGAAAAATTCCTATGGTTCAGGTAAAATAAACAACTATTTTCCAAATTGAGGAACTCCCTCTTTGCTTCACGATCCATGTCATTTCTCAATGGCTTTTTCTCTTGACAAGTACTTTGAAATATTACAGCAGTATTACACCAGCCACAGCTTCTCTGCTTTCAAATACTAGGGGTAATTGCAAAAGGCTGGTATGTCAGCTCTTTGTGAGGAGCAATGCCTGGGCTAACCTGGAAATGCTACATCATTCCGTGTAAACAGACACCTCAAATGAGCTGAAGCACCCTTTTCTTCCCTCTCATTAGTGTCGCATTTATGCATAATCTATTATTTAGAGATGGTTACACCCAAAAGAAATTAGGAGCTTTAAAAGTACAGAGGAAGACTCCCTGCCCCAACAAAAAAGGCTCCCTGCCCCACTTGCTTCCATCATCGCACTCAGAGAGACAGATTCAATTCCCTTTAGGGCAGAGTATATTTACTGTCATTTACCTTTAAATTGTTGAGAAAGGCAGTAGCGTTTTCAAGATTTCCTTTAATGTAAAAGGTTATCATCCCAGGACAGCCAGTGCACTGCCGCTTGATCAGCTCATGCTGAGGGTGTGAAGGCAATCCTGGAATTTGTAGGAATTGCTGTAAGTTATTTAACATCACTTCAAAGAGTAAAGCAGCTCACCCCGAACTATGTAAAAACATCCTTCAGCTGGAAAGGAATGCAAGGGCCATTGCCAAGGCAGACACCTAACTGAGAGTCATCAGACGTGAGGAGTGTGCAAGCGACACGTACTATTGCAGTACCCACGTCCAGCCCCACGCCAGGACGCCACCCGCTCTGAAGCCTTGCCAACCTACCAGGGAAAATGACTTTCTCCACCCGGGAATCTGACTCAAGAAACCGAGCAACAGCTAGTGCATTGTGGAAATGTTGATTCATCCGGATCTTCAGTGTCTTCAAACCACGGTTGCACAGGTAACAGTCAAAAGGAGACGGGACAGCTCCAAGAGCTGCAGAAATTGAAACACAAAGTTACACGTGAAAAAAAGAGGGCTTTATTTTTCAGTAAAACGAAATGCCGTCCTAATTTCCCAAATTTCTTCCGCAGAAGAACAAGACATGTACCACGTAACCACAGGTGCTGTTCGTGGGAGAAATGTGAGCTGCCCTGCACCTGATGCTTTCTGTGTGTGCCACATCTCCTGCCCTGCTATGACACACAGAGCACGTACTTGTGTGCGTGCACCATATTTCCTTCTGTGAGCCGGTATATTCAATTACATAGATTTTAAGGTATTTCCTATATTGACTACTTACAGTTTTGTAAGAATTTGAGCCTTTCGTAGAGGTCATCACAGTTCACTGACACAAGCCCCATTACAACATCGCTGTGCCCTAAAAATGCAAGGAGAACGTAAGAACAAAGTTATCTGCTCCGGGGTTCTGTCACAAACCCCCTCTTTTTCTCAGCCTCGGTGCTGAAAGAGTCCCATTTTGGCAAAGCCCTTGATTCCTTCTCATTACCACAGCTGTCCTCCCTGCACCCTCACATGAATCATAGGCAGATTTGTTTTTTTCTGAGGCTCGCCTTGGCGGTGTGCTTTGCTGCACGCTGCCCTTATGCCCCCAGGTGCCTACCAAACCCGCTGCAGCTAGCTGCCAGAAAGCAGGACTTTGTACAGACATCGCTGAGCTCCTGTGGGGCAGCAGCAGCAGCCTGCTGTTTAACGAGAGCAAACCCCAGCCAGAATGCTTCCACTTTTATCTGCACCACAAGCGGACGTGTGGTTACAGCGCAGCCACCGCAGCCGAGCTACCTCTTAGCCTGGATTGTCTGGGAAGTGAATGTGCTTTTGAACAGGCTCCAGCACTGCCATATAAACTCCCTTGAACTTTGATATAATTTCCGGCAGCTACCTTGTACGAAGCCTTGCATTTGGTTTTACAGCTGTCTGTATGAACGTGGCGCATTTCCAAACCCCACTTTTGGCTTTTTCTTGCCCTAGACAGCTCTGTAAGACCAGCTGAACCTGGGGGGAGCCAGAGTTTGAAAAACACAACCTCATCTTGTGGATTTGTTCTCCTCATTAAGGCCAACCATCTGGGCATGATCACAGTGCAAACCGTGTTTGCACAACATCACTCGCCGGTGCCATTAGCAGCAAGTTGGCAATAGCTATGTGCAGATTTATCAGTAGCAAAAGGAGTTTAAAAGCTTCCATCAGACATGGAAGAGGTTCAAGAGGTGAATGCAGAAAGGCTCAACAGTAGCTGGAACAGTTTTTAAATAACCAGCCTGAGTCGTGTTGAATTCAAGTACCTACCGTTCATGTACTTGGTTGCAGAATACATGCAAATATCAGCCCCCAGGGACAATGGACGCTAAAATGATATGAAAATAATAGGTCTGATTAAACTTATTTTTGCCCTCTGGTTCATTTCAAGCTATCCAGAAACACTGTGATCAAACACAGAAAGTAACACTAGAAAGAGAAACTAAGAGAAAAACACAGAAATCCTAACACAAAAGACAAAAGCTGAGAATGAAGCAAGACAGAACGTGAGACAGAAAGCAGCAGCACAGGAAGGCACTCAATTCACAGTAAGCACAATAAAAGAACCCACAATAAATAAAACACAATTTGAAAGCACTGGTCTAATTCTCACTGGCTTTAGTGAGGGAATAGAGCAATTAGAATGAAGTGCAGCATGTTCACACAGGAAAAAAATAGTTATATTGCTTAGCTGGGGCAGGGAGAACTAATGATGCTTAAAGTATATTTCCTTAAAAAAGGAAGGCCTCCATACAAGTTACAACATTTCAGAGTTCTCTGGGTATCAGTATGGGTGATACTGCATTAAAAGAACAACTGAACACCTGCAGAGAGCACAAAGGGGTTGGTTTGCCAAGTCTCTCTCCTCTAAGGCACTCAGCTTTCCTCACAGAAGCCTTTTTAAGGGGAGAGACAAACCAAGATGATGATGGGCAAGAAGTAATGAACAATCTTCTTTCTAAATTAGTCACTAAGTAAAGGACTTTGTGGTATAATATAAACTTATTATAAGGACTGAAGAGTACTAATAAATTAAAGGGTGATAAAGCAAGCAGATTTAGAATAAAAGAACGCTGCTGTCAGCTGAGGCACGTAAGTCTACTCAGGGAACATGGATAATGTGCATTCCCAACGTGCAGCCAAGAGGATGGTAGCATAAACACCAGTGCCTTTTACATTCAATATTACTATACAAATCACTCCAAAATTATGATTTTCTTAGTACAGTGCATCAGCAGGAGTCTGGAGGAGTTTAAAGACATTACCTATTATGCTTACTAGGCCTAATTATTACAACTCACTTTCTCCTAGGAGCAGGCCAATAAAAGATACATTAACTAGCTCACATATCCAGATGCTCAATTTTCTTCTTTCACACACATCTTTCAGAAATAAAATAAAGGTAGAAAAAAAAACAGAAAGCCTTTGGTATCTGCAAGACAAACTCGAGTGCTGCTCTAGCTAAGCATTAACGCCTTCTAAAAGGCTCTGTTAAGGACACTGAGTTCTCTGTAAATTAACAAAACCAGACACCTTTCCTTTGGTGCTCCAAAATAAGTTTCTCTTTAGACCTAAAATATAAGGGAATAGGTTGGTCTCCAGGGAAACACACAGGGATATTTCTAGCCCATGTTAAGATGAACAAGACTTTGAAGTTTCTTATCGAGACAGTTTTAGAATTTTAAAAATTGCCTTTACTTCATGTACTCCAGTTATAAAAGCAGAAAAAAAATAAATCATAGAATCAAAACGACGATCGACCTCCACGATCATCTGGTCCAACCATCCCCATTCCAGCAATATTACACACTAAATCGTATCCCTAAATACCACATCCAACCTTTTCTTAAATGAGTTGTCTGAGGTCAAAATTACAATCTTAAGCCACACATTCATCAAAATATTAAAGAAAAAGGTAACTTTAATAATCTCAGAGACACAGCCAATATATTTTGCTTATTTTAACTTTTTTCTCCACTTCCTTTTTGGAATACCAGGTGGTATGGTACAGATCATGAACAGCACATATAAAATAACTGGTAGAAAAAGAGCAAAGGTAGAAAACAGCACACTATTTAACAGGTCTGCTATGATTCCCATCAGTTAGATCTAACAAATATGTGACTTTTGAATGACAGAGAAGCCTTTCTCCCAGTGGCTTAACTTACTTTCTTGATTGCTTAACTGTTTACTTAACCTCTAAGCTATGTTGTTTTTGTCGGTATCAGACTGGTGTATAGCTAGCTATAAAATACTTTGCATGCCATCTTTGCTAATTTAGAGAGGAGCAGAGCATTGGTTGTATTTAGAAGCAGGACAGGCAATTTACAACACGTATCAAAACCACAGTTTGTTGGCAGTGGCTCCATTTTAAAAATGCATCTCTGAATACACTGAAATAATGCGGTAATTATAAACAAAGAAGGCGCTTACCTGGAAATATGCAGACATAAAAGTGTTGTCTACTACCAGAAGAACATCCTTATGCTTATGTACAACATTGGCACAGCCCTGAATATCAATGACCTTCAGCGTGGGGTTTGTGGGTGTTTCAATCCAAACAAGCTGTAGTGATTCAACAAAACAAAACATCGGTTTAGAGGTACAACAGTGCTGGTACTATCTCTGCTACGTGTATACATGTATAATGCAGTGTGCAAAGCAAACCTTTCCTCTCTTTTATGTATTTTTAAGGGTGTCAGTCTAAAAAACTAGCAATGCGTGAATATCCAGGCTTCTCTCTCCACACATATACACAGGTTACTTTTCTCATCATTTATCATCACCATCTGTATCACTCAGGATAATTTTCTTATCACCAGTTCCACCATCACAAACACTACATCTTTATTTTAAGAAATTAATTTAGAAGTCATAAGGGCTTTTAAACATAACAGGAGCGGCTAGCACCATCCCAAAGCATTGCTTATTCATTTTCTTATGACAACTGCTATTCCACTAACCACAGCCCTGGTCTGTGGTAGGGCCGCTGCAGCTGTGCCCCAGCCTCCTCCCACAGAGGCCACCCCGTGCCCTCTCCACTGCCAAAACGTTGCCACATACACCCGATCCACCAGTAGCACCAATAAAATTTTTAAGAACATTAAGCAAATAAGCTTAGCTTTTTTTTTTTCTCTCCCCTACCTTGGTTTCTGGTGTAATTGCAGCTTCCAGGTGTTTCAATTTTGTACAGTCAACAAAAACTACATTTATACCCATCTTCATGGCTACTTGCCTGAAGTACCTGTTTGTACCTTTAAAAAAAGAAAAGGGAGAGAGATGACACAAAGTGAAACGACCTCCCTAACCTTCCTTCACTGACCTCCAGTCTCTTGTATGCATCCATAGAAAATCAGCAGTGTGTGGTTTTGTGCCATACGCTACAAAGGGCTGATTAGTATTATTTTATTTCTGAAGCCTCTAAAGATTGCTGTGTTTTTAAACATGGAAAAAGAATAGTGGGAATCACGCTGATTATGAAGTACTTTTAACGAATAGTTGCTCAGTGGTTTTTGTTTGTTTGTTTGTTTTTGTTGTTTGTTTTTTTGGAAAACAAAACAGAAAATGAAATCCTTTTGCTGGCAACCGAGCAAGCGCTCACAGTCACTAGGTGCTGTTCTTCCAGCTCTTTGGTATGCACAAGCAAGCGCTTGCAGTTTTTACTTCAATGTTCACCAACCCCGGATACAATGACAACTTTATTCGATCTTGTACTTTCAAGGTCTTCCTCCTTTTTAGTGAGCTTAATAAAAAATTTGGGAGAGGAAGAATCAAGGGGTAGACTCCAGATACTGTGTTGCTTATCATTCCATTAAGTTAGCATGTAATGAAGACCTTAAAAAATTGATTATTCCTTCCTTTCTGTTCCTTTCTGTTTCCTTTCTTTTGGAAGCCTTTCCCTGGAAAGCTTATAAGAAAAAAAAAAAATGCTCATTGATCACTAGATATGTAACATATTGACCACCTGGCAACACAGCCTGGATTAAAAATTAATTTGTTAGGTCTTTCTGCCAAGGTTATTCAACATTTATTCACTTCTGCAGATAGCCAGCTGCCATCTTGCCATAAAGGCATTGGACATGCAGGGTTAGATTCTGTCTGAGCACTGTGTGAATGATTTTTATTTTAGAAAATACTTGTATTTCTACAATAAACTATATACTGGTTTCTCTCTTGTGTTGTAGGGAGCTTATTCAAGCACAGGAAATTTTCACATAGGCTGTGAACTCTACAAACACAACCCACAGAAAAGCTGCTTTGTAGTAGTTTTATGTACTTTTAATAACAGCCCACCACACAAAACGTTTGTTGGAAATGAGTGGTTACACTGAAGGAAGCCCTTCTAAAAATTACATCAGTGGCCTAGAATTCAGAGGCGTCAACTTCCTCCAGCTCCTCCTCACGCATCCCAAAACTCAGCATCTCTTAAGCACATCCCAGCCAATATTCTTTCCACCATGGCCCTTGAGAGCTTCTCAGTTTTTTTTTCTGTTCTTCTGACAAACTTGAATACTGGGGACTCACTTGATTTAGCAAGCACAGTACGGCCATCCTAACCAACAAGGCCTTTTACAATGAAATTCATCACTACAAAACTGCTGTAGGCTGGGGCTTTAATGAACGGGTGAACTGGTTTTGCTGGAAAACTGCACCCATGGGCCTTTTGGGAGTGAGGAACTGATAAAATGCTTTGACCAAATTGCTTTGATTTACTGAGTTCCGCGGTGGGAGGGCTGGAATGAACGGCGCAGACTGCTGAGTAGGGGTTTCTGCTGGCTTCACTCAGCTTGGTTTCAGGTGTACTTTGGAGAAGGGCTATCTGGCATGACAGAGCTCAGATGCTAAAATCCAATGTGTGTGTTTCTGTTTGATGTGCACAGGCATACAGAACTGGCTGGCAAACAGCAGTCACTCCTAGCCGTGAGAAAGGTGGTTACTCTTGCTAGAAAATTTTCAAGCTATTGCTTGGGAAAATGCTCCTCGTTGCTGGCCTCTCCAACCTTCCTTTGAAAACAGAGCAGATTTGATCTCTTTGTATCAAAGTTTTGAAATAGTTGGAGGGCAATGACGGAAGATGACGAGCTTCACTGGTCTGTGAAACACAAGAGTGGGGCACTGAGGGCACTGACAGTTGCAGGGGATCCTGGCAGACTTCCCTACTGCAGACTTCTGGGTGGCATCGACCTTTTGAAGGATTTTGGAACAGGTGGATGCACTCTGTTACTGGGGAGATTTTTGGAGGAATGGCTCAAAAAAATTATGCAAGATCACAACCTACTAGTGGGCTGCAGTGTCACTGTTGCTTTCGGAAGACATGGCCATGACAGGCACAAGTTTTGCATTCTGGGAAGATGACAGAATAGAGTTGTTTAAACAGTCCAGCCAAAATGCAGGTTGCTAAAGGATCAAGTCTGAGAAAGGAACAGTAGAAATAACAGAAGCTGGAAAGCTGTACTATGTTGGACAGAAGACAAATCTGTGCAAAGCTAGGATATTGCTATTTTTCCCTCATAATAGCATACGTTCCTAGTTAGCTATATTTTTGAAGCCTCCATATTGTGCAGCAGATTTTTTCAAAGTTTGAATTTCTACCACCAAACTCAGACAGGAGTGTTCTGTGTTCTCGTGAAGTCAAAAAACTTTTTAAAAAAGTTAGATCAAATCAGAAAGTTCAGGAGAAACGCAAGTAGATACATTTAATCATTTGCACAATGAAGATCAAAAACACACTAGTGCCTTACTTACCTCCATAGACATCATCCATGCAGATAATTGTATCTCCTGCCTTTAACAGGTGAGTAATATTCAAAGTAGCAGCTAAGCCAGAAGCATAGGCTAAACCTAAAACCAGAGAAAAGTGGCAGACAGACCATATTTTAATATGATACAACCTTGTCAAACTTGCCTTTGCATTCTTTACTTTGCTTTTAAAGGAAACCTGTTCCGTCACTCTCCCCTGTGCTATCTCGCTCTCTAAGGAGATTCAATAAAAGCAGCAGGCCTTTTTTACACAAGGCGTGACCCACAAAGAACGCAGGTAGCAGCAGCTGCCTGCCTCACCCTCATGTCACCGAATTCAGTGCTGCTACACGAGGATGAGCTCAGGACAGGGAACACCATGCTTGGGTTTAGCTAAGGCACTCGATGATGCAAGAAGCAAAGTCATGATACGGGGAGCAGGGACTGAGCTGAGCCTCCTGAAGAAGCACCAAGCTCCTGGCACCGCACCGAGCAGCTCTCACACGTTACCAGCAGACACTGGCTGTGAAAGCTTTGCTGAAGTACAGCTGGTGACAACTCTGTGTCCTTGTCTCCCCAAGATACATCTCCTGTAGCCACCATCAAGAGGTGTACGATTTCCCTCAGGAACCTGTTACTACTTACAGTATTTAGCTCCATCCAGCGCAGCCACAGCCTTCTCCAGGCAGTTCCGGGTAGGGTTTCCACTCCGGCTGTATTCATAGCCCTGTTGTGAAAGCAAGAAAGAAATACAACTTTAGAGAGAGCAGTGAGAAAGTTTTGGACAATAAGAGTTCTGGGTTTCCTGGCAAGTCCTTGTTCTCAGCACCGAGGTTACCCATCCACCTTTCCCAGTAACAGCGGGCTGGTTTGCTGTGCTCACATGACACCCAGTTGGGATTCATCCTTCCTGTCAAGTCTACTTGTTAAACTACCGTGAGCCATAGCAAGACATTTATTTGAGCTTGACCTGAATTTATAACAGATACTGACACTTTGTGTTGATTCACCTTGGAGCCAAAAGCTGGGTTTGCTCTAAAGGGGTGTCTGGAGCTCAGCTGCAGTCACTGGGCAGCCACCGCACCGCTGGCAAAGCCAAGGGCCGGGCGTTCAGCTGCTGACTGCAAGGCCCTGCCTCGGAACTGGGACAGCTGAGGCACGTTTTAGTGTCACACAACTTTAAAAATCAAGCTTTAGGTAAAGAAAATCTAGACTGCTGGTGATTGACAGGCTGTATCTCAATGATTAAAGAACTCAGAGAAAACAAATTCTCTGTTCTTTGAGGAGAACCCGTGTTCTAGACAGCACCCGCTGGTCTTTGGCTATTCATCTCGTTGCAGTGATTATCTAAGCGGATGTTAATCACCTTGTTTAAATCTACATGAGCCAGAAAGCCCATTATGCACCCCAAAGTGCACCGTGATGCCTCGGAGGCCCAGCCCCACCAAATGAGGAGCGCCTCCGCTCCAGGTGAGCTCACCGGAAGCCACCCGTGTCGCTCAGACCCAAATACTGGGTAGTCTGAGCCCGATCACATACCCCTGAAATTAACTCTGGAATTCCAGTGATGACTGGTGATCACCTGAGCAGCTGCCAGGAATGCTTCAGTACTTGAGACAAGAATTGAAATGCCTCCAAAGGGGTCTCCTAGCCCTTTATGGACATCCCCAACCTAAGGATGGTTTCTAGGAGAATACTGAGGGACATCTCGTATTGCTTGCCCTGTTCTCCTACTTTTTCCACCTCCAGTCACTTGTGGAGAAGAGGCCCTGCTCTGACACAGTGCCTGTCAGAGCAACGTGCCCCATCTCCGTGACGCTCTGCTTGAAAGACGCAATAGGGCACCTGCAAGTGCCAGTCTGTACCAGATAAAAAGCTACCAAAAGCCCCAATGTGGAATTCCCTGGCATGCAGCCATGCCAGGTTCCACGTTTCTGTGCAGCAGCTTTTACACAAATACCAAAAAAGAAGAAGAAAATACATATTCATGCTGCAAGAGTACACTTGTGGCACCAAGAACCTGGACGAGCATCTTGGTATCTGCGTGCTTTCCGGATTTCTGCTTAATGAGAACTTCATCACGTTCAGGAATCTCACCGAGCTTCCTGCAAGGCGGTCGCTGTATCACCAGCACGTGAACGCAGCGCCGTGTGACTGCTGCTCCCGTGGTCTTCACAAAGCTATCTGCTCATCCTATGCAAACTGCAGGCTGGGTTACAGATCCTGCGTGGCATCAAAGATCACAAGGCAAAAACTCCTACACTCCAAGCAGCAAAGCGTGACACCCAGGCCCGGGGTTTGAACAAATCCTGATTTGTGTGTTGCAAATTTGTGTTATTTCCCTTGTACGCACACTGCGGCCATGGGAAACTTCACGACCATTCAGTGCAAACACTTGCAGCGCTTTATAAAACACATCCCCAAACTGCTCGTGGAATATTTATTCCATCAGGAAGGCCAATCAAAGCAATCTCGTACATGATCTGTGTAAATGAGAGGTATGTTCCACCCAGCCCAGAGGGAAAGAGAACTATTGTTAGCACGCAGCCTTAACAAAGACCTGGGACCTCAAAGCGTCCCACGGCTGCCTGCCCGTGCAGCACCTGCCTCTGCCTCTGCCTCCACCAGCGCAGGCTGTCCTGCGGCCCTCGGGGCCACACGGTGCCTTCTGTGGGACGAGGGTGTGTGGTGGGACAGCAGGGGACAGTGCAGGATAGCACAGGGCAGGACAGTGCAGGATGGTGCGGAACAGCACAGGACAGAGCAGGACAACACCAACAGCCAGGTTATTGTAGGATAGAGCAGGACAGCACAGGATAGAGCAGGACAGAGCAGGACAGCATGGGACAGCACAGGGCAGGACAGCGCAGGATGGTGCAGAACAGCACAGGTTAGTGCAGGATAGAGCAGGATAGCAAAGAAGAGAACAGGACAGAGCAGCACAGCACAGGACAGCATGAGATAGAGAAGGATAGAGCAGGATAGCAAAGAAGAGAACAGGACAGAGCAGCACAGCACAGGACAGCATGAGATAGAGAAGGATAGAGCAGGATAGCACAGGATAGAGCAGGACAGTAGAGAACAGCACAGGTTATTGTAGGATAGAGCAGGATAGCGCAGGATAGAGCAGGATAGAGCAGCACAGGATAGAGCAGGATAAAGCAGGACAGGACAGCACAGGATAGAGCAGCACAGCACAGGATAGAGCAGGACAGCACAGAACAGCACAGATTATTGTAGGATAGAGCAGGATGGCACAGCATAGAGCAGGATAGAGCAGCACAGGTCAGAGCAGCACAGCCCAAGATACCACAGCACACGCTTTATCCCAGGACCCAGCACGAGGCACAGCCACCTCCCTGCTGCAGGCTGGGGGTGCCTGGGGGTGCCCGCCTGGCCCGGGGCAGCCCACGGGGGGTGCCACAAAGCCTCGGGGAAGCTCACCCCGGCCCCAGCGCCGCCACCTTCCGCTTCCCGGCCCCGGCCCCGACCCCCGCCGCACTCACCGCGTGCTGCCCGGGGGCCCGCTGCTTGAACGTGGTGGAGAGCGACAGCGGCGGCACCACCGCCCCCGAGCGCCACTGCTCGGGCTCCTGCCCGGCGTGGATGGCCTGGGTGGCGAAGTGCCCGAAGGGCGCCAGGAAGCCCCGAGCAGCGCCGCGCTCCATGGCCCAGCCCCGACTGCCGCCGGCCCCCCCCCGGCCCCGCCGCCACCGCCGCCGCCACCGGCACCGCCCCGCGGGGGGCACGGCCCGGGCGGGGCCTCGCCGCCGCCACGCATTGGCCCGGCCACGGCCCCCGGGGGCTGTGGGGGCCGTGTTTGGGCTCAAAGATTCTCCTGACATCCTCGAAACGTGCTCCTGACGCTTACAGCTTCTTCCCTGAAAGCTGAACTTTAAATAATTTCGTAAAAATTGGGAGTAAATTCAGAGTAAATCTGCGTTTGAGTGGAAGAAATACACCATTTAGCCCGTTTTTCAGCCCGGAGCAGAAGCATGAAGTTTAGGAAGGGATTTAATCCTCTGGTGGCAAATCTGTGTCCCGTAGGCCTGTTGGAAATGCCCACATAAATCACTCAAAGCACCGCGCTGAACCTCAGTCACCAAGTTTCTTCACCAAAAGAAATTAATACTTTAAATACTTTACTTTATAAAGCAGCCATTGAGGCTGCAAGGTCTGACATTTTCTTGCCTACTTTTTCCCGTGAAATGTCATTTTCTACGCAGGTCTTTGCCGCTTTGGCAGGTGTATTGCTCTGTAGCATCTCTCCCAAGCCAGCCATTCTGAACGCCTGGGAAAAGGAGAAGTTAATTTTTCTCCAGCTGGCAAATCCCATCCACTGTCCTCCAGGACTTCATTTATTTCTGTGTTGCCCTTTGGAAATAGGAGAGCTACAGGAGAGCATTTCTCTTTACATGGGTGTTTTCAAGACTCTGCTGGGCTCTCTTTACAAGTTTAAATGTAACGCACACTTACAGGATATATATTTTTATTTCCTACCTACTGTTGGCTTTTGAACATTTTTTGTTTTAGTCTTTTATTCCTCCCTGTTTTGTGACCTGTTCATTTACACACTGAAAAAGCTGGCATTGTTCCTACATATACCCATGAGAAATCACTTCTCTATTAGTTACTTCCTGCACGAGGAATCCCATAAGTGAAGTTTCGTTAGGCTCACAGCCCAGAAACCTGCAGAAAATGCAGTTTTGCGTAGTCACAATCCCTGATCCTACTTTTATCTAAATTGCCTGGTGCTCGGAAGGGGCGAGTTAAGTAGCTCAGGAAGATGGAGAATACAAACACGACAAAGTTGAGTTGTTAGATAGTTAGATAACAAAACAAAACAGATCTCTCAAGGGTTTGTAGGTGCACAGTCCTAGCGAGGGAGGACACCTGCCTGCGCTGCAAACTCCAGTTTCCACAGGGCAGTTGCCATTAGTAATGCACTCATTATGGGTTGAATAAGGGGTCTGTAATAAGCTGGTAAACAGTGACCTCATGCCTCTGCCTGCTCTTGGCTGGCTTTTGGTAATTACAAGGGCACCGTGAAGCTCTGAGCACCCTGAGGAGCGTCAGGGGAGCTGCGCTCCCTGCAGGACTGGCTCTTGTGGGGTGCCAAGGGCTGTTTGTGGACGGACAGTGGACGGCTGGTGGGGTGCCCATCGCCTGACCACATCCACGGCGTCAGCCTCTGTTGGAATGGGTTTGGGTTTCCTCCAGCAATAAGAAAACCCGGGGAAACCTCGCAGGACGGACCAAGGGACTGCAGAATAGAAGTGATGTGGGATAAATTTTTTTGGACTCGATGATCTTGAGGTCTCTTCCAACCTAGAAATTCTGTAAAAATGACTTATGTAGAACTCCCTGCTCGTTACAAAGAGCTGTGTTGACACACTGATGTCGGCAGGTGCTGAAGCCAGAGCTCCTCATCCTCATCCTCACCCTCATCCTCACCCTCCTCATCCTCACCCTCACCCTCACCCTCACCCTCACCCTCACCCTCACCCTCACCCTCACCCTCACCCTCACCCTCACCCTCACCCTCACCCTCACCCTCACCCTCACCCTCACCCTCACCCTCACCCTCACCCTCACCCTCACCCTCACCCTCACCCTCACCCTCACCCTCACCCTCACCCTCACCCTCACCCTCACCCTCACCCTCACCCTCACCCTCCTCACTCCCTCAGCCCCAGCCCCGCGGCCGGGGCGGGAAAAGGGGGGGGGGGCGTGGCCTGCTCCGTAGGAGGCGTGGTCTGATCGTTTGGGGGGCGTGGTCTTGTTACTAAGGGGGCGTGGCCTCCCTCCGGGGCGTGTCCCCCCGCCTCTCGCGGTGCCGCCGGTCTCGCCCCGCGCCGCGCCTCTCGCGGGAAGCGCCGGCCAAGATGGCGGCGGCGGCGCCGGGCCGTTGAGAGCCGGGCCCCGGCGGGGCGGTGCGGGCGGTGCCGGGCCTGAGGGGCGGTGCCGGCTGTGTGTGTGTGTGGGGGGGGGGGCCGGAGGAAGGGAGCGATGCCGAGCGGCTGCCAGCGGCTCCCCGGCGGCCGGCCATGACCGGCGAGAAGCTGCGCTCGGTGCGCCGCGAGCACCGGCCCTGCAAGGCGGGCGGCGGGCTGCTGGGGCCCGGCGATGAGGAGGCGGCGGCGGCGCCCGGCGGAGGCGGCGGCGGCGGCTTCACGGCGGGACGCGCCAAGGCCGCGCGGGCCGGGGGGCGCCGCGCATCGGGCCCGCAGGCGCTGAAGGCGCCGCCGGTGGCTGGAGGAGGAGGAGGAGGAGGTGGAGGAGGAGGAGGAGGCCCCGGCGCCGAGCCCGGCAGGGGCCCCGCGCACTTCCCGGTGCACGAATGCGTCTTCAAGGGCGACGTGCGGCGCCTCTCGGCCCTCATCCGCACGCAGGGCATCGGCCAGAAGGACAGCCACGGTGAGTGGGGGACGCTGCCCAGGCACAGCCCGTGCTCCGTGCCCAAATCGCTGGGAAAATGTGTTTATTCCGCTAAGTTCTGTTCAATTATGGATGTGGCAGTGTTTAGGGATCACCTAGGAGTGGCTCCTTTGGGTTATCTTTAGGTTTCCCCCCACGTTAAAAAAAAAAAAAACAACAATTGACAGCCTAATTCTTTGCTTCTGGGGTTTGAAAGCACCAAAATCCTGTCACCAGCCCCCCTGCAGGCTTGCTTTGGACAGAGAAGCAACAGCAGAAGTAGAAATATCAGCCTCGTGCTACTTGAAAACGTGTCTATGTTCAAAACCTGCCTATTTCGTAATAAGATGCTTAATTTGGGGAATATTGTACACGGTTAAAGAGCAAATCTCCCCGTGGAGTCAGCTTGCATTCCATGGTGAGTTCCCGTCTGCGTTTCCTGCCTGTTTGGGGTCAGGCCACGCGTCCGGGAGAGTGGGAGCCGTGCGGGCCGGGGCTGTGCACAGGCTGTGATTACAGGGCAGGGTTATGCTCTAGTTCTGGCCGGGAGATAAATGTCCCCTTTGTGTTGCTTAATTGTGTTACATAAAATAGAATCACATCCTAAGACAGGGCAATCTTTGGAATTGGTACAATCAGCAGAATAACTAGTTAGCAACGAAATCCATCTCCGTGGTGGGATCAGGCACTCTGCAACAAGCAGACGCGTGCTGGTTGGTGTAACTTGCAGCTCGGTTTCCTCAGTCGGGATGGGGAGGAGTATTTCTTACAACTGTCATAACATTTTTCTAAGTGGTTTGCTATAAATACAGCCACGGATATATTTATCCTGCCATCCTCATTCCAAGCGTTGCAGCAAAGACTAGGAGAATGAAAGCACCAGACTCGGAGGGAAATGTTGTCGCTGTGTGCCTTCTGCTGCCTTCTCCCCTGCAGCCCTTCTCGTTCCTCATCTAGCTCGTCGGTGTGAGCTTGGGGTCTTCACTTTGAGGGCACTTCCTGGCACGCCTCTGCTGCACTGTCATCTGCAGCGTGTCACAGACATCGATACCAGCTTCTAAAATATATATATATACATATATAAATATCCACTTATCTATATATCTACATACTTATATAAGTCTTTTTCAAACGATCATCTTTCTTCTTTCTCGCTGCTGATTACAGTAGGAGTGCTGTAGATTTATCTCTTGGTCTTTCTCCAGACTCTTACTTTCAGTGTTTCTTTGTTCTTAGACTTCAAAAAAATAGAACAAACAAACAAAAAAAACAACAAAACTAAACCCAAACCCTCGATGTCTGGACGTTCGGAAGGCCTGACAAACATTTCCTTGTTGTTGTTTTCTTCCTGCCTGAATCCACCCCTGGCTTGTTGACGTGTTTGAGTTGTGAGTTACCTGGGCAGGTAGCTGCAGCTTACAGCTGCCCTCAGAAGTCAGCCCGAAGAGTCCTAGCGCGCGATGAGGAAGTGATGGAGGGGAGGAAGAACTTCTAGTAACAATTGGTGTTTATAGTTCGGCTCCATTTTTAGCATGTGGTTAAGGGCAGAGAAGCCAAGTCCTGGAGAATGTTAAACTCACGGTAAAACAAACACTGGTGGTGGTTTATAAATGGGGCTCAGCCTGCCCCACGCTCCGAGCTAACCTCAAAAAAGCATCACCTGTCGGTAAGGCCAGCGCTGGCTTTCCAAAAGAGGGTTTCTTTGGGGAAGCTGGTAGGTATGTGCTTTAGCTTACTGTGATTTTTGTTATAATGCCCATTTAAAAGCTTCAACGTAGATTTAAAATAAAAATGTTGGTTTTGGAGTAGGCAAATCTTGCTGAATTACCAGGGGAAAACACTCGTCCTCCTCTACGTGCGTGCACGCAGAAGGTCTGCCCTCCCGTTAGGGCAGTGCTGGGCTCTGTGTTTGTGCAAACAACTTTTATTTGCATGCCCTGGCTGCAGACGTGCAGGGTTTCGGGCCCTGTTGTACTGCTGCCATCTCAGAGTAAGGCCCTGAGGGCTGCACGGCTTAAACTCGGGCAAAATCCTCGTCCTGGTGGGCCTGGCGCTGCAGCTGCAGCTCGTCCCGGAGCCTGACACCCCGAGGTGCTTGGGTGTCCCTGGGGCTGGAAGGAGCGAAGCCCTCTCCCTGCCTGGCCTGCCAGAGGAGCGTGGCTGTGCTGGGCAGGGAAAGTGTGTTAGTGAGAAGCCGTGCACTTCCCATCAGGTTACTTTAACTAGAATTAGCCCGTGTGCTCCGGGTGGGGACTGTCCTAGAGGGGCTTCGGCTGTGACTCGGTAATGAAACGTTTGATGTCCGGGCGGTGGCACTGGAGGCTGCAGCACGGTGAGGTTGCAGCGGGACCGTCCTGCTCCAGTCCCGTAACAGCCGCACTCTGTGAGCATGGGGCTTGTAGCTGGGTGCTAGCAAGGGGGTTGGCGTGCCCCTCAGCAGCTGCTGGGGTCGAGGTTGTGCTTGCAGGTCCCCAGCCTTGCTGAAGGAGCAGACGTGAGCTTGTCCCGATGTGCCTGCCCCCAGCCAGACTCCTGAGACAAAATCTGCAGAGGTCTTGTGCTGCTGCCTGCTTCGGAGCCTGCTCCGTGCAGCAGGCAGGGTGGCATCCCGAGGCCCCTGCCTTCCCTCAGCTTCCCTGGGCTGAGCGGGGGGTTTGGTGAGCGAGGGGTCTGCTCCGACAGCGCTTCCCGTCTGCTGCAGGCTGTGGGGAGATGTTCTGTGAACCGAGGGACTCCTCGCCATGATTCCTGCCTTCTGTGCCAGGTAACCTCACGTGGCTTGCTGTGATAAGTCACCTAAATGTGCTACTGATAAAAAAACCTTTGCTTGCCCCAGAGCATCGAGGCCTCCCCAAGTTATCAGACCTTGAGGCAGGTTAGGGATGACCCGTGCAGAATGCTGTGCCCAACGGAGCTGGCTTTGGCCCTCAGCTCCTGCTGCCACTGTCACCTCTGTGCAGGGCACCAGGAGCGGGCACTGCTCGCTTGGCAGGCCTGGAGCAGCGCCTCCGTGTGCGTGCCTGGCTTCCCGAGGAAGGGAAATGCTTCGTGTAGAGCAGCGATGGGACTGGGGTGGAATAAAGCCCCGTGTGAGGTGAGCTGCTTCCCATGGGGCTGCCTGCAGTGCGGGTGGGGAGATCTGCCTGGGGCTGCGCTGCTCGGGGTCAGCGGGCTCTGAACAGGGATTTGTGCTGGGCCCTGCCAATGGGCTCGGCTGCTCCGGCAGTCGGAGGGGCAGTTTTTGGTTCCCTACTTCTCAGTGTGATGCAGGTCGCAGAACCAAAGCGAAGTTGGTGCTGGAAGAGCTCCCTGGAGGTAACCCAGCGCAGCATCCTGCTCGGAGCAGGGAGCCTCCAAATCGGATCAGGTAGCCGAGGAGGTTGCCCGGAGGAGTTTTGAAATGCTGCGTGTTGTTGCCCAACTGCAGTTCCTGTTTACCAGCTTAGAGATTTGCCAGTTCTCAGTGTAGCTGTCACAGGCCCGGTTATTTTGGTGTTTCTTCCCAGTGTGCCAGGCAGTTGTACTCACTGGGCTGCCTGCCTCCTAGGCTGCAGTGGTTCTTGTTAAGTAAACGTAAAGCTCGGTTCCTACACTAACGGATGGAGGAGAACACAGATGTGCACAGCTCCTGGTGAGGTGCTGACAAGGGGAGGAAAGCTTTTTCCCCAGACTTGTGTAACTTGAGTTCCCTGAGCCTGTGGTCGGGCTCCCTCTCAGGTTCGTTGCTCAGGAGCGTCCTTTCCATCCCTTAAGGAAGCCTGGGTGCACCCGGGATTTGGGATTGTGGCTTTGGCTTGAAGGTGTTACGGAGTCTCTGAATAGATTTGAGGTTAGCCGAGTGAGGTGTGTGCGGCGGGCTGGGAGCCGGCTGCCTGAGAGCCTCAGTGACCCGCAGCAATAATTTGTGCTGCCTGGAATAGCTGATGCCAGGCTGCCTGTGACCTCTGCCTTTGCCTGCTGGCCTGTCCTGATGGGGGATCTCGTGGTGCTGCAGGTCACTGGTAATCACCGTGCAGGAATGTTTTGGAGCACGTCTGTTGGGTGTGTAGTGCAGCATCCCTGGTGTGCAGCAAGGGCTTCTTGCTGATGCCATAAAATACCCCCAAAATCCAGTGCATGTGTTGGAACTGGCAGTACGCTTCGTTAGCTTTGCTAGAAGATGTTTGAGCATACAGAGGGACACAGTTAAATGGAAGAATTTTACAGCCTTAAGTTACAAAAGTGAAATGCTTTGGAATTAGCAGTGATAATGCAGCACAACACCTCCCTGTCCCTTACTGTGCGTGTCTGAGAACAGCAGTACCAAACGTGTCGTGTGTAGCCAAACAGCCCTGCTTACGGTACCTGCTGGTAATCCTGGCAGCTTTCTTTGGAAAGATGGCACTAAGCTAACCGCAAGGTCCCTGTGCTTTTGGACGTGAAGTTACCATTATTTTTCAACCTGTCCGTTTGCTTTTTTAGGAAAAATTGTATTCCAAGTCTTTGAAAAATTCATAAAATATGCTCTTAAAACTTTAATCAGTATTGTAGCTTGGAGTAGCTTTTACCCTAGATGTGTCATTCTCTGTAAAATACCACACTCGTCAGCCCGTGTGAGAGGGTTGGGTTATCACTTTCTTGAAGATGTGATTGTACCGCTTTGGCCGGAGCAGGTTTCGGGATGTAATTATAAAGCTCTGTCCCATGAAATGTCTCAGCTGTGATTATTTTAACAAATATAATCAAAAGACTGTACGTGGGACTTGCTTAAAAACCTAACTGCTCTGGTGCACGTCAGTGTGCTCCTTCACCGGGTCGTCTATCTGAAGTTTCTTAATGCAGAGCATTTGAGCTGTGTGTGCAGCCCTACCGGGAGTTGCAATGGTTTCTGTGATGTCGAATCTAATATCTTTTTTTTTCCCACTCTATTTTAGGAAACACTCCTCTGCATCTTGCTGTGATGTTGGGGCATAAAGGTTGGTAAAAATATCCATTTTGTTGCTCTTATATTACCTTGAAGACTGAGGGGCAAGAGTAAAGATTTTATTTCTGTTTTTCCTGAATGCGGTCTTGTGTTTCAAATTACTTCAAAGTTGAGGTTTTCCAAAAAAAAAAAAAAAAAAAAAAAAAAAATGTAGTCATGCAGATTTGGAAGAGAGAAGTCTGGGTGTTGGTCAGGCCAACATCAAGGAACGAGGTAGGCAGTGGGCTAGGCTGGAAAGACGGACCGACCCCCTTCAGCTTTTTCCCAGCTATAAATAAAAATAACATTTCCTAGAGTAAGTGACTCAGCGTGGGTGAAAATCGCTTCCCTGCTTTTCACACACTCCTTCGTTCACTTATTCAGATTTCTGACCCACTGCCCAGCTGTTGCCTTGTGTTTGAAGACCGACTGCCCTGCGCAGGGCCCAGCACGAGGCTACGGGACCATGGAGCCTGGTGGTCTGTGGTGGCTGTCATCTTTGTAGACATCCTTTGGGAATTTTTTACAGAAGGAATTCCAGGCACAGGATTTCTATTTCTAATAGCAAGCACTGAAGTAGGCATATTTTAAGGCTGGGGGAAAAACAGGGAATATAATCGTTCAGTCTCCATGACAGAAAAATTCTTGTTTCAGTAGTGAAAAGGAAGAATGCCTTGGTTTTGGTAAGCCACGGGAGTCCTGCACCTGGCATGTGCTACTGCTCTGCTGCAGAGCTATTGTCAGCTACAACAGCACCACACCACGCTGACAAGTACAAATGATTTTGAACAAAGCTCTTTCTTTAATAACGCTGATATAGAAGAATTTATCACCTTTAATTCAGTCCAGTTGAGTTCTAAGTCTCTTTTGAGCTGTGGTTATTTTACCTTCCAGCTCTAAGATTAAAAGCCCTCTCTGTGCAGTGCTGACAAATCCCCTGGTTATCGCAGCCCAGCATGGCAAGGAGGGGCAGTTCTTCCTGTCGTTCCTTTTCCCATCAGCTGCATATTTGAGATTGCAGTTTGCAGTTCCCCTCTTGGCTCCTTTGTCAGTTGTCCCGTGTGTGAAGCCCTAAATCACTTAGGATGTGTATGGTAAGCCTTTCTGTAGCTTGGCTGGAGCAGGAATATTCACACGGGATGTCAAGAACAGCACCTGGGTGTACTGCTTTGACTGACTCCTGCTTAGTCTTTGATCCACCACGAAGCCCAGGTCCTTTACTGCCTTTTAGTCAGTCTCGTTGATCCTGAAGGTCAGTTTTGTCTTTCTGGGCTGGTGCACATGCCCTGTTCAGCCCTACATGGCAGCATTATAGCCAGATCTATGAATTCCAGGGTGAATTTACATCCCGTGTGTTTATCTGAAGGTGTAATCTGCCTGTAAGCCTATCTGCCTCTCAGTGCACAGTGCTGCTCCTGATAGGCACTATCTAAGCAACCACAGAAACACCGCTCTGTGTGTGGACAGAGCAGTTAGGGCTTTTGTTCCCTTCCCACAAGGATGATGTACTCAGCAGCGAGGTGTCTCTTCCTTCCCGCACGGTGCTTGCAGTGACTCAGGGTGGCTGTATCTGGCGGGGCTGGTAGGGTTTCCTGTAACAGCTGCAGGTGAGGAATGCAGGAAGTGCCCCTGTTGGTGCTGATCTGATTCATAATGAGAGGGTTTGTTCAGCCTGCGGCGCCGGCTTGATCCTGCTGTATCGCTGCAGATGGGTCAGGGTGATCCTAATGAGATGCGGTGAGGAAACGCTCCGTGCTTAGAAACGGAAGGACCACTGAAAAGGAGGGCAGCTCATTCACAAGGTGGAACCGCTGAAAGCTCTCTCCCCGTAGTTTTAGGGGCTGCTCCTGATTCCTTCACCAGCCTTTCCCCTTAGGGAAGGGAACGCAGGCTGAGCTGTGGCTACGCTAGGAGCTTGTGTGATATTTATGAGACACTAATGTTGCTCTGACAGCACGGCATGTGCATGCCAAGTGTCGGGGGGCACTCATGTCATGCATATTCTGAGGCTTTCCGAGGTCCAAGTGTGCTCGTGTGCCTCCTGTAGATGCCATGTTGCCACAAGATGATGTAGCGTGTAGGGATACATTGCTGACAGGTTTCTCTCTCCCTCCTGTATGCTAAAGGTTGTCGAGACTTAATAAAAACTCTGTGCCTCCATGTGGGTTTCTAGGAAATGAGTTCACCACTGACCTTTGGGCAAAGGGGGTGAGATAAGGAGAGGGAAACCTGCGCACAGCTTCCGCATGTGGAAGGGCACGAAACGTCTCCTAATAAATGTATAGCCTTGTGCAACGTGAGATGTCAGTTTTACAATATCTGCTATATAGAGGGAGGGATGTACACACACAAAAATGCTGCTTTATAAAAAGCAAAATACAAGAAGCAGAAGGAAAACTCTTCCAATGGTGCTGTAATTGGTCATTGATTACCAATTATGCTTTTAGTGTTCGTATTTAATAGGAAAATACTACAAGTACTTACATGAATGTTTTTTAAAATGTGTTTATAGTTTGTGTTCAGAATTTGGATGTGTGTTTTGGTAGTGTTTAATATATTGAATATCTACTATTTCTTATATTACTGTTTCCATGAACGATATTGATGGATCCATTATGCTTACTGTAATTATTACTGCTTTGTTCCAGAATGTGCCCACTTGCTTTTAGCCCATAATGCTCCAGTAAAGGTGAAAAATGCTCAGGGATGGAGCCCTCTTGCAGAAGCCATCAGCTACGGAGACAGACAAATGAGTAAGAGCCTCTGAACCTCTGCTTCCCAATTAATCAGAAATGGAAGCCTCATTCAGGATAGGAAAACAAAGGTTTTCAAGCTATTTTTTATATAATACCCACGCTTATGTTCTCTGCAAAATTTATCTTAATCAGATCAACTTTTTTAATAGTTAAATATGATTTGATAAGCTTGACACATGCCCATTTCCTTATCTTGATAGGAGAGAAATTGCATTAGGATACATAACGTTGAACAGAGTTAAGATTTTGGTTAAAGCCATTGTAGAAGTTACAAACTAGCATTCTGTATTTAAATTAGGAGTTACGGTGATGGAGAATGGATTTCAGCTATATGAGATTGTTTAACAGGAGCTAGGCCATGCATAGTAGCCATATGGATGGTATTTGATGTAACAGTTGGCAATGGGACATTGCTTTTATGTTGCATCTCAGCAGGTCAATAGACAAATACGGTGATTGAAGTGAATTACTCCAGATATGAAGTAGTAGAGTAAATCATTCTACTTCTGCTCGCTAGTGGGTGTAATAGTATTTATTTTTACCACATCTTCCAGCAGAAAACTTGCTGTTCTACTTCACAGTATATTAATGCCCTCGTTTGTAATACACTAACAACATTCTGCATGTCGTCTCCTCACTCCTGACGAATTTTGTCTATCTGTAGGCTTATGTTCAGTACTATACATGTTTACTAAAACATGTAGAAACGTGTAAAAAGCCTTCTTGATATGATTGAATACGTTATATTATTAACAGTTTGAGGCTTTTCTTCCTGTTGTGATCATAGTGGGCTATGTATAGTTACTATAACTTTATACATCTATAAATCTAATGATATGCTACATTGGCATTAATTTTTTTCTAAATATGTTAAATGCCAACCCTAACCTCCAGTTAACAACCAAATAGCATAGTTTTTCCTTATCATTAATTTCTGTTCAGTTACAGCACTCCTAAGGAAGCTTAAACAGCAGTCCAGGGAAAGTGTTGAAGAAAAGCGACCTCGGTTATTAAAAGCCCTGAAAGAGGTAAGTTCAAGGCAGTTACGTTGACAAAAGCATGGTAGAAAATAGTGGCTTATGTTCATTTAGTAAGGATGCGCTAGCAAACTATAAAAAGACTTCTTACTTGCTTGTGCAAAGCTGGTTGCTCGTAATAGTAACCTTAGCTTACCGTGTCCATTTTAAAGGGTCACAGAATTGTGTGTGTTTTAATATACTTCCTTCTCAAATTCTAGGAATTCAACCAGTTTTGTGTAAGACCTATTAGTCATCTCTGCAGTCTATAAGTTAAAGAATGTATTTTTAATCTGCACTTTTCGTTTGATTTTTTTTAAGGCTTCCTTAAACCCAAAAAAGGGAAGATTTTTTTTTTTTTTTCAGTCTAGTTCTTCACCTGCATGCAGCAGCCAGTTTTTCTCAATCACAGTAAAACTTCCCTGACTTTAGAGAAACTAAGAAGAAAAGGCCAGATTCTTCTGTTCCAGCATTTTACTGCTACTGGTAGTGTGCTAGAACTGTGATTACAAAACACGGGTGTTTATTTCCCTCTAGGTGGGGTGAGCTTCTGTGTAGTCAGATTGTAAAAACAAGTGGGTTTGCAGAAAGCAAACCAGTTATCTTAATTAAACCATATATCAGAAAACTGAGCTAAGCTTTGTCAGCAGTGCAGTCTTTGAATGTGCTCTGCCCATGTTCCTATGTTTTTCATTGATCCAAGGGAGGAAAAAAACCTGCTGTCTATCTAGAAGTGGAAAAAAAAAAATCAGGTTTTGTGTGAAAGCAAGCAGCCTTACTAAAACAGCTCTGCTGTTCCTTGTTCCTACTAGTGCAAGGCCTGGCTTAGAGTTGCATGTTTCCTTAATGGAGTAGAAAAATATGACTACCTCAGTGTATTATCAACATTGCTGATTTTTTTAATCATGTCAATCCTTACTTTGCTTTTGCATTTGCATACAGCCTAAAGGAACTGACTGGTGCATTTATGGTATTAAGTGTATTTGCAGAAGATAATTTGAAATGTGTATATGTGGATGCTGGTAGCTGAAACTTGACTCATTAATTTAAGCTATAACGTATAATTCCATGTCATTGGTTGTGGTCAATCAAAGCAAACAGCGGCCTTTAGTTTTTTTAATGGATATTTACAATTAATCTTTTCAAATCCACTGCTTACTAGCTGTGTGAATTGTTTCAATAAAAAAAGTAAATCAAAATTGCTAGCTTAAATGAACTACATAACTTTGTCATTGTTGATTCTACTGTAGTTAAAGCTTCAGAAATGTTTAATTTTAGTATTGATTCAACTACTTGCATCAGAGGGTAAAGAGTATTCTTTGGTAGAACACAATTCTGCCTCTAACTTTCAACAAATTTTACAGTTCTCACTTAGACTAAAATGTTTGTTAATGTATTCTTCTCCTCTCAGCTAGGTGACTTCTATCTAGAGCTTCACTGGGATTTTCAAAGTTGGGGTAAGTGGCTGTGTATCCTCTTTCATAGGGAGATAACCTAGTCAGTCTTCAACACACAATTCTTTCAAACTGATTTTTTTTCTGATTTTTGGAAAATTCACGATCCTGTTGAATAACTGGACTGGTGACATTAAATTCCTTGAATTTCAGTCTGTACTCTGAATGCCTGACTTCCAGTTAAGTGCAGCTAGCTACGTGTTAGTGTTCAAACCTTAATCTGAATGTGTTTTTGTGTGGCAGTAGAACATACAGTGTTTCTTGATTTCATCTTCCTCCTATCGGAAGAATAAAAGTTTAAATAAATAAACAAGAATGTGTTAAGAATGGTCACCGTGTCTGAATAATTTAAAAATGTTGGTGATATCTTCTGCTACTGGTGGAAATTCTAGTAATTCTATATACCTATGTATAAGCATAGTCGAAGTACTTGATACACTATATGCCTCTTCCAATATTCATAGGCGGAATCAGGAGGCAGCCTGCTATGAAATCTTTAGCAGATCCTGAACAAAAACCTTCTTTTTTATGTAATTGATCGTGCACTTTTCAGAAGAGTCAGCATGAAAAAAGAGTAGATACAGGCAAGGAATAGGACATTGCTCAGTGATGATATTGTGGCCTGTCTTGCAGAATATTATCATGGCAGTAAGGCACTGCACAGAAAAAGCTCCGAGTGGTCCTCTTTTCCAGGGGTCTCCCTGTGCAGTAGCACATACCTTTTGTTCAGTGCATATCTTCTGTTCAGCTGATATAATAAAAATTTAAAATATCAAATCATGGAATTAAAATTTCAATTGGCTGGAAGACAAATTATTATAATCTCTATATGGTTTAGCTCAGTTAAAACGAGGACATTTTAAGATCTATCCCAATGCTGGAGGTACTCTGTACAGTTATGTAGCAGTCTTACAGTTACCAATTAGAAAAACACAGTGTCAGTCAATTGTACTTGTGTAGAGATTGTGATGGAAATGGGCATGTTGTATTTCTGTATTACAATGTGTAGAAATTCAAGGTGAGGTGTAGTTTTAATAGACATGTCTTGCAGAGGAACCTCAATGTTCTAACTGTATGATCTCTGTCCCTACTTGCAGTGCCTTTACTTTCCCGAATTCTGCCTTCTGATGCTTGTAAAATACACAAACAAGGTATAAATATCAGGTAAGTACCGATTTGTAGTTTGTGATTCCTAAGTCACAAATATCTGTACGTTAGTGAAAATGCTGGTTTCAAGTGTGGTGTGAAAGAACACCGAGGAGTGTGCAGATGCTTGTGAAGCACTGTTGTGTTGGTATGTAGGTATTTAGAGGCAGGAAGTGGTTTGCACTACAGGAGTCTTTTCCACTGTCAAATTGATGTTAGCTTTAATTCCTGAGTCACTTAACATAAAGTAAAAACAGTTGAGCTGTGTAAGGCTGTATATACCAGGCATGACAGTGACTAATTGAGAAAAAGGAATTCTGTGGAGTAAGAAAAATTGTACTGTTTGTTTTTAAAATGCTCAGTGCAGAAGATTCACAAAATCCTGGACTTTTTTCAGCCGTTCAACTGGTTTAAATTGTGTTTTCAGACTCAATTGTCTTTTCTGTTTAGGTTCCAAAACTTTAATGGGAAAAAATGTTAGGATTCAGCAGGTTATATCTATAGAAAGTTATTTTCTTATTAAAGCTTTTAGCATAGATATATGAAATGACTTTTTAGGTCAAATTTGAGTCTGAGAGCATTTTTTTCCTCCTTTCTCTGCTCCACTTATATAGCTGGGAGTTATGAGACTGGCTCTCAAAGGAAATAGATCCAGATTCTTTCTTGAATTCAGAGGCCAATATATGACAAGCATTAAGGAATCACCCCTTAAAGCTGAAGTGGTTACTAAATTCAGGTTCTTTAACCATCTGTTTTGGAGGAGTAAATATTCTAGCACTAATGCATATGAGTTGCTAGAGAGATCTTTTTCCTTGGCTCTGTCTCTAAATTATTCAGGTCAGCAGAAGCCTTTCTTTTGTGTTGGCGAGGGGAAAAAAATAGCAACAGTAACTAAAATATATCAAAGGAACATTCAGTCTGTTTTCTAGCCCTCTCTCTAAGATGGGTCACATCCTGGTATTGCTGCTCAAATCAGTGGTTGCTCCCTGTGGGATAGGATGCTTGCCACGTGGAGTAGCTGCATTTCTCAACACACATGCGGGCTACGTAATTTGTCACTTCCTCATTCTGTCAGCTTTGAAATAAAGATGAACTTTTCTTTATAAAACACTGTGTTTTAGATTATGTCCAATACGAAGGGTGCTCTAGTACCCAGGGCAGGTTAGTCTGGAACCAGCTGCAGCCTCCTCTTTTTCTTCCAAATTTAGTGAGATGTTCACCCCGTGGTACATGGGGTGGTTCCTGCTGGCGGACAGGTGCTTGTTGACTTGTCTGCATCGTTAGGAGGTCATTCCTGGTCTGAGGCTCTGCAGCAGCTCATGCTGTCTGCCTCCTCTACTTTGTGTAGGGCTTTTTTTGGCCACCATGGTCACTCGCTGCATGCTGGCGAGATGTTGACACGTGATGAAAGATGGAGCTTACTCTATGAAGTTAGTGCAAAAATAGCTTGGAGTGCATCTTTGATGGTAGACGTTGTAATGTGAAACCTATTTCGTGGTTATACTAATTTTCTATTTCTACATCCAGGCTTAATTTATGGAATATTTTGTGAAGACTTAGGTCTTAATGTGTTTGGTTGTGACAAAAAAAATAATTCCTGCTTAAAAACAGAACGTACCAGTCTATTTGAGTGTTTGCGGGTAACTTCTTTTAAAATACTGCTGTATTTTCACAGGCTGGACACAACTCTCATAGACTTTACAGACATGAAGTGCCAACGAGGGGATTTAAGCTTCATTTTTAATGGTGATGCAGCACCCTCTGAATCTTTTGTAGTTTTAGACAATGAACAAAAAGTTTACCAGCGAATACATCACGAGGTGGGTAACCGTGTGAAGGGAGGGTGTGAAGTACCTCAAGCTTTTACTGCCCATCAGAAGTCTGACTGAATTTACAAACAAAGTGTGCCTCTCAAAAAGACCCAAACTATGAAGTAATACAAACCAAGTATTTTTTTGTTCAGCTGATGTAACTGAAGCTCTGTTGGTGACATAAAATTGTCTTAGGAAGAACTGCGTTTGGATACAGACTTCTAAATGGGGGAGAAACCTAGAGTATGAAATACCTGTTAGAAAAGACTGTTTCATTCTGAGTAGGTAAATGGGTTTTGAAGTTTGAAGCATGGCACTTCATCTTTCCAGTGGGCTTAAGTTGGGTGTCCTCGGGTAGGTTTTCAAGTTTACTTGCTGCTGCTTTGCACCCATTTAGTCACTCTGTGGCCAGTGTAGCTGTAAACAGTGCAAGGCTATGACTCATTGGTCCCCTAGTATTTATTTGAGTTTATAATTATAGCTTCACCCACCAATCACTTAAGCATGGATCTTTGCTTATGCAAAGGGTGTGGCTGGTGAGCTTCAGGATAAGTCACCCTTAAATATTAATGCAGATGAAATGGCCAGGATGAAACTGTTCTGTTAACCAGCTCAGCTTCTGTAAAACTGGCTGAGAATTCAGGAAATGCTGATTCTGGGAAAGGTTCCAAAAGAACCTTTGGTTAGGTGCATTGATTCTAGGTTTTAAGAAGTAATCATTTATCATCAGTTCTTTGCTGTATTTGGAAATTTTCCTTCTAGGAATCGGAGATGGAAACAGAGGAAGAGGTTGACATTCTGATGAGCAGTGATATTTACTCAGCAACATTATCAACCAAATCAATTACCTTCACGCGTGCCCAAACAGGATGGCTTTTTCGAGAAGACAAAACAGTAAGCTGAAAGAAGATTTCACAGTCTGGTGTTACCAGGGACAAAGTTCAGAAAGTCTTATGGCAATGTGATTGTGGACAAAAGGAAAAGAGAAAGAATAAGACACTTGAGGGGTGGGGTGGTGATGCTTTCCCTGCCCTCACTACTGTCCCTAGTTTGACCACGTAGTGTATCTGACAGACTCCCTTCATAAGAAAATGGTAGCCTGGAAGCAGATAACTGTAGCTGGTGTTTGTGTGCGTGGGGGAAACAGACTGTACAGAAAATAACTTTATTCTGTGATTATATAGTCTGTGCAAAGTCAGTCCAGGATTTATGGTAAGGATTCTCCTGTATGCTCCTGTGTCTGTGAAATGCAGGAAGATGAAAGCGTTCTGGGTACAGTTTCCTTTGCATGTTCCTTCCAGTTATTGTCGTGCTGTTTGAGGTACAAATTTGTAGCTGTAAAAACATTGAAGCAGCCACCTTCAGAGCTTCTCTAAGTAAGAAATTGCTTTCTGGTGACTAGCTCTGAAACATTTTGTTCTCACCTGGATGTTAAGTTGTGCCATTTATAGACAGTTTTCTGCTGAGCTAGTGTTTCCGAGCTGCATCCATTCATGAAATAAGGAATCCATATTTTACATGTGTAAAAAAACAAACAGAAAATCCATGCATATAAACTACAATGTAACTTGTCATTGAGAGAACTTTTAGTCAGATTTCCCTTGGCCACTCTCAGATTCTTAAACAATCTCTTCTCACTTAATTTCCATTGATACAAAATGATTGTTTCTGATGGAACTCTCGTGTTTGTGCTGTATGTATGTTAGTGGGAGTGTACGGAGATAGCTCACATGGTTGGTTGTGTAAATTTAAATTACAACCTCTCAATCCTGCAGTCGTCATACAGTAATGTAATTATGTGTATATACAGGAATTTAGATGTTTTTACTTTATCTTCTGCAATTAATTCATGTCTAATTCCTTTCTTGCAGGAAAGAGTAGGAAACTTTTTGGCAGATTTCTACCTAGTTAATGGACTTGTATTAGAATCAAGAAAAAGAAGAGAACATCTCAGTGAAGAGGATATTCTTCGAAATAAAGCTATCATGGAGAGCCTGAGTAAAGGTGGCAACTTAATGGAACAAAATTTTGAGGTATAATTATGTCATTCTTTACACTGATTTTTTTTCAGAAGGGAATAAACTTTCACACGAATAATTTATGGAAGTTTTTGTTCTATTATGACTGTCTGTATTTTAAAGTAATAAATATTACCAATAAGTGTAATTGTAGTCATTAGTTTGTTAATTATCCTGATTAGTGCACACATTGAGAAATTTTTTTTGATTATATTGAATATTTCAGTCATAATTAGTATCTTAATAAAAGATGATGTTTTTAGCTTTGACAAATCACTAAGTTCTTTACACCAAATGTTTGTTGTTTAGAATGCCCTTCTAGTTCTTTTTCAATCCTGTTTTCCTTTAGCTTCATTAAAGTGGACTAAGTCTGTTATTATCTCCATGAAATCAAGAGCTATTCAGAGTGAGCCAGACATCATCTGGGAACATGCATACAGCCTTTTAAAAAGGATTAATTTATTTCTGTATTAGTTTGTGGTTTGTTACTTGTCATTCAGGCTCTTGAATTAACTGATTAAGCAAAGCATTAAAGCAGGCAGCTTCTGTGTAAATCGCTGTTTGAGGCGTAATATCTGAATGCAGCCTATGAAAGGAAGAGTAGGAGATGGAAAAGCTGTGTGCAGTATCAGCTGCAAACCAAGTACATCTGTTGAATAATAAAATTCTAAGAATATATGGAAAGATAAACAGCTGTGACGTGTTTCTCTGAACAGCCCGTCAGACGGCAGTCACTTACTCCACCATCACCCAATACAATTACATGGGAAGAGTACATATCTGCTGAAAATGGAAAGTAAGTGATTTTGTTTCATTGGCATTCACTTCCATAGACACTGTTAGGTCGCTGGTACTTTTTTTCAGTGTCCTGTAGTTTGTGGGTGCTTTTGGTTTTAGTTTTCAAGGGACAGGAATCTTGTTGATTGCTTGGATGTTTCACGTGTGTCTGTGGACGGAAGAAACTGGCTGGGAAGCTGATACCTGTGTACAAACAATATTGTGTCAGGTGACGATAAAATACAGTTTGGTCGTGTACCTGGTAGCTATGGCTTGAAATTTAAACACTTTGAAAATAGCATCTTAGCTGGCATTTTTTTAAAGGAAGGCTTCTGTCAATTTCATTGCTGTAATTCACTGATGTCTTCATGTGATGGTAATAAATATTCCAATTCACTGTGTTTAAAATTCAGTGTTTAAAATTTAATGAGCCTAGTAGCAATGTCAGTGTGCGAAAACACACTTCTTCCAGAGTACCATGGCATACAGAACTCCTTGTACTAGTGAGGTTTTTGCAAGATGCTCTGCTCTAGGCATGTATTTAGGTATTGAGCAGTTACATTTTAAATTAATTTGCAGTAGCTTCACTTGTAAAATATCCAAGCAGTTGAGGTTTTTTTCAAGTGTTAAATGTTTCCCAGCTGTTGCTTGTAGAAGGGCCCAGAAGTAAATAAGTCCTTTTTTTTTCCCCAGATACCATAGCCTATGCTATAGGCAGATGTAACCAGGGAAGATGATGACATTACAGTTCAGGCTTACTAAAAATGCACATGTATTTTTTTTTCACTTTCATTTTTATGTATTTAAATAAAAAAAATATTCAAGCATAATAAATAGGTTATGCTTGATCAACATAGAACGTGTCTGTTTTGATAAGAGCAGCATTTAATAGTCTGATAACCTAAAGGGTGTTCAATGGAAATTTGAGGTTCTAGCTAATAGAAATCAGATGCCAGTAACAGCTGTTACCTGATGTTTGTTCTTCTGTTTCTGTTTTTCTGTCCTGTTTTTCATTATTGTCTTCTAGTGACAATAACTTTTCTGCTTTCTCTGAGATTGTTTCAGTCTCTTCACAAACTTAACACTTAAACTTTGCTACTTTTTTCACATACAGACTATTTTAGCTTACTTCTGCAACCAGCTGGTGAATGTATTTCTAGGTAATTGCTGTTCTGTAGCAGTTATTAATGTAATGTTCATGTGGAGTTATTTGAAGACTCTTGTCTTTTCCCTAACTGTATCTGTCTTGCCTCCAGGTTTAGCAGAACTCAGTGATCTAAATTGAGGTGCCTACCAACTGATGCCTTTTTTATATGTACAGCCTCTATTTTGAAGTACTTGCTTTAATTTAGAGATTCTTTATTGGCTTTTCAAAACTGAGTCTTGATTCTTTCCTTTAAAACTGAGGTTCCACTGAGAGGGGGGGAAAAATGACTTTGTCCTTCTCCCCATTGCAGGGCTCCTCATCTGGGTAGAGAGCTGGTCTGCAAAGAAAGCAAGAAGACCTTTAAAGCCACAATAGCTATGAGCCAGGAATTTCCCTTAGGAATTGAATCGTAAGTCAAAATTACTGGCCATAAATAGTACTTACATGTAAGAAATATGTTAATGCAGAATGCTTTGTATCTTCAGGTTAGGGACTTCGGTGATTTAAAAACCATGTATGAAGCAGTGTTGTTAAGCGAGTAAACTGTTACAGACCTCACTGCTGGTGTGCCTGCTCTCAAAGAGCTAAGTACTCGCTCCCCTGATGAGACCAGGGGCTTGATAAGGTTTATTGTTAATTGTCACAATGCTCATGTGCCTGATCCTACAGAATACTAAACCACTTGTTATGGGCACAAGTTTTAGCCCAAAGTTATATCCTCCATACAGAACCATGTCAGGTTCCATATGTCTTTAGAGAAGAGGGTGCGGTAGTATGTGCTTCAGCTGCTGGTGTAAAATGAGGGCAAGAATCAAATGTCTTGGTATTTGTTTGTTTGTCCTGATAATTCAGTATGGATCACTAAGAACTGAGTGTGACGATGATATTGAAGCCATACATAAGCACACATGCACAATTGGCATGATGTAACTTTTCAAATCCTTTTTCATCACCTTTTAACATTTTAAAAAATCTTGTATTGTCTTCAGGCCAACTTCCTCTATTTTAACAGATTAATCTGTGTGTTCGCAGCATCGTGCTCTTTGGGTTATTTTTATCTCTTCCAGAGGGGAAAGCCTGCGGAAATAATTGGTAATGAAATCTGTTCTCCTTTCCAGATTATTGAATGTTTTAGAAGTAATTGCACCCTTCAAGCACTTTAACAAACTTAGAGAATTTGTTCAAATGAAGCTTCCACCAGGCTTTCCTGTAAAATTAGGTAAGGCTACTCGAACAATTCTTGGGGGTTTATTTTGCCAAGATGTGTGTGTTCGTTCTATACAACGTATTCAAAAATTCTGAGTTCTGGCAAAGAACTTCTACATACGTGTAAGTGTGTGTTGCTGTAGATTTCAGGGGAATGCAGTTACAGTACTGCAAACAATGTTCGGTTTGAAAAAGAAAATCTGCAGCTCACAGGAGATTATAGCCCTAGCCAGGAAGAGACCTCTGTAATTTACGTTTTCCTAATGCTAGGGTCTTGTTCTAAGAATAATACAGATAAGCTGAAGTGTCCTTGCCTTAAAGCATCATCTTAGTCACGAGTTAAGTACTTTGTAGCATTTTTGTATTGCTTTTTTCTCGAAGTTTATAGGTGACATATTATTCAGTTACAGATAAATAGAAATGAAAAGATTACCCTTGCTAGCAGATATAAACATATGAAACAATTTATTTATGGGTATTATCGCAGTGCAAACTGTCACAAAGTAATAGCACACTTTCTAAATGTTAGGGGATTTCTTGGTACCAGTAAGCTTGGACACTCTGAACAGACTGTATTCTGCCCCCTGTCACACTTGCACAGTTCTGTTTATGGATTGAGGCTTGCAAAGTTCTTTCAATTCCCCCCCCATCTCACTGTGGGGGAATGAACGACCGGCTGTGTGGTGGTCAGCATTCTTCCAGGTTAAACCACAACACTAGGGGAAGGGCTCCCTGGTTATCAGTCTGCATCAAGAGAGGAAAGTCACTGAGTTTATTATGTTAATATTTTTGAATGGTGTATTGAGTTGGATATCGTTTCACTGCTCAGGGTATCTGAGCATTTTCTGAAGTAACTTTATTATAAAGCGCCTCTTCCTTTTTTTGAATTGCCATCTCGTGAAATATTAAACAAGCTTCTATACATTAAGCAAGTCTGAAGTTATAATTCATTAAAAAATAGTTGGCAGTTATTGGTAAGCCTGTGTACCTCTGATTTTTCCCTGTCTTCGTTTCCTGTCTAGATATTCCTGTATTTCCCACCATCACAGCCACTGTGACTTTTCAGGAGTTCCGTTACGATGAATTTGATGAATCCATCTTCACTATTCCTGATGATTACAAGGAGGATCCCAGCCGTTTCCCTGATCTCTAATTAAACTGGAAGGTTAATGGTGAATAACAATAACAATACCAGCGTACCACAGTGAGAGCAAATGGATGCAAATAGCCCACAGATGTAGATAAAGGAGTGGGTCATAAAGGAAGGGATAAACTTAATCCAGAAGAAAAGGGAACGTGCATCAAATGACTGATGTACCAATACTCACTCTAACGGGCATCTAATCTAGTTCCTGATTTACAGCAAGTCTCCTGCTGTGTTGTTCACACTTTTATACATCCAGTACTGCAAGCGTGGTAGTCTGACACCTCAATGACCCTGAGAATACTTAACAGCTGTGAGGACTATCATTCGTTTTTAAATTTTTTTACATTTCTTGGTGATACAAAAAGCACTCTTGGACCATTAGCATAAAAGTGGAAATGTCTTAGCTGGATATCAGTCCTTTAAAACATCCCACCATATTTTAAGATGACGGTATTACATTCTTTCAAGCTTTGTTTTTGAGAATTGTAAACTATGTATCATTATGTATAGTTCAGTAATTTGAATGTTAGTTGAATGCATATTAGGAGGAATGTGTTTTCTGTAGTTGAATGAACCAAATGGTAACCATTAAACAATTGCATTTTCTATTGCAATGCACTTCAGAAATAGCATTCACTCTGCAGGGAATAAGGTACCTCCTCTAGCACCTTAGTGCAATCCATTGTGGTGCTATCCATGTCTCTGAACCATTAATTTCTTCACTGAGCTGTTTGTTAATCTTGCTTTCATTGGCCCTGCACATAACTTCTCTTCAAACTGGCTTGGAAAAGCCTCTCTGTGTCCATGATGCGTCTTGATTAGCGTGCTTGGAAGTTCATTAGCTCGAAGTCACCACTTCTCATCTGTCATGTTCACTTAGGAGACTTGCTCCGTAATGGTTGAACACCAACTAGGTTATCTCGTATTTGTATTTAGCAGCCACTGGAAAACATGGGGTGCTTATAAAGAGTTCCTAGAACAATAAGCTCAAGCCTTTGTATGAGGAGAAAGGTTTTCTTGAAGTTAGTTCAATTGTAGTGCACATTGAATAGGGCTCACCTTAGAGGATTTTATTTGCAAATGCTTAGAATGTTTCCAAATTATTTTTTCCCCTTATTTTTAATAAGTAGGGGTTTCAGTACCCTGGCTTCTTGAGCTTATTCTCATTCCAAGTGGTTCCAGTCTCCTAATTTGACAAAAATCCAGCTTTTTGGTTTGTTAGGAAGAATTTGTGCAAAAGGCTAATGGTGCTATTTGTTTTAAGAAATTTAGATTAAAGTGCTGTGGTGTAATTGTACAAAAATGTAAATATTTTCAAAATTATATTCTTTGTGCACTGTAGTTAAAACTTTTTCTGGAAATAATAGAGTTAAGTATCAGAATTTATTATGAAGAGTACCATCAATGCTTAGTAAAGGTAACCAACCTAACTAACCATGCGGATGATACGTGGAGATAGCTTATCACAAGGCAATAAAAGCTGACTTGTCAGGCACATTGATAGAATGTGGAAATACGTGTCTGAAGGAGAAACTCTTTCTGAACTTCTAGAATCTACCTGTATAAAACCCAAAGAGGCTGCTCTAGAGAAATACAGTATCCACTCTATAAACGAGTCCTGGTGAATCACTATCCGCAAAGTAAAGATGAGGTGAAAATAGGAAATTGAGGTTGATCCTTGTCCAGCATCACTTTAAACCTGCACCTTGGATGGGTGAGTAATGCTTACTTTGCAGACTGTGACTGATACACTGGAGTTACTAATTCAAAATCAAATAAAAAAAACAATAGGGAAAAAAGAAAGGGAAATGTAAAATTTTTGTAATTATGTTTGAGTACTGTATCAATAGCAGATGTTGAACATTTTATAGGAATGATAGGACTTGTTCTTCCAAGTTGTTATGAATTCCTAAAGTGTTTTACGTCTATGGTATAAGTTGACACCCACCTCGAGGTCTTGCTTAGAACCAGCTGAGATCCTTACCACAAGAGACCCAGATTGAATGTATGTAGAGACTGAATTGTCCGGTTGGTGCTGGAGGTCAGGATTAAATACTAATGGGGCCAAATGCCGAATACTCCTGTTGCCCTCTCTTACAAATACCTAATGTAGAGGAGAATGTTTGGGGCAGTGCTGCTGGATCAGGTTTTGTGGCAGGCACAAAACTGAGGAGAGTACGGGTGCCATAAAGTTGCTTGGAAACTTCAGCAGATGCAGAAGGCTGTTTCTTCATAAAGTGAATGTTAGAAATCTTTTTTTTTTTTTCTCCTCAGTATTACAGGGAAAGAACCATTTGTTTTGTTATTTTGTGCTTTTGGTTATTCCAAAATATCACAGAGCTTGCTGACATAGGAAGGAGCCAACATAGCTGGGGCTATGTATTTTGGCAACGTAGCAACTGCAATGGACTGGATGCTAGATCTTAAACAAACAAAAAAAGAAAAAAAGCAAAAAAAATCCCACTAACAACAGTTATCACCTTTGAGTGTAGCCTTATGTGAAACAGAGGGTTCTGTGTATCTCCACCTGCCTGTAGAAGAGACTTTACTTCTGGTGGGGAGTGAGGTATGGCTTGAAGCCCACTACAGGTTGTGGAAATGTGGTCAGTGATTTCCATGGACTCTGGCTGGAGATTTTTTTTTTAAATCTTCATGACTACACAATGACTAACTTTGATACATTTTAAGATTTGCAGGAACTTTTTCTAGTGCGTTGCTATATTAAGGCTTGCTTTAATTTGGAGCATCAGCAGAGAAGAATGGACACAGGTTTTGTTGACTGTAGTCTTTTTGCATTGTTGTAGTGAACATACTACTGCTTTTCTTACTCCGAAGCCGAATGCTCTGACTCCATCAGATTGTCCTTTCCAGTTCAGTGACTGTTTTTTAGACTCCTGTGACAGCCTCATTCAGTGAGAGTTGAACTGTTTCTCGGTACATTTCCTTCCAACTTCTGGTGATGTGTTTTCTGTCTGAAACATTCCTAGCGGTGAGTTTTAAAACACTGTTAAAAACGTATGGACACTTTGGGTGTGGTTTGCTGATGGATACACTGAAAGCTGTAGGAACCTTTGTTAGCGAGAGCAACGTGTCTTGCGTTAGGCTGAGCCTGTGCTGGGGAGCTGGGTGCTGAGCTCCCCGGCAGCGCAGCCGTGCTGGTGCGGTTCTCCAGTGGTGGCTGTGTCCACACCGGTATAAATGTTTTATCCAGTATCATTCATTTTGCTTGCAAGGGTTTTTTTTTTTATTGTACTGACACCGCGCATCTGTCAGTACGGAGCCATCCACGCAGAAGCTTTGTCGGCGCTGTAGGTGGGTGAAGTGTTTCTCGTCTAGATGTAGCCTCGGCCCCCAGCTGTGCTGTGGGCGTTGGTGTCCGTTACCACTTAGATCTCCTCTTTGGATATCTTTTGGAAAACTTGTCTTTTTAGCAGGATTGATCTAGCGGAACTTAATTTCTGTTTTTTTCCCTTCATCTTTTCCTTGAGGCCACGTTAGGTATTAAGGAAGGGTTGTCCCTTTACAATGAGTACATATCCACTGAGGCTGTCTCGTTACTGCTGCATAGACAAAAGCTCGGCAGCTCCAGCGCTTTAACGCCACCTGTACCTGTGTGGGGGCTTCCATTGCAACACAATTCCGTGGGATGTGAATATCTGGGTAACAAAAACGCATTCCTGGACCTAGTAGCGGGGTTGTGAGGTATCACTTGTGATGCACCCAGCTGGGCTGGGAGAGGCAGCTTTCACAGCCTGTGCAAGAACCACGGTGTTGGGATGCTCGCTGGCACCGTGGGGCTCCCGGAGGCAAAGCTGACGGTACGGGAGGGATGCCCGGAGGGGAGATCTCTGTGTCCCAGGGCTGTGAGAGACAACCTCAGCGCAGAGTTTGGGTGGTGTTTCTCTCTGATCTCACCACCTAATTTTTTTCTGATTGATGAGAGAATTTTTTTATGAATAAGTCTTAAAAAGACAGCCACTAATTTTGGTAAACTGAAATAAGAAATTGTTGCAAATAAATTCTAGGGGTTGTTTCTTAACCAAACTGTTTTACTGGTCTTCCAAAACATTGCTTTAATTTGTGGCAAAGGGAATGCGTTGTCTTTTTCCTTTCAAGGAGCTGCTGTTCCAGTCACTGTACTCACTTTACTGCAATTCTTGATTTATGTATAGAAATGATTTGTTTAAAAAAAAAAAAAAAAAACTCTGGATATATTTGTGCTGGAAACCCACATTGTTGATATTCAAAGCAACTGTCCATTTTTAAATGTATTTGTTCTCAATTTTATTTCATGCAAGGATAACTGCATTATTTAATCTGTATTAACAAGTTTCCTGTAATGCTGCAGTTTCACATTTATTTTCCTTACAATTTGTAACTATCATGGAAACAATGTCACTTTTTTTGCATCTTACTAGTTTTTTGGTCCATGTTTTTAACTTACCTTCACTAATAGTAACTTTTTGGTTGTATCATTTGTTAGAATAAAGACCAAAATATGCTGTTCGATTCTGAAATTGTTCAACATGTGACAAACATGTAAAAATCAAGTTCAATGCTCCCTCCATGCGGTACTCTCAAGAGTATAGAGGTGTACATCTCTGAGCAAGGATTTGATTTGAGAAGATGAGTTCACACTGCTGCATTCTGCAAGGGCATTTTATTGGTCAGTTTTTAAATAAAAGTCTCAATTTTCAGCCTAGCACTGGTTTTTACCCTTTGTGAAGCTCTAAAATGTGATGGGACTGTTTACTACACTGGGGAGGTGCAGTAGTGGTAGATCATGAACACTGCTTCCACCATACCTGAAGGTGAAGGAGACAGAAGCAAGCTCTTCTTAGCAAGTAACAAGAATAGCTACCTTGGAGGGAAAAAAGAGACCTTTTAAGTTTAACCGTGTTCAATATTGACATTAGTTTTCTCTCTTAAATCCAGAATTATACACAGAAAACTGGTCATAACAGTAATCTCAGAACAAGTGTGGATAATGAACTTTTAACAGTCAGTTGCAAGAAGAAAGTAGAACCTAACAGTTAGAGAGCTACAAATTTAAATAAAATAAATTTTAAATAATTTAAAAAAATATATTTTTAATTTTTTAAAATTTAAAAAAAATTAAAATTAAAAAAAAAATTAAAAAAATTTTTAAAAATTTTAAATAAAAGCACAGACTTAAGCCAACAGGTACATTGTAATTTTCAGGGTTGGGGTGTAGTAACCTAAAATAATGTCTAATGTAGGTAGCTTCAAGCCTGCCTTTGGCCAAAATGAAGTGCATTCGATTTAAAATGGGTATGCCAACACTTACTCTTTCTTCAGGGATTTCATCCAGAGTGTCTTGCTCAGTCTGACTTCACAATAATCATTCTTCCTTCATGTAGTGGGAGCTATCCTTGTAGGAAAGCCTGGCTGCTGGAACAGCAGCCTCCAGCTACAGCAGGAAAAAACCTCCATCCGGCCTGTGGTCCCTCATCTAACACCGTTTGTGTACATTCATTCCAAATGGAACGGGGCAGCTTCAACTGCACACTGGTAAGGTACCTGAGGAGTTGGAACAAAGCCAACATTGACATTTACTAAATATTTTAGTTTCATTTTAGGGGAAAAGATGTCCCATGCCTCAAGACTAGAGGGAAGGGATGCTTTTGGTTGTCTTGATAGTGGCATACTAGGGCTGTGAGTGAATATTGCTGAAATGTGGCAGTGGTGAATGTAAGGTTGCTGTGTAAACAAGCCTATTTGGTACTAGTTTTTTGTTTGTTTTTTTAAGAACACTAGTGGCAGAAATAATAGCTATTGAAATACTTAATATAGCACAGGAATTACTATTTGCCAACATAAACAGTCACCTCCTGTATTGCTGTGCTCTTGACCTTTGGTTCCTAGCTGTCATTTTCCAAGGAGTTTAGGTTTGGCCTAAAAATAGCTCCTGCTCTTTGCTTGCAGTCTGCAAGCAGGAAGTGGGAGAAAAGCAAGGAATGACTTTTATACACTCGTCACTTCACAACTGGCAAACCCTCACTGACCAACTCTCAATGCAATTTTAAGCAGAAAAAAACACTCTGCCAGTTATTACTTTAACTTAAAGCCCCTTCCAGGAATGCTAGAGGACAGGAGCAGCTGCTACTCAATCAGGATTAAACTACTCCAGTAAGGCAGAGACTTGTTACATGACTTGAAAAGCTTCACCTCAAGAGGGAGGCGATCTCAGTAATAATTACCAATCAATTATCAAGCCAAAGTTAAATTACTGAAAATAAAGATCTTGAGTCAGCGCTCTAAGAGCTGGTGTACACGTACAAGGGCGCAGCATGTGCAAGCCCTGCGGGAGGAAGGCAGCGCTGAGCTCTGCACTGATACAGAAGGAGAGCACCGACCTGGTACAGCTGTTTCCTACAGCACCCAGCAGCCCGCCTCTCATCGCCCCTCGCTATTGGCTCCCAGGCTGTAAGAGGCAGCCGAGACACGCTGGCATGCTGGAAGGCAGTGAAACGGGCACAATTAGCAAATGTAGCCTGAGAACGCACGCTCTTGTTTCTCCAGTCTACACATTTAGGCTGGGGCAGCCTGAGGTACCCAGTTAATGCACAGCACAGACTTCGTTACTAAAATAAACCACCAATCATTTAACTTAATTAAATGTAGCACTGTATACATCAGCCCCAGCTTTACCACCTTTAGCTCAATACGCTGGTAAGGATCTGACTTAGCCCTTTCATTACAGCATGTTAATGACTTTCACAACAACGAGGTCTAAGGATCAAGGAGGTTTACTTTATTACTATAAATTGTTTTTATGTTCTTATACTTCACATATAAATACCTTGACAACTAAAAAGGCACATCTATGAAGACATCATGCACCTTGTCCGTGTCTGTATTTTGTTACAAGAACTATCAGGTTCTCTGCACTGTCAGAAATAAAAGGCTAGAACTGCTTTTATGACATATACCTCTCTGTATTGACAAAATACTTCAAACAGTTGGTAAAAATTTACATTTCTACAAATTCTAAAAAATGACACTTCATATCTAAATGGCAAGTTCCACTTTGCCTAGGGCAAAAGGACAGTTTAAAAAAAAGGTGATTTGACTCATCAAATTCTAAAATTCAAGCACCACTTACAGTTTTATTCCAAAACTTACTGATTCTAACCAGTAAGGTTTCAGTTCCTGGCATAACAGCCTATTTTATACGTACAAAGCACTTGCTGCTTCCTGTTTCTGTGTCTTCCATCAGCATCCTAAAAATAAAGATGAATGTTCATACTTCAATGAAAACACAGAATTTACAAATATGTTTCTTTAAAGTATTTGCCCCTTAACACCTCTAGATTACCATTTCAGCCTGTTCCCTTTAATCCCAAACGAAGTAAAAGAACTCTCTTTAGTATACAACATATTTAACTCAAGCTAAAATGGCAGGCTTAACAGTTTTGTCACTGTACTTCGTTTTTAAAAAGATGGAGTTGTTATAGTCTTTTTGAAATACATAGATGAAGAAAAATGCATTCTCTAAAAAGGAATGAGGTAAAGATTCACACATTCAGTGGTGTAAATAAATACCAGTAAAGTTTTATAGGAACAGGAATATAAGTTTACGGGTTTTATTATCAAAGGTTTGTAAAACAATTTCAGAAACTGTACATCAACATGGCACAGACTGTAGCCTACTTTTGTCTTTTTACCTGCACAAAAGTAAAAGCTCTTGAACTTCTGTAACTAAGAAAACAGCTTGCCTACCTACTTTGCATATAACATGGAATCACTGTGTGCATAAGATTACTACTGCAGTGACAGTAACACAAATTTATTAGTTTATACAACTTGAGATCAAGTAGAAAGTACATTATCAAGTAGACTTGCTTTTAAAAGCATACAAAGATCAATTTTAAAATGCACTACCCTTTTTGCAATATGTCTAGCTCATTAACAAATAAAACAACCTGGATTATGAAGACTGCACAAATCAACCTTTAATCACCGGGTACAGTTCAAGCAGAGACTTTCACTCCCAAGGCCCAAGATGAGAAGCTAAGAACCATTACAACTTGTCACTTTTTGCTGCCTGGGACGGATTTGAACTGACAGATTAAAATAAGTCCTCAAAAAGGTCAGTGCATTTTAACTTTGTCAAAGCCAAACAAAATCCACCGGAAAAAGAAACAAAACAAAACAAAACGAACAAAAAAGCCCAGCTGTATGGCTTAAAAACAAAACAAAAAACCCTACCTATATCAGAATGGTTATTTTCAGATGTACTGTCATTTTCTGTGTAGTCACACTTAAGACCCTTAAGTAGATCCACCATATGTTGTAAGATTTTAGAACATTTAGGATGTTTCTGCCACAATCAACATGCAGTCAGTGCATTCCCTATACTGCTCTATTACTGCAATGAATCAAATTCTAGAAACACTATCATAAGTGAGCTGATTTACTAAAGGAGGTCATACAACAAACAGTCCATGCCTGCTGTAGATGCATGCAGCTTTTTGCTTTTGCTTGAAGCATCACTGAGTTAGTAAGGATTGCTTGGATACGCAATCCCTTTCGTCCGGAACAAGAATGGTTACCTTTCTATAAAGCTTTTGATGGGAGTTAGTATCAGGAGCTTTACAAACCATATATAGCTTAGAGCTGTATACATCTAGATTTAGGATTAACAAGTACAGCATAAAAGAATCACACAGGAATGACACTGATGCACGTCTGCAGCTGTGTTGACTGCAAAGGCAAAATTCAGTCACTCATATCCATGTCTTCTTCGTGATGATCATCCCCATTTACTTTGGACTCCCTTGATGAATCTCCGCTTCCTTTATCTGCTGCAGACTCCTTCACTTTAGGAGAAGAAGAATCTGCCATTTTCTTTTCTTCCTTTTTCTCCTTCTCGCTGTCATATCCTTGTTCTTCTTCATCATAATCCCTTGTGACCTGCTTCGCCGAGATAAAAAAATAAAAATTACAATTTGCTTTCAAAGCCCCCGAGGGTTTAAGGTTAATGCTACAGTAAAGGTGTTGAATAAACAGGTTTTTAAAACATACTTTCACATCTTTATCACTTTCGGATTTTCGTTCTCGATCCTTCTCTTTGTCTTTGCTTTTTTTTTTTCTTGCTGGTTGATCGTTCCCTCTCATCTCTACTTCTCTCTTTGTCTTTATCCTTCTTTTTTTCCTTTTTATGCCTATAACGTTTAAGAAGAATGAAAATCACAGTCACACCATTCCATAAACAGAACACAAATTACATCCGCACTGTTACCCACTGTTTTTTAAAAATCTAAAAGGAGAAAGAGTCATGTGCAACTAAGATGCGCCATTTGCTTTCAGAAAATAACCAAACATCCTGATTTCTTGGCTCCAGATCAAAAACAAACACTGCAAAGTGAAGCCTAATAAATGTTTTTGTTAAGAACAGCAACATTATAGTGGTTTAAGGAGAACCGCAACTTCCACATTAAGGGGAAAATGATCATAATATGGCTAGGCCACACAGAATTCAATTGACCAGTACTGTATAGAGCCAAATAGGCCAGGAACTCGGGATGTCTCTTACTCCTCATCCCTAGAATACCTCATTTTGGAACTCTTGGTACTAACAAGCTCTATGCTTGAAGCCAATTAAATTATGATAAAAGGTAGCAGGCAGCAGAAATCCACTCTCTCTTAAGAAGTCAACCCATGGCCTAGGTAGAAGAAACATGCCAAACCAACCACCTGCGAGCTGACCCCACTGTGATCTCTACTATAAGTTCAGGTTCAGAATTTTCCACCAGCTTTTTTTAGCCAATTGGTACTGACCTTCTTGGAGATGGGGACCGGGACATTTTCCTTTTAGGAGACCTGGGTTTTTTAGGTGACCGTGTTCCACTCCTGCTTCTTCTACGTCGTCTTTCTCTGTAAGGAACAGAGATTAAAGCCTTTCTATTTTTTTTTTCCTTTTTTTTAATTTTTTTTTTTTATTTTTTTAAGCTACAAATGCATCCATGGCTCCATAGTTAGTACTGGTTAAAATGTAATAAATATGTATTATAAACGGAAATTGATATTTACTATTAGCAGTACTGCAGAACCCCTGCAGCTGCTGATCAGCAGAGTAAACTTTTCTATTCTACCACCACCTTAATGAATAAACGAACAGTTTCAACTCTTTTAGGGATGCTGACTCTTACTTTATCCATAACAGACACAAAACAATTTGTTTTTGTTACTACATTAAGTAGATTTTCAAAGCCACTTTCAAAAAGAACACAACTATACATCATGCCAGGATATATTCCAGAAGCCAGGAAATAGTTTAAAAGTGATACAGAGCAAGGAGTACTGTGCTTTGGGGTCAAAGAGAAACTATTCTAAGCCCAAATGATACCTCCAGAAAATTACAGGAAAAAAAATAGTCTTAGAGACACAGGTGTAGAGAGTACATTTGCACTTGTACAAGCACATGCGCATGCAACCAATATATCCGCATCGACCATCATCCTATTAAATACAAGAATGTTCCTTCTATGAAGTGGATAAAGCATACTGGAAACAGAGACTACAGAAATTTTTCAAGTTACCATACCTGCTTGTGCTTCTAGATCGTCTAGTTGTGCTGTAGCTCTTGGGAGGAGTTTTAGAACGCTTCTTCTCTTTCTCTTCTTTCTTTTTATCCCTTTTAGTAAAATACACATTTTAAGTCATTTTCAGACTATTCATGTATTCGCTACTAGTGCTATATCAGAAAGTGAATGAAGACATGACAGTTACATTGGATAGCATAATTATTTATTTCTGAGGCCAGTTATATTATGTTAATGGAAAAGAAGAAAGATGACATTTATGGAGAAATAAAAGAAGAGCTCTTTTATAACTACTGTGCACGAACAGCACAAACTCTTCAAGTCTAGATACCTGCATTTCCTGTTTTCTAACGATAGCTAATGCATGATTCAGCTAATGCATGCTGCAACTGTTGACTCCTAGGAAAAGCACGTTACCTCTTTTTATGACTAACTGCACATGTGTAGGACAAACTAAAAAGATGCAACAAAAGATTGCTATTAAAGAGCTATTTGTTCATTTTTCCCTGGATTTTTTTTTTTTTTTTAATTAAACACCAGAATTTAAATTCATTTCTGGAAAATACAGTAAGTTTAGTGAAGGATTACCTGGTTTTGGATGTGCTCCTAGATCTTCTGCTTCTCTCTCTGGAATGAGACCTTCTTCGCCTTGGACTTTTAGATCGCCTCCGGCTTCTCGATTTTGAATGGGACCTTCTCCTTGATCTGCTTCTTGACCGTCTACCAATAATACATTGGACAGGTGAGTTAAACACACAAAATGCTGATATACTATTCAGAATTCATCATCTCAATACTGACAGTATTGCAGTGCAATGATACAGAAAACAGAATAAAGAGTACAGAAAACCAAGCAAAGGCGTCACATTCAGTCCACTGAGGAAACAGAAAAAAGGGAGTGCACAAATGCTAGACATGAAAGAAGAAATGATGCTTTGGTCAGCTCGCTTACTACGCTCATTGTGAAAAAATAACAGCCCTATAGTAGAGGAAGAACTGGCAAGTCACATTGAAATGTGAAGAAGAATTTTAAAATGCTAAAACCAAATAAGGGCCAATTACAGAATATGCAAATAGCAAAGAAGTACAAATGAGAGGGTCATAGTTAAAATGGCTTTGCACGGACAGCTAGCATGGACTGCTTCATTGGAGGTGACAAGCCAACAATGCATTTGTTTAGGTAGGTCAGTGTTAAGATCTTTAGTCAGGATACCCACACAGACCTAGGTTTTGATTTTTGACTTGGGTAACTTCCACCACGCTGAATTGCTGCACATACTAGAAACAAGCAGCTCAACAGATAAATGTTCAATGTACATCAATAATCATGCTCACAGAAATTTCTCAGTACTTCCTTCTAAGACAAATTATAATTACATAGGCACACTGGAAAGAGATTGAAGAAAGAGGTTTAAGGAACTAGTGCAAAATGGACTGCCTATGGTAGCTTAAGTGTTGATAGCAGTAAGACCTATGTAAAAATCAAGGCTTTATGCCGTTTCCTATCTGAAACAAGAAACAGTAACTTATTTAAAAACAGAGCCCAAGCACTCCTAGAAAAGGAAGCCCTGTCAGAAGATGTCCCATTCTTACTGTTCCTAAGTTCTTGCTGCAGTGGCTTAAGGTATTTTTGAGATATTTTTGCTAGCATTACCCTCTCAACTTTCCTATAAATACAAGAATAGGCCTTCATCTCACACTATATTCAAGCCAAACCATGGTTGTAGCTTCTTTAGAACATTTGCATTTTTTTTTTTTTTTGTCAGCCTCCATGAGTCCAGCATCACTTTGAAGCAGTAATTCTGAAGAAATTGTTCTGTTTGTTTGTGTGTTTTTAAGTAAATGCAGTAACTACCTGTGTCTAGATGAAGAAGGTGTCCTCCTCCTCCTCGAGCGTGATCTTGACCTTGAATGCCTTCGTTTTTCATCTTTTTTATCTGGAGTTGAAAAGGAAAACAATCTAAAGTAATCTAAAACTAGAAAACTACAAAATAGAAAAATATTTACTAACTTCTACAGCTCAGGAATTAAAGGAAACCATCGCCATGAACAAACTTATCAAGGATGTCAAAGTTAAGTCTCTTGCTGTTTCCAATGAAGTCTCAGTAGATGGCAATATGAGCTTCAAACAGGGGAAGCTCAAGCATTTTGCTATCTCCAAATCAAGTCAATTTTGGAAAACAAACAGATGATTCCCTGCATCATTCTGCTGGACACTTGCAGCATTAACACTGTAGCACAATTAAACACTTGTGAACTAACCATTCGGTCACCATAGATCATGAAAGCATTAAGCCAATATTGTGCTGACCATTACTTTTTGCCATACACTATGTGGGAAAAACACCTTGAATTGAAAATTCCATGATTTAAAATTACCTGGCTCTATAGCAGCAGAAATTAATGACTGTGCTTCTCGTACTCTTTTCATTGCTTCTTCTATTTCTTTACTGGAGGTATCTGATTTCAGACTTGGCGAAACAAGACCTGCAGCTACATGGTTCAACCTGGAACAGAAAAACAGAATTTTATCTATTCAGTACATCAGAATCCAAAAACCACAATCCTCCATTGTCAGTTTATAGCCTATCCAAAATGACTGATCCAAGTGAACCAGAACTTGTCTGCATTTTGTCATCACTCAGATAACAGAGAAGTAAGTTTATGATGAAAAAGTCCAGAATGAAGCCTGTAGTGACAACAGCTGTATAAAATACTAGCACACGTGGCTTTAGAATTCTAGTAAGCTCTAAATAGTAGGAGAGTTCACATTGTCTTGCATAGGCAAGTTTCTAACGACACTTTTCAGTACATTTTTGTATAATGCAATTTCAATTTTCATCACCTGAAAGAGCAGCTCCACGGGAAACAATACATTACACACTAGGAAGTCAGTTTCCACTCTATAAGCCATACTGAGAACCCCACAAACAGTGATGAAAATTAAATTTCATAAGTTCTGCTCTATATGGTAGTTTTAAAGACAATCAGGCATACCCAACATACCTCTGGCTGATATTATTTAATATATTACCCTTGATAACTAGTTTGTTCAATTAGTTGTACATTCTCTACTTACAGAAATGTCAATTTAAAAGAGAATAATATACTGGAATAAAATTAAAAATGAAGGTAGAACACATCCAGCTTTATCCACCGGTATAGATCAGATGGCTTTGACTTGATACAAGAACAGTGCTTCCCTACTTGCTCTTCACATGTTATAACGTTTTGGACAAAATTGTTGCTTTTCTATAAAGTTAAATAAAAACTAGCAAATACACGTGTTTATTGTTATTTGCTCCTTCTATAAAGTAAGTAGATCTGCTATCTTTTATTACCTTCTGACAGCTGTAACATATGTATTCTTATTCTAGTCTTTTACAACTGTTGCTCATTTTAGAATATTCTTGGCCATAGCTTGTTTTGCCCCTCTGGCAAAAACGTCATACAAGAAACTAAATTTCTGTCTTTAACACAATGAAATTCCAGGGATGGATTGGTGTTATTCCATAGATACAAGGTTGAATAATCTTAGTTTCCTACCCCTCTTCCCCTTACTGCAGAAAATAGAACCCACAACAGATTTCCAAGATAATAGGTTTCTCCGAAAGACTGGATATTGAATCACAGATGTAATTGCCAAGATTAAGTGTATTGTACAAACGTCTGTAAATACTGAAGCTTACTTTGGATCCACTGTGCTCATAAGTTTTAGTAGCTGATCTGCCGCAAGAGACTGTGGGGAAAAAAAAAAAAAAAAGTTAAAAGCATGTCGGAAGATGCATGTGCTTAAGATTATCACCACCCTCAGCAGTGACTATACAAAAATCCCAGCAGTATCTATACAAAAATCTCTACAGATGGAAAAGAAAAATAGAGGGGGACGAGGACAAAAAACAACCCCCCAGTAAGTTACCAACAGAAAGATATACCGCTCTATTTTAAAACTTGTGGATGGGGGCAAGGGTGGGGATGAAGGTCTGACCACTACATGTCATGGATGTTTAAGTACTTCTTTTTCCCCCAAAGGAGCCAAACAGCCTTTCCTGGGTGGTATCAAAGCATTTCAAAATGCAAACTGCTACATAGTTCTGGTATTTGCAAGTTATTTCTCTGTCACTCCAAGAGAATAGCAAACTCATTAGGGAACTAAGTCACATGCCCATGGGAAGTCTTCAATGTCAACTTCTAAATATGCAAAAGCTCCTTTACTCTAAAGATTTAATTACAAAATATCTTTTATAGCTCTTAGGAAAATCCAGGTATTATCACTACTGGTAACACCACGAACGAATGGTACATTAACAAAGCAAAATGTTTTGTTCACAATAAATTATTTTATATGGAGGCAGCCATTTGCTGAATCCAAACAGCTTTACAATCTACAGGCCTAAAGAAAAAAAGAAAGAGTGATTCATCATTCCAAATGTGTATTTTTCTAATTTGCAATTCGAATGCTTATTTTGCTTCTTTTATTTCATTGTCACTATTATTTGGTTTTGTGTGGCATGCAGAAACAGAATGCTAAATGAAGGATTTCTTAAGGAAGCATTAATAATTTAATGCAATGTTTATCCACAGAACATGCTCTGTACAATATTTGGTTCTTATATAAGCCTTTGGTGATGTTTTAGAATCACAGAATCATAAAGGTTGGAAAAGACCTCCAAGACCATCTGGTCCAACCAGCACCTTACCAGCAATGTCACCCTTGTTCAAACCCAAGTACAGTGCTTCCTGATCTTCACATTGGTATTTAATACACTGGTGAACACTAAAAGCATCATGAATCTTAGTGCATCTATTGAGGTGCTAGGGACAATAAAGCCAATTTTAGAATGTGTAACATACCTGAGAGTTTAAGTTTGCTCCAGGAAGCCCAAGAGCAGCTAGGGCAGGATCAAGAGCAGGAGCTCCTAAAGCAGCTAAAGGAACAGCACCAATCTGTAACAAAGAGAGCAATTGGTCAAAACCATATTAAAAATCGATAAAAGGCTGATAATTCAAGGTTTACAAGCATTACATGCATGGAGATTTGAAGCTAGCCAGAGAAAACTTTGTAGTAAGGTCAGTAAGAATACTTTCTATAAATACTCTAAAACGAGTGTTTCCACTGCATCCCAGCAGGTAGGGGGGAAAAAAAAGTAAAACCTTCCAATACATCCAAGAAATAGTTTAAAATGAAATTCTGTCAAGAGTTACCATGAAAATTCATTAAAAGTTTCTGAACCAATTACCTCCTATTTAAGTCAGTTCAGGATTTGAAATTAACATATTTTATGTTAAAAGACAATTATATATTTCTTTATTTTTCTATAATTTGGTTTAAAATAGCAAAGAGTTTAAAAAGCTTCTGGGAGAACGGGTCTGAATTCCTTAAGACATGGATCTAGAAGCCTCATAAAAGAACATCATTTTTCGGCCATTTAAAGCAAGATGACCAAAACACAGACCGGAACCGATCTGCTCAAAAACTCATGATCTTAGACTAATCGAACGGTTCACAGTTGCTGTGAGGTCTTGCTCTCCCTCCCATTACTTCTCACTTCTTCCTTTTGGTCTTCTCTGGCACTTTTGAGTGTCATTTGTCAACCAATTCAACAAAGCTGCCAGAGAAATTATTGTTGGGCTGCCTGCAACAAGCTTCTTCCATAACCTTCAGGTTTCAAAATTATACTTCAGACTTTTCCCTCTACATAAGGTTAAAAGGAGTTTCTGAACAGTGGCAAGAATATCTTCAATGCAATCGGAAGTAACAGAAGCTATACAAAGTCCTAAGCACAAGCCGAAGATTTAATTTGAAAAGTGCAGAATTAATGAAGCCTAACTCCTATTAATTTTAACTCTTGCACTTTGATTCTCTTTTTTGTAGTAAGCTATGTTCTTTGACAGAATTCTTCCATACTGTACTACTCTTACTGCTCAACTTCCATGTGAATTTTTGTGTAGTTAGATAGAGAAAATACATACTGCAATTTTTTCCCCCCTTTAAGCTGGAGTATTAATGGAAGTTCTCTCCACACAGCACATCACTCTCTCAAACTTCACAAATTTAAACTTCCATCTGTAAGATCTCTACTCTTTGCCCAATTTGTCAGTAAATGTACAATGGAGGAAAGAGGGATAACAAATAGATACAAACACAGAGGTCATGAAACACCAGAAGTGTCATATTACGGAAACAGAAGAACTCCACCTAGCACCTGATTACTGCTTTGCCACAAATTGTATCAGAAAGCTGTAACACCACCATCCATCAAGGTACACAAGCTAGGACATTCGATGAATCAGCATTAGCACAGTGTATTTGCCCCCCCGCCCCATCAAAGAAACACAACAACGACAAAATAATTAAATCAGCATTTAACAATATATTTAATAGTTTCCCTTCGTGTCAGTCTTAATTGGAAAGCCTACCTGAGAAAGTGGGTTGGGAGTAGGCAGGAGTCCACCCCCAGGCAGCAGACCTGCCACAGCATTAGCTGGTGCCAAGAGAGACAAAGCCTTAGTCTCATCAGGAATAACTCCTGCAGAGAAATAGCCTGGCATTAGAACGCATTCTGTTTCAATAGCAGAAAATACACAAATACACCCAGAAAATGTCTCCCTGATACACCACCTGAGTTTGTTGAAAGTACTTATGTTGGCTAAAATACAAAGCTTGATGTCTATTAATATTTATAATTAAATTTTTTGTCAGAACGAAACTTCAATGTGTGAAAATTTGACTGTTCCTTTTTCTCTACAAATGGTTAAGTATCTAGAGCAAAAAAATAGCACAATACACACTACTTTTTTGTTAACACTGCCAAGATTTCATCACCTGTACTCGATTTTTAAGTCATGAACCAAACGTAAGCAAGCACAGTCGGTTCTCCAGGGGTGTGCTCTCAACTTTCAAAAGCTGTTTTATGAACAACGACTCGTGTCGGCTGCTTCACTATAAAGCACACAGAAAAATCAAGATACACAAGACAAAAAAAGTTTGATTTAGGGGTTAATAATATGGTACAGTTCACTATGTTTTCTTTTACACCTACCATATAAATTTTGTAAAACTTAAGAGAAGGTATGGAAATATATTTTGTTGAATCAAGCGTAGGGCTTTTGCTGACTTGTCAAATAAAAATGAAAGTCTGCAGATCTTCAAATACACGCTGTGTGTGTGTGTCTGTGGGTGGGCAGGTGCATACGTACAGTATATGGTGGCACATTCCTTACCTGTGCAGTAAAATGCTTATGTTCCAATATGTGCCATGCTTATTGTACCAAGAATGCTGCTACATACTGCCATTTCAGAAGAAACTTCCGGCCCCAAATCTTGCAGCCAACTAAGACAAGTGTCTTATTTTACTGCCTGCTCTGCACATATCGTTTTAAGGGTCCTACTGTGAAACAAGTACTTATGTAGGTATTTTTTTATTCTATCCAACAGCAAAAGCCCTATACAGATGGATTAATTTGTTAATGTGCCCAAGCCCCCAAAATGAGAGTTCAATAAAACAATTTTACTATATATTTGCAAATACCAGTAGTGTTTCTGTAATACATATTAAGAAACTGCATCTCATCATAAAACATACAATATGTACAGGGCACTTAAGAGAAACTGGATAAGCTGCAGAAGAAAACTGTTGGGTGGTATTTTCAGCAGGGCCTGGTATATAGTTCAGGCTGAACCAGGGAAAAGAACTGTAAAACACAACAACAAAAAAGAAAAACCACTGTTAAATAAAGGTAATGGTTCCTTCCACCTATACTGAGAGTGCCGATAATATAAACAAATGTATAATACACAGCACTGTTATCTTGCTTGTGTCATTGAGCTGTCATCAATTTAGATACCAAAAGTTATGGAGGGAGAGGGGGGGAAAAAGGTCATTTAGATAAAGGGCATTAATGCATAAATATATTAACATACCTACAGAAAGATTATGGGGTAATTTTGCATGCAAAATTATGTCTCAGAGGATATTTATAAATTATATCTAAACATTTCAAATTAGTGCAACTACAACATTTCTGGCATCTAAATACAAATCCTCAGACTTATTTTGAGACACCTCATAGAAGATCTGCATTCATTAAAAAAAATCATGCATCTGATCCTCTAATTGTTTTTTAAAAAAGTATTTAGAAATAAATAAACTACAATTTAAAAAAAAAAGCAATGAGGCCCCTCACCAGTTAATTTTCATGCTTCAAGAGTTTTTTTTACTGCTGCTTTGTTAGAACCATGAAATACTGTATGAATGTGTAGAAATGAAAGAAAAAGAAACAGACAAAAGAAACAAACATTAACCAAAGAACCTAAATACCCCCCCCAGCCACCTTTAATCTTAGAGTTCCTTCCAAATCTAGGAATAGCACAGTGAAAATTACAATTAATACTAAACCTTACCGTAGACTTTGTGTATAGTTCTATAACACAAAGCAACAGCCAACACCAAAATGTCTGTGTATGCTACAATTGGAGTGCACTTGTGATATAGGGGATAAGTACTGCACTAAACAGATAATAAACATTCACTTTAGTGACAGGCAATATTAATACAGAATTATCACAGTAGAAAACAAAAGCGAAAAGGGCCCAGTTCAGCACACCAGTTAAGCATATGCCTGACTTTAAGCACGTGAGCAATTCCACTGTGGCTTTAAGAATTTTGCTGTATCGTGCTTCAATAAGTTGTTGACTTGGGAGCCTGGCAGTATGTATTTGGAGGGAAAACTATACTCCAATACAGGGACAAAAGCATGTGATTACAAAACCAGGGGGCATAACTTTATTGGCTGAACACATCTCTTGCGATATGCCACAACAGTATGCCAAACCCATTATCGTTCTGATTTACCACCACAAGAAACAGCCCATAAGGAACCCCGTGACTTAAACGGGCCCATTAAAATACAATAAACGGGTATTTTATTTTCTTTACCCAGTCCAAACCAAAACTACTGGGCAGATTTCTCTATGTGCCAGATTTATCCACCATCAAGCACAATGGACAAGTCAGACGGACAAAGAGAAAGTTGTTTTTATCCTTACTGGGAAAGTTAAACACTAACATTTTTCACCTCAGGCCTTGGAGAGTATTTCAGTGTAAGCTCAGGTGGACCGCTACTTTCTCATGCTTTAATATAAAGAGGAGAATGAGATGTCTTTCAACTGCTGTTATACCTGAACTAGCGAAAGCAGAGGCAATAACTCAACAGCAATTTCAGAACGGGTTCTGTACTAGCAAAAAGCAGCAAGTCTCAGTCAAAGGTCATGCTGCAGATTCCTACAGCCCATAAATTAAGTTTTCGTATCTTTTAAATTGCAGGAATACAAAGATAAGACAGCTCCCCAGGCCTCAAGAGACATTCTATAGCATTATGTCTTGGCAAAAGGTCTGAACCCAGGCCGTGTACCAAATTTATTATTGTAGCATGACTTAATCTGCAGAGGTTGTATTTAATTCAAGCAATTTGGGAAAATCCATTATTTCAGAAGTAAATCAAGAAACAGTACAATGGAAATCAATTACTTCTAAAGCAAGTCTAGAAGAGTTTAATAAGACTTCTGCAAGAAGAGGTGTCTTCTCAGCACTTTGCTTTTAAGTTCCAAAAACCCTGCTCATTGCCTTTCAAATTACTGTAACACCCTAAAATGTAAAAATAAAAAGAAGAAGAGAAAATGTAGTTAACAAGTGGTTACACCAGGAAAACACTTGGGGACTTGAGTGCTTGCTGGCCTTTAGTTAATGTCTAGAATCCCCTGTAGCTGCAGAGGACCCACTGTTTTTCAGTCATCTGGAAGGGCTTTGCATTTGCCTTCTCCACTACAAAAATCACACACACAAATAACAGAGAGAAGAGTTTATTATTTAGTGAAATTCTATCAAATATAGCAAGGCTGAACAAGAAAACTTGGAATAAAAACTAGCACCAGTGCCCATTTGGCACCTCTTGGAAGATCTCACTTCCCAATTAAACCTTAATTATTCAAACCCTTGGTATATTGGAGTTCACAAGAGTGAATGGCTTTCCAGGGAAGCTCCCAACTAAACGCAGTGGCAGCATCTCCCAAAACGTTAATCTACTCTCCCATGTCCTCTCAGGGCGGGAGGAACCGTTCCCATAAAGAGATTTATCATAGGTGATAGAAGCAAACACTTATGGCAAAATTTCCTTAAAACGTTGACCTGTTTGCATAAGTTCATTTAGGAAAACATCTCACTGAAATTGATAAAGGGCATAATTTGCAAGTAATTCTGCCTAAACTGTTCGTATTCTAAACTGAAGGCACACAAACCCAGTAAGAGTTAAACTCCCCAGTTTCATTCAGTGTCGCTAAACAACAAAAAAGTATTTAATCCATGGGCAAATTGCAATATACCAAGGGTTTCAAAAAGTTAATCTCTCGTATGTTCGACATTTAACTAATCCTCATTTTTGTGAACTATACTGAAACGAAATGCCATCATATGTTGGCTTCATAGGCCATTAAACAATTCACAAACCTTCTGCATAGGGTACGACTATCAACGCTCTGTCAACGAATACAGTGTTTGTCAGATGCTGGGCCACAACTGCCGAGTCAGGATCATGGAACTTTACAAAACAGACACGCGATGAAACAGGCAAAGGAGAATCACTGAAAAAGAAGGAAAAAGAAATTCGTTAAATGGAAACTTGTCTGCCATTATGAGGCTTGTAACTAACACGGTCTCTCCCCTTCCATCAAGCTAGAAAGTCATATGGACTGTGTAAAAAAAAAATACAGCTGGATGAAGCTACTTTCCCATAAAATCACAGGAACAGTTTCACTGCCTCTTCTGTAATTGGAAATGAATTCTAGTACGCAGGATGCATCTCTGCCCAGTCACCTACATGCAAATTAGTTTTTGTGACCTATCTGTGGGAAAGGAAGGCTATGAAGTACTTAAGAGAAATAAGATTATCTTACTTCATATATGACAGAAGTTGACAAGATCAGCAGTTTTATACTCTCTGCGTTAGCCCCCACGTTAGGTTTTTGCAGTACACTGTGAAGAGGGTAACGATGCAAAACGCCATTACGATTTTCCCTATTAACACAATTCCAGGAAAGCTTCTAACCCAACCTCCGTTATACTTCCCTTAGCCAAACACTCACGCACAGATCTGCCAGGCTCATTTTGAAGGGCTGTGCACTGCTAAATATATGCCTACTACTCAGCAGTAACAGCACTAAACCAAAAATGCAGGAAATTCATGTAGGCAAAACTACAGCTGAAATCTCACTAGCAGGTGAAAACTTTCTGAACAACCCACCAGTAACCGTAAAATCCTTTGTAAGACGGGTCCCTGCCTACTCCACAGCTCACACAGGTGCCTGTCAGCAGAGCTGTGGAAAAATCCTCGGGCGTGGAAAATCCAAGAGACCACACAGGTTTTGAATGACCATATAGCCAGGAAACCGTGCAGATTTTCCTTTAGCCAGAGGTATCAACCACAAGAAAGCAAAAGAAAATGTTACACAGGCAACTGTGCCGCAGATGAGCTAAGAGCTGCCTGCAGAAAACCCAGAGCAGATGCAGCAAGCAGTAGCAAGTCCCTCAAAGCCCAGCTTCTAACCAGGGCCAGATACGGCCACCCTTCAGCTCTGCCCTGAAGTATCAGACACCAATTATTCCGAAGAGCTAGGTCTGAGCAATGCTGAGCAACTCCTCATGACAATCACCTGCCTTTACCAAGCAGGTACCCAGGTACAGCAGTAGTTTTTTGAAGTGCATCCCACTGCCAAACCGTTTCATCTAAGTTGAAGCAAACTGATCAAGTCTTTAATCAGCTGAGAGGGAACCTGTCAGAATTTAGGAGAAAGGAGAATGACTTTGATACCAAACAAGAACATCTACTACAAGTTCTTGTCAGTGTAAATGCCAAAACACTACCTAACCTTCACCACCAGGCACAGGCTCAGCCCAACATGCAAGTTACATAAACTCAACAGCTGTCTTAAACGAGTATCAGGTTACCCTTAAACATGTACTTTACATCTCATCTGGCATTAAAATCTAGATTGGAGCCAGTGCCTTTTATCTTTTAAAAGTATTACAACCAGAACTATCCAACCTGTGGCTGTGAACAGAACACTGACAGCAGAGGCCAAGGAAGGCCCTTCCAACCCAACAGAGACACAACACACCGGGAACTCCCAGACATCAGGACGACAAACGCTGGGACACACGACGATGACTGCAGCTCGACACTGCACCGATTCTGAAACACAACAGGGCAGCGGGGCACTCCAACCTTCACCTCCTAGCCTCCAAACAGAAGCAGCGTTCCCACACAGCGCAGCCAGCATTTTATACATTAATCTGATTTCTGAAGGTACGCTCCTGCCGCTTACATAAACCTCCTTGCTCATGTAAAACGAAGCTAGAAGCAGGCTGGAGTGACACGATTGTGCAAGCAAGAGATGCTCTTCAGCATTACCATATTCATACCAGAGTGGGAAGAAACAGAGTAAAAATACCCAGCCATGCTCCTCACTTTGAAGCCCAAGTTGTCATCCTTTTCTCACTGAGCACCCAACTCCCAGTGGCAACTGCAGGCAAAGCCAGGATTCTGCGGAGCGCCTCCGTCTCGCTGTCACTTCAGTTATTGCAGAGGAGGGAAAAGATCTTGCAATTACTGTCATCCAGCTTATCAAATCATTAAAATGTACGTTCCTAATTTTATTAAGCTTTAGCACTGTAGATGTTAAGTTTTCCATCCAATGTGCTTTTTGCTTGGTAAATTTCTCCATCCATAACGATTTGACTGGACTGCTCCTGCCCATGAGCAAGGCCAGAACACACACTGGGGTCTGTAACTCCGGTAGCAGTTCTGCCAGTAAATCCTTTTGTACTTAAGCTTTGATGTAAAGGCACTTTTCTTAGGCTAAACAGGATGTACTGAAATTAGCTTTTTAAAAATACGTGTATGTGTGTGTGCGTATGGATGTATCTGTATTTTTTTTTTCAAGCCCTCTCCAAAGTCCATGCCCTCCACTTTTCAGTGCTGCCTGTCACGGAGTTGGGAAAAAGCAGCAGCAGCAGGGGTGACACCCTCCTTTTCAAGGAGAAGTTACGGAGCCTGCTGTGGGTTACAGCTGCAACATGAAGCTGAGGAGCATGTAAAGCCTGAAACAGCTGATTAAATAAACTAGGCTGGAGATGGACGATGGCAGAGAAGGAGAAATGGAGAGAAGTTTAGGAAGCGACTGTTCTGGAAGCCCATGATGATAACAAACTTCTACAGGGGACAGCAGGATCAGAGTGACAGGAGAGAGAGATCAGCTGAGGAGGAGAGCAATGAAACGGCTGCCCAGGAACAGCATGTGTAAGAAAGAACCCCGGTACAATCCGGGACAGAGAGAGATTCAGATTAGGGAGAGAAATTACACTTTTAATTTGTCCTTTACCCCCCAAAAATGGGTGAATGCCAACAGCAGAGAGAAGTCAGGAGGAGGAACTGGAAAGCACTCAAAGAGATGAAAGAACCTGCTGCTGCTAGGAAGTAAACCTCTCTCCAGGGTGAAGTGAAGCTGAAGCCCTCAGAGCATCCCTCCCCTGCCAGCACCGCGTGGCGGCGGAGCAGAGCACTGCCCCCTGGCGCTGCAGCCCGGCAGGGACCTGCCGCGACCGATCCCTGCGCACCCCAGCGGAGACCCGCGGCGGGTCCCGAGGTGCCGGGCAGAGCCCTCGGCATCTCTGCCGGGACAGCCGCACAAAGGGAACAGCGGGAAAAAAAACTTAAAATAGTCAAATTAGAAATGTAACCCCAGCCCAAAAACCCACGAGTTCTCATTTTCATCAAGAGCACAACCTTTGGCTAATTTAAATGCACTCACAATTTGCAGACGTGCTGTTTTTCCACCAAGCCCTACACTCTGCAGCGAAGACATGATAAAGCTCACCCCGCAGCTCTTCAATGTTTTCTCCATCTCTGTGCCAGACCCACTTAGCTATGATGCATTTCCTCTCCTGCGTTCATCTCTTCTATGGCTCTGCCTTTTTCATAAATACTCAGGACCCTTCCCGACATCCCTCCGTGGCGAAGCACTGCCTTCCTCTTTCATCTACAGAGTTGAAACCTAAGAAATGTAGGCCAAATGTTTTCACTGATTTTTAGTCTTCTGCTTTGTGATACTTGGAATCTGGGTCACTGGAGTTATTCGCATCGTGCTGCCTTTCCCTTGGTCAGCAGCGAGCCCTCAGGGGCCCTGAGTAAAGGCAGGCAGCTCACTGACCTTCTGTAGAAATCAAGCAGCCCAGCTGAAGCCACAAAACCCCCGATGCCAGAACAAAGGAGGCAGAAGGCAGCAGGCAAGTGCAGGAGCCCAGCCTGGTGGAAACAAACTTACACCAGGACACAATCCAAAAAGTTTCCCTTGAACACAGGCATCCCCTCGTACCCAACTAGTATCAGACACTACAGACACCAGGATTCAATTCAGGCTCTCCAGAGCCAGCTGTCCCGCCTCACAGCCCAGCCCTACAACACACCCTCACAGGCTTCTGCGCCAGGTCTCGCGGGGCCACCACTTCACAGCACACTGGTGCAGAGGAGGTACCTCACGAACACACAGCCAGCCTCAGCTGAGACAAAAAGAGAGCTGCTGGGATGAGCTTTTTTTTTTTTCCCCCTCAGAACGCTTCATTCTGAAACCACAAAAGCGATCTTCTGACACCTTAGTTAATGTGTATCTAAAACAGTACAAAGTTTCAGAAGCAGAGCTCACCTATAGTAACCTCTCTTGAAACCTGGACAAAACATTAAAGTACCGAGCAGCACGTCAAATAACCGCATTTTTTTTTTTAAAGGTGGTTCACTCGGTTGGCTGCTGAGCATCGCTGCTGTGCTGCTGCAATATGGCTTTCCCGGTCGTCACACAGCAGCGCTCAGGCCTGGCACTGTCCCACACCCAGCTATGAACACATCCCCCTTCCTTCCGCGCCTAATTCCCGACATGAAGTCACCACTGGCCAACTCAAAGGAACTGCACGGAGCCACACTGAGGATCAGTTTTGTGGGATCTGTGACTGGCTGGCGGGACGGACGAGCACCCCCGGCTTTGGGCTAGCAGCGATTGAAGGCTGAGCGATAAAAACCTCACTCTGCGATGCCTTTTTCCCTGAAAACGGCACCTATCAGGCTTGTGGATCAGCCCCCAGCCGCCCGCTTTGTGCACAACTTTTACCAGGGAACCACGCTGCTGTCCTTAACACCAGCTGGGGACCAGGCCCCCAGCAGCCTCCTGCAGCCCCGCTGCCTGCCCAGCACGGGCGGCTCCGCCGGGAAAGAGGCCGCGAAGGCCCCCCCAGGCCCCGCACCCGCGGCTCGGGGCCGTGCCGAGCCGTGCCGGGCGCCATGGCGGCGGGAGGCGTGCCGGGAGGGGGGGAGGGGAGGCGGCCGGGCCGACTCACTCCGGGGGGAAGAGGCGCAGCTCCTCGATCTTTCCCAGGAAGCCGAAGAGCGTCCGCATCTGCTCGGAGCTGGCGCTGGGGGACACGTTGGTCACCTGGATCACGTCGGTGCCGCTGCTGGAGGCCATCGCGCCGCCGCTGCGAACACACGGGGAGAGGGGGGTCAGCGGGCGAGGGCCGGGCGGCTCCTCCGGCTCCGGGAAGCCCTCAGCGGCCCCCCCCGCTCGGCCGGGCCCCGTCACGGCCGCTCCCGGCCCCCTCCGCCCCCGCCGCGCCGCGCGGCGCCTCACTCACCCGCCCGCCGGGCCGCAGTATCCCACAATCCCCCGCCGCCGCCCACCGCGCAGGCGCAGCGCGCGCGCGCCCCGCCGCCGCACGCAGCCCCGCGGCCCGCACCGAGCCGCCGCCGCCGCCGCCGCTGCCGCTGTCACCGCGCATGCGCGTGCGCGCGCGCCCCCTCCCGCCTTCGGCCGGGGACGCGCGGGGGGGCGGCGCCTGCGCAGTGGGGCGGGGAGGGGGGGGGGAGGAGGCTGCTGCGCCTCAGTGCGTGCGCGCCGCGGGTGTGGCGCATGTGCAGAGTGCTCGGTTGGTTCCTGAGGGACCAAAAGTGGTTGTAAAAGAATCACAGAATCACAGAATTTCTAGGTTGGAAGAGACCTCAAGATCATCGAGTCCAACCTCTGACCTAACGCTAACAGTCCCCACTAAACCATTTCCCTAAGCTCTACATCTAAACGGCTTTTAAAGACTTCCAGGGATGGTGACTCCACCACTTCCCTGGGCAGCCTGTTCCAATGTGAACGTTAACGTGCATAAAGGTGTTTGTAGCGTTAATCAGTGCGGGAACGCCGCCCCTTCCAGCCCCTGTCACGGCTTCTGGGGGAGTCACCTCGGCTTGCTTCACCCCCGCGCTTGCAGATGTCTGCCTCCAAGTTTAACTTGAGCGCCTCACGCACAACTGGCAGGTGCCAGCGCTTTATTTAAAGGCCGTGTTGAAATATCCGGAGTTTTCCTATGGGGTGGTGCCCGGTGACACCCAGCATGAGAGGAAAAATGAGGTTAAAAACGAAAGGGCCAAGTCCTTGGTCACAGCCCAGAGAACGACGTATGGCAGGGGCTCGAATCACCAACCCGCTCACCACAGTGGTATTTAGCCCTTAACGAACTACTTCTACATTCAATGGAACTTAGATTGTAGATTAAAAAAAATAAAAGTAAAAAGGTTGTGTTTGGAACACCAGGTGCTTGAAAACTCAAATGGCTGTAAGTTTTTAATGACTGAGGGAGAAGCGTGTTCCTTTATTCGCTTCTCAGAGGATCCGCTGGGTGGGTCAGACACCGATCGCACCCAGGAGCCGAAGCCAGGGCTGGTCACCAGTAATGGCAGGTGTTGGTGGGCAGCCAGCGCTGATCAGGTGGGAGTCACAGAATCACTGAATATCCTGAGTTGGAAGGGACCCATAAGGATCATCAACTCCAGCTCCTGGAGTATTTTCACTTAGTTTGCCAACGCTGGGCGACAAGGAAATGAATTGAAGTAAAAGTGCCTTTTTGTGTGGCATACCTCGCATGTATATTTACAGTGTTTTCCAGGTTATTTGGTCTGCATTCACTCCTGCGACAAAGGTGAAGACCTTAAATAAAAAGGGGGAGAGGAAGGAAGTGAAATCTGAGCAACACAGCATCCAGTTGCAGCTGGCTTGTATCTCCATCTCCTTTTGTAGGAATTTTGTACCCTCCGTTCTGCTGCCATCACGCAGTTCCCGGCCTGGCTTCCCTCCCCACACGCCCGGCTTTGTACCCTCTCCCTCCCCAGCCCCAGGCTTTTTGGTGCGGCACCAAATGGCGCTGGGGCTGAGGCCGGGGCCGTGCCTCCCGCTGCTGCCTCCCTGAGCCCGGGGCGGGCGCTGGGCCGGGCCCCGCCACCCTGCGGGGCGGTGCCGGCGGCCGAGGCTCGGGATGGCGGCGGCGGCGGCGCGGAGGGCGCGGCCGGGGCAGCCCCGCTCCGGCTTCGGGCGGGCGGCGGAGGAGCCGGGCCCCGCCGTGCCTCAGGGGCTGCTCCGGGCCGCCCGCAAGAGCGGGCAGCTCAACCTCGCGGGCCGCGGCCTCGGCCAGGGTGAGCGCGGGCGGGGGAGCCGGGGAGCTGCGGCTGCAGCGCCGGGAGGGCCGGGGGCTTCCAAAATACAGCGATAAGGGAGGGCAGAAAGATCTACAGGGGGTACAGCGGCCATAAGGAGCGCTCCCTGCCCTCCCGCCCTCGTTGCTGCCGCCTCCAGCCACGTCCAGTTGTCAGCTCTGGAGAAATCTCCAGAAGTGTAATCGTGTGCATGCGGAAAGCACTCAGAATGGGGAAATTTCAGGGTGAGTAGCAGGTGTATGTAGCTGACCCGTGTGTGTTTGTGCTTGTAGTGCCTCAGCATGTGTGGCGGATAAATTTGGACACTCCGGAGGAAGCCCATCAGAATCTCTCTTTCGGTGCCGCGGATCGCTGGTGGGAGCAGACAGACCTGACCAAGCTGATTTTAGCCTCAAACAAGCTGCAGCTTCTTTCAGAGGATGTCAAGCTTCTGCCTGCACTCACTGTTCTAGATGTATGTACAACGATCCTGCTATGTGCTCTCTCTGTAGGAGGTGGGACAGGATAGTCTTAGACCCTTGTTTTCTGTTTCCTATGGAGGTGGATGTGTAGAAGTGCCATTGGTGTGTTCTCAGGATAAAGGTTTGTTCCATACCACCCTGCTGATACATCAGTTTGTACACTGGTCGTAGGCATTGTTCTGTAGAAAGATCTAGGAAATATTAATATGGGCACTGAAAGAAGATCTGGTATTGGATGCAATCACCTTTCATACACTTCCCCCTACTTCATATTAAATAATTTAATTTCTCACTGCTTACTGTCAATTAAGTAGAATTTTGACAGATTGGCGGTTGCAGTGCTGTTATTGGTAATTGTATCGAGTCATATACACAGCTGCTACTACTGGACAAAACTATTCTTTGTATTAGTTTTTTTAATATCTTTTTGTCTTTTGATGTTGGGGAAGAAAACCTACAAGGTGCAAATTAGTAACTCTTCTAAAAACTCTATTTTTCAGGTACACGATAATCAGCTGACATCTCTTCCATCTGCTTTAGGACAATTAGAAAATCTTCAGAAACTCGATGTCAGGTAAGCACGTTACAAAACTAGAGCATTGGTTTCCAAGGTGTGAATGAGAGATTGTAGTACAACAAGTTTTGTTGCAGAGAAGTTAACTTTTGGTTTTTAAATAGACAATATTAATATACTGAGAATCATAGGTTTTGGGTCAAAAAAATTATTTAGGTTTGTTACAATTATTTTGACTAATACTCAGTCACATTAATAGTATAATAATAATAGTATTATTTTGACTAATACTAAGTCACAGTCTCACTTGGAAGCTGAAAGCTGGTATTTTGAATAATCACACAAAAGTAGTATCAAGATTCATTTGCTTCAGTGTGGCAATTTTGTTTTAAAGGATTAAAAATGTTTTTTCTCATGAATAATATACATTGGAAATAACTATAGGCCTCGTTTATGCTCTTCATAAGTTCACATTCTTCAGTTACGAGGAATAACTATGTAAGTTTGTGCACAAGGAGAAACAGGGTACGTTCCTTTTGTGTGTGTGAACTGCATTAAAAAAATTAGATCCATCTGGAATATTGTAAATTCAGATGAGGATTAAAACTGGTCTTGAACAAATAACCAGACATAATTCCTCCTAGGAAACCAGTCCATTGCAGAGGGCTATAACAGCTGTAAGAGAGATTTTTTTTTAAAGGTGATGGTGTCCTGAACAGCATTCATATGCAAGCTACACTCTGAAAATGTTTCGCAGGAGCCTGTCTCACTGCAGCTGTAATGAACAGTCGGTCTGTGCCAATATCAGAATTTCAGGTGCATGCTGGAAATGCTTGATACTTGCTCGAGGGCCTGAACAGTTTGGATTTCAAGGGGTCATGGTGGCTAGGACAGCCCTGTAGGTATTAGGGTTGTAACCCTAGTTTGGATGGCATCATGTGTAACAGAAGTTTTTTCATGCAGTTATGTTCTTGAAACTACTTAGTGATTGAAATTTCCCTTTGTTTTCCACATTTTAATACCAGCCATAACAAACTGAAAAGTATCCCGGAAGAGTTGATGCAGTTGTCGCACCTGAAGAGCCTTCTTCTTCAGCACAACGAGCTGAGCGACTTGCCGGATGGGTTTGGGCAGCTTGTCAGTTTAGAAGAATTGGTAAATTACAACTTTTTGAAAAATATTTATTTGCTCAGAAATGTCAATTTATCCATGTTTTTCTACTGCAAATGTAAATCACAAAAAAAAAAAAGTCTTACATTGCAGAACCTTATGAATATCCCAGTCATTTATGTAGCTTATCAGCTATTACGTTTTTGTGTGTTTGCTCAAAACCAAGCTTTACTTTGGGTTTGCCGAATATTTTAAGAAAAATCAAATCCCATATGATCTGTCAGTCCTGGGAGACTTGTCTCAGCCATTCACATTTCTACCAGGGAGATCCTGAAGATGTCAGCAAACTAGTTTTAATGTTCTGCCAGTAATTAACTTTACAGTAGCAGTACTCATGGGATACTTTAAACATCTCTCTTTGTAACCTCTTTCTCTCTCTTTTTATTTAATCTTCAGGATCTGTCCAACAATCATCTTACAGACATTCCAACAAGTTTTGCTTTGCTCGTTAACTTAGTGCGACTCAACTTGGCTTGTAATCAACTCAAGAACCTGCCTGCAGATCTCAGTGCGATGAAAAGTAAATTTGTTTCCTCAGCTTATTAAGTGTCATACAGCCATTTCTGTGGTTATGTTCGGAAACTTCTTGTATGTTATTCAGGATTAAGACAGTACGTTTTGAAGGAGTTAAAGTATTCTCAAGAGCTCTAGTTCAGTGTTATGAAAAAAAATCAGCTACAGCTACTATATATCAAGCTTAAGTCCTCTCGTGGTTTGTGTTTCTTGACAAATGGAGCACAGGGAATTGTTAGAAAAGCCTAAGGATTACTGTTGCTCAGCTTTGAAGATATTAGCCTTAAAACTGCAATAAGCAATTTGACAAATGTTTTCTTTAATGCATATTTTGAGTGGAAAATAAAGCATAAATAAGAGGGTTGAATTCATTGGAAAGAGAAAAAACGTGAATTTGTCACTGATGAAAAAATCTACTTTTACTGTTCAAATGTTAAATATCAAGCTTATTCATGTCAGATGCATATTTGAATAGCCGTGGCAGATCTGATGGCAGGACCAGGTGGTAGATTGCCATCTTTTTTTAAATGCTACAAAAATTATCTGCAGATCTTTCTGAGGTGGTCTGTGATATCAGACTGAACGTTTCCTGTTATCTCCAAATGAGAACTGGTATCTGGTAGGGTCACTGGAGGCATTCCAGAATGTCTGTGAAGAACGAATGAAAAACAAATGTTTCGTTTTCAGAAATGCTGATGCTAACTGACTTGATTCCTTCCAAAATTCCAATTGGCAAAATGTTTTTAGGCCTACATCAAAAAGCAGGAAATGTGTGCTTCTGCAGAAAACCATTTTTATTTTCTTTCTTTGTCATTTGCACACTTACTTCTGTAGGCTTAAGACAACTGGACTGTACTAAAAACTACCTGGAAACTGTACCTGCTGAATTGGCGAGTATGGCATCTTTGGAACAACTTTATCTGAGAAAAAATAAATTACGTTCCTTACCAGAACTTCCCTCATGCAAACTACTGAAGGTAAGGTTTGAAATAGTTGGTGCACTGTAAATGTGTTTGCAGTAAACTTCTAAAATAATGATTGTTATGTCAGGAGTTACTGTGAATCACTGCGGTCAAAAATTAAGAATTCCCTGCATAGAATTCTGTTTAATATGTACCCATTTGCAATTACTCTTATTGTCCGCGTTGGTCTGTCCTAATGTCCTTTGGAAGGCAAATTTACAGTGGTGCTCTTCAGATTTGGAAAACAAAAGAAATATTTAAGGAGAAGAATGACTGAAAAATAGATGTAATGTTGTCTGCAACAGTTGTGTTTTATCTCTGGCAACATCTTCTGGATGAATTTACTTTGTTCACTGTATTTTTTTCTTTGTAACTGCGGAGAAAATATGCACTTGAAAGAATCCCATCTTTCAAATATTTTGTAGCCTTAGTTCCCCATATGTTTATAATTGAAAATTCCCTGGCTGGGAACATCATGTTTTTGTTGCTCTACTAACAGAAACATGATTGGGCCAACTGAATGCCTGTATCACTGTTGTTTCCAATGACCAAATCCATCACTGAATGCAGACACCTTAGTTCCTCCAAACTCTGAACTCAGCCTTTACAATCCCAGGCTATTGCAGCATTTTCTAACCAAGCTCCTGCTGCTGTGAGAAGTTCAGTGTCTGTAGGGCATCCAGTAGCATGGGTCTCTTTGGTCTAAAGCACCGTTCAGTTCTTCCATTGTAAGTGAAGCCTTTCCAGTAGGGCAATGGAGAGCTGCCATCTCAGCTTCCTATAGCTTAGAATTTAAGAAACTTCTTGGGTAAAGTAGTTGTTAACAAGTTCTTGACAAAAGCGGAGCAGATTTATTTCTAACTTGGACATGAAACTCAAAGCTGGGAGTTCTCTGTTGGTTTCAAAACAAGCTGAGTTCAGACACATGTCCCCGGATCTTTGGAAGCTTTGATGTTTCCTGTGTAGATAAGTGGGTATCAAGATCTGTATCTTCTCCACACCATATGTTTTGGCTAGTGCCATGATTTGGGAGATTAATAACTTGCAGGGTAATTTTACCAGGGTAACATAACTCTGTGAGGGATCTCTGTCTCCACAGGAATTACATGCTGGTGAAAATCAGATTGAAATATTAAATGCAGAGAATCTTAAGCATCTGAATTCCCTCTCTGTATTGGAACTGAGAGACAACAAGATAAAATCAGTTCCTGATGAAATTACTCTGCTTCAGAAGTTGGAGCGACTTGACCTTGCCAACAATGATATCAGTAGGTAATAATAAAAACCACGTATGTCTGCGACAAGGCCTTGCTCAGGGCATCTACTGATGGCTAATTCTGTAGCTAATGTATTACTCTTTGTAAAATGTGATTAAAAAAGGACTTGGTTGTAAAATGGAGGAGCCCGTTCTGTGTTATGTAAATGCTGTGATCAAACTCTGCCTTTATTAAATGTAATACATTCTGCATCTTTTTATTTGAACCCAGAGCTTCAGAATAGCAGGCCATCTGACAAATAATTGCAAGTGCTTTGGGATTTATTTTGAAGCTGCTTTGAACTGAAATGGGTTGTTTCTGTTTGCAGATTGCCCTATACATTGGGGAACCTTCCGCAGTTGAAATTCCTGGCATTAGAGGGAAACCCTTTGAGAACCATTCGAAGAGACCTTCTACAAGTAAGCACGTTTAGGTAGTGTTGAAAATTTGGCTCTGTTGCATACTTATGTTATCCAAATCATGTAGCCAAAATATTATTAGAAAACATCGTAGCCTGCACAACTTTAATCTGTCTCTTTTGTTTGTGTAATTCATGTGCTCTTTCCGTGGGAGTCTGATAAAATGCTTTAGATCATAAGGACTGTGGAATAAAGGAGGTTGATGCTTCATAGGACCCATTTCTGATTTGCTGCAGAAGCTGTAATATATATTGCAAACAAAGCAACAGATGTCTGGGGAGAAAAGGATAAGGCAGCTGTCTGCTGCCTAATTCTGCTGCAAGTCACAGTTCATTGCAGTGCTAGGCAAGTTCTTTATGTCAGGCTTTTCGTAGATGAGCGTGGATTTCTGTTTCTCATTTCCTGCTTGCCTGAATTAAGGATCTAGGATTCAATTTCCAAAGAGTTTTTAAAACAGATGTGTTTTGAGCCATGACAATATGAGGTACTATGTTTTCTTGTGGATAACCTACACCTCAGATCTATGTTCTCTCTGTAGGTAGATGGCAAAGCGAAGGTGTGAGTTGTGCATGAGAAAACAAGTATGAAGGGCAGCAGGGAGGCTGGAGCATGGGCACTGCTGCTGCTATAGAATTCTCTTTTATTTTTATCTCAGCAGGCTCTTCTTGGTGGTGGCATACATTATTTCTTCTTTTCTGTGCTTTCGCCAGTGCTTTAAAATAAATGTTTCCAAAGCACTTGGATTCTCTAAATACAAACAACATCAAAGGCCCTCAGTTGAAATGAATTTTTGTAATATGTCAGAAATAAGAGGGAAAACATACGTATCTGATTAAGTGTGAATTGTAGTCACTGAATTAATGAGAACGTCATACGTGATTCTGGAGTTCAGAATTGTCTTAAAATGTACATACAAAGGGGTCTGAGTTAGGGTTGCTTGGCTACTTCAGTTCTGCTGTTCCCTAGTATCTGAGGATTTACTGTCTTTCAGCAGTAAGACCACAAATATATGTAATTTTTTTTTTGTAAATATTTCTTATTTATACCAAACTACAGCTACAAGGATTCCAGTATGACATTTTTTACTTACACCATCTTGATCCGTTTCCATTACACTGGAAATTTATAGCTGGAATTTTATGTGCCTGACTAGATTTTTTTCCACTTGATTTAATAGAGGAATAGATAAATCTTGTAGGGTCCCCAGGCACTTGCTAGCAGCAGGTGAATGCTGAGATGAAGGAGTTGCAAAGACGGGGGATAAAAGTATAGCCTAGCAGGCACAGATTCTGTCTTGTGCATCCCTGATTCATCTCTTCCTGTTCCTCAGGCTTCTCATTCTGGTCTGAAACCCACTCTTGTGTTTTGTTTTGCTTTGTTTGTTTGTTTTTCCAAAATCCAGTCATCTCTTATTAAATCCTAGTCTCTCCTATTTGCATAAAATTATCACCTGACTGCTGAGCTTTGTCTTACTGTCTGCCTTCCTCTCCATGAGCCAGATGACCATCACTTAACTTTCTGTTTGACCTTCACCTTTTTCTTTTTAGTTTCTCCTATATGGGCTTCTCTTGCCTTGCTCAGCTCAGCAGATGCCAAGTCTTCCTGTGTCTGCATTCACTCCCAATCTTCTCCAGCCTCTCTTTCTCTGTCTTCTGTCTTCAATTTCTGTCTGGTTTCATTAGATTCCTTGTGAGAATTCTTCCTTTCCCTTCTCCATGTTTTGTTTTTCCCCTCCGCATTCAGATCAGTCTCTTCTTGTGTATAATAAATGTCAGCTAGAATGAGAAATGTTAATTCATATTCACTGCTTAAGTTCAGTCTCTTCTTTTAAAACTTAGAGGAGAAACACTCAAAATCATGAGGAAAGCCTAGTTTTATCCTAAAACAGATGGGCTGGATGAGATTATGCTTAATTACTCAGAGATTGTGCAGATAGTAACTGAGTTTGACCAGTAGAGGTTGCTATGAGATGATTGCCAATCAAATCTTTGGAGAATCCAGCAGTTAAAAATCCATGCAAATACATAAACTGTGGTGATACAAACAGTTACTGGAACACTGAGCAGTCAACTTCTTTGACTAATGTTAAATTTCTTCTCCAATGCAGAATTGTGCTAGACCTTTTAAGAGAAGACTAAGTTCTTTTGAACAGTTTTTCCTCACTCTTGGCCAAAGTCTTTAGATTAAAAGCTAAAAATGTGCAGCCTAAGGTGGTAACATGGGTCTGGACATTTCCGTCTGGAATAAACAACACTCTAAATAAGCAAGTTCATAAGCTACCACAAGAGAGTTTTTCTACACAACCTGTTAGGTAGTTTTTATAGTTAGCAGTGCTATGAGCTCTACCTGTGTGACTGAAATTGTCATTCCTGATTGTCAGAACAGCTGTATAAATACTGGCTAGCAGATGCTTACTGATCTTTCCTTTTCTTTTCTTTCTTTTTTAAGAAGGGTACCCAGGAACTTCTGAAATACCTAAGAAGCAAAATCCAAGGTATATTGTTCCATCGCACTGCATTTTACAGATAATCTTTCTAAGAAATTGCAATAAGCTAGAGTCTACTCCGGGTAGCAGTTTTAATCCAGTTTCCTCCAGTTTTCCCGCAGTAATAGTTTTCTTTACTCAACAATGTGCTCTTATATCTCACTGTTGTTTCTTTTTCTTATTCTATTGGATAATACTGAACAACAAGCATTCTTTATGGGTTACTGTCACTTAGAAAAATAATCTTAAGTGTTATCCCCTGGTCCCTTTATGCATTTTGGATGAAGAATTCCAGTAGCTTTTTATTTTTTCCCTGAGCATCACAGGAAGTTTATATAACAAGTTCTTCATTTTAAGCTTGCCATCTGTCTGCTGGCTTGGTCGCAGTATGGAAGGGCAGGTGAGATTATGCAAAGGTACTCTGTATTATTGATTCATTCATGTGGGAATGTGGGCAGTAAAGTCCAGTGATTCCCAGAAAGTATATGCATGAAAAAGTCTGCCTTGAAATCATGGTGGTGCCATAAGGTCCAGCATGTAGCTAACGAATAGTATAAAAAATTCTGGGGGAGAAAGTAGTTGACTATTTTAAAGAAAATTCTAATCTTGGCCTACTAGAATTCATCTTTCTATGACGTATGAGTCTTGATCCCAACATTCCCTATAGAAATAATTAAAAAGTCATAAAGCAGAAATTCAGATGGAATATCTCAAGATTAATTCTCTGGATGCCTGCTGTATGTTTTTGCAGAATCTTCTTTTGGATTCTGAGATCCAACTGCATGGATTAAAAACCACCTAGCTAGTTGTGTATCACATTTCTCTTACAGATGCAGTACATTTTACTACCACCAGTTCTTTTTACAAAAAGGGATCAGAAGTTTTTAGTTGCTTCCATGAATGGAAATCACTTTTCAGATTATTACCTGGGCCTCCCATTCAGCGAGATACTTTGCCTTTTTTTAGTTTTGTGCTGTATTTTCTAAGTAAAGTGGTGGAGATGACACTGTGTTTTTGATTATATAGGAAACAGGCTGTCAGAGTCTAAGCAAATGGCATGTTGAGGAGATGAAATCTTTTCAAAAACAGGATTTTTTTTTACCATCTTTAGAAATCTTCATCTTTCTTAAAATGTATGACATGAAATAGGCAAAATAACCGGGTTTGCTGATCATGTTAAATATCATATGGAAATGATTTTGCAGCGCTTAAATGGCAAAAAATGCTTAACTTCTTCATTGAGAAGGGGCCTTGATAAGACACATAGGCAACTTTTATTGAACATGGTACGTGTAAATTTGTATGCTTTCTGTAAGTGGGCTTTCTTTCCATCTGCCAGATGATGGCAGCATTAATTAGGTTACTGCAGTTTGTGAAATTGCTTCAAAATGCCCGATTCCATGCAAGTATAACCTAGGAGTAATTTCGCAAAAATTATTTGGATGCTAGAGTACATACTCAGAAGCTCACCTGGTGACCTATGACAATACAATTGTGGATAATAAAATAAGCTAATGTCCTGCATGGATGGCAGCGTTTGTGATTTTACTGTATCTGTTACAGCATCTAATAGGGAGTTAAACCAGTAGCAGTCACAGTCTTATTCGTGTAGGGATATAACTGAAAAAGTGGCTCTTAAATCTTGTTTTTGGTTCTTCTTAATGTAAGGCTTACTAGCTGGGCTTAGCAGCAATAGTCAGTTGACTTCTATTCACAAATGCCACTGAATTTCCTACAGTTTTGTTCATTTATTTTAATGGAAGCTGGGTTTATCATGCTTGGACTCCTGGGTAAGCTTCACCCTACTTAAGCATATGTTGAATGCCTAGGGTGTGATGCCGCAGCTCAGACATGCAGAGCATTTTTAATTGACTGCTTTTCTTACATACTCAAAGGAGCAAACAACTTTTTCATGTGGATTGTAGAGAGTAATCAAAAGGAGCTTTACAGAGGAGGATATTAGGAAGGTTTTTGTAAATATTAATGTTTTAACTGTAATTATGGTCAGGTTTGCTGTTCTGCAGATAGTTGACCCTTATCACTTCTTGCCTATCTTCCCTGTTTCTCACTGTTTCTAACCTCCACACTTTGGAGGGTACTGGCTAACAAAAGCTAGCTAGTGCTAGCATACCAGGTGTGGTGTTTAATGACGCGGTTTTTCAAAATCCAAGTCAATTCTTCCACCCCCCAAAAAAAAGAACCACAAACAACCCAAACACTGAAACCCCAAAATATATACAAAAAAAAAAAACCTTATTAGGAAAATCTTGAAATAATCTGAATTAGATTATATGCAGTCAAGCCAGAAGACAGGAAGAGTTAAAATGGCTGATGGCAGGTGACTAGGGACCCTAAAAAATTCACCATCTCTGCTGCTCAGGGCACATCTACAGCAGCCTGTAGGTTGTGTGACTGTCTGTGTGTCCTATCTCCAGATGATGGACCTAGTCCAAATGAGGAGCCTCCCGTGACAGCCATGACTCTCCCAAGCGAGTCAAGGATTAACATGCACGCCATAACTTCCCTAAAATTACTGGAGTATAGGTAAGTGTTTGGAAATATTGCCTATCTCTAAAGTTATAAGAAAACTTGTAGGACCCTTCCAACTTGCATATTCTTTCTTATATTCATTTATTTTTACCTCATGGTGTTTACCAAACACTTTTTGAATTCTGATATATTTGTGCATTTTTCACTTTAATTTGAGTGCTCAGGAGTAGGCAGATGTGATTGCAGTGTGTTTCACATCTCGTTTTCTTTTTTTTGGCCTGTGTATTGTCAAATACTCCACGATAACATTCCTTTTAACTCATTGAAATGCTTAATATCTTTAGATGCTTTTAGAAGCTTTTACGCTTCCTTAGTTATTATCATTAAGTCTCAAAAAATCTCCTGGTGGGTGAGTATTTCTTCAGTTACTTCTTAACTGTAGCCAACAATTTAACTTGTTAGGCTAGGAAAGGGGAATAAAACCCTGCTTGCTGAGAACTGCTGGGTGAAATGCACAGTCCTGCAGAGAGCTGGAACTTAGAAGGGGCTGCACTGTAGTGAAAGGGCTGGAATGGACGCTTTCAGTCTGCTCAGATGGTCAGAGGCTCCAAATTCAGTACTTACCTGAGTTACAGCGGGGGGATGTTTTCTCAGCTGAGAGGAAGAAACAAGTGAAATGCTGATTTACTCCAGTTTCTGGCCCAATATATGGCATTGACACATTTGTTGATGTAGTGACCTAATTAAGCTCATAATGATTTTTCCTAAGCAAGATGACAAAACAAGATGTCAGCTAACATGGTGCAGGGATTGGTAGCTTTTTCACAGCTGTCCTTTCAGGACTTTTATTTTAGATATTTATGTATTTCTTTTATTGCTCATCTTTTTCTAAAAGAAAATGAAAATGTTTTGTTAATAACTAGGAGATGATTAACATGTTTGTGTAACTTGGGTAAATGCTTTCTGTTGTTCAGTGAGAAGCAGGCAGCTGTGATTCCTGATGAAATGTTCAACGCAGTCAGAAGTAATCCTGTCGCCACTGTCAACTTCAGCAAAAACCAGCTGACTGCCATTCCTGCAAGGTACTTTCAGACAGATCATCCTTGTTCGTTTTTATTCTGCCTCTGTTCCTCAGTGTCTTGTGTTGTTTCCACTCAAGCATATTTACACTTCTTCCTCTCTCTGTGTACACACACACAATGCAATTGAGATGCTGAAAAATGTGCTCATGTTTCTGGTACAAGTAGCCTGCAGGTGGGTCCATTTATTAGCACAAAGATCACAGTAAAAACAAGCTTGGCTCTGCTCATCGGTGCTTACATTATACGCTGTCTTTCATACTGCTTTTCTAAGCATTGTTGAAATGAATAGGGGTGGACTCTGATGTGACTTCTAATAATTATGAAGTGCTGTACTTAACTGCAGGCTAGTATTGTTTTCCTTGCAAAGTGGTCCTTTTCCCATACGAAGATAATCTGTGTGTATTCACCACTTTGTTAGGTGATAGCTTTGGACTATTGCAGAGATCCTTTTTCAATGTGGTTTCTTCAGACAGTTTAATTGTGAGGTTTTGGGGTTTTGTCTTCAGAAGCCTGAACAATATCCATGCCTTTTTTCTTGCTAGCTATTGTCCCACCACAGCACTGGATATTATTGCACTTGTTCCTTCATCCCCAGTCAAGGAAAAGCTTTCTGTTGACAGTAAGGGGAATAAATACTCTTATTGCATAATGAGGAGGCTTACTGCATCTCTGTAAGCCTAAGAGCATCATGACAGCTGATTTTTAAGGATTCCACCCCACTCGTGGGGATAACTTACTTCCATTCTTGGACACAAATGTGCTGAACATTTAACCTTTTGCACATAGAACTCGAGGAGGTGCTATCTCACATGGAGAAAATGTCTTTTCAGTACAATTTAGTGTAGCAAATCAATTTAGTGAGATAATGCTTGCGCCGCCCATGCTTTTTCGCTCTGTGAGAGTCTGTTGCATTCAGGGGGAGGAAGGTGTAGGTGTGCAGCTGCTAGGTGCAAGGGAATTCAGTGACAATCCAGATAGGAGAGGCGAGTGTTTAGTTCATTTAATTACTTTCTGTTTTTAGGGTTATGACAGACATTCTGTTGTCAGGATTCAGCTACTAACTTTTTGAGCTTTTAAATGCTTTACATCAAAGCATCTTAATTTAATATAGAAGCAGAAAGAATAGCAAGAAGCAGCAAGTGTTGTGTTTCTTGCCGTTTGTAACAGCAGAAGTGTTGAACAGAATCAAAAGATGGAAATAAAATGGCAATCTCTTTCAGTTTGATTGCTTAAAGATGGATAGTCTTCCTGTCAAAGCACTTGCAGGACTGGCGATGGAAGTGATTGTCATTTCTGCCATAATTTCTGAAATCTCTAAACTGCATTTAAGTGAGTAGGCTTTCTTAGCAAATTTACTCTCCTAATAACTTTTTAAAAGTGCTTCTGAGCTTTGTTTTTACATCAAGTGTAACTCTCCAGGATGGAGAGTTTTCAGAGGTGGTTTCTATAATCTTCACAAAATTGCTTCTGAAACATCAAGAAACACCAAATGTTCTTGATTTGTAGATTTCTAGAATGAAATATTTTTTTCAGCAACTTAGAATGCAACACGTGCTTACATAGTAAAAGGATTTTCACGTTGGTTTCAGGATCGTGGAGCTGAAGGACTCACTTTGTGATCTCAACTTTGGCTTCAACAAAATCTCATCTATTTCCTCGGAGCTCTGCATGCTTCATAAGCTGACACATTTGGATATCAGGTTTGTGACGTGTGTTGGACTTCCTTTCCCAGTGACTTGTTTTCGTGCCTTTTTAAACCAGCCATCTGTTGCAGTGGAATAGCAGTACTGAAATAATTTTTCATTTCCCAAAACAGCTCCGTAGCAGCTGAATGACCGGCAGATCCAAAATAGCAAGTGGCCTAGATTCAGGCACTGGTTAAAGCACAAAACAAGTGGGCAAGCTCCAAGATTTGCTGTGATGGAAGGGCTTGCCTCAGTCACTCAGTGGTTCTCAGAGGTGTTAAGAGCGTGTTTAAAAACAAAACAACACGGAAAAAAAATAATCCTGGGGGATATCTGGGAAGTAGGACAGTGACTGTACCAACTCTGGTGTGCTGCCTGAACCTGCAGCTGTCAACTGGGATCTTATTGCAATACAGCAAGATACTTACTGTCATTCTTCCTTGCATAACTCCTGAAATATGCTCAATGCATGTGTTTAGACCTCAGGGTTAGCTTGCTAGCATTTATTATCTTGGCTGTTTCACAAAATGAAGAGCAGCAAAGCAGAGTGCAGAGACAGGTTTGTACTTTGGCTTGGTTTAAAGTAATCTGCCTGAGGTATGTGCTGCTGGTGGAGGAGTTCTGCTGAAGACTGCAGAAATGGATGATAATGAGAGACTGATGAGGGGACAAGATTGAATATCTGATTAAGGATTTAGGCCTAAGTCTGGGCATCTTTTAGTGAGTGGCCTTTATTTTCCTGTAATGAGACTTTGTGTCATGTTCAAGAAATACCTTGTTGGTCCTTACAAAGCTCTGTCTTCATTTTATTTAAGAATGGCTTCCTGTTGTGGGAAACTGTGCAGTAACAGTAGCCATAAACAAGTTTGTTAGAGCAACTGGATAGCAGGCTGAATGAATTTTGAAGAGGTTTAGACTTATCTTAGTGATTCATGTTGGCACCAACATCTGGGCTGTTTCATGAGATTTCCTCTGAAACCCAAGTAGCAGAATGCCTGCTTCAGAACTGTTAGATGCTTTGAAATGCCTGGGAATCTTTTAGAGAACAGGCTTTTATGTTTTCTTATTGGCAAAAAATGAAAATGCAAACCTGGTTTGCACTCTTGAGCATGGTCTTGATCCACTTACGAAGCAATATAGTGGTTTAAAAGAGCACGTTAACACTGATAAATATGCGTATTCCGTCTGTGGATTCTTAATTTAAACATCTTAGAAGTTAGTGATTATTCTTTGTCTTCGTTTGATACACAGAAATAATTTTTTGACATCTTTGCCTGAAGAAATGGAGGCACTGACAACACTACAAGTAATAAATCTTTCTTTTAATAGGTAAGCAACTGGTTTTTTGTTTGTTTTTGTAACAAAAAAATCAATATAATTTTAATGTGTTATAAGATTGAGTAGGGACTTCATCAGCTAACTGTGAGTTTAAACAGTTGAAAAGAACGTATTTCTTTACACAACGGTAATATATTTTTGGAACATCCTGCCACAAGTTTTTGGAGAGAGACAGTAGAAACCAGTTAAAAAAGGGTTTAAACAATCTTGTGAATGATAAATCAAAAAATGGCTTCCAGCAGGACTACCCTGCAGCGTCCCTAACACAACAGTTCTGGATGATGGAAAAATACAAGGGGAGTGGGCCACAGGAAGCAGCTGGGAGGTGGCCGTAACTAATAATTAGCCACCGTGTTGGGCTGGAAGCATCTTCCTCTGGCTCAGCAGGGCAGTTGTTAAGTACACAGGAAAACGACTGCCCATTGCTCTCCCCTCCTTACACTGGAGAGTCCCCTTCTGTGTGACACAAACTGTCATTCACAGCTGGCCTGTAGTTCTGTTACAGGTGCTGAGCTGTCACTGTGCAAATTCTGTCCAGCTTTTTCACCGTGTGCAAGATAATAAAATAACCAATGCTTTCTCCTTCCAGAGCAGCACGTTTAAACATTGAATTTCAGTAGACAACACTAAAATGCCATCTCACTTAAAAGGCTGTTAATTTTTGAATGCCTTGTTTCTGACTTTCATTTGTTTTCCTCCTTTTTACCGAAGGTTTAAAGTATTTCCCAGTGTCCTTTACCGCATCCTAGCACTGGAGACCATCCTGCTCAGTAACAATCAGGTTGGGTCCATTGACCCTCTGCAGTTAAAGAAGATGGAGAAGCTTGGAACACTGGACCTTCAGAACAACGACCTTCTCCAGGTGCCACCAGAACTTGGAAACTGTGAAAATCTGAGGTGTGTACTTTAAGTAACGACATGTTTTATAAAAAGTATATTCTGACTGGTTTCTTCAAGGCATGTTTTGTCAGAGGGTAAAGGGTTTAAAAAAAATCAGTCTTATTTATTAACAAGAAGATGATGCGTGATAGTATATACTATCTTGAGGTAGTCTGCATTTGGAGAATATCTCCAACTCCTGATACTGATTGCTGAGTTCTCAGCAGCTTTGACCACTCACCTATCTCAGTATGAGTGTCTTTATCAGCAGTGTATGTTCACTGTGTTCCGGCTATGGCTGAAAAAATTAAAAGAACTAAGAAAAATGCCAGATGCCTAAAAGAAGTATGAAAAAAAAAAAAAGGAAGGTTGTGTTGGTTTGTGAAATGCCATGTCAGAGCCTCAGTCAGTTACCTTGTCTGTATGTGTGTACACTGCTGGTGTGCCTGCGGACGAGCCTGTTGGCCAGGTGGGTGAGCCATAGCACTGCCTGTCAGTAACTCCAGTTGGCTCCTGAACTGTGTAAATAAATCCAATTGCTAGAAAAGAGATGGAATAACACTCTGTAAATAATAATGCTCATATAGGAACAAGGCTGTCAATATCTTCAGTTACATACCTCAAAACCAGTTGTGGATAAGTGGTCTGTGTTGTCAAAGATAGCAGATTATCGTTAGTATGGTTTTCTCCTTTAAAGGACACTTCTCGAGGGACTTAAAAAATACAAAATAAAACAACCCCTCTGAACACAAACAAGCAAAAAAAAACTCCACAGACATTTATGTTTAGTGAAGAGTGAGCTAGCAGCCAAGCTAGAAAATGGAGGGTTGCAATTTAACCCAGCTTTTCTGTTTAATTTTGCAATGTACATACTTGAGGAGCTCTTTTTCTCACTCTGTATTTTGACAGGTTGCTTTAGAAGTGGGGTATGTGTGTATTGTGCATCTACAGTAATATACCACCACTGATTTATTAGCATAAATTAAAATTCAGAAGATAGGTTAGTATGAAGTAGGGTAGCAGAAGTTAACATTTTTTGGAAGAACAAAAGAGGAGTTACGTAAGAATTTCAAGATTCATAAACCTATCTGCAGTGTGTGTGTGGTACAAGGAAAAGCCTTCATAAAATAACTCGGCATCTCTGTCTTTGCAGGACACTTCTTTTGGAAGGCAATCCCTTCCGCACTCCCCGAGCAGCCATTTTGGCAAAAGGGACAGCTGCCGTGCTAGAGTACCTGAGAAGCCGAATTCCTACCTGATAGTCCGTTTCCCTCCCAGACTTGTGAATCGAAGTACAAACACAATTCTTCTCCTGCCTGACCAAATGCTCTGCGATTATATTGCCTTCTTCCTTCTTTGTAAACTTCTTGTTAATCTGGCCCGTGCCATAAAGCATTTGTAATTCTGTTCATGGTTTGCATGTTAAGAAAGAATTCACCCATGAAATATTTCCCCCTCAAGGCTGCATGTCTCAGGAGTGCATTTTAAAATACCACAACCTACGTTTACACTTTTTTTTAATAAAGAATACAGTTGAAAGCTGCATTTAGTAAGAGAGACAATGTTTTTCTACAACTAAGCTATTTTTTTTTAAAGAACTGTAAACACCAAAGTACTTGAAAAAAGGTGTAAGTAAACTTACTGATTTTTGTATGCCTGTTTTATAATCTTCTGCAAGGTGCTTGGTCTCTCTTCACTGCTGCCTCAAACAATTAGTTACTGGTCTGTACGTGGTGAAATGCTTGAACCCTTAAACTGTATGGTTCTAAGAACACAGTGTGAAATGTACTGCAGACTGCCTGCATGCCTCACGTAAAAGTAAGCAAAATGTGGTTGCTATTGGTAGCTACTCTGAAACAATAAATGTTTGCTCTTGGATGTGTGTTTTCTTTCTACGTTTTTAAGAACGTGCTCTAAATTTTGTAGCCAGTGGCATATAGACATTTAATTTTTTTATTTAAACACACTTCAACATCATGAAAGTGATCTCTTTATTTGTAACAGTAACACATCATCGTTGTTAATAATATAAAGGAAGGGCTGCTTGATGTTACTTGCTCTGTGACTGTAGATCTGCTTCTCTGTTAGACTGCCCTAGGCCTGTGAATTGACATGAAATTGAAGAGAGATCTATCACATGGATTTCCACTGGTAGGGTTTTTGTTTGTTTTTTAAACTACGCTAAGTATTTCCATGATGGCATTTGGATGATTGAACTGCTGCTGCTCTTAGCCCTGTGACCCTCTCTTTTGTTTCCCTGCCCTGTGTAAAGCATTTGTACCACAGAGAGCAGCAAATCCTGAGCTTTTCTTCCTAAGAGTGCAGACGCTGCACTGCCATATTTGATGTCTCACCAGTAGCGATGTGCTGAACCAGTGGAGTTGCTCAGTTTTCAAGTCTCTCTCTGACATATCTGTAATTATCTGTAATTAAAATGTCTCTTTCCTGAAACGTTGCTTTGTTTGCTGGTAGATAGAGCAAACATTTCTGAAGCTGTAACTTAGATCACTGATGATGCAGGTGTAGCTGCTAGCTCCCTGGCCCAGTTTTAAGGAGATGGGTTGGTAACAACCGCCTCACCTTCCATCCCTTGTAGAACTGCGACTTTGGAAAACTCGGATCCTTTCCAATAGTAAAAAATGACAAAAAATAATTACAATAAGGTGACATTTTTATTATTTATACAATAAAGAGACTTTTTAATGTTATTCAAAACACTTTTTTAAATACTGAAAAAGTTGGGTACACCAAAGCCGAAAAATGGCTCTGCTATACACTGCACAGCATTGTTTTAGTCCCTGTATTTGTTTTATGTACAGAAGCATCTGCAAAATGCATTCTAAACACAATATGCACCTTACGGATAAGTGTCATACATGAAATAAAACTGGAAGGATACAACCTGCATGTGCAAATTAACCGACAATATAATTGATTGCACTGAATCAATAGATTTAAAATATAATTTTGAAGTACCTTTTTGCACATAAAATGAAGCAGCTTTCAAGTTCAGTTAAGTCTTTATACTGCAAAAAACATTAAGTACATTCACAATCTATGTTAATAAAGTAGTAAATATTTTTCATTCAGCTTTATTTACATTAATACTGTAATTAAACTGAAAAGTACAGTTAGTCATTTGTAATATAGCAATCTTTTAACACATACAAAAATGACCATTTTCTGTATATAATTTAAGCTCAAAATCACAATTATCTCAAAATATTAATTACAATACAGCCATCTCCATCATAATTAAACATGTCTTTTATAAAATGGTAAAATTTTTAATAAAGTAAGCTGTTGGTTTTGAACTGGATACAGTACTCACAAGTAGAAAACTTAACTGATAAGTGTTTGTTCTGACCAGGGTTTCAGGGCAAAGCCACATATGCTAGCAAAGAGACAAAGAAGGCCCCAATTTACAAAGATGAAGCCTCTTGTGCTGCAGGGCTGTGGCTCGGTTGGTGGTGCTGCAGGAAAAGCCTCACGAGGGCCGTGTAAATTCAGCATACAACGCAAAGATGTCATTCACTTCTGGAGTATTTGCTTGGATTCTCAAGCAAAGAGGATTGGCAAAGGCTTTGTTTGTTTGTTTGTTTGAACAAAACTATTTTAAGTTTATGACTATTAAATACTGTAATTTGAAATTTGCTTTTGCAACGAAAATTCACGTTGGCCGCCCCAGGCTCACGCCGCTGGGGAGGAGCGCGGGTTTCCTTGCCTGGCCTCTGGTGTCACTGCTGTGCTGCACGCGTGGCTAACGCCAGCGATCAAACGTACCAGAACCAAAGTTGTTCGAAACAAAACCAAACCACCAATTAGTTCATATCCTATCCAAACTACTGGCCTGAAAGTTGTATCATCACTTTGTATTCCACTCATACTAGCAAGACTGACAAGTGAAATAAGTCCTTAAACCTGACTGGCTGAAAATAAAATGGGAAGTCTTTGTGCCCTTGTGAAAATGAGAATTTTGAAGGCAGAAGAACTGGGAGAAGAGCGCTGAGGTGGGATGGTGAGGGTGGCAATAGCCCCTGGGTAAGGAGCTCAAGCTTTAGACAGCATTTTATTCTGAACTGGAAATCCCAAAGGTAAATTCTGCAAAGGTAAGTAGCGGATCTGCAGCCCACAGCTGAGGTTTGTAATCTGTGCTTGTTTACAAATTTGGGTAAATTGATACTTGTGTTTTCTTTCTGTTCTATGTGTCCTGCCTGGCTGTTAGGGGTTAGACCACAGTGAAGCAGATCCCCAGGTGCTTTTGAGCTTCACTTTCATCTGAGAGGCTGGGCAGCACACAAACCCCAACCCTCGTCCTGCTGCCAGTCAGTTCCCCAGGAGCCAGCGGCCAGCCTGGTCTAAATCCCTGTGTCTGAGAGCAGATCCTGCACGTGGGCAGGTTGGAACGCGTGGTTTGTCCTTTCCTCCTGTCTTTGCATTTACTGTTGCATATACCCCTGTCAGATATATACATATGTACACAGAGCTATAGGTACGCGGGCTTTTCTTTGCATAAGGAAATTCAATGCTATATTACAAGCCGGAGAGGTTTAACCAAGGAGAGTCTTTACATTTTAAGTGCTCACTAACAACAGCAAACCAATCTCACGAACACTTTGTACTGCATTTTTAGTTGAACTTTTGGGTCACGAAGATTAATGGTGTTCTCCAACATCACTGATTTGACTCTTTCGATATTAATCTATAAGCTAAACGTATGGCTATTAGAGCAATGTTTCCAAGGTCTTTCAACTGCTCAGAAAAAGGCCACCCCACAACAGCGCCGTATCTGATGGTACACGCAGACAGGGACACGTTAAAATACATCTTGGAAAACACCAACACTGATTTGAAGATAGCTATTACGAACGACTAGCCTTTAAATATCACAGCTCACCAATACCCTGAAAAAAATTGCAAACTGTGAATGGAAAATGAATGAATTATCCGGACTGAAGGGTCTGCACAGGGCTTCCTGGGGTTTTCTCTTAAAATGTTGCTCAAAATAAGAAAAGCATTTGGCGAGCAACTTTTTTTTTTTTTTTCCTTTCTTTTTTTTCTTAACAGCAGCCCACGGGGCACTGCCGTGGGGGACAGGGCACTGCTGGCAGCGTGAGCCCAGACTGCGACCACCGAGCTCCCCAGAACCTGCTGCAAAAGGAGGCTAAGGGAATTACAGCGCAGGCGTCCCTTTCCAATCTAGTCCTTCCCTGAGGATCGTTTGTTGTTTATTGCATGGGAAATCCAGAAAAGCAGAGCTGTGTGCTCACCGCAAGCGGGGCCATTGCCATGGGAACATCACAGCTGAAAGCTACCGGGGGCAGCCCTGCCGGGGAGAGCTGCCAGCAGCACGCCGGACCTTCCAGTGCTGTTTCTAACCCAGCGTGTTTCAGTCGGTATTAGCATGGCCACGAGTAGCTTCAGAAAAACAGAGCGTGTGAGTGCCGGTGTAGTTACCGTGGGAGAACATATGGGGTGCTTGGGAGTGCTGCACAGCCCGAAGGAAGGAAACCATCTGCAGTTCCCAGCCTGCTTGCCTCGATCGAAATCCCTTCACACACATGAAACTTAACCCACACACGGAACTCGCCTCTGGGTAAACTGTCACCTACCACCAGCACTTGCCATATAACCACATTTAGTTGAAAAAAATATATATAAACAATATATATATATATCACATATATCGTACCTATGTGCACAGCATGCACATAGCCGGGTTCCCTACCTGCACACCGGGCTGTACACGACCATGTACGTGAGGCTGCTGGGGACTCCAGGACAGACAAAAGGTGCACCTTATTTCGAAGGACTAATGTACAAATTCTAATCGGGCTCACTGAATCAGTTTAGTCGCTCATAGCATTAGTCCTATCTAAACATCATTTCTACAAATTTGAATAAAAATAATGCCAAAAAGGAAATATTTGGTGAGTTTGGACAATGGAGGTTGATGTTAAAGGTTCACTGCTGTTCTGTTTCATCTGGGAGGCCAAATTCACCGCAATCCCCTTTCTAGAGTCAGCAGGAGTTTTGCATAAGTTAATTTGGCATTCCATTGCACTAATTCAATTTTATTGTAATTTCGTTTTCATTATAATCCATTAATGAAAGCACTCAGCAATCTTGAACTACAGTTCTGCACACAGCCCTGGCTGATTGTGCCGCTGCGCCTCAGCTCTCAGAAACTCAGCACGCAGAAACCCAGCTGAGCACAAAACGCAGAATTAACAAACACTGAAGACTGCTTCTGCCTTTCTCGGTTTCCCATTTTTCATCTGCATGTTATCTTGGGTATAGGTGTCAGGATGGGCCCCCTGTCACCCTTCTGAGACCTGCAGCTCCCCAGCATGTTCCTGGAGCTGCTGAGCAGCCACCACAGGCTGCAGATCTCTGCCTTGGAGCTGTGTGCGGGGACGCGCTGGGTGGGTGTGCACCGAGTCCTGCGCCATGGCAGCAGGCAGCGGTACAGCAGGATTCAAAGCTGCAGCAGTAATTTACTCCGTTTTCCTGCTGGAAGGAGAAGTCATGGGGAAAATTTCTGCGCTAGGGAGCTGTGCTATCATGGACTGCCCCCGGGCATGTAGCAGCAGATGTGCAGACGTTCGCTGCACCTCCGTGTGCACGCGTGCTCATGTTCTTAAGTGATTTTTTTTGCATGAAAAGGCAAAAGTAGCTCCAAAGAGGAGCTGGGTGCGTAAGTACCTATTAATGTCCCTAATTCCCATTCAGTATAATTAATGACAAATGATGTAGGTGTCTGCAGTTTTCTGAGCATATGATGAGAAAATCCTTACTACTCTAAAGGGCAATGGGCTTAAGTATGGCAATGTTGGCCTCTGACATGCCATGCATGTTAGGATAGTTTTAGATGTGTTCTGCCAGAGTCTCTGTGGTTTGAGGGGACATTATTAGACTAAAAAACTGGAAGCTGAAAAAATGGGGTAAATAACAATCCAAACCCAAATCATATCAATTCAGCAAGCAGCTTCGGCTGGTAGCATCGAGGTTTTAATTTACTGAAAAGAATTCATTATTTAAATTTATTTTCTAGACATAATCAAATCATGTATTCAAATAGCACATTTTAGGACTAGCATTACTATAGCTCACTGGGGTACCTGCTGCTGTGCTGCCACTCAGGTGGTGCAGAAGCTCTTGCAGTGTGAATGCTTGCATGTGTTAAGTAAAAACTCGTATTGTGTGGGAACCTGCTCAGTCAGCTTGGAATTTATGGCTCATTAATGGTTATATTAATAAACCTAATCACTCCTATTGATTAAAGAGAAAGGGGGAGTTGTCAACGACCATAGGACAGGGAACTTACACTGCTAAACAAATTCCTGTGGGGAGCTGAGGTGAGGGCTGTGGGCTGTGTTTCTCTGCACAGTGCTGGGGGCTGCCCTGACCATGCTTTGCAATCGACGCCACAGAGGTAAAAAAAAAAAAGGAAAAAGAGTGCAAACAATAAAAATCCTGCTGCTCCATAACGTTAGAGGATAGTTCCTACTCCTACTGATTATGTATGGGGTACTTCTCTCTCCTTTCCCATGTGCATAGGTGGTCTTTATACGACCCTTTCCTTCCCAAATGTAACAAGTCTTTTTTTTTGAAGGCCCAGGAGCTTCCAGAGAGAGGCAAAGAATGACTGCATCAGCTTTGGGAAGCCCGAGTTCATTTGGAAACCTTGCTTTGACAGTTATGGCCAGGCTGGGGGGGGAAGGAGGGGCTGATTATGCATTTTCCTTTGTGGCTGGTGGATGGGATGAGGCCCCAGGTCCCCTCGCTGTGTAGGCAGTTTCTAAGAGCAGCCAGATGTGAATGCACAGAGATGATAACTGAGTAGAGCAAGGATTTGGGGTCCTGGCCTGGCTGTCCCTCTCTCTACCCAGTTCCTCTCCCAACACCCACAGCCAAAGTGATTGCTGTGCACGTAATAACCTCAGCAGACTGCTCTTCCTGAACTCATTGGGTTTTAGGGACTTGATGTAAGCCCCCAGCACACCAAGCAGCACGTGCAGCAGTGCTGAGCACTGGGGTGTCTCAGTAACACCAGGGACACATCAGGAATGCTGCCAGCACCTTTGATAGCTCCAGTCCTTCCACTTACTATAAACAAGACTGCAGCAAAATTCACAAAATGCATTTATACCCCTACAGCAGGACGACTAGGTCCATACAGCAGGCAGGGCAGTAGACGTAAGGGCTCTATTGTCTCTGGAAGTCATGTTAGTTTAATTCGAAGTGTGATTACCTCAGTCATTGTGCGCTTGCTTATGGGACGAGAAGAAAGGTTTGAGAATTTCTAGAGGCTCTTGTAAGCAGCAAAGTGACACGTCCTTTGCCATGCCCGTGAGCTGTAGCACCGTGACCCTGACCAGGGCCCGGCTGCAGCCCCCTGCCCGCGCTGTGGCTCTCCCTGCAGCCCACCACCACCGCTGCCAGGCCGATGGCAACAGCACCCCTCGGAAACACCTCGTGGGAGGTTTCCTTCTGTTTCGCCTTCTTGCTGTCAGTTACGCCCATGTTGTAGGCCTGAATTACTGAACCAGCAGCAGGTTTGCAGAGTTCTGTGCTGCCAGTACGCTCTGTCGAGAACAGCGCGAGGATTTTTACCTTAAGGGTTTCAAACTGAGTGCTTCAGTGGGAAAGCTCTTCCCATGCTCTCTCAGCGCCGTTCTTCTGCTCCCCCTGTGATATGTCATATCTCAGATTAAATCTATCCCCACTCGTTTTAAAGAGACTGTTACACAAATAAAGGGTTGTATAAAGGTTAAAGCCTTACTGATAATGAACATATCGAGAAGGGGATAACAGCCTGCACCAGAGCAAGAATACAGAACACCAAAGACTGGGGGAATGGGCAATGCAAGGAAGGGGCCTACAGTTTTAAATTCAAAAGTTAAAATAATAAAATTAGCAGCAACAAAAGAAGTTTTACTGCCACCCATCATAAACGTCTTCCATTTATGAAGCGTATCTGTCTAACCTCACTGTTCGTCCATTTAGTGTGTTCACATGGAATTGACTGAAAGTGCCAAAGAAAAGGAAGTTAACCAATCTCCATGTAGGTTATTTATATCTAGGTCCCAGAGTTGACAGTATCATTTATTAAGTATCTCACCCTGTATAGTGACATTTTTACTAATTAGTATGGAGCCAGCTATACACACTGCATATGTACAGGTATTTTCATAAGGCATATAATATCTTTGCATTGAAAATAAATGAACATTATTAAATTTAATTTAATATATACTTTCTTTGAGGTGTTTATGAAAATATTTTTTCTCTATATTTTTGTATGTGACATGATAGAAATATTTCATGGGAAGTACAGGTTAATATATTTTATCTTTATAAAGGCATATACAACTTTGAGGCAGTGTTTCTGATGGACAGCAGAATTCCTAAAGAATTTGTATGTGCTTCTGTGTTTTGAAATCATATGAAATTGACTTTAAGAAGTAACTTGATTAAAAAAACGCACCAATGCACAGCCAGAGGCTGACAATTAAAACTAATACATAGCCACATGAACAATATATTTATATAGTTAATATATTTTTTTCAAGATGATCGGTACTAACATAGAGTATTATACATTTGGCACTACTGTTTGCCATTGGTCCAGCAATTGGCAAAAATTTGTTTCCTATGTATAAATCTGTTTGAACATTAGATCTGGCTAGACATATTTACTATTTATAAAAAAATATTTAGACAGTAAGCTCACGTTGAATAACTAGGTCTACTGTATTCTGGAAACTCTTCAGTAGTAATACAGCTTTCTCATGTTCCATATGTACAAAACTGTGTCCATTTGCCTGCAACACAAAAACAAGAGGAAAAATCAAATGAGATCCTATTTAATATCTTCATTTTGTGGGTGCAAAGGGATATATGGAAATGAAAAACAAGCCTAAAATAAACAACAGTCATATGGTGTTTTCCTGAAAGCAGGAGTTCGAACGGTACCGCTGAGAGAACACGTTTCCCTCTTCCTGCACCGGAGAGATTCGGCACCCTCGGGGAATTAGTGCAGCTTCCAGCAGGAGAGGGACCAGGTGACCTCAGGGGCTCCCTTCCAGCCAAAGTTTCTCTCTGACTCTACAATATTCAGCATATTTTCCTAAGAATCCAGAACTCTGGGATGTAAGGGTTTCCTACACTCTGGAGCCCAAAGGAGCCAGCAGCAGCACAGCCTTGGTCTCAGACACTGCATGTATAGGGAGTGAAAAATTACTGAACAAACTGCTCTGCTTTAGTGCTAATTAAATCTTTCTGTAATTGGCTGTTAAAATGCTACTTCAAATCGTCAAACTTTAACCTAATTATCAACAGCTTACTGCATGGGATCGATAAGTAGAACCTCCACAAACAGAGCAAGGCTTGGCCTTCACCAGGCACCGAACAAAGACAGCGCTCGCTGCACACACCTGCCAGTTAGCCACCCACAACAGCTTCACAATTTGGGCCAAGGTTACACCCCAGGACTGCCGTGGCTGTGCTGCTGACCCCACACAAGGCAGGGTGACTGCTGGGCTGCCCCTGGGCTCCCCTTCCCTACAGGGCCCCCAGCAGAAGCCCCGTCACTGACCCGTGCCCAGGGTGCAAGCACAGCCGGACCAAGATGGTCACTGGGAGAGAGGAGCCAGGTCTCTAGCTTAGAGTAATGCTATAAGCTTACTGTGCTGTGACAAGATATACATTTAAACTCTTTAACATTTTAACTAGCATTTACGAGTAGGTTACTGAAGCCTTCCTGCCTCAGGCGATGGCAGCAGGCAGTCACGGAGTGCCCTGAAGAGGCCGCGTGCAAGCAGCAGTGAAAGCAGCTCCTGGGCATCGAGTGATGCCAGTGAGTGTTAACACATTTCAGTTCACAGAACCTTGGGAACTGGATCCTGTTAGCTAAAGGCATTGCTTGTATTGGAGAAGTCAAATATCCTTCATCCTTTCACACCTATGTTTTTTTCCCCTGTTAATTCTTTCACAAGATTAATGGCTTTCCTTTATTTGCCACAATATAAATCAATACCTGGTAATAGGTATTATGGTTGCATAAAGGAATTGCAAGTAAAAGGAAAATGTTCCTGCTGGAGAATTTAAAATGACATGCTGACAGTGACAAACGAGAAACTGCTGAGACTGATCTGTGGTCCTACAAGAATGACCGAGAGCACCAAGTCAAACGAACGCCATCAGATCAGTGATGAAAAGAGCTAGGAGAGGGAAATCTGCTACCTGAAAAAATGCAGTAGTAGCTTATACGTGATTACGTCAGTACAGGCAAATGCTCCTATGTTAGGAACAGAAGCTGAAAACCCACCTGGATGTAAGGAGCAATGTTTTCCCTGTGAGGGTGGTTGAATGCTAAAGCAGGGGCCTGCTAGGTGCCCCATGCTAATGACAGCAGAAAAAAATCTTGGGCATAACAAAAGCCATAAAAGAAACAGCTCAGAAGAGCTGACAGGTGCATGCACCTCTCAGAACTGCTCCCACACCGCCCTCACAGAACCCGTCAAGAATGTCCCCACTGCCTATAGTTCATTTAGCATATCAATTTCTTTTTTTTTCACTGCTTTTGAACATACTAACAATTAATTGTAGATGTTGGAGCTGATGTTACAGAGATGTCAGATGTTCTGCAGTGCCCAGACAGGACGGGCTGGGTCAGTGAAGGGGAGAGGGAAGCAGGAGGGGAGAAGAAGGAAGGCTCCCAAAGATGCCTGACCATGTCCTTGGTGTGCTGATTTTCTTCATAAAGTGATGACAACACAGTTAACCTCTAACCCTTGATCAGGCCAAATGGCTTTAAAAACTGTTATAAACCTTTCAGACAACTCCAGTGACTCTTCATTTTGTCAAAAGTAATACTATTTGCTGCCAGTGGTAATACATTTTCTGGGCTTAAAAGCAAACAAACAACCTTGCAGGACGTGGCAGAAAACGTTTTTCCTGTGTCAACAACCACCATTTTCTGCAAATGAGGAATTTTGGAAAGGTATTTTAAGTAACAGCCCGCCTTTATTCTAAAACCTGAGACCTCTATTTAAAAAAGTACATTTGAATACAGAAAATATTTGCTTCAGAAATGTAAAAGAAAACAGAAGGCTGAGGTTTCTCTGTAAGTTGTGCAGAACCCAGCAGAAGGGCTGCTTTTCATGCAGGCACATTCAAAAATGAGGAAGCAAAGGAGAGGCAAAAACAATGCCAACCACAAATCCCTCCCAGGGTGTGACTACTTTGCTCCTTACACCAGTATCACATCAGCTGCAAAGGTGAAAACTAGAAACACGCCTTACTTTGTCATATCCTGCTGCTAGAGTAACTGCTTGTAAAGCTCCTTCCTCCCTGCAGCATCTTGCACTATTAATGTTGAAAAGCTGGGTATGATGTAAGGAACATTTGTATTTTCAAGTTTAAATTGTGTTACCTGGATTTTTCCTGTGACAGGCTGTGATCATTAGCCCTTTTCTGCAGTGCCATGTCCTCTCAGAAAGCTGGTGCTGGCATGAATGTGCTTTATCCAGCATCCCTGGGGAGGGAGCAGAATCTGCCAAGCAAAACAAAGGCCAGCCTGGCTCCTGGCTGTGTGATGCTCCCTCTGTTCCTAATGTGCTCTCTGTGTTTAATTCAGCTCCCAGCTAGTGGTTAGGGGTTTGTCAGCCAGCACACCCCAGTGCCTCTTTCCCACATACTCATTTGGTTTTCAAACAGCTTTGTTCCTTCCGAGACCAGCTTTCAAGAGTACTGACAACAATACAACACTCTATTATAAATCAAGTGCCATAACACCAAAAACTGTAGTTGTACTGAAAATAGTGTTACTGTAAGATGCAAAGATTGGCTTTATATCACTTCAGTTACAAAGCAGTCAAGTCCAGCCATACCTGGAGGATCTTGTCGCCAGGCTGGAGCAGGCTGGATGCTGGTCCGTCAGGCTGAACCCTAGTAACAAAGATACCCTATAAGTCAGAAGTAACAGAGGTTAGGATGCTATCACCAAGAACTAGTTCCCAAAATACAGGTGTCTCCCTAACTGCTGCTCTGGGGGATCTGTATACTCTGACAATGCTCTAAACTCTAAACTCCTTTTTTAATTTGTAGGTAACCAAACAATGGCAGTGACTTGCAGCAGCTCTCTGTGACCTTCAGCCAGTTACTGCCAAATACAAACATAATTGTGGGTCATTGGAAATTGAGATTCTGCTTCACAAAATAATGTGCAATTGGAATAGTTTTTGGGCAAGAGTAAAAGGATTATCAGGAGGTTAATTAAAATGGAGCAATGGTCTGTAGCAACTTCTCTTAATCCATTGTCTGAGGAAGAAATGACTTTGAAAAGGGATAAATCATTAAATAATGAAGAATATTTTAGATTTGGATTTCAAATTTCTGTAAAATATGTTAATAAACCCCCAAACTAAAGATTGAGTTCCTGGATGATGAACGCATTAGAAATGTTACCCATACAGCTCATGCAGTCCAGCACATCTGCACCCATGGTCTCACCCTCTCTGCTGTCCTCACCCTACTGCTGACGGCGAGCTCCTATAAGCAGCCTGGAGAGCTGGGCACAGGCCACATTTTAGCCACTTACATTGCTCACATAGACACCAGGGGAATTCCCTGCTAGTTATCATCATGCAAATCATGAGTTTGAGGGATTTTATAGCCTTCCAGAGCAAGGTACTGCCCAGTATTTCTATTCACCTCACAGAAAGCTGAGCTTCTGCAGAGCAGAGGGATGGAATTTTATCATGCTTACATTTCATCCACACACCATTAATGAGTGACTTAAGTCTGCCATTCAAAATGACTGCTTCTGTGCTTTTTACTGCTTTTCCTGTCCTTCCCTCTTTTCACAGCACCGTCAGCACGTCATGGCAGGGACACAACACCGCGCAGAGGAGGGCTTGCTGCCATCCCTGCAGACTTCATCTTGCAGACAGAGCAGTGCCATGTGCATGACTTAAAACCATCACGAATGACTGGCATGTATGATGAGAGACAAAGTCACCCTCCTACTGCTTCTGTGACATGCCAAACATGGTAAATCTGATTTAACGGTATGGGAAGCAAGGGTTCAGTGTAATAACATAAAACTTTAACTGTTAATTCTTTCAATATAACCACCTCGTCAGTACCTTACACACAATTTTGCATTTCTATTACTAGTAAAATTAAGTCTATCTACAGCTATTACTGCACTGAACGTGTTACCCATGTAGGCACATTCATAGTTGGACAGAGATTCCTCTTAATAATTCCAGGCAAATGATAGACAACAGAAGTATAGCTTAATTCTAACATCATACATCGAACTGAAAAAGGGACACGATGTTATAAAGTGTAATACCAGTCTGCAGCCTCAAAAAAGGACACCAAAAATGAGCACGTTTTAAGGGCTAACTGTTAAAATGCCTGATGGCACGTACATTACGGTAAACTATACTTTAGGTTCAAAACAGGGATTATTGATGATAAAACTGAAAAAAAGTAAGATTGTGTTAGACTGGTATTTTAAAGAGCATTTTACTTTTCCTATTAGAATCTCTTGTAGTTTGAGAGTGGTGGGTAAATTATTTTTTTTAATTTGCATGCAGATCTCAAATTTACGATACAAGATGAAGATTCATTATTATTTTCATCATTTGCCAAACATTCTCAGTGTTTTTGTAAATTATGACTGCCTCCTGAAACTGAATCCAATATTATCAAACAATATAAACTATAATAATACATTTAACTTAGAGGTACCCATAGTCTTCATTTTCCAACAAACTCCTGTCAGTTTTATTGCACAGGACAGATGAACTCACAGGTCTAAGAAGGAGTTTTCTAATCCTAAAGCACTGTATAGCTGATAATCACCAGATGTTGTATTCTTATTAGTCATCCTTCCACTGACTAAAGAGATTTATCATCCTCTTAAATGTGTAATTCCCAGAATGAATACTGAATGTCCCTGGCCATCATGTACCATAATGGTTATTTTTTTAATTAACATTACAAACTAGGAGATTGCTTGTCACGGTGTTTGTAAGCCGTCACTGCTTATCTCCAGACCAGTTTGTGGGCCAGGCCTATTTTATTTGACACCCTCCTATAGACCCTGGTATTTCAGTTATCCAGTGAAGACAGTGCTGTTTTAGCATTCCCTCTAATGACTCCAGTGACAATTTAATCAGGGCCTATACCGAGTCTTGAAAGAAAAAAAGTGAAAGAGATGGTACTCCAGAAAACAGTCTGAAAAATTATCTCACACATGGGCTGTAAGCCCGACACCCACGTGACTTCTGGTTTGATTCTCTTGTCTTCATTAAACACAAAAGAAAGAAAGCAAACACTGCTGCCTGAACAGAAAAATGCCAGGCACGGGAAAACTTCTTTCATTTATCACAACAGAAGTGCATAGAAATGTCATTCATGGTATCTATGTTTCCTCTATATGGCACTCTAAAATAAAGCCTATTTAGTGAGCAATTTATTACTTACCTTATCAGAAGGTTTGAATGGATTGCCTTGTCCACTTATTCCACCACTGATACTAAAACCAAGGCCAGGATTCTTCTCTATTCTCACACAAAACTAGGTTAAAAAGATACGGCAAGATAAGTCAATGCCAACACTAAAGGCTATCTAAACAATGGCATCTTCTTCTCATACAGTCCCGTTTACCATTACTGAGCTGAGCTGACCCTCTCAAAAGCTGTTTAGCAAAATACAGTAAAAGCCAGCAGAATGCTGTTACAAAATGAAAGTATTCTAATTGTTTTAACATGATGCAGCGGTACTATAATATTCACAGCACTGTGTCTATTTTTGCATATATAAAAAATTTATTTTCAAGGAGAGAAAAAAGGGACTCTTGAAAAGACAGTTTATGTTGGCCAAATTTTTTGCTCTCACTTGAACTTTGGGTAAATGTATGGCAGTGAGAAGGGAATCTGCCCGTACATAGACTTCTTGTGCACTTGTGTTGTTTCAGAAGGTGTCACACAGGCAGCACCCCTGGATGCTATGCAGGTGACAAACGCAAGCAGTAAGTAACCTGAAGATCTTCAAATCATTGCCAGTTTTAGGGCCAGGGCCCCAGTAGCTCTGAGCACCAATGGGTTTTGCAAGTGCCTTACTACAAAAAAAAAAAATGCTGAATCTTATCTTTTAGTCAGGGTGAATTTAAATGGCATTGGCTAACTTAATATAAAATGAAAATGACTTCAGTGCAGCTTAATGACTACTCATTGAGCCAGTCTGAACACGTACCACAAGCCACGCAAGCAATTGTTTCCAAATCTCAGTGGTATACTCAGAGACTTAATACAGGCTGCTCCTTACATGGATTGCCCAATGTTTTACCCAAGAGAAAGGTTTACTAATGATTTGGAGCCTTACTCTTAAAGTCAGGTGCCTCATACAGTTGTTGAAACCATTAAGGCCAAATTTAACAGGGATAGGACCACTTAGTGCAGAAGCTTGTCAGCACCCGCTACGTGCAGCTCGGGGAGTGGAGCTGCCGCTGGCCTTTCTGGGCACTTGGCTGCTGCAGCCTGTACAAAGCCGAGCAGATCAGCACCTTGCCAAATATGCTGTACTGTTAGCTCTGAGATAGGTTATGGGGGAATTGGTAGAAATTCAGCATGACTCAGTGATGGTTCAAAAACCTCGGTGCCAGGCTGTGTTGCTTGGTCAAGCCAAGCAAGAATGGTGTCAGAGCCTGGTGCTGGGAAGGACAGAGCTGCTCACCCCCCCTGTGTGCCTCACATGGTATGGCACATCTGCCCTTACTGCCACAGGCTCCCTCTTACTGCTATGCACAAGAGAGGGAATAAAATGAAGCTTTTGTCAGTGTTAGCTTATGCTCACACTTTCCTACCTGCTCCTGATAGGCGTCCGTACTTCTCTGCCCCTTGGTCTGGATGAGACACCGCCCCGTCTGAGGTGCTCGGGAGCTCTGCGAGGAGGGGATCTGGATAGGCAGTGGTGGCTGAAACTGTTGGATGGTCACCTTGTTCATGTTTCCTTCGTACTGCTGCTCGCGGCTCCGGTGCTGCAGGCTTTGCGATCCCATTAAGGTCTGGATATGGCTACCTGCCTGTGGGTAACGCAACCCGTTAGGCCCGAAAGTCAGGAAGCTGCAAAGAAGCAATTATTACAACTTACAGAGTCAGGTCAAAGCAAACCTCTTATATCACATCAGAGGTTTGTCTTTTGACCACGACTGGAAGCAACTGTGATTAAAAGCAGCGAGGATATGTACAGTGCATTTGGCAGCCCTGGGAGAATAAAGGGAAATTAGGCAGATAGAGCTTGCTTTATGAACAGGAAATAGTTGTTTCCTCATGTCATAATGATTCTGCTCCAAATATTTCTTGAACTGAAAAAATACAATAAATTGAAACAGAGTGCATGCTACAGACATTGGAATGTTTTGTTTGTTTGTTTTCTGAAGCTAGTTTGGAATAGGATTTATGCCACAAATAGATATTGTCCATTGCAGTGTGCTGCGTACAAAAAGCATGATTAATTGAATTAGTCTTGTCCTAGGAACAAATGTGGTCCTTACAAAATTTAATTAATCAAATTACCAATTTCTATGATAATTTCTACCAAACTGAAACTCTAATATTTTGCAAATGTAAGTGAAATATTGAATTTCCATTGGCTTGACATGTTGATATTTTCATTTAAAAAAGGGCAATTACTGCCATCCCTCTATCCCCTCTGCCCCACTACTTTCTACGTTTTCAGCAGTGATCTAACAGGTGCGGTTTGTGCTTTGTGTTCTATTCCTGACATAGTAAAGTCGCCTACTTGCTTAATCTTCAATACACGTTGTCTGTTTAGGCACGTGAATTACAGAAACATTTGAGACAAATCTTTGCAAATGAAAATAGGTCAAGACAATTTTACACCTTTGCTATATACAAGATTGAGATGTTGCTTTTAAATAATTGCACGCAACTTAGCTGTAAGGGAATGAGCAAAATTCCTGCTCCACTGTATGACCAAATATTACTGCCTCCATGAATTATCACTCCATCGCATTGTTTTCAGATTAAAGCACTCATCAACCAGCAGTTTTATTTGAAGAGCCTGAACGTGAACGAGCATTATGACCGCACATCTCAGTACCTACAAGTGGCTTTGGATGAATGGAGCTACTTAAACTGTGCTTCACATTGAGTTAACACCAGCCAAGGGCACAACCACATCTCCTCATCAAAGTCTAATCCTCATTACCATGGAACCTTTATGATCCTGGTGGAAGAATCACCGGTGGTGAGACTGTATTTTAGACACAATTAAAGTTAATACAGCAAAAGATCAAAACAAGTCTTACCCACTGGACATTCACCTGTCCTTGCAAGTTATGGCAGCCAGGGCCATAGAATTGATTGCATGTTGTCATAGCAAAAATACATCTGAATGGCTTTTCAAGGTTTGTCTGCGGAATACATCATTAATACAGGTGCAGTTGGAGCTACTTGAGTCACCGAACACAAAATCCTAGAAAGACACACAGTTCCTGCAGTGACTGCAGGCAAAACTGATCTGCTCTGACGTGCTTTTTTGCTGACGATATTTTGACAAAGGAACTAGCCAGAACAACTAGACCACTTTTTTGGCAGGTCTGTATCTTAGTACATGAGGGAGATAGTCTCAAAGTGAGTAATGGCAGAGGAAGCTGTTACATCCTGTACCCAAATCTTCAATGCCCAAACTCCTCTGTGCTAACAGACGTTGACCAACTTACTCCTGGAAAAGCCTGGTGAAGTCAGCCTGCGCTGTGAATAGCCCACTTCACAGGTCAGAAAGATCTACTATTCTTCCAAGATCAGAAGGGAAGAAAAATGCCCAGGACAGACTTTTTTTGCTGCTCATTAACTCCCCAGCAGCACCAGGCCATGCCTGCAGCAGGTCACTGAGTCTGTGTCACCCTGAGCTGTGCAGACCCACGCCAAGCAGGTGCCCGCACGCAGCAGTGCTCCGTGCTTCATCTTGTGCCAGGCTGCCATCGCAACAGGAGCCAAAAAGCAGAATCTCATAAATTTCACTGTTCGACTCAGATATAATCCCAGCGTATCCACCACAGCATACACAGCAGGTACATTCTGCCTCAGAGGAAGACATCTATTTCAAATACAAATAAAATTGTTCCTTTTCACTGAAAATCCTCCAATCTTCTTTACCAGCTTAAAAGACCTGTAGGTTGAACAACAGCTGCTGGAAATGAAACAGAAAGATGCCCCAGCTTCTCAGTTCTGGGTAACAGATATACTCCCAAGTCTGAAAGGGTGAGCAATGGTGACCTGGCCACTTCTGTGCTCCAGTTCCATAGCACACGCTTCTTTCACAGCCACCGAGCCTGTTGGAGCCTGTGCAGGGACCTCCAGGAGTTTGTGTGGCCTCAGCCTCTGTGTGATCTGCTGCCATCCTGCAGTACCTGCAGAAGAGCCCAACTCCCATGGTCCAAACACCCATCCCAGACCTGCATAGCTCGTCGTCTTCCATGACCATCAGCATGCACCCAGGTCGGCTGAACTGATGGCCATTCATTTTCCATCTTCATTCTCTCACTTCGACTACTCTTTTTCATAAGGAGTGACTTCCAGGTTCCCTTTTGGTGGTTCCCCCTGCCACACTTCTATCCCTTCCCTTTCTTCGGAGAAGCACATAACTCAGAATGCAGCTGACTTCTGTCTCATTTAGCTGGCAGAAAAATTGGGTCTTCCAGGAAGTATAAATACTGTAGTCTTTTAATAAGTCAGTGGATTATTCGATTTAAAGATTAAAATATCCAACTTCTCCATAGGAGAGACATCTCATAAATTATGGGCTGATTACATAAATGATCACAGTTAAATTAAAATAAAACTGGCATTTAATCTCTAGTCTGAACAGCAAAGAGGACAGAAACAAGCACTCACATAATATATAATGTAGTGACTACTGCGTAGTATTCCCAGCCTACCTAACATACATGAGTAGTATATGCATACCACATTAGCCTAGGTACACAGCCTGTCCGTCTATTGTACATGCTCTTTCCCTTGGAATAACAAGTCCCAATTTTTCTTCCAGTGATTTCCCAAGTACAGCTCTACCATGGGCTGACCCTGCTCTGCACAAGCCCATTCACACTGGTACTACTGTGTTACTGGAAAACCACAACATACACTACTATTTATATTTACATCATTTAATTGTTCCTTATGTTGAACTTTATTTCTATAGATTTTCCAAGTCTGACTTCAAATAATTGCAGTATATTAATCCCCAGACGCTGGTAAACCAGGACACTCCAGGTGACTTTATTGAAAAAGACATTAGCATCGTTGTACCAACACACTGCAAACCACCTCCTGAGGATGGTGGGTAAACAATTTTCAGAATTCATTTTCTCATTCCTGTTAATAGACTTTGTTTGAAGAGATCATATTGTGATTTGGTGTGTATTCATACTGTGGCTCTTGCTGGAGGTGGATAAGCTGAAAACAAATCCTTTTCTTAGAAATGGCAATTATTTATTCTGCAGAAAGAAACTTTACTATGCAGACTGTTCCCCCTGATATCATTCGTATTCTGTACTTTATTTAACATCCACCACAAAAGTTAATTATTTTCAGCTCAGTGTCCAATATTTACAGTATAATTAAAGTAGCTGACAGCGGATGTAACAATGGATTGCTCCACTGAGTTAAGCAGATTTCAGGACAGTTATGCAATGTTTGTACTTACCACATCTGAGCAGCAAGACTCTGAAATATTCAGAATGAAACAGAACCTGCAGTTTCTTATTATAGTACCACTGATGCACAAATGAAAGACATGGACTTGTATTAGATTGTGTGAATGGATATGTGCAGGCTTTATCCCAATATGTTCATGAAGATAAGGAGTAACTCCTCTTAAATATCTTATCTGCGTTTCTTGCATACCAGAGGATAAAGAAACCCTTTGAACATCTTGGCTGTCAGAGACAATTCCAGTGAACAATGCCAAGACACTGTCCTCTTTACCCTCCTGCACCTCGGGTGGAGCTTCTGGGCTGCTCTAGGTGTAACAGCTCACAGCTCCCATCTTTAAGCAACCCTCCTGCATGCGTGCAAACTATCTCGTCACTATTTTTTTTTTTGTAAAGGCAAGGGCTAGTGCTGCTGAAACTGTCTTGGATAAATAGATGTGAAGCCAGTAGGGAAATATTTGCTTCATCAGTGCTGACAGTTAATTACACTGCAGAAATGATCAATGTGCACATTATGACTCATAAGACTTTACTTGTCAATGAGCAGGACCCATCTCCATACAGTTAACAATCAGTGGAATTATCATTGCTTACACGTGCAGCTCCACCTTCTAAAGCTGACTGCAAACAGTTCACTTTGTCAAGATCCTTTATTCTGCAGCTTTATGATGATAATATCTAAAAAAGACAGTTTCTCAGCCAATGAACAGAGCCAAGTCGAGCTGGGAGACAGCAGCCAGTGTTTTCACAGGAACTGGCCGGATCCCAACACTGTGCCATTTACTGCCACGAGGTACTAGGAATTAGACACCTTTCTAGTTTATCAGCAAATGGTGTGTGCTCAGGATGTCTCTGCTAAAACATCTGTAACAATCTGGACAGTGAGCTGCTCCCCATCTCAGCACTTTTTTTTTTCCTTTTTTTTTTTTTTTTTTTTTCTTTTCCCATGAACTCAAGAATTTAATTCAAACAAAGAATTTAAATGGCATATTTAGAGGACAAGAGGGGGCTGATAGCTGTCTGTTACATGCAGGAACACTCCTGCTGAACCAGTGTGCCTGCTTCATGCACTAGAGACGTACTACTACCATCTGCATAAATAAACAAAAAAAGCAGGTAGCAGGAATGAAAACATCCTTAATTCATAGCAATTGTTCATTCAAACTTTGAGACAAAACCAAGGGTCCCCCAAACCTGTCCCCGTTGCCCCGTGCTCCTCCTTCCATGGATTCCCCAGGAAGGGAAGGGAACCACAGCCGTTCAGCCGCTCTGCTCGTGCCACTTACCTTCTTGGTGACGGTGTCGGGGGGCACGTCCCGCCGCCCCAGCGGGTAGGGGTTCCACTGGCCACTCACAGGCACCTCGTCCTGCCCGTTGTCCAGGATGCTGCTCTGCTGCGACGGGGTCTGTTGCAGAAATGGTAGGGCAGCCTTTAGTCACTGGCAAAAATTCTCTCCTCATGCTTATTTCAGTCATCAACCCAGTTAAACTGCCGCGCACTATTGCTAAATGGAAAGCCTCCAGTTCCTACGGCATTTCATTAACACGTAATCACAGTGCAGTGGGACTCTGCAAGTTAGAGATCTCGAGAGACATACAGTGAAAATAATGAGCATGATGAATGATGAGAGAAAAGAGAAAAATCATTTAACGTAGTTCCTTATTTCAGGAAAGCAAATTTTGGTGAAGCCACGTATTTAAATTGCAGTCTGCCATTAATTTTTTGAATGAAAAGTTTCTAACAGGTCATTCAAGTATCAAAAACATTTTACTGAGTACTTGACATGAAGATTAAATTATATGCTCGTATTTTCTTTAAAAAATATTCCCCATAGCGGCAATATTGGACCTGTGAGTACCGTGCCTCAGGCAGAGGGAGCTCTGTGTAACTCCGCCTGTTGTACACTGCTCACAGACCTCTCTAGGATGTGCTGGCTTTGTTTTAGGTTAGCAGGACATCACACGCACGACAACCAGTAATTAAACTCTTCCTGAATATGAATGGACATAACACACATGTAAAGTTTCCTAAATGATCTCAATACTCTTTTCTTTTCCACTTTTCTCTCCTTCAGTCATGGTTCTCATCACTTTTTCACTCCTTACTGTGCTCCTGCTTTCAGTACTTTTCAGGGCATGTATACCTTTGCTGTCCCATCCAGCTTTTATCTTATCTGTGTCTATTTCTTCACAATAGCTGGAAATTTTCCTAACATGGGTATGACTTTTTGTGTCAGACCTTCCAAAATACCAACATTATTTTACCACCGACAGCATATTACATTATACATTATTACATTAATATTATTATCTACATTATTATTTATATTACAAAAAAATCACCCTTGATTTTAATCATTATTTAAAAAGACAAGAAATCTGACATCATAATTCTCTCATCATTCAAGAAGTCCTCCAGAAAAAAATCAGGAAAGATGTGATTTTCCTCGTATTAAAATGCTGCAAACATTTCCCCTGCTGAAAGCACAAGACCTCCCCTTAGAGCTCTCTTTGCACATACTAAAAAGGGAAAAATGAGACCAACCTCAGCACTTTTTCCACTGGTGACCCCTCACAGCTCAGCGGACCCTGTCCTAATGCCTGACACTGCAGTGCTGCCGCTCTCTGGCAGCACAAATCTCCTTTAATGTTGGCTAAGGTGGGCCCAGAGCTCAGCAACATAGGGACAAATGCATTTGAAAGAAGGGCTGCCTAAGCAGGGGCCAGGGAGGGACTTGGTGCCTACATAAAGCCCTGGATCAGCCTCTCTGCCCTGTTTGCTGCTCGCCCCTGTGTCCTCACCCAAAGGGGACACATCAGCTGAGAGCCAGGCAGCAAAGTTCTAAAACGAAGAGGTACTATTGCAAAAATCCGTGCTCGGAGGAGTAACAAAAAACAAAGGAAAAGAAAGGAAAAAGAAAGGACATCATCTGTGTGCCATGAGTCAGCCTTCCAGACCCACCACACAGCGAGATGCCCAAGGCTGGGCTGGAAATGTGGTCACCTCCCTGCGAGAAAAATTGATGAAGAATTGATGCCCGCAGCCACACAGCCACCGAGGGATTGTGCGGAGGCAGCTTCCTACTGGCACTTGTGGTTTTTCTCCTAAGTGATGTATGGGAATACGCTGATTATTCCTGAAGGGAGGGGGTGCCGTACACTTCTGAGACTGAAATGCACCAAACTGCAAACTTTTAAAAGAATTGTGACACAGATGCCAACAATTCAAAGCAATCTTCTGAAAAGTGGTTCTTTTGTTACTGCAGACAATGCTGCGTCTTTTTGATAAGCGACTGACTAATCTGCAGAGGTGAGTTAACACTCAAAAAGGAAAAAATATAGAGGATGCTTTCTGAAGAAAAAGGAAAATTCTGTGATAAGTTTTCATTTTCATTTTCTGCAGTAAAACAAATTCATTTACTTGCAATATCACTCATTTACAGAGCTTGGATGGACTGCAAACCAGTAAAAACTCTGTGCTTTTTATGTCTAGGTAAATAAAGAAAAGCAGCAGTTTAACATTTTACACATGCAATAGACTCAATGTAATAAACTTTCCCAGTTTAGGCAATTCATATACTTGATTTCCTGATCTTCCACTGGACAACTAGACCCCACTCATTACTCTCCTGAATCGAGGCCACAAGAAAGAGAAAGAAGAGGTAAATTTGAAGCTGCTGTGGCCTGGATTCATTGAGAAATGCAAAATGTTTTAGAACATGTGAAGGAATAAAACTGATCAACAATGAACATTCAAAGTTCAGCAATAGTTTTACCCCACTTCCCAAACAGTACAGTAAGAGAATACACCCCCTTCATGCATTTTGGCACCATATTTTGTATGGACATGTAGCAATGAAATGCCGGTGAAATATAAAGCAGAATAATTCACATAAGGCCACACCAAAACATGTCCAGTTTCATGAAGTTTCATGCCCTAACCATTTTCATGAAGTTCCTCATATATCCATATTAATTTATACTTTAAAATTGTCAAGTATGTAAGATCTTATTCTTAAATGTATGTACAAAAATACTCCCAACATTTGGAGCTACTGTCAAATTAACACCTTTCAAGGACTTGTGACAAGAATTCCTACACACCTAAATAGACAAACAAATTCTTTGAAATAAAAAAACAACATGACCAACACTGGGAAGCTGTCTACATCCAAACAAACACACAGCTACAGCTAAGATTTGACCTAGATGTCATTAACTGAACAACAACGGAGAAGCACACACTAACACTTGGACTTCAGTCCAGGGACAGCTGAATGGGAGCTGCAAATGAAGATAACAGAGTATGGAAAGTTACAGCAGGAGAAACCCAACAGTGATCTATGTGTAGTGTGTGTGCACATTGTTAAACTATCACAATTTTGTTGAAAATAAATCCAGTGCGCTGTGTATACCTGCATTAGCTCAGAAATACTGCTGCCTGCCCTCCGGCCAGCAAGTGCAATCTGGTCGTGCTGCTGCCCCTAAATTCTCTTACGCTTGTATGCAGGGTTAGATCTCAACTCTTACACTGGGCACTGAAACCTCCTTTGGGAACTCACCCTGGCCAGGCAGTGCCTGGCACAGCACCAGCTGGCTCAGGCCAAACGTGCCTGTGGCCAGCCCGACAATTAGCAGCACAGATGATGGCATTTCAGTGCCTGGATCCATGCTCTGTGACCATTTAATTACTTACAGAGATGCAGCTAATTTGTACCAACAGCTACCGCTGCTAATGCAGTAAGGCACAGAGCGGTGCTCGCTGTGCTGCTTCTAGCACTGCTGTGGTGCCACTGGCCTTAAGCACTGACCCCACAGCACACGCATGGCACCTGGCTGATGCTGCAACTCCAGCATGGCCACACACAACAGGGAGTATGGGCTCAGCATCTCCTCCCTGATATGCAGATACTTCAGCAGTGTCCCTCTCTGGCCTGCTGTGTGTGCTTTTCCTACCAAACATTTGCTTTTGTATAATCGTGTATATATGTGCTAATCAACAATAAATCATCCATTGCTCACAAATAGAAAAAAAAATGATGAAGAAAAATATTTCTCTATGGGCAGTCCTCCAAACAAAAGTTTAACATTAGTTTAAGTATGCTAGGCACCTACTCGTAATGTATCAGCTATTACAGCATACTCAATGTTCAAATGTTAAAATGTCCATCTCCTGGAGACTATTTAACTGCATGTCAAACATCTCTACATCAATTTTTCTTTTTTTTTTTTTCTTTTTTTTTCCCTAAAGATTAAATAGTAACAAAACAAAACATGTTCTTCATTTCTATGCACAGATTAAGTCATTTACAAAATATAATGATTGCATCAATCTAACACAAGAGCAGAAAGCAGTAATGACAGCCATGTGAGCTACTTAATCCAAAAAGCAAGATTCTTAAAAGATTCCAGGAAAACTGTGTTACTATCATCTTTGCTTTTTGGATTGTGTATAGTATAAGCATGAACTATAGGCAAAAGCTAAACCAGGAAAAAGCAAGGAGTATTATTAATTTATTTCGTAATGCTGGTATATGCTGGCTATCCCATACTTACTTTCGGTAGAGGTAGCTCTTGAAGCATTTGGTTTTCAAATTTAGATTTAGTCTGCAAGTTTAAAGTCATGCTTCTGCCGGCATGCATTGCTGAAAACCCTCCAGAGTGCAGCATGCCAAGGCTAACTGTGTTGTGTTTGTAAGCAGCGGTCTGAGTAGAGGAAACAACCACGTGACAGGATATGAACACACATGCTCCTTGAATCAAGTATCACACATATATGGTTAATTTCACAAAGTTTTAGTTTAAGCAAACAAACAGTACCAAGAAATAAATAGCTTTTTGATGCATGCACTGAGTCACACGGAAGCAAATACATTGCTAGTTATACATAAAATGGATACCATAAAAGACTTCAACGCTGACAGCAGATGAAATATGTTGTTATCTGTATTCTGAAAACTGCAGCATATAACATGGTACAAGTCTTTATTTTGCAAATATGGCCAAATTTTGGTATGCCTGCACAACCACAGAAGGGCCAAAAAACATATCTAGTAAAGGAGTATCAATGTCAGAGAACAAACCCTCTGCACCAAGACCCTACATCCCTGTGAACATTCTGTGGGAGCTCCCAGGTCCTCTGGGGAAAGCCCCCAGGCGTGGCATGGCACAGCAGCATGAGGCTTGTGCAAGGCAGAGCCTGGGCATTCATTCCCTGGATAGCCCCCACACCAGTTAGCCCAACTTTGTGGAGCTTTGCTGGTCCATGCCGTAAACAGCTGGAGGCCGGCTCTCTGCCCCTGCAGAGATCACTGGGAACTTGATTTAACCACCAGTGTCAGCTTTCCACGAATTAAAATATTTCTTAGGCATATACACATTGTAAACTACGTGTAAAGATGTTTCCAAAACATCTGGGAAGTGTTTCCACCAGAAACTTCTCTACTTGGTCTGCTCTATTTTGGTTAGATATTACGCATATTCCCACCAGTTTCACATAACTCAAGGAAACTAGCTGAAGTAAGGAAAAAGCTTCAGCCTTCAAGCCAATTTGTAAAGTTTACCCATTTGATCGTTAATGTTATTTTAGTATGCATCACATCGAGCAATTGGGAAGTATTATAAATATATTCATACCAAACGCATGAATATCTAGCATAAAATACGTATACGGACACAGTTTGCAACTAACTTACGCATTAGACCACGGTAACTTTTCACAATCACTTCAGATTATGAAGTAAATCCAGATTCATGAAGTAGGCCATTAAATAGTCAAAATCATTATAGAAATCATGCACTGTAGTACTTGTATTATGTTTTGTATTTATGTTTTGATGTTAAATAAGCATAACTTTCTACTGCTAAAAGGAGTAATAATCATATTCCTTGTTAAAAACAGTGGCAATAAATATCCAGTAATATTTCTCAGTGTTGAGAGCTTTAGATCCCCTCCACTAACAATAATACGAAAGCTAAAACACTTTTTTAAAAAAAACTTTTTATCTGCGATTTTTTCATTTATTTTGTTTTTCTGCAAAGATGTATCCAGCATCTTCTAATGCTCTCAAATCATTACTGAAGTGGTGGACTTCAGCAGCATGTTCACATCTGCTGATAAGAAGAGATTTTTACTTTTTTTTTTTTTTTTTTTTTTTTTTTTTTTCACTTCAGACAGTGCTGCAACAGGCACTGAATAAGCACCGTGTGCCACGGTGCAATACCCATGCGGAGGCCGTGTGCCAGCCTCTGCCCGGGAATGCCTCACTCCAGCTGCTTTGTGCACCCACAGACACCTTTGCAAGCCGGTTCCTCTGACACCAATGCAGGAATTTCATTACTGGGAATTCTGGTGGTTACCACTGTACGTGCAAATAGTTTGAAATACCAAAACACACAACTAAAGGCATTAATTGCAGAGAAATGCCAAACATACCCTGTCTAACCTTCTAGCTTCTATATGTCTAAGTAGCTGTTGTCTCCAGTCAGCAGGCATTTTAGCACAGCTCTCATTTCCCTTCACAGGGGTAGGCCTTGTCTTTATATCACTGTTATCGGAAGGCTTGTCGCCATAGTTACCCAAGTTATAGTCTGACGGTATCTTTTCCAGCAGAGCTGCCATTGTAGGCCTCGCTGAAACTGGCCTGGTTTGAGAGGTACCGTAACTCTCTGTACTGTAGCTTCTTGCAGACAACGGCCTCCTTTGTGTAAGGTTTTTAACAGGAAAGCTGCCAGTCTGGGCTTTCACTTCTTGGTAGGAAGGATGCTCGTCTTCGTACCTGCCGTTCCTCTTGAGGAACTGAGACTCGGAGACCGAGATGCTGCTTTGGCGCTCCACAGCTCCTCGGTACGGAGGCCTGCCATACCTATCGCTTGGGGGCAGCTCATGGGGCTCACTGACCCTCCTGAACATAGACATCTCGGTGGAACTGGCCAACGAATCCGCTCTCCTCAAGAAGCCCGGCCGAGAGCCCTGGCTCACGAAGGGGGCACTGACGGCCTCCTCGTTGACCGACGGCTGGGAGAAGGAGAACATGTGCTCCACAGGGGGGTAGCCGCGGTATGCCCTCGGGCTGACCAGCTCCTGGGGCAGATTTTTACTCTGCTGGGGAATGTACTCGGGGTTGAGCTGGAAAGGTGGTGGTAACCTCTTCTCGGCTGTGACCTCCACTGCTCCCTGCGGGTTGAAGCTTTGGTCAAACTGGTAGACCTTCTTTGTCACGGACGACTTCTGCTGTGGCTGCACCTTGACGCTGCCGTAGGTCAGCAGCTCGTCATCCAGCATGGGGACCGACTGGCTGCGGGACATGCTCAGCATGCCGTGCTCCGGGCCCAGGAGCTTGTCCACCCTCTCGTGGGCTCCTACAGTATCATTACCAGATGCATAGTTTTCTAAAGGTATATTATAAACTTTGTACGTTCCAATGTCTATCTCATCGATACTCTGTGACTTCTTAAATTTGTTAGTTTTTAAATCCCTCATCATTGGAGACAGCCTTTCTGTGCTCTTGCTGATCGAAATAACACTTTTAGAAGGGTCTGGGCGACAGTGAATATGTGAAAAGACATTTGTGAGACTTCTGTTAGCATTTGAATCGTGATATTCCCATGCTATTCCTGGAGTGAAAGTGCTAGATAATTCAGGAGACTCTTTGATATGATCTTTCCGCTCAGGCAAAGGGCTGGTGGTGGGGGTGTTTTCCAGTTTGGAAGGAAAAGCTGTCCTGTCTTCAAAAGGACTAGGGGTTCTGGTCCAATTTTGCCAAGGATTGGGAGGAGGCACTTCAGATTCGTGTGTGTTTCTGAGCGTCGGCTGCTCCAGCTCCAGAGGAATGCCAACTATCCTGTCTTGTCTGATTAACGGCCTGCGCCCATGCGCAGATGTGCTTCTAGATTTCGTGCTTAGGAGAGGGTTAGCGCTCGGGTTGTCCACCGTGCTCTCCTCTGCAACGAAGCCGGTGTTATCGTAGTGCGAGCTATCATTCCAGCTGTCGGTGAAGGTGTCGCTCAGGGGACGCCTGTCGTTGCGCTGTGGCAGGTTTCCTGCCGGAGCAGATTCCCGCTGGCTCAGTAATGGCTTTGTTTCAAGGGGCTGTGGAAATGACTGCACCAGCCTGCTGAAATAAAACAAAATTAAATAAGGTAAAATGCTCTCTATTAGAGCACAGAAACAGTCAGCAGAAAGACAAATTTATAAAGCAATTTAATATTCTCCCGTCCATATTCAGGCTTTGCGATGGGCACTTATGTCACTGAACTGGCATGAGTGTCTGCAGCAGTTCATTGCACTGGAGCACAGATGCTTCAAGTATGCACACAGAAAAAATAAGAAGCGAGTCAAAAGTCCTGGATGGCTCAACACCAAGTTCATATATAAATCCAGCTGAACATATTTTTTTACTGTAAAAATAACCTTCTATGAATTGCAATTTATTTATTTTTTTAAAAAACAAAGCTGCCAGATGCAGTTTGTGCATCTTCTCACCACCAAGATGCTATGCATCGCCAGTAAGCAGGCTCCAGCCTCTATTAATGGGGAAGAGCCTGTGCATTTCTTAAGACAGAGCTACATTTACGCGACTTACAGCAGGAACAGACAGGGCAGAGAGTTCCATGTATGGTACAAGGGTGCTTCCAGGTTGCTGATGGCCAGTGCAGATTACAGCTTTCAATGAACTGTATTGCAATTGGAGGTCCAGGGCACAGTGATGCTCAGGACAGCATGAATATGAGACACATGCACTCTGTTAGCTACACTAAACTATAGCCAGCTGCAGCTCAGGACCACACAGAACAGAATAATTGCAGCTCAATTACTAGGCGCTTTTAATGCATGGCTATAGCACATGGTTGAAAAGACAGCTATAGAATTACTGACATTTATAGAGTATGAATGGGTAGCCAATGCTCCACAGCCTGGGCCATGTATGGCTGTGTACACCTCAGGATAATTGGGGTAAAATGTTATGATTTTGATCTGAATATCTTTACAGACAGTACACAATTACTTTGAATGAGTACAGTAACATAAGACAAAAAGCAGTTGGAAGCTGTGTTAGAGAAAGAGGATCACACCTGTTTCCCCACAAAGAGTTATTCACTGCATCTTTAGCTGTTGTCTGCAAGGACCCCATTTTAACATGCGCATTGGAGGACCCTGAGGAAGCCTGGGAAGGGGAATAGTCTGAGTAAGTGCCTGAGGAAACGCTGTTATTCAGACAATGGATCTTATCTGCTTCAGACTCATCTGTCGACTCTGAAACAAAACACAGCACATGTTTTCAGGAGGTGGTGTATGGAAACTAAACTCCAGAAAAATGCATTTTCAAATAGATACTATACATATATACATGTATGTGTGTGTGTGCACAAATACATACACGATATGTTTTAAAATCAGTGAAGTGCAGAATACGTTAAATAACACATCTATCTATGTGCATTACATATGCTTCCATCTAGCAGGCTGTAAGTCAAGTTAGTACCTTTCTTCTCTTTACCCAGAAGAACAAGCTTGGGTGGGTACAACGGAGTCTCTGGTATGGAAGGACGAAGTTCACCTATCCTCATCTCACTGGCAGGATGTCCAAAGGCATCCTGAGGAATACAATAATGTAGAGTAAACACAGGAAACAGAAACCACTTCAAACTGCAACGAGCAAACATTTCGAAGCCTTCTTTTCATCAATGTGACAACACACCGAAACCCCACCATACGGGCAGAGATTGTCTAATTATGATGATTTGTCAGCTGAAATTTCTAATTAGTTCTACAAAAATACTTGTAAAATTATGGTGATGTGTTCATTCTGAAAATGTGTACAAAACAGATGGAGCTCGTAAGATACATCAAGGCCGTGTAAACATTTTTGATCAGGCAAAGGTCACAAAAAATGCAAGCTGCCAGCAGAAATAAATAAAAATTTTGAATAAATATTTACTTATTATTTCAGGAATAACTGTTCCTCATTCATTCATGGCACAAGTCTTTCCACAGATTCAGCTCTCCTTATAGCTATATTTAATTCAATTACTTTGTCTCTAAAGAGTTTTCTGCTAAATTAAAATGATTCAGATTTCAAAAACTTCTCATAGAGAGTTTAGCAAATCTTGACATTCTCAGACTTCCTGCACAATTGTTTTGCTGTTCTAGTCAGCAATAGGATACAAACTGAAAATAACATGAGTTGAAAAGTGGAAAGAAAGTGGTCTTAAAAGAGACATTTTAAATTAAGGCTTTTAAATTGAGCTCATAGGATAACTAGAAGAAGGGAACAAAGACACAAATAACCAATCTGTAGCATTTCTTATGCCATCACTGAAAAAAGTTCAGAAATAAGAGAGATGCTACACCCAAAGATAGGTGACACGGGGAGACAGGGTAGGGGAAGACCCTAACTGGAGGAATGACAGAGGTAACCCAGCTCTCAGGAAGGATGGGCAACACAGGAATCGCATGCTGGGGGTGTTAGTGCATGGGCTCAGGGGAACATCCCGGAGAGAGAACTGATGGAGATGGGCACAGCAAGACCGGATGGTCGTGCTAACTAACACCAGTGAAGATCCTTGTGGGAAGGGGCAAGAGAAACACATATCATCTTGGAAGCAGGAGGATGAGCTGTGATTTTGTAAAGAGAATGGAAGCCGGGGAAGGAGGGTATCTAGTAAAAAAGAGGATGTGTCAGACAGGTACTAGGAGAAAATCCATAATTAGTAGCAAAAATTAGGAAGTGAATAGTTAGGGGAAACATATTTAGGAAGAAACTTTCCCTAATGGAGACAAAATGAGGATTTCTGTACCCTGACATTATGTTGTTAATGGTACTCCGACGATTATGGGTCATATGGTTTTGCAGAGAGAAGTCAATAAAGGAAGAGAAACAATTAAGAATTAAATATTTAGAGAAACAACTAAAAATGGAGTACCAAAACCAAAAATGCATTATCAAAATGTAAAATTCTACATTTTAAAACTTTATTGATTTTACTCATAGGGTGAAAACTTTGTGAGGTATAGCTCCATTAACTACTTTTGAAATAACAGTGGAAACAAATATTTGTTAAAGCATTTGCCATGTGATTTATCCTTGAAGAACATAATTGTATTTAAGAAACAGATATTTTAATCCTTCTACCTTTGGTGTACTACTGGAGGTAGCACCATACCAAAATAGCAAAGAACAGGCATCTTCACAGCCCATTTAATTAACCCTGCAAATGATAACATTTAAGTAAACACAGCCACATGCTGACTCTTACATGATGTAATATATTCAAGACTTTAAAACACTTTGATACCCAGAGCTCCCTTGTGGTGTATGGTATTTCTCACATAACGATATTGATGTACATACAACTTAAAGTGAGCAATAGTGCAATAGCATTTTTTCAGTGTAACACAATCATTTCTACTGCAGTGTAGCAAACTTATCATGCAAAACCATTTTTGAAAAATAACAAAGTGCATAGCATTCACAGAACGTGAAATTCCCCACTTTTGAAGCATAGTGTATGCTTCAAATGTTTTTGTTTTGTTTTGTTTTGTTTGTACCTCTGAGCTTTTTGTATGCTCTTCTTTCTCCTTCCTGTCTGGGATTTCCAGAGTCGATTTATGAGTGTTGTCTGTATCAGACAGGTGACTCTTATGGAACTCTTTACTTTCTCTATCTTGCACCTAGAATCCCAATATTGTGCCATGAAACTTTTAAAAGTTATAAGCTTAAAATAAAACTACTTGCTGTAAGATAAGAAGAACCAGCAGTTCCATATTTGACATAATGGTGAGCACAGGTTTTTATTTTAGTTGCATGATTTCATGAAGTTTTCTGCTATTCCTTCTTTCTTTCTTTCCTCCTTTCTTTAACTTACTTTAGCCTCTAGTCTAGCTATTCCAACAATAATCTATACACTTTTGAAAGAATTAGTCTGGCACTTCTGAACATACCATGAAAAAGTGAAAGATGTAAAAAAACAAAATCATATTCCATTTACTTTTACTCTGCTTAACAGCACCCTTTTTCTTAGAAGCCCAAGAACAAAATGGGCACTAAAAGAAAAAAGAAAAAAAAGTATTATTAATAGGACCACTTGCAAGAGCAAAGTAAAGAAATAGACGTAATTGTGTTTTCTGAGAACCTATTCCTGAAGAGTAACCACAGAAAGATACAGGCAGAGGAAAGAAAAATATGTTGAGCTGTTTCCCAAGAGAAAATACATGGTAAACCCCAGTAAAATAACTGGGAAAGAGAAATATTGGCAATTATTTATGCTGACAACACAAAAACATCAAATTAAAATCTAGAGAGCTGTGATTTTCAAAATAACCTAATTCTGAGAGTCTGTTTGCAAAGAACAGAAAAAGAATAGAAAGACCCGGGCTCAGTGCAGATGCATCATGCATAGGGCAAAGGCTTGGAGGACCATTAAGGATGGATCTATTCCAAAAGAACAATTAAATATACATAGAGGGTTGGCAGCACTTCTGAACTGGAGTAGGCAAGGGCAATCTGAAAAATGACAAGCTGGCTATAAAGAAATCAAGAAGCAAAGACAAATAAACAGATTCAGGCTAATATTACTTGGTCCATATTTTATTAAAATTTTAATGAGGGACTAAAGAAGATCACAGAAAATGTAGCAACAAATGTAACCAGATAGATATCAGAATATCTCTAGATACAGTGATACATGTTTTCCCCCAGAATCACAGTTAGGTCTAGAAGTGCAGTCTTAGAAAAAAGCCTCACTGAGCCACTCGCCATGTCACAGACTCTGCACATAAAATGGCAGATCTTCTGTCTCTCAGCCCTGCATGTGGACAGCTTCAAAGTCCCACTAAAAGTCTTCTCCTGATAAGACCACAAAATGCAGACTTCCTGCAGCTCCGTGTGAAAGTCAGTCACAGTTCTGAATATGTTGCTAAAATAGCAATGACCAGATTGACCTAAATAAAATTCAGTCACTAATCCAGAAATGCACTGAGAGTCACCCAAAATGTGGGATTATCCCAGAAGAATGTGGAGTGCAGGGTCTTCCTCCTGCTCCCACAACTCTCCCACTCTTCTGCCTGCAGAGGCTGCTTCCAGGAAGGCCATTTCAGTAGCCATTAGTTCTGAAGGCTGTCCTGTGTGTACAGGGTGTAAAGACGAGGTATAAGTCCTACTAAAGAACTGAACTTGTGGGATGAGAACTTCTGAATGTGGATCTGGAATCTGAAGGTGGGAGAATGAAGAAACCCCGAAACACGTCTCACCTGCTGGGGGGTACAGCAGCCAGCACACTGTTAGAGCATTGACGCAGTGAGCTCTCCCCTTTTTAGCTCCAGCAGGCATTCCCAGACATACAGCATGGCTTTAAAAGGAGACATAAACTTGCTGATTTGGTGACACAAGTACTTGAGGAACAGACTGGGATAGTGTTTGGGCTCCACACAGAAAGACGGAGTAGATCCTGAAAAATAAATTGTTCTGGGCAGGTAGGGCTGTTTCTGCCATGTCTTTCTGCTTTGCAGTCCTGGGGACTGGCAAGCATTTAGAGGAATGCACACTTTAACCTTGCCTGTTAGGTGATCAGAAGTACAGCCCATCAGACGCACCCAGGCACTGACCAGAATTTGCTACCACCTAAGAAGTCAAAGTCTACAGAGATGCATTTATTGTGAAAACTTCAATTTCCAATAGCTTTATTTCAAATGGCTAAGCTTGTTTGCTGACATGGTCAGAACTCTGGAAAGATAAGCTGCGGATTCTTATCCAAGCAGTTTGTCATGTACTGCAGAGGATGGGAAACCCTGTAACGTCATCCTAAGTTATAACCCATGGAGATGGTCTTGCCCAGTTCTGTATGTAGTCTTCAGTTTGAGGACAGAAGGCCCAGCAGTGCTCTGAGTTACAACACCCTAATATCCGAATTGCACTCCCTGTGCTCTCCCATCTCTGGAGGAAAAGAGCTTCTGCCACGCTTGGTCTAGATGGATATGTACCCAATTGCATATATTTCACTGGGGTGAACAGAGACATTCTCAGGTCTCTTGAAAAAGAGACTTTTTATGGCCCATCAGACATAATCCAGGCCTACATGCCCTTCGTATATGAGCTTGTACAGGGTGCCACATCCAGACGTGTGATACTGCATCTCCCAGGTCCTCACTCAAGTGGGGCCAGGCAGAGCAGCAGCCTCAGTGGGTCCGCTGATACCTTGGACTGATTTTATGGAAGGTGGGCTTCATCTTGGAGACAGTTCTGAATAATGCCTCTCCAATCCAGACACAAAGATAAGGTCAGGCAGAAGTCAAAGTAACTGAAAACGGACTTTAAGACATTTGACATCTTATGTGGGGAAAAGTCTCTTGTAAGCCGAATGTCCAGAACAGGAAAGTATTACTTCCCTTCTCCTTTGACAAGAAGTCACTGAGGTCGTAACCTCAATAAGCATCCTTTGTACTATGGAGAAACCATATGGCAAAACTCTATAATGAAGATGTTTCTGCCTCCTTATTAAATACAGGTAATTCTGTTGCAAAGAGCTTATCGTGCTATGGCCTTAAAGCAGACACAGACTGAAAACCTTTAGGACATATTTCCCTCCCAGTCAAGAGAGACTGCCGTTGTGCATCTCATTAAGGGAAAACAGTTCCCAAAAGAGACACATCAATTGAATCAATTGAAGCCAGGCAACCTGGGGAAAACAAAAGTGTGCAAATTCTCTTGGAAAGGCAAGATGATCTTTTAGACAGTCTCTAAAACTTTCACTAAAAACAGAACAAAAAGAACACCTTTCTCCCTCTCAGCCCCCATTCCTCCAAAACAACCCAAACCCATGCAAGTAATGAACTAAGAAGTTAAAAGGATTACAGTCTTATTTTGATTGAGATGAGATAAAGGTCTCAGAAGAGCCAATGCAGCTGAGGCAGTATTTTTCTGGCTGTTAGCACTAGTACCAGCACCAGCATCTGGAGCAGATTACTCAGAAGACAACAATCTCTCCTTTTTACACAGTACTAATGAACCTGCTAGGAATTAACATGAAGGATGGAATGTTGCATGCTGGACTAGAAACTGCTTTTTATTTATTTATTTATTTATTTATTTAAACACAAAGCTGACAGTTATACAGAACTCTTTCAGATGATTTTCTCAGTCCATACATATCAAGAATATTAACTAAAGATCTCAATTGCCTATTTGTGGTATTTCTCAGTGATGCTCATGGAAAGGGTACAAAATGCACTAAGTTATCCCAACCTTCTTTTTGTCTAAAATGCACATCTTTCGCAATGACATAGGACAACAAAAAGGTTTATTTTAAATGGTGATTAATTAAGAAATTGTTTATTATTACCAAAGGTGGAGGATAATACAGGGGTTTTGAAATGTAGCTTATTACTCATTTCAGATTCTCCTTTTAATTATTTAGGAGCAATTCTGTGAAGACACACGTGTGAATTAATTGCAAGAGAACCCAAGAGAGATCAGAAAAGAAACCAGCTTATCTGGCTTCTGAAGATGAAAAAGTGAGCACTGCATCTGAAATTAAATTACCTTGTTATAAGAAAACTGTCTTCAGTCTAAATCTATAGCAGAACACACCTGCATTTTCAAACTGTATTTTAACTTGAGGCTTGAGATCATGTCTCCTAATTATCTGAAAAGCAAATGGAGCTTAATTATGTTTTATTTAATGTGTTACAACTGAAATCATGCTAATGTTATTCACAAATAATTCATAATTTTTCTACAGTTTCTCATACCTCTTCTTTATCTTTATGCAGGAAGCCAAAGAGGAAAATGTGTACATGATCTTGTTTTATTGCCATAAAAACTTCCCAGCAATGTTATTTGCCTGAATGACAGGAATGCTTTTTTTGTTTTGTTTTCTTTATTTGATGAGATAGCTGTGCTACTAGTCTTGAATAAGCACTAGGGAATCTAAAATCTGGAAAAAGTCTACCATCTTCACCCTTGTAATAAAGGAAGATGAAAAATATGTTTCTATTGATATGATGGAAATAGCTCATGGACTCACATCAGTTGCTTGTGGTAGAAAATCAACTAGGAAATTGCAATCACACTATTTAATTGCACTTCAGGAATTACTGCAGGGTCTTTAGCAATTCAACTATTTTTATAAAACATATATTTTGATACTCTTGGATTAAACAGTTCATGTACATTCACAGGAAAACTAGATATGATTATTTTCCCATTGCAAAAGTGAATGCATTTTTATCAAAGAATAAAATGCAAGAAATCTGTCTTTATCTTCTTCTGTATTAAAATTCAGTATGCATTCTACATACTGGCGAATAATGGAGGCTTTGCTAGGCTTTGGATACTCTCAGAACTCTGCCATGGCTGTTAGCTGGGACATTACTCCCTGCTAAGGGGCTCCTCTTGGGCGACAGCAGCAGAACCAGTACCACCACCTGTACCTGAAGCCCTGTGTTTCCAGACCCAGAGCCACGAGACCTAACACCCAATGGCTTTATCAGACAATACTGATTCCAGATAGTATGTATGTGGTCTCAGTATGGTTCATTAAAAACATCAGAAACCTATTAAGAATACTTAAGTTCAAAGTTAGTTGATGCACAATAAATTGTATTCAGCAACAAATCAGAACACGTAAATACTCATGCCACAAGACGTAAGTTGGTTAAAAGGCCAAATTTACACAGTGAGATAGAGAATAATTGGTAAAAAAGAATAATGGTAGAATTTAAGATTTCACCTTTAGATAAAACATGAATGATTTAACTTAATTTGAGATTTGAAGAAAGTTTTCTGAAGCCATCCTAAGTCAAAAATAGATATTCTTTTAATAAATGAAAAGGTTTATCTTTAAATAAAATACACAGTACTGACAGTGCAGCTACAGTGACTGCTGTATAAGTGTGAACAGCCAATCTGTGTTAAGGATACAGAAAATTGAGGAAGAAAAAGTCATCCACACCCAACCAGCCAGGGATATTTCAAAGACAGTGAACTTATCATAATATTTAAATAACAAAGGGGTGAAAAGATAATTTGATTTTTTTTTCTTCTCATTTATTTCTTTTGAGTATTAGGACTTCATAAAGATTTGTAAGAATGGAGGTATTCCTGTAGACCTGTCCAAGCATTTTACAAATTATCAAGAAATACTGCCAGAGTAAGAGGTTTCTGCTATTTATAAGGTGTGGCTACACAAAGTAAGTCATTAGTATGAATGTATCAATGAGTAGACATCCTCTGAGATCAAACTTCAGCTAATAAAAACAGCTTTGCACAGGACTGTGCAGTACTTTGGAATTGATCTTTTACTAACTGTATTTATATCAGAATAGAAAACTTTGTCGCTATGCATACTGATCCACTTTTGGCCAAAGTATTAAGGGCTAGATTATGCCACTCATTGAAAAGTACTGTTCAGGGGCAACTGATTTTTAAGTTCCCTGCAGTCAAAGAATCACTTCTGTTGGCTTCATTAACATTTGGCAAGGTTTATTGGCTAAGGGGGATTGGACTAGATGATATTTCAAGGTCCCTTCCACTCCCTAACATTCTGAGATTCTGTGATGTATTATGTATTACGTTTAATGGGATAGAAGAAGCAGAGCCTAATGGCATAGTATTGTGAGACAGAACAAACTGGTTTGTCATTTACATATTTGGTGCAGAGATAAACTTACGTAAGCCTGATGTGTAAATCAAGATCAGGTCTAATCTCCCAATAATATGCAAGTCTCTCATATCATTAAAATTTAGGAGAGTGCGGGTATATATCAATACAAAAATTCAGATTTAGCTAGATCTAAAACCCAAAATTCAATCTGATAATCTTAGTTGTATTGAGAAAAAGAGCAACTCAATATAAAACTAGACTTACTTTACAGAATTAAACTAGAAACTCTTAGGTATGAAGTTCACAGCAGATGTAGCATATAATTTGAGGGAGTTATGTTAAAACCCCATCTTGAACTATTGAAAGGAACAACGATCCTTTTACATTACCTCCACTGAAATCTCCTTTGGTGCCATGGGCCACTTGTGCTCATACTTTTCTTTCACAGTTTGTTCACTGTTCGCAGTTGGTGCTGTGTTCTCAGGCCGTACTCCATGGCTTGTTTTGCCCACCAGATTTTGAACTGATTTTACCATATTCTTTAAATCCTCCGGGTATGGAGTGGGATAACGTTTTAGATTTATTTCAACCTGAACATTCATAAAAAGAATTAAAGCACAAATACAAAATGAAAACAGCATGCAAACTAAAACCATGGTTACAGTACTATGCCTAAGTGCAAATTCCTCAAATTTTGAGTTAATCTATTTGAGGCAATTTGTTACATATAGCTACCTTCATGGATTTTTAAGTTCTTGGACTGAAATTTGCATTCAGTTACATTATGGAAACCTATAATGGAAATTCAGTGACATAAAATAATGGATGGGAATGCTTCCCTATAAGCTTATCTTTCACCCTGTGAGAATATTGTATTTTAATTCTACACTTGACTTGAGAGTACTAACATATTAAATCACACTTTTCCAAAACGATACTGGTGTAAATGAAGAATTAATTTAGCCATGTTCAGTGTACTGAATTAATCTGAATTATCTATAACAACTGAGAACAGAATCTGATCTACTGGGAGCTATTTGCTCTTTGAGATGGATAATGTACATACATACACTCAAGTATATGAATACTCTTAAGTATACAGAAAATGCAGGAAAACAGACTCAAACCACTACAGAAAAGTCACCCCAAATCACACTGAATATTCCTTTGACTGAAAGAGCTACTGTTTTGTTACAATGATCAACATCTTAAGCTTATATTTTTTTATCACTCAGAAGTAAAGAAACAAAGTATTCACCCAAGTCCAAACCAACCCTAATTTTAAGACAATTTTACAGAATCTCAGGGTTGAGTGAAAGGGGAAGAGGGACATGACATGACGCTATCAGCAAATCGCTCAGAGGAGACGGTGCTGTAGATTACCACGTCAGCAGGGATCTGAGCAGGAAAGAAGACATACATGGTGCTGGCCTCTCCTTACACCTCCCCATTGTGTTACAGATGTATTTTGTCTGCTGTACATTGCACCCCATCGTGAGAAGAGATGCTGAGGAACCAGAAGAGCATGTCCAAACAGAGCATGACCTCAGCAAGGCTGCTCGGGCTGTGCAGAGTGGGCATTTGGTAGGTTTGTCCCTTGCAGCCAGCGCATGGCAGAGGCCCCCACTCAGCGCATGGCTCTCTCCTCCATGGAGCAGCTCCTGCCCTCCCTGCTCTGTCCTTCCCACTGCAGACCTGTGCTATCTGCACTGCTGGGACTGATGGTTGAGAGTCAAGCACCAGCTCCGTGGCTCATGTGGTAAAACAGAAAAGGTCTGCAGAGTGGTCTGTCTGCTGTCAGGCAGGAGTAATGGCCCCCAGGCATGGCCAACTGAAATAGAAAAAGTGCTGCCTGAGTCTGCCACTCTCTTTGGGCCTGGACTTGGGGTGGAAATGCAATAAAATCCTTCAGTGAAGGAAAATTACAGCTCCCAGGGCAAGCTCTGTGTGTCAGGATAACTGTTGCTGTTTATGAGGCTGTGATCTTTGAAATTACTCTACATTTGCCATGTGATAAGTAAGTATTTAGAAGCATTTACCACAAAGCTGCTTTTACCTGGTTGTGTATGTGAAGTAAGCAAAGGGAGGTTGCTTTTAATAGCTCACTATACAGCCACTGAATTTTACACCCCTAATGAGTAGGTAAAAGGTAATTTTGGATTCAAATGAATATGGTCTGTTGATGGGAATATTTTAGAAGCAAGAGCATGATCAATTTGGAAAATGAAACTATATGAAATACTAGCTTATAAGTCTGAACCACAATAGAATAAACATTACAGATAATAGATTCTGACATGACCTTAACATAAAACGTTAAAATGTATGACTATGATGTCATATGTTAATAAAGAATTTCAACAGAAAAAAGAAATTAAGTCTGTAAAGCATTATTAAAGCTGTGGTTGATTTGCGGTTGAAAGAAATCGTATTTGGATGTGGCCTAATTAGGCAATAGCTTTTTCACAAAATCCGAGCCATGATTTAAATGCAGGTTGTACAGACAAACATAGCTAGAACTCAAGTCATAGAGCAAATCCTCAATAAGTACTAGTCAAGGAAAAATTAACTGAAAGACTTTCATGCGATAGGCAAGTCAGACAGGGATTTCAGTAAGAGTCTTATATGGCTATGCGCATAACAATTACACAATGAAAGTACTGGCAGTTGTGGTGGGTGATATCCAGCAGAAAGCAGGCATTTTCATCACTGATTTAGAATTATCATTACAGTGGAAATCTGCACTCCCTGTCGATGCAATTCATTAATGTTTTAATGCTACACCAAAAGTACCATGACCCTGAAAAGAGAATTTTCAAAGTTCAAAATTCTTTATGGAAGAATTTATTGAATAATTAAAATAATCAAATTAATGTTATATAGTTTGGCTGAGAATTCAGTTTTAACTGTGAAATATAGAAAGGAAAAAACATTTACACTTTTATAAAATGCTAACACTGTTTCTGATTACCACCTATTGTTAATTGGTTAATCTTCGAATTCATCCCATAAAGGTCTGATGAAACTGCTAAAACTGCAAATACAAAATAGTCCCTACAACCAATTGCAACACATGGATGGACTGGCACACATTAAGTTCACAAAACGTTCCAGAAATTAGCTTTTAGCTCATGTGCATGCATTTAAATGAATGCTTGTGAACAGTTGAATCAAACAACTCTTTATGGCACTTCTAGGGTCATTCATATATGCAGATGAATTAGCCGTTCTGGAAAAGAGCACAGACGTATCAGAAGGATGCAAGTAAGTGTTTCTACCCTATTAATTAAATTTGAGATTTATTTTTTTTTAATAGCTTGGGAAGAAAGGGTGTTTTACGGGTGTTTTCCATCACCCACATACCTACAGTGGGTAATCTTTTCCTTTCAAAATCTGGTAAGATTTTCTTGTTTTGAGCAATGTTATTTCCACACTTTCCATTTTTACAAACTTACGGGATTTATTGGTATTTAGTGTACACACAGTGAGATATAAGAAAGGAAAGATGTTTTCTTTAAGAAACACAGATGGGAGGAAGTATCTGAGCAGCTCCTAGTTCCTAGCTTAACTTTTCATTTAATATCTCTTCTCTGTATAAGCAACGACTATGGCATCTGCTGCAAAATGTAATGGTTTGCTTTGATGAAGAGATACTAGGATCATTATGGAGGAGAGGAACATTGGATTGGAGCATCTCTCCTTCGAAGACAGGCTGAGGGAGATGGGTTTGTTCAGCCTGGAGAAAAGAAGGTTCATAGAGGCTTTCCAGTACCTAAAGGGGGCTACCGGAAAGCAGGGGAGGGACTGTTTGTCAGGGGGTATAGTGACAGGACAAGGAGTAATGGTTTTAAACTAAAAGAGGGTACATTTAGATTAGACATTAGCAAGAAATTATTCACCATGCAGGCAGTGAGGCCCTGGCCCTGGCTGCCCAGAGGAGCTGTGGCTGCCCCATGGGGTTTGGGCAGCCTGGGCTGGTGGGAGGGGTCCCTGCCCATGGCAGGGGGTTGGAACCAGATGGTCTTTAAGGCCCCTTCCAACCCAAACTACATAGCAAAATCTCATGCAGAAATGGACTTGTATATTACAGCGTTGGTATATCCACTCTCTATGGATGAGAGGGAGAAGAGGTAAGTAACAACTCCAGAAAATATATTTTAGTATTGGACTCTTCCCCCCACACTGACACAAAGGATGACAACTGTCTTGACCTTCATCAGGCCAAGACGAAGCAGTAGGGAGACCTGCAGCCCCGGGGGCCATGGGTCACCCACATGGCACAAACTGCTCCTGCACGACTGGCCGTGCCACAGCTGCCTCCTCGTGCCAGCCGTGAGCAGGCAGCCCAGGAAGGAAGCACTGCAATCGCAGCATCCACAGCATCCTGAGCAGCTCTGGTGCTGTGTGCCCAGGCCTGGCGTCACACCACGCCATGGCAGCTGCTCACCGCACGGCACAGGCCAGCTCCTATCTTCACTAAATGCTGTTTCTAGGAAACCTGAAAATATGGCAATGAGTCTCGGCTGTGTTTGCCTCCCCATTTTCCATACAGCAGATGGCAGCATTGGAACTCGAGTACAAGAACACCATTTAGTGGATGAAGGATATCATTTTTCTACAAAAACATCTTACTCGAAGGAAACACTTGTTTCAGTCATTCATAGAGTTCAGATATATATTAAAACCAAAATGGCTAAGTGACATTCTATTGCATTTAGATATTGAGAATAATGCTTGCAACTAGCATATAATACAGTTAAATTCTTCTATGATCTTAGAAACTTATATCTATTTCCCTGTTAATATTTCAGTTATTTTGCATATTTTACACATTTGGACATCCATATTGTTAACAGTTAAAATTATGATAAGAAGTAGTGGAACAACGTAAGAATCTCCCTGATTCTCTGCTTTCCATATGTGAGCCATAAATCTGCAGTTCACCTGGGGTAAAATTTCAGTTTAATCTATTTATCGTGAGTCAAAGATTGCTTTATGATTTCATTTTTCTGTTTTGTGAAGTAGTTTTTTACTTTGCTAAGTAAGTTCTGTTTTGCAGTAGAGTGAATTATCTCTAGTTGCAAGACTTTGATGAAAATTCCTAATTAGGGAAAATAGAATAAAAAATCCAAATTTTCCAAACAGATCTAAACCAGATGTTAAATATTTATTGCTAATAGTATTGCTCTTTTAAAAATTAAAATATGATTTTAATATCCTCATATGATTTTTGTCTCTGGAAACACTTGTTGGGTATTCTACTGCAGTTCAAAATGTGCATTGTAAAGTGTTTGATCTGGGGTAATTCCTTTATATTATTCAAAAGATAGACATTGACATTTTCAAGTTTTTGATAGGTTACAAAATTGATGAAAGATAACCCCTCTGGTGCACATTCCTGTGTAACTCCAAGAAGTCGCAAAGTGCTCATCAACTTCCACAGTGAGAGGAATATGGAATATAGGGTCTAAATATTTCTAAAGAATAGGTCTAAATATTTCTAAAGAATTAGGTGGCTGGAGGGTAATTCTAAGTCCCTAAACATTTGTTGTTAATTTTGGCTTAGTGATAAAACACCTGTCACATTAGGAACCCAACACTAGGGTTCCTAATTCGAAGTTTTGCTGTCTAGGCAACAGCAGACTACCTGGTACCATGTACTTCAGGGAGAGCAGATATGTTGTCTTTCTTAACTGCTATACTTGAAACATGGTTTCAAGTATTTTCTGCTTATTTATAAAACAGAAATAGTTCAATACAAGATCGGTATATTGGACTCTGTCCATAACATGTGAGTACCAGAAAAAATCAAACAGAGCTTACCTTAACTTTCCCTGCATTTTCCTCCTCTTCCTTTTTGTCTTCAAATTCGAAGGCAACAGTCATACGTTGCTGTCTCTGCTCCTCCCATAAAGTAGGATTAAAACTATCACTGTCTGACTGGAAATCTACAGTTAAATTGCAAACAGCAATGCAACAGAACAAAGGATTAGTGCACTCAGCAAGTGATTGGAAATGACCTAAAAAGACAAGTTCTTAGTGGATCCTATAATCTTGGGTGACTGCCTTAAAACTGTTGTGGGGTGTAATGAAAGTATTAACTGACAAACCACTACAAACAAATTTCAATGCTAAAATCGGAAGAATGGTGGAAAGCAAGAGGGTTTCAGGACAGAGGGGAGTGGGGTACGGGGATTCCAATGTAACAGGGGTATGTCAGGAGCCAAATTCCCAGATGTGTTGGGCCCAGAGCTCCGCACCCGCACATCTCGGAGGTGCCCCCACCCCAGCTCCCTCAGGCAGGCCAAGCAGTCCCTGCTCAGCTCCAGCTAGACCCTTGGCTTCTGCCCCACACACACTTCATGCCCAGGTTGAAATCATTTATACGAGGCCATTCTTCTGAAAATGTAAAAGAAAATGTAAATCCTGAGAATAATGGACAGGAGCCCTTTGTGTGTGACAAGATATGGGCTGTTACGTGTGCACTGCTGACTTTACATGTCAGAAGAGAGACACTCATACAAAGAACCACATCTGAAACCCCTCCCTCTCTTTTATCTCCACTACCTGAACAAGCACTGCTCCTGCCTGTGTAGGAACTGCTGACGATGTTTTACCTTCATCACTGCGGGGTTGCTGGGGAAACATGTAGTTAGTCAGCACTCTCTGCTTTGTTTCTGGGTGAGCCTCCGTTTGCAGTGGAATGAGAGCCTTGGACTGTATAGGAGAGGCAAAACAAAGGACTGGTCACTCAGAGCATGTGTGTTAACTGAAACAGGATTTTAGTACGTGATAAATAGATAATACAGGAAAAACTAAAATTCTGTGTGAAAATAATCCTCTCCATGGACTAAAACCAGTGTTAGTTTGATGGAAATTCTTACTGTCCCATTCCTCACTTCTAGTCTACATGTGATTCCCACCAGGGCCACCTGAAGAACACTAAACGTTGGAAATACTGACTGCGTGTTCAGAACTGCACCGGTGGGGAAGCTAAAGGATCAGAAGAACAGAGCTGCAACTGCACAGGAGAACACCCACATTATGGCTGCGAGTTGTTTTAAGTCAAGGTTAATGACAGATGGGTTCGTGATAGCTATTGGTTCAGCTGAGCGTAAACCTGGTGCAAGCTACATGGAAGCACCTTGAATATTCAGATTTTACCATTAGGTTTTACTTTAATTTATTATTTTTATTGCCTTGCTCTAATGTAGGAGTGACTGTCACAGTTCACAGAAGAGAAGTTGATCTAAAATGCATCACTGGAAAGTCAAAATGCTGAAAAAATATAGTAAATTTAAAAAGAAATATATGTTCTCTGGCTGAGTGGAGGTGTCATGCAATGTTAGTTTTTTGATGGAAATAAGAGTGAACAGAAGGAGAATCCTAATTTAGCACTTTAAAATTTACTCATCAGTTTCTATTATCTCTCCCAGTTAGTCTCCCCTCCCTTCAGCTTTGCAATTCTTTGATTAGCTATACAAGCTAAAAGTAAATTTAAGGAGAGATGCAATGAGCAAGTGCTGATGTAAATCTATTGACTGCAGTACACTTGGCCTTGTTTGGGGGCCCAGCTGAGTGCTACGTGCTGGGCAGGAGCCCGGAGGTTTGTCTGGTACCACTATAAAGATACAACCCTGTTTGTGCTGCTCTGCACGGTTCTGCCCTCAGCCATGCCCAGCATGGGCAGATGCGCCTGGTCTGCAAACGAACAGCAGCAGGACCAGAGTCCCTGTGGCTTCTTCATCCAGATAAAAGGATGGATTAATTTCCAGTAGTATGATAATTACCCCAATCAACTTCAGTTAAGGAGATATAATATCCGATGTCGGGTGTTATTGTAAGGTGAGAAAGAAGAGATTATGAGAATTTATTGCAATTATTAAAAACTGTTAGGTATGTTGAACATTTCTAGCATGTTATTAATTGAGTTTTTCTCCACTTAAAGTCACATTCTGGAACTGCAAAATTATTTTATTCACCAATACTGGCAAAGATTGATGGGGGACTTATTTTAGTGCACAGATGCTGGCTAACTGTTGCATTTCCCTGTGTTCGTGTTACAAAATTTGTTTAAAAATAGAATCCTAAAGAATGTATAGTTGTGATATATAAACCAAGAAAGATATATAAACTAAGAAAGGCATATTTAAATTTAAAAGGAACTTAAACAAGAATTTTCTCCAAAACAAGATTAAGAGTACTTGTTTGTCTTCTACATTTTTAAACTCCCATTGACTTTAATGGAGTTTAAAATATGCAGGAATGGAAGCATGGACAGGAAAAGGCAGAAGACAAAAATGTAGGCATAGATGGAATATGGAGTGGGACAAACAAAGAACAAGTCCAATGAAAAATCTTACCTCTTGAATTTCTATTTAAAAAAACATTTTCTTGATAATTCTGGACTTTATTTTCTACTATATGTTACTACTTTTGTCAGGATATAGAAGGTTAGTTAGAAGCAAGAGGTAATAAATGACAGCCAGGAGAATCTACACCTTGGTATGAAAGTAGCAAGCTCAACTGAGACTAAACACTTCTAAAATTCTACTACAGTCATGTATTAAATTATAGGCTTCATTTATGGCCCTTGCTAAGAACCCTACTACTTTACTAAAGAAATTATGAATATTGAAAGCCATTACCTGGTTGTCAGAAAGCCACAAAGCTGCAAGTTCTTTAAGTTTAGTAAAAGTGAATGGTAAGTTCTTCAGTCTGTAAATGATAATGGAACAACATGAATACTTCATTTCCACAATAGTTTCTTTTTAATCTGTATGCAGCACATTTTGGCTCAATCCTACAGAAATTGCTGTCATATCTTTATTTTCTCTCGCATTTTATTAAAATACAGTAAGTTACTAAGGGGATTCCCCTTAAATTGCTTCCACATTAAGAGAGACTTTTGGATTCTAAAACTACTGATTTCATTGCCTAGAGATACTAAGGAGATACCAATGTCTTGCCATCTTGCCATGGCTGTAACGTAACCAGCTTTATAACTTATAACCAACACAAGTTACAGCTTATAACACAGAAAAAGTCTTGGTCCCAGTGAGACTTATAGCAAAGTCCTTACAGTTTACAGTGTAGTTAACACAAACCCTTTTATTTATCAGTTAAATTTCTGAACACAAATTACTCTAAGATAACTGAAAATTCATTTTTGCAGAAATGTTAGGAATGAAATTAAAATCAAATTAAAACAAAAAAACAAAAAACAACATTTTAATTATATGCATGAACCCATTTCCTAAAATAATCTGTATGTGGGAACAGGGAAAACATGACTAGATACTTGTGGAAACATCATTCATGTTTTTCCCAATAAGTAACTCATTATGAAAACATTATTTTTACTTTGCAGCCTGTACTAAACCAGAGAGGGATGTCCTACTCACATCCTGATATCCTCCCATCTTTGTGTTACAGAAGGTTAAAGAGCTGGAGGACTGTCGAAAGAAATGGACCAGCCAAAGGAGTGACTACAAAGACAAAATCTAAATGTGATTTAACAGAAAGAAGAGAGGAAAAGCCCTTCTCTGAGAGAGTCAGACAGGCTGATATTTTGAAGAGGACTGACAAGTATGTTCATTTGCACCTCAAATAAAGACAGGCATTCTACTCTAAGGGACTGCACCTGCCCAGCATCATCAGGAGAATCCTTTGTCCCTCTATCATTAAATAACTGATAATATTCCTACAATCTTCTTCGCATTAAAAATCTATCTGCATATCTGGGAGATATGTAACTCACAAGCTTTTGTACCATTGCCTCTATGCAGCGTTTTGAAAGTGCATCCACTGTGGAATTACTTTGGATGCATTTTTTGCCACAAAGATACTACCATTAAATATTGTGTTATTTTTGAAAGCAGTGTCTACTTACTGCAAGTAACACATTTTAAAGACTGTGATTTTAATAAGAATATCTTATACTAAAGATGACTTATCTACAGAAGAGAAATAAATTGACGTGAATATATACAAACACGGTGTGTTGGGACATAATCTCCAATTAAATGCTTGTATAGATTAGAGTATCTTTACATATGTGTGCATGTTTAAGCCTGTAATTGATGCCACAAGAAAGGAAAGAGTTCCTAAACTCCCTGATATTTAGCTTTCATTCCTATTTTATCAAAAAATTCATACTGCAGTGTGTTTAAATGTAAATTTTCACTTTTCTCTGGAATAGTGCAGAGTGAGACATTCTTTATAAATTAAGGTTACAAGATTAACCTTTAATAGATAGTTAACATAAAGATTGTTAAATAGTGTTTATCTGGATGTTTTATTCAGGATGCTTTTCTCTTTTTTTTTTCTTTTTGTTTTCCTTTTTTTTTTTTTTTTTTTTCTGTATAAAAAGATATGTACTTTGGGTTTTCAAGTGATGCCCTTATTTCTTTACACTTTAGGATTCCGTAGGATGAGTTTCAGAACTGCATAGAAACTTTTGTCTGCAGAGCACTACTGGTGAAGTTTCCAACTCACTCAAGCTGAGAAGTGTATATCAGAGGGAGAAGCAAAATTGGTAAGCACTCTTCAGAAATGATGTGTGGCAAGTGGATCTCCATGCTGGTTTTCCATTTCCGTATTCAAATAAAACACCGAACACTTCATTTTTCATTCTTTTTTGCACATAAGCCTGGACACCTAGCTTTAAACATCTGAAGAGGACTGATTTTAAGGAGTCCAATAAGAAAAAATCTCAAATTAGAGATCAAAGAATGGAGGCACCCAAAATCAGTACCATTTTTTGAAAAATTTCCACTGGGACAAGACTCATCCTCTTTTTCTAACTGCAATTTCTTTTGACAATTTTAAGACTGCTTTTTAAATTTTATGAAGTTTATGAACATTTCTCCTTATGTGCACTAAAAATGCAAATGCAAGCATTCTGACTTTCATGAACAACTGAATTACCAAGTCATTTTGTGTTTTACCCATTTTCACAACAAGGCCTGTTATACTTGTCATTTACACTACATTAGTTTAACCATGAAAGGTAAATACGTAAATGTTTTTATAGCTTCATCTGCCAATATAAGGTTATGATATAGCTACAAAGCACCTCAAATGTTACTTATGCATAGCTGTAGCTTGATTACTTTCTACAGATTAGGAATTTTGGTATAAATCAACATAATTTTACTGATTTCAAAGAACTAACTCACAGCATTCTCAGTGAAAGATTTGGCCTCCTCCAAGGAGAAAATTGTCCTTCAGTAATATAAAAAAAGTGATTAGTTTGAACTGCTTCCATTTATCTAATATATGGCTGCAATCAGATATTAACACAAAGAAATGAAATGTCCATGAATATGCTATTCAACAAATAACTTTTCTGTTATGCTTAGATGCTGAAGCATCTCACTAGACAGCATGGAAAATTACATGCATAATTGTTTTTGTAAATCTAAGGAAAATATATTCACAATGCTAGATGAAACTTTAATAAGTGCATCTTCTTAATTATTAAGAAAAATCAATTATTAATTATATTAAGAAGATGTCCAAATTAATCAATTTACAATGAAAAGGCATATTCTGCTGTACCAAAATAACTTATTCTTACTATGGCTGAAACTCTGCTCAGCCTGAGTAAATAACCTTTGCATAAGGCCATTTCCTTACTGGTACAGTAGGACTTTCTTCAGTAAGGACTTTTCCTTACTGAAGCAGTAGGACTGCTTCAGAGCAGCCAAAATCCAGAAGTCAGGACTGGGAACTTGCTAATAGAAACAGAGCCATAGCTCCTGCACCCATCAGGCACCAGCTGAAGGGCATTCAGAGGCTTGAGTTCTGTGGGAAGGCAGGATCTCTGAATCTTCAGAACAACTACACTGCTTCTGACACTTGGCAGCCATCTGGTGCACATGCTTGCTTGCATAAACAACAGTTGCATTCCTGTACAAGTTTTAAATCACTAACTCTGTTTTGCAGTCTCTTAAACTTAATTGTAAAAAGAGCTAAACATGCAATAACAAAATAAGGAAATCTTTTAGTGCTACAGACATTTTCTGTATTTATATTAGTTATGTTAAAATATATATAAAATCATGTATGCCTTTGGTAAATGTAAAAGTTTAAAGGTTATTAATAGAATTATTTCTTAAAAGGAAAACACTGAAATACTGATTTTTCAGCAAAGTAACTCTCCTCAGTAATAGTTCAGAAAAATAAGAAACACATATGTTCTTTATTGTATTTAATTTTCACACATAAAATGTTTTCCTAGGAGGAAAAAAAAAGAAAAAAAAAAGAAAAAGAAAAAAAAAAAAACATCCTGTGAATTCCCTTAGGTGAGTAAAACCAAAAACTAAAGCAACAACAGCACACCTTTTGAAATGACATCCCTAAACATTAAAACCATTAGCACCCTATGACCCCACAACCTCAAAGAAACTATATGTCACTGTGTTACACCAGGCTGGAATGAGGACTTTAGGTTAATTTAGAGTAGACTAGCCAGTCAGTCAAGCCCAGAGACAGTTGATACTTGTGACAGTTCTCTACAGTTACACTCAGCAAACTGACAACAACAGGGTTTTGGGAGTGTGAAAGTTTAAAAGAACACAATTCACATTAACTCTTCAATATACTGTTCACATGAATGCCTGTGGATAATAATGGACAGGAATAATTATCTCTTTGGCAATAAGCAATATTGTACAATTAAATAATTGAACAGAAAAGATACACCAGGGAACAGTCCTTTGTTTTGGAATGGATCACATAATCTGGGGATCTTTTTTTATCTAACTTCTGTTCATGAGATTCAGAATAGTAATTGAGTCTGACCCCACGACAGAAGCAGAAGCAGTGCAAATACAGAAAGGTAATGATTCTTTCAGCTCTTCTGTAAGAACAATCTAAAACTAGAAGAAAGGTTACTTACCAGTAACCGATGCTCTTTGAGAAGTGTAGCCCAAATGTACATTCTAACAATTCTACCTCTCAATCACAGGACTCATACCTGGAAGGACTCTGAGGAGAGAGGAGAAGCAGATGGAAGACAAATGTATAGGTGGACTACACATTGTGAAGAACACCGGTTACTGGTAAGACATCTTTTTTTTCTTTGAATGAATCCCATGTGCAGTCTTAGCAGTGAGTGTATCCAAGCAGCTACCCCAGTGTGATGGAGATCTCAGTACCTTTCACGCAAGTGGTAGCTGCTTTATCAAATGCTGCATTAGTTCTTGAAGCACTGGAGATAGATAGTGTTATGCCTGGCAAAGGCAAGGATGAATCTCCAGGTAGCTGCATTGCAGGTATCTGGAATCAAAACTTTCCAGAATGCACAGGGTGAAGCCACCTAAGCTCTTGTCAGGTGCACACTAACCCTCATTAGACTCCACTTTAGCAATGTGATAGCAAGTCAGGATTCAGCCCACCATTGCCTTTTATTGTGTAGCGACAAACAAATACTGTATTTTCCAGTGGTGTAGAGTCTGTAACAGGGTTGAAAAGGTTTGGACCTGTAAAGATAAAAGGAAAGAGGACTCCCAACTATGGAGATGAGAATTATAGATACAGTCTTAGAGTGTAAGGCTTGGGAAGGAAAAGCTGGAGTCTAATTCCCTTGTTAAAATGGAGTTCTAACATGAATGTCTGTAGAAAATCCTGGAACCAAAATAGCTTCTGGTCTATTAAGATAAGCAAGGTTCATCTTTCAGTGATGAGGGCCTTCAGAAGACATAGAACAAGAGCCTGCAGTAGCTGAAACCATAGTATTAAAAATGCACAAGGGAGAGAATCCAAATACTGACCCACCTTTGATCAAAATGTGTCAACTCACAAAAATTTGAGATTCCTGTTAACCTGAGTGGCAAAGAAGTCTATGTCTGGTTTGTCTCCTTCCTGAAAGATACCCAAGGAGGACTTTAAACCAAATCTGCCACTTATGATACTGGAGGATGTGGAAAATGTAGATTTTTGACATTCATACTCAGACAGGCTACAGATAACACAAGAGAGGGCTTTTTTTTAACTTGTTACATGCTACTTCACAGTTAGGTTGTCCATCACTCCTTGTATGCATGACCATTTGGAGAGCAGACAGTAAATTTTCCACGCATTTGAGCAAGGCAAATTCAAAGCCACCAGCATCTCTGCACTCTGCATGCCTGGAGCTGGGCTGCACTCCCCATGCCATGAGGAACATATTCAGAATTAACATTTTTGGTGGCAAAAGGGCATCTCACAATAAACACTTGAGTAGCCCAGTCTCAGCAGGGCAGCATTTAACCTCAGATGGAATTGATGTCAACAAAGTAGGAAAACATGATCCCCACGGACTGCTCAAGAAAATTATGAGATAATTCAACCAGTTCCTCTGTCTCCTAGTCTAGACTCTGCTCTTCAGCTAGCTCTAGAATGTCTGTAACTCACTGTACAGTTTTTTATATCAAGTTGAGAGAACAGCTTCCCATGCCAATGGGCAAAGGCCTTGTTTTCCTGCCCTCCTCATACTTTCCCATTTGGTGCACAGCCACTGTTTACCTTCAGCTGGCTTTGATGCTTGCAAGACTCCACTGCGAGCAAATTGGACACATGAGGAGCACCAGAAAGCAAACACAATAAGAAAAAACATCAATTCTTGAAGTTTCAGTGAATTAAGTCATTGCAGTCATTTGACCAATGAGCCCTGAGTAAGCCCAAGGCAGATAGATGCAGGGCTACCAGCCAGCACAAAAAGGGAGTGGGCAGGACAGTGACTGGTGTGTTCCAGGCTGAGGAACATCACATTGCTGGGATGCTGGTCCCACCATTTACCCCAAAATGGAAATCCCAAGTGCTCTCTTATCTCTGGGCAGCCAGGGAAAAGGCAAGTGGGCTGAACTGCTGTTTCAGTTGCAGCCATCAGGTCAGCTTGGTCAAGAAGCCTTGCATACTCTGACCACCTCTGCTGCCTTCTGCCAGCAGTGAGCCACCTCCTCCCTCTCGCCCCAGCAATAGCACTCATAAGCAGTAATTACACATGTAGTCACAAGCCTGAAATACGCAGCTGATCTGGCTGAAAAGTTACTTGGCAAAAGGAAAGAAAAGAAGAAGAAAAAAAAAGACTAATTTCTGCTTCCTCAACACACACTCATGGCATGATTACAGGTTTGAAAAGGGGTCAGAGTGACCCAGCTCGGATTGGCTTAATGTGCCAGTGAGGGCACTCCACAGCTGCAGCTCCTTGGAGTCCCTAAGATGCCCTCAGCCAGTGCCATCCTGTTGCCTCCCCAGCCCCGTGCACACCCTGTGCCCTCCCACATGCTGCTGGAGCTGACTGGGCAGCCACACAATGGAGCAGCCACCCGAAATGTCCACCTGAAAATTCACCATGTTTCTGACATTTGCTGCTTTCATCTGAATTGCTTATGTATTCAGCATCACCATACACCTGGATGTGCCAGCCTGAGGGAGTTTAAAGTTAAAACACAGCTCCAGTCTGTAGCTCCACAGATAAGACCACAAACCTCCACTACTGTGGTGACATGCTGATGGGAGAGTCCTCCCATGTCCCTGTGAAAGCACTGGAATGTGAAACCCAAAAAGATTTGATTCTGGGACTTGGACGGTTTCTGCATGGATTGGAGATCAGTTTAGCTTTACATTCTGGTCCATACATAATGCACTACGTAATACACAATTACAGTGAGGAAAATGATCTAATAGAAGTAAGTAAACAAATTTGAATAAATATATTACAGGGATATCTTGATTTTATAGTTTATGATCAACCTTAATTTCAACAATGAAACTGGTGACAGGAAATCAGACACAGATGTGCAAAGTTCTTCCCCTGATATTTACTGAGCACAGATGATAGCTACTTGGAACAGAATGGTGTTCACACCCTTCTTATTTTTATTTTTTGCATTATTAGGCAAATTTGTATTTCTGTGGTTGTACTGAAATTAACATATTCTTGGAACATATGTTTCTTTAAATTCCATGGAAAGGTCAGTCATTTCTGATGCCTATGGGAGCACAGCATAAGTACCAAGAAAGTCTTGTTTCAAGCATTCAATTTCTCAGAGGAACAGTGAAGTGTGTGAGAACACAGAATCTGGTGTTTGGTTTGTGTTTTTGTTTGACAACACTTTTGCCCTGCTGAAGGAAACAGAACATTTTCTTTTGATTTCAGTGGGGTCAGGGTAACATGTAGTATGTTTGCACTTACTGATCTCCTATATAATAGCTTGTCACAATTTTTTAAGCAGGGCACAACACTATATATTATAAAGTTATATACAATTTTAAAACCAAATATCACGCTTTCACGTGGAAATTACAGGTGATAATATAAGTAAACAGTGTCTCATCTCTGAAAGCACACCGAGACCCAGATGCTCACCACATTCAATTTTTTCTTTGGATATTATGCAATTAAAACCAAACCATAAAGATTAAAAAAAAAATAATAAGAAATTTTCCATATAGTTTAAATACTTAAAGTATTCATAAACATCATTTCTATGTATTTCATATACTTTCATATATTTTAAATAAATGTATTTTAACAATACCTAGAGAGAATTATCTATTCTTTTAAAACAAATTCTTGTGACGTGAGTTAGGAAAATTATGTGAACTATACCTGTTATCACTCAGATTTAACACTCTTAGCTTCTGCATCTGACCTATTTCATCAGGAAGAAATTCCAGCTTGTTGGAGCGCAGAGACATCACTGTTACATTTTTACAGCTTCCAATCTATGGGAATGGAAAAAAAAAATAAAAAAAATGTTAGGATTTTGATAAAATTTATTATCACTAATTTTATGTCAGAGGGTGGCCATTTTTTCCCGTATAAATAACCAAGAACAGAAAATACAGTATCCCAAGTCAGGAAATATTATTCTTCTTTATCAGAAATCTCATGGAAATGCACTACATTACTTGAACTTCTGTTTCTGAGTAATCTCATCTTTACATGAGTTTACTAGTTTAGTTTTTATTATTTTACTACTGAGTATGTAAGAAAGATTTGGTATTCAACACTACACAGAAATAACCACTTTAAGAGATATTTTATCATAGTATGGATAAAGTCTTAGGCCTACCAAAAACCATTTAAATCTAATTTAAAAACAGGATCAGCTTCTCACTTCTCTGGGCAGTTCAGGAAGGAAATTCTCATCCACAGCCAACGTCCTCAGGTTGTGAAGGTAACCGATTGTTGAAGGTAAGGACTCCAACTCATTACAGCTGCAGTCAAATTCTTCTAATAAAGATAAACTGAAATTGTAAATGTAGTCGTTAGATGCTGTACAAGGGTTAGGTAATAAAAAATAACAATCTAAAACCTTTGAAAGTTTAAAACCATCACACTTCTACAGATGCCATTCCCTGAAGATGGAAAGTTTATTGCAAATTTCCCTAGAAGTCTATAATAATACAACTTTACGAACTACTAGGAACACTATTTTTCAGTCATAAGTGGTAGGACAGTTTAAGAAAAACCTCTTAGTTTCCCATATTATCATTCTTATTTTTTGAAGTGAGGATGTATTCCAGGTATTCCAAATTCACAATGATCAGGGCAATTCATACTAAACTGAAGAGCCAAACAAAAAATTTATAGTCTTAACATACAAAGACATAAAACAGCTAAAGAAATATCAGTGGTGAGCAAAAAGGAAAAAAAAAAAAAAAGATGCAGAATTTGCCTTCACTGTAAGTCTAACTTACCTTTATCCCATTTTCTTAACTCAAAAAAAAAAAAAAAAAAAAAAAAGGTCTTTTAACCTTCAGATTTTATCAAATGTGAAACCAGAAATAGATACTCCTTACAAGGAATTCTCAGAACTTTCCTATAATTGCTGTGTTTCAGTAGACTGAAAAGCCAAAGTGAGTCATACAGCGATTAGTGCAAGAGATGTATGGAATATATCCAGAAGCCCTGCTAGGTTTTAGCTTTTCTTTAATATAACCTTTGCATCTACCTAATTTATTTCAAACTAGTTACAAACCAATTTCAGTAAAGGCATAATCCAGACATGTTTAACTACTTCATACGGAATACGTGCTTTGACAGATGGAAGTCCAGCTTGAAAACTTGTTAAATTGAAAGATGTGCATATTCTACCTTTTACTGATGATAACACTATCAGAAAAGCTTGAAAATAGATAAACTAATTTTGAACAACTACGTTTCCGATGGAAATCGGAAGCTCTGATTCTCTGAACTGTAACTGTGCAAGTTTCTATGACAGCAAAGAATCACTTTATCAGACAATAGAGTTTTATTTGAAAGATATTGTCTGGCATAGACATTCTCAGCCTCTTTTCTCCCTGGTGACATCATCAGTAGACAATTGAAGATGGCCACAATAAAAACAACAAAGTCTCCATGAAACTATAATTTATCTCTGTAACTACCATTGTTAAATAATACATAGTTCAGAAAGTGATTTTTCATTCACCATGACTTGATGAACAGTATGTTGAGAATAACAGCTATAATTACAATCATGCTAATTTAGCTAAAATGTCATTAACTTTAATGTCTTCTTGGGCTAAATTCAGATTGTTCTCTATAGATTTAAAGAAGAACAGCCAATAATCAGATATGAACCTGCCACTCCGTTTGGCACCCATTAAAAGGGGTAGTTCTCAGCAGTGTCCTAAGGTAGATGAAGAATATCTTTAGGCAGATTAGTAAGGAGACATTCATGGAGAATGAAGTCTGCCATGAATAGAAGAGTAGTTCCAGCCTGTCTCAGCCCCATTTTGTACAGTCACAGACTTTTTCTCTCGACAGCCACAGCAGCCTAAATCCCAGGTATTAGACACACCCACTGTTATCTGTTCAACAGCAAGCAGAAGGAATTCTGTAGATCCAGGAACAGAAATTTGCACTTTCCTTTGCAGCATCTGATACTGTCAGATATGGTGTTGACTAGAAACATATACAAAACACTCATCTGACACAATATGCTGGCTCCTGAGTTACTGCACCATTACCTATGTATGGGGCACAACCTTCCTCATGACCTTCCTACACAGAAAGTGGGAGAATGGGCATTTGCTCAGGTCCTGTACATACAATCTCCAGTCCCTGGGTCTGATTTGTAAAGTACATAATCGATATAAATCCTCTGATAAACACATGCTTAAACATTTTATTAAGCTAGGTCTACTGTGCGTAGCATACTGTAGGGTCCAACTCTAAATGCCACTTACAGGCTTGCCCTTTGAACAAGACTGCCAAAAATGAGGGTGGTGGCTCACTGCTAACAACATTGACTCAGGCAGTGCTGAAGTGCTCTGTGTCTCATCATGAAATTGGTCCCTGGAGGGAGAATTCCCTCCTCCACATCACTAATCTTTGTGTGACAATAATATACTCTGCAGTGGGTACTATGACTATCATTCAGGAGAAAGAGACCCAGTAGGAAACTATCCAAATGGATGAGTCAGAGAAAGGAAGTTCATTTTGATGTGGGAGACACTGTCCTCATTAAATGAGGGAAAGTACTTCATTTAAAAGAAACAACCAATCATTCAAAAATAATGTGATAATATTAGATGATTAACCTAGTGTTCTACAAATACACCTTTTAGAGCAGCAGTAAGCAACTCTTCAAATATAATTATGGATCCACAACAAACAATTCCGAACAGATATTAAAAAAAAAAAAAAAAAGAAAAAAAAAAGAAAAAAAAAGAGGGAATCCTCTTCAATCTGAATTAATCTGAACAATCAATAAGAAAGCATTGTCACGACAGGTTATAAAAATGATTCTCAAAATTATTAAAGATAATGTTCGACATTATATCAACCTTTTTGCATATAACTTTGAGCCTTATGAGCTTTCACAGTCAGAAGTTATTGCTACACAATAAGATCTTCTTTTTGTCATTCATTTAACCAATTTTTACTACACATCATTAATATCACATAACTCTAAAGGCACTGCAAGAAGTAGAGCATAACAAGCCAAACTTCAGCTTTCAGATTTCATAGTTCACAAATTTGGATTTTTGGATTTTTTTTGGATTTTTCGATTTTTTTTTTTGAGGTTAGAGCTCATTTCTATTCTAGAGACTTCACTGTCCTATCATATTTTTGAACAAGTTCCAAAAGCTTTCCAGGCTTTAATTTTGGAAGGCTCACAACAGCACTGGCTTAAGAAAAATACTCCCAATGAAGGGGTTTGTTGAGCTAGAACTCACTGAAGAGAGAATAGTTTTTGGACTGTAAGAACAGGCAAAGAGCCTCAGTGCAACTCCGTGAACAGATGCCAGAGACATTGCCTGCCCCTTTCCCCATGTTCTGTGCTGACAGCACGGGATTGGTATAGCCATGTGTTCAGTCACATCAGACAGACAATCATTTTTTAGGCTGAATTTAAGTAAACTTTAGGTTTACTTATAGAATACTTTAACTTTTTGATGTATACACCTCTGAAATTGTCATGACTTTTCCATTTATGTTACTTCAATATTTTCAGATATCTTCATACACATGAGGTTTACAGCCATTTTCTTTCCAGCATCAAGTCCTAGCTGTTGCTATAGAAACAGACATATTGCCCCAAATACTTATATTTCTTATACTTTTGTTGCTCTAATCATCCAAATTGCAAGTGATTCATACAGAAGATAACTCTTCGTTCTTTGTCTTGAAAAATATGATATACTTCACCTTCCCGTCACTTATGCCAGAGTAAGTCCACAACAGTAATGGTGTTGCTCCAAGTGTAAATGTTACAAGCTGCATGTTAGGCACACATTTTGAAATTACTTTGTAATTCAGTACATCTTCTCTGTCTTACTTTGATTTCAGGAAAAATACATTCCACAAACAGAAGGGAAAACAAATTTTTCTTAATGTTGAAAAACTTGAGACTTATACTCACTTTCCGATTGCATTTGGCAGAATTGTAAGCTGATTGTCGTCTACTTTTAAAGTTGTCAGCCTTTTCAACAGTCCTACAAAACAGAAAAGAAGGGAGTAATAGAAAAATATCTCACCTTTTTTCACTTTCTCCAATATTCTTAAATAAGCAATGATGTCTAACACTAAATAATTTTGGTCTAGATTTTAGAAAAAATACAGTATACAAACACATTCTTGTCCCATTGAAAATATGTTTCATCAAAATGAAGCACAGATTAAATGTTGAACTGTATGGCAACAAGTGAAATATTAGGTATATTTCTGAAGTCTTGAAAAAAAATGAAAGGAAAAAAAATAGGAATAGTATCCTATCTGTCTAGGAAGTGCAGTATTTCTAGTTGTTTATGAATTATCATGAAGTCTCACAACAACCAAAAAAAAAAATACAATCCTCAACTATAAAAACATGAGCTATGGAGTTCTCACCTATGGAGTCTGGCAGTTGCTGCAACATATTTGATGACAACAGGAGATCTTCAAGTCCTTCACATCCTGATATGTCCAAATCAACAGTTTCTATCCTGTTTTTTGACATATCCAGGTACACGAGCTGTTTTAACTTCCCTATAGACTTAATAGCATGTTACAAAGTGTTACTTGAACAGATAGAAACTGCTTGCCCACCTCTAAATTTAAAGACAAACAACTGTAATATGGATTTATATTTAGTTCTCACAACATGCTTTTTTATTTATTTCACCAAAGCAGCATCAGTAGTGGTCTAATAGCCTCACGGTTCAGGAAGCTGCAAAAACAAAGGCTTAACTATGGGACAGAGCTGAAAATTAGCTTCTCTGTGACTTTTAAAGAGATCAGGTGAAAATTCTAGGGCCTATTAAGATGCTATCCATTGTGGTTAAACTAGCCTTTAATTCTGTAAGTCAGCTGTACCTAAGTGACACATGCCACACTAATTCATGTGTTTCAGAGGCATTAAATCTGCTGAAAGTTTGAGTTCTCCAAGTCATCCAGCTGTATTAATTCTTCACTTGGACACAGAGCCAAGAGACATTTACTCGCAATTCACGTCTACTTGTCCTAGCAGGCCACTGGGGCTAGATATGCAGGCAATGCTTTTCTGTATCATACCGAATGTCTACATTTGATAAAATCTAAAATTAGACTTCAGATATTCATAGCTCAATTATAAGAGGTTAATCCCAGCAGTATACTTTGTGAATGCAGTGTTTAATCGCTGCTATAACATCAATGAGTAACATGACAGAAACTCTTCCCTAATTTCTTTGATAATCTGTTTATCATGCAAAAGTTTGAAACTATAGAAGTAATTTGCTTCTTGATTCATTACCACAAGATGGTCACTTCATTCTAGACATGAAATTTCACCCCAAAAAAATCAACAAAAGAAGGTGCTGTTGTTTTTCCTATACTAAAGCCTACAAGTGGAACAGCACAGAGATATCACTTCTGGGTTTACAGTGAATGAGCTGGATCTACAACCAAATGGCACAGATATGATTGCAAAGGAGGAGTGAGATAAGGCAGCACAATACCATTACTAGAAATTGCCATCTGCTTGCAGTGCCTTGCATTCACATTAACACTTTGTGTTAAATGTGAATGTTTTGTATTAAAAACAAAGTGTTAACGTGAATTACTTGTTTTCCACAGAAAGTACAGACTTGCTACAAAGTAAAATGAGCAATATCAAAATTACATTTCAAAACACATGAATGAACATTTATGGTCTATAAGAGAACTTTATAGCTTTGGGTAGACCATGGCAATTGCCTATGAAATTGTATGGATTCTACAAAAGTGTTGTTTTTGTTTGTTTGTTTGTTTGTTTGTTTTTTAAATTATTTACTTATACTTTTAGTGGTTATCCACTGTACGTATGAAAAAGGCTAATAATTTTAGACAGCTTTATTTGTCAAACAATATGAATGTAGTTTGCTTTCACCTCTTACCTTGCTGACACCTGCTCTCTGCTTCTAAGTAGGCAGTTTCCTATTATCATTATTCAGATCTGAGTTGTAAAAAGGGAAAAATCTCCCTTTCAACCCAATCTTTGCCATTCTAACAGTTGAATATAATCTTTGTTTCTAGCACAGACTACTATTTTTTTTAAACCAAATTATCAACACTGGAAACCTGACAAATCTCTAAATCTTCAAATCAATTACCAGTTAGTAATTCCTTTCTAATTTCAGAAGTCAAAATTTAAGGCTAGTATTAACTGTTTTAAACAGCCTGTCTTGGAGAATGTTTTCATAAAACATTGGGTCTTACTAGAATCAGATTTAGTAGACATAAATTATTCCCTGAAAATAATTAAGTTTCTTGGGACTCAGTTCCAAGATCTGCAGAACACCTTCAGCTCTGAACACCCTCTCTAGGGTTTATGATAGCTCAGCAGGACTGTGTCTGGAACACATTTTAGCACTGGATATATTAACCAATTTCATTGTCATCAGAAAAGAAATTGAATAATGGTTAAAATATTTATGCCCACATCCTCTTGTATAGGTGACTTCTTCTACTCAGTTACACTGCAGCAATAATACTGTAACATGTCTGTTTTTGATCTCCAGTTGGTATCAGAATCAACAAATGGTTTCAAAATCAGCCCTTTTTTATTTTATTTTATTTTTTTCCACTAACAAAGTCTTCAAAAAGTGGACATATGTACAGTAACTGAAAATGACCATTTTCTGTGGAGACATCCTGCTTAACACAAAATGAAAAATGATCTTAAATTATTTTAGATTAAAACGAGTCTTTGTTCAATGAAAAAAATTGAATTTTGATTAATAAATGTTCAAAGCTGAAAGAGGACATAACACTTCTCCTTACAACACCTAAACGTTTTTATGCTAGATCTATTTCTAAAAGTTCCCTGCACCAGTGGAGCATCATTATGTGAAACTTAAGATCTGCTACCTGTGTGGAAAAAGGTTAATGACTGGGATATCTTTCCCCAGTCATTGTTTATTAATATCAAATTATTTATGTCAATAAATGCTGAAAAAAAAATATCCAAGTTCTATCATGGGGTAGCAAGAACTCAGAAACAGCACTAATACAGATCCATGACCCTAATGGCTAGATTTTTAAATAGCTCTTGTTCTTTTTCTAAATGGAATGCTTTTAGAGTGCTATCTTCATTCCACTGTCTCAGTCACTTCTAGTATAGTTAAACATGTACATACTACCTGTTTTCTTTAATTTTATTTAGATTACTTAATATTTCCTCTTCCTTCTTAAAAGTCAAGTAGGATTTTATAAAACTGCTAGTTAATGTATGGTGTCTGAGAAGACAACAGTAAACAATTTCCCTTCACAATGAAAACTACACAAGGCTTAAATAAAACAGGCACATTCCCATTTAGACACCATCACGCAATAACACAACATTTAAAAGGTCTTCATATTTATGTCTGCTTTTAGGGTATGGCTACTATATTATTTTTTGATAATAACTAATTCACTTTAATTAATTAACTTTAACTAGGAATATGGACCCATTCAAGAAATGCACATACATTCGTTTACTGCAGGGTAAATAGTTAATTATTAGCTTAACAGATTTGATTACATGAAATAAAATTTCATACCCCAGGTAGTATTTGCAAAGAATTATTGTCCATCCACAATTCCTTTAGATTTTGTATTTGTTCGAGAACCTCAGGCTGAGGAAAAGAATAGATAGTATTATGGACAGTTACATAAACCTGTTGGTTATTTTTGTTAAATAAATCAGTATTTTCTTACAGAAAGATTCCCTCCATCTTCCTTTTTTTTTTTTCTTTTTTTTTTTTTTTTTTTTTTAAATAAAAACACCCATCACACTCTCAGATAGATAATGAAACAAACAGGATATTAAATGAACTGACTTTACATGTTATTGCTCTTTTAAAAAACTTGTAAGAAATGTAAGAAACCTTTGGAAATTAAATGAATACAAAGAACTCCTTAGAAGCTCTTGTTCTAAGCAGTTTATTGGCAGTATGCAATTTATGAACAAAGCAAATAAGCGAAGTGAGAAATGTGGAGTTTTAGAAACAATCTGCTGAGAAGAAAGACCAAATCTCATCTTGCAGCACATGCTAAACTCTGCCTTTTACATAATTTATGGTCTCAAAAATAGCTTAACAAAGGCTGATTCCTGAATGCTTTCCACATTTATGGAAATTTACCATATTTATGAACTATTTAATGTCTGTAATTGTCATATTCAGTAGTTAAAACAGCAGCATACAATGATCAAACCTTAAAATTACAGTAATATTAAGCTTTAATCGGATGTTCTATTTTTTTCAACATTATAGATGTCAGTGAGAGAAACAGAAAAGGGCAATTCCCCCAAATCATTTCTCATTCATTACAGCTTTGAAAATCAAGAATTATCAGGTCACCAACATTTCCATGTTTCAGCCTAACCAGTATTTTTCTTTTTGATGAAACACAATTTTCACAGGTAAAACAAGACTTTCAATTTGCCTTAACTCTGTAAAGTTAGAGTTTTTTTCAAAGTCTGCCAGAAACTGATAAAATACTTGATTCAGAATGAACCAGAGTCTAGCATGTGAAAAGCCTGTAGTACTATTTCACCAGAATTATTAAACATAGCTAGAAAAAATGTATCTGTCTAACATCCTAGGACCTCATACTGACCTCATACTGTTTCTGAGACGTGTCAGTTCCTACAGACATTGTAAAAACTTCCCTGAAGGGAACAGCAACTTGATTATTTTCTATACTAAGACTGGGGAAAATTCCTGAAAGCCATTCTATCCCAGGGAACCTGAGTTACCTCTTAGAGTTTAGTTAGGGACAGAAACTGCTTTTGGTGAAAAAAAAAAAAAAAAAAAAAAAAAAATTACTTCTGCTAAAAGTAATTTCTAATATATTTGGGATTTAATGCTAGATTTTAAGGATATGTAATTAACATGGGTATTTACAGTAAGATCACCAATTCATCTCACACTGAAGTAGTCCAACAGTAGCAACCGGCTGAGAATGAGAATCGCTTTGATCTGAGCTGCAGAAGCTTGATGCAGATGTAGTGTACTGCATTATCAATGCTGACCTCATGGAAGACAACAAATCTATTTTGCAGGTAAATGTGACCATAACGTGTGGCCATAATACCGTAATGCCTTTCAAGTAAAAGTTTAATCTCCCAAGCACAGAGCATCCGAAACACAGTGGCATGCTACTAAGAAAAGGCATTTCTTACCAGCTCAGAGAATTCATTATTGCCCAGATCAAGTCTCTCCAGTTGAGTCAGTTTATGCATTGACCTGTAACAGATTAGGAAATTTCTAAGATGAAATTTTTCCTTGGGAGCAGTCAGTCAAATTTTACTTAGGGAAGAAAAAAGCTCAGATGATATTGTTGTTGTAAGAAGAGTTACATCAGCTGGACATTATTGCAGATGAGAACAATGCGCTTCAGCTTCCTGACATTAGCTAAAGTTCTAGAACTGCTAAGATAGCAACAAATATTTTAATATAAAAATGAACATACAATCTCACTATAATTTTGCATAATTGCTCAAGGAAAATGACTCATTTATAAGCAATTGAAAATAATATAAATCATGACATCTACATTTGTAAATTTATGATCAACTTCTTCATAAACTACTAAAAAGTATTTAGTCTCTTTACAGCAAAAGTACAAAGGATGCCTGTTACATCCCTGAAACTGCATCTAACTTCAGCCATGATATGAAAGCATTTTTGTGACAAGGAGAAGCACAAAGGCTGCATGCTACACAGCTGGAGCTCAGCTAAGGCTGTTTGCGGTCCTTGTGTTGGCTTAACAGACTGCCCTGAGCCCATGGGGTCCTCTCCTCTTGGGGCTGCTGTATGGGTGACCTGAAACAGGGCTTCTGTTTTGGTCATGAGGAAACTAACTCACACCAACGAGCAACGGTACTCAGTGGCATTTAGTGACACTCAGTGTCTTCCAGTAGCTTAGGAAAAAAATAGCATTGTAAGTGGATGAAAAACAGAAAACAGTTTTCTAACTAAACAGTCAATTTGAGATTCAAGCCTCTAACATGCTGCAAGGCACACCTAGGCAAGTATTTCTCTGTGCAGTCTGTGGCCATGCAGCACGGTGCTGCACAGGACCCCACTGGGGTGAGACAGGCTCCACGCAGCCACGGCTGCAAAAGCCAGGGTGACAGCAACATCAACCAAAGCAGCTTATCCTCTTCACAGCATTAGGAAGGAGAGACAAGTAAGAATGCATCATGTGAAACTGAACCAAAAGTAAGTATCAAATATGCACGATAAACCCAAAAGGGCTTTAAATGACGAATAATCGGGATTTATGTCTGCAGCTGATCACCACGTAACAGCCACAAAGGCACTTTCATTGTCTGGGCTCAGGTGACTCAAACAGTGAAATAAGAGGAAAAATGAAAAATGACTAAAAGCGACTTGATGAAATTCCTGATTTATTGAACTAAATGGAATAAATCTCCCAAGTTTACCTCCGGATTTGTGCTGTGAGGAAAAAAAGGTTATTTCTAGTATAGCTTAGACCTATAAAGGCACATGTCACACCATATGTGGACTGACTCTGAAAAGTATTTAATGTACCAGTTTTGAATATAGGTAAGCTTTTAAAAACACACGGAACTTTTAAAAACTACTGAGAATGTGTCATGGGCACTGACTCAAAGAAGTAATCCCAAAGCAGCAAAGATATTTTCAAAATGGAAGGAAAATTGCTGAGCAACTTCTTAACACGAGCTGAAGGACTGAACATGCCAGAAGGGTGGCAGTACGGTGATTTCTTCCATTGGAATGGATGTTCTGCTGTAGTGTAATGTACAACTTTGCTCATACTGGACAAAAAAAAAAATAAAAAAATTTCTAAGGCTGATTTAATCTCCCAAGTTTAATCTCCCAAGATTAAACTTGTGTTTATCATGTATCATATACACTGATAGATATGAACTATTGCTACCTCACACTTTCCCAAACTGTTAAAATCTCATAGTTTTATGAAATTAAGATTAGGAAGTTGCATTCAAAATTACTATGACATTAGACAGTAAGAGCAGCATCCTCATTTGAATATATTGATCTTCATGGTTTACGATGGTTGACTTTTAAAGTAAGCAAATGATTTCAAATAGTGCAGTCAATGCTTTATATTTAAAGAGGTTATTAAATTTAAACCAAATAGCTTTATAAATATTACACACAGATTTTAATCATTTTGAAAATAAAATGGAATAATGAGATCATATTCCTCCAGGCCTGATAATGAAAATTCTGCACTAAACAAGGCATTTCAGACATTAAGTCTTGCAGGGCCGCACGAGCTGCTGCTGTGCAAGTGGTGCAAGATGCCAGGGATTGCCCTCGGGTGCTGGCTCACAGCTTCCCTTCTGCTGCCTCAGCACGAGTGCTTCCTCGCCCAGCTTTGGCTCCTATGGGTTAGCTCTAACCAAGCAATTCCTGGACATATCTGGGAGACAGCCTGGCCAGAACCGCTTCCAAAAGGCAGGCAATGTGGCTGCCCTGTTCTGGAAAATGTTCAAATTTAATAAATTAATTACTGCCTCTATTTCCATGAACAAAACTGGGACAGGATAGTATCACTGCTGTAGGACTTCTCTTTAAGCCCTACCATTTTTCAATAGTAGAGTGAAGTATTTTCTGCTAGACATATATTATTAAAATGAAAAAGTTGGTAGATAAATATTTAGCCCTCAAGTTTAAGAATTTATATATTTTATTAGATTTCTTTAATTAAACAGACTCTTTGACCTACTGCATTTCTCCATCTTTCATCTTAACTTCAAGGAATGAATGTTAGGGTCATAACTTAAGATCAAGTGCCACATGCACTTCTGTACTTTATAGAAATTAATGATCTGCAAAGAAAAGTTGTTAGAAGACATCTAGGACTCTTAGGCAAATCGCTCACTGCTGCACCAATCAAGTAATTCCTTTGGACAGGAGCTCCTGTATCTAGCTCGTTATTGTTCATGTAACATAATTTCCAGTATTTTCAAACACAGAAAATTTAAGCAACATAATGTATAAAAGCCAGTACATTTACACAATGGTTTGGGGAAATGCAATGCCAAATCCTTTGCAGGTGATGTCATCAGTACTGTGAAACTACTGCAGGTCACACTCCTATGTTATTGATTTCTTCAGTGCTTTCTTTGTTCTTTTCTAAAATGTTCTTATATGTATTTATTACTGGTGTGTTTTTTGTTTGTTTGTTTGTTTGTTTGTTTGTTTTTGTCCAGTTCTGCACAATCTCTGCTTCTTGCCAAGTCTTTGAGACTCAGCAACTAGCTTATTTCTGCTGATCACACAGTGTTTTGGAAATACCTCAAAACAGTCACAGATTACTTTCAAAATCTTTCATGCTGAAGTCACCCTAGTGCAGATTAATTCACGATAACATCTTTTTAACGTCTTCTGATAGTTCATTTATTTAGTAATCACTCGAGCTCACTGTTCTAGATAGTTTCTTTATATTTTTTTCTTCCTGTCCCACATCTTCCATCTATCTGATCAATAATCACAGATATCTTTGAGACAGGAAAGCAAGAGAGACCTTTTGGTTTTGTTTGCTAGAATGAGAGGTAGTTGCCTGCACAGTTCTGAAGGGGTTAGCACCTAAATTGAATGGAAAAGTTACAGCAATTTTTTGACTATAAGGTGCAAAACAAGATGGTGTAGTTTAAGCCTGAAGCATGGAGTGGTTAAATCTGACATTGTTCCAAAACAATACTTATGAACAGAACTATGATTAATCAAGACTGAGCACACAGATTATTAAACAGAAATGACTTTTTATATACTCTAAACAGAGTCCCCTTTTAAGTTAGTAATATAACTCTTGATTCATGCTCCCCAATTCCCAATCTGCTTCTTACTGCCTTTTTGCACTTAAAGTATTTATTACTTTGAATTATTATTGTTATAAAGCCAGACGGAATAATGAAAATATTTTATCTTTCAACAGTAGCTGTTCAACATGTTGAAGTATCTGGAAGACAAGAAGCCATTCACGAAGCAATAAGCACTGCACTGGCACAACAGATGAGGACACTAAAGATAATGATGTCACCTGGACAATGTGAATATTTTTCACTCCTTTCCCCAGAGAATTCTGTTTTATATTATGCTCTCCATTAAAATTCTAGCAAAAATATGTTTTAACTCCTCTGGTCCTCCAACTGCACCATGATTCTCTTTGGAAATATCTTGCAAGACCAAGAGAAATTTTACAAAGCCAGACAAAAGCTAATTTTTTAAAACAAAGCTGCAACATACTCATCAGCTCATTTACACTCCCTTTCTCCTTAAATAACACATAAATCCCAGAAAATGTTTACATTTGGTCTAACTTGCTTCTTCGAAAACTTTCACCATTGTGTCTTAATTGATTTAATATTAGCCTAGTTTAGACTTCTGGCACTTAGATACAAGTTGTAAATTTCTATATAAATTTTTAGATTAAGTCAAGTTAATGGAAAAAGTAATTACACTGGTAATTGCAAACACTTGATGACTAAGGACAGTCTTATTACCATAAAGAATCTCATTAACTTTATGAGGATTCTTTACACTAATGTGTGCAACCCCTGGCAGTATGTGCTTACAAGACTGGACTCAGCTTATGAAAAATGATTACAATTACTCAACTACAATTTACCAGTTGCCGTTTTGGAAATCAAAGTATTTCTGCCTGACACAAATCAATCTGACCCTTCTGAAGGCCAGTCACTTGTTCAGCAGTCAGGTAGTACCCACACTTTCAGCCTGAATGATTAGGTTGTGAAAAACAATTAAATATTACAAATCTTGACTACAGGTTTCACTCCTAAGTACCATACAAAGGGTTTATACCCTAGGAAACATCTCAGCATGTCAAGTGAGCATTGCAAGTTTATTGTTATTTACACTTGCAGACATTAAAAGTTTTCCAGTTACAGCATTCGCTGCATGCACATTCACAAGTATCACTTAGTACATTGCCTTTACAGCTAAAATGAGGAAACGCGACATATGTTTACAACAGACAGTTCTAGTGAAAACTTTTCTCTCAAAGGCAGTATTACTTGTGGCTTTACCGTTCTGCATTAAAGTTAATAAAAGCTTCTAGTGATTATGTTTCCCCATGCCCATGTTAACAATATGCTCCAAGAATAATCAGCCACAAGGCTGCAATTACCTGCTAACTGGAACTGGAAGCTGAACAGCAGCTTTTCTCTGATATTTACATATATAATTACTGTTTATACACGCATGGAATTATGTGTCTTGAAATGTAAAACTCTGAAATTCATCAACAATGAAATGAAGGGTAATTTTAAATTACAAACAGGTTTGGGAAAACTTGTGCATTTCATACTGTCTTCTACCTTTGAACAAAAATTCTGCTTTAAAGGGTTTGTTTGCAATACTGTAAGTTCATTATAGAAAACATCTTCTAAATACAGCTTTGAATCATGACTGCATAATTTCTCAAGATGGTCAAATAAATAGTTTCAGAAACTGCAACATTTGTATGGAGACAGATTAATTTCATTCAGCTGATGCTGTATTAAAAGATAAAGCACACTGCCAAATGTACCCAAGGGAACATCATATGAGATTTTCCATTATCTTGTGATATTTTTGTCTCTTTCATGTAACTACTTATATTTTTCTTCTGCAAGATCCATTATATATTTTTTTATTTGGGGTCATTTTATAAAGGTTGAAAAGGAAAGGTGCAATTATGAGTAATGCTCAGTTAAATATTCATTGCTTAAATGATGTAATGTAATTTAATTAATGTGATAATAAAACTTGCAGCCAAAATTTTCACATAAATCTTTATCCATATCACATTTGGATCCATTCTTCCACTCATAACCAACTGCAGGAGCTATATGCAGGAGATCTAATTCTCAGCTGTTGAAGTGGACCTCACAGTAGGTTCAGAATCAGGTGCATTTTTTTAGTTCTACACACAATAATGGACTGTAGTTCTCAAAAAACAAATGTGTGAAAACCAGTGTAAAGAGTAGTTCAGACAGATTACTGAATACTTGGTGGAAAATCAACATTGCTTATAATAGTTTTAATAGCATTCATAATCCATCAACTGTAACTCACAATACAAAATTCAGTGATATCAATTATAATTCATGGTAATTACATACACTATCTAACATATCTTGCTTATGTTCTTGCATGTTTGCTTAAGTTGCCTTATTTAGAAGTTACATTTCTACAGATTGTTAACACTTCAAATAACCAGGAAATTATCTTGCATTAACAGTTTCATAATAAATAAATAAATAAAGAAAAGACAACTACCACAACTTATTTTAAAGAAACCACGGTGTTACCACCAAAATCCTGGTCTGACAGAGATGAAATGGTGATTAAGTGAAGGTTTATTCAAACCTTCAATCACAAACTTTTACACATTTCTGATTTTTTTCTACATACAAAGAATTGTACTCATTAATAAAAGTATCTCGAGTAGGTAAAAAGGCATGAGTGAAAAGCAGTTGTGTCAGAGACAAGGTTAGATTTACATAACGATAAATACGATCAAAGATGCAGTACAATACTGCTATATAATAAATGCATAGTTCTTTTCTGTCATAATTCTACTAAGATAGGACTGATAAAGTTATAACAGTTACATGATCTATTTCCTTGTAGAGAAACATAAAGGATTATGTTTATGCAATTTTCTGACAAATGGATACCCTTATTTTCTGAAGAAATAAAAAGCACCTAAAAGGAAATATGTTGTTGTTACTGCAATAACTGCTGTATTAATTTCAAATAATATTTTCTCACACTTTTGTTGTACACAGTAACCTTTATTGCAAAGTTGTTAAAAATGTCACATTCAGGAGTCCCTTCCATTTCTGCTATTTTAAAACTTACAATATAACTTTCAATTCATTAATTATTCAGTTTAGAAGTTGCACTGTAAAATTAGTACCTAATGTTGAGAGTCTACCTGTTGCAGAACAGTTAAATTTTAACCAGAACTACAATATTACGTGATACAACCACAGAGAACTATTTACTTCTACAGCACTTAATGGATTACAAAGAAATCTCACTATTAGTTTTCAGTGAATCTTAAGACAATGCATATCATTTATTGAATATAACACATGTGGCATGGAAAGCAAAGAACTACAAGTATAAATTAATGTGTCATAAACCATTTAATCTACATTTTATCCAGACTTTATAATGACAGGATATGTTCAATTAAAAACTTATTTGGAGGTTACCAAATATTGTTATACATAGACTGTAATATGTATATATTTATGAGGTTACTATCAAAAATAGCCTTTATTTCAACTAAAGTTATAAATCATATATAAGAACTTACATTTTTGCAATCTTTAACATTAATCCACAAATCAGAGAATGTAGCAGAGACCATGAAGAACAAATAACCCCAGAAACCCCTGATCACAAGTGGCACTGTGTTGCTTTGTTGCTTTCATATGGTCTCATCGTTAACACAGTTAGGAGCAGCTAGTCCACAAAGCATGCTGTCACCTTGGCTGCATGGCTCTCAGAAATACTACTGCAAAAGGCAGCAATGTGCTCAAAATTAACACATGAGTTAAATATATGGGAAAAGCAGACAGCATATTAATCTGCATTAAACATTCTGGACTAAGAGGCAGCCTTCATCAGCCTTTATATACCAGAACTGTTTGGTTGCATAGTATAGTTTGGGAGAACTACCTCAACACAGTCTACTCGTGCTGATGCTCCTGACGCTGCCATTTCTGGTGCCCGAAAATCTGCTGACTCCACATCCTCTGCTGTTCATGCCACTGTACACACTCAGGCGATGGGCAAGGGCACACTCTCCATCTTCAGATGCTAAGATGAGAAAAATCAATTTCAATGCCCAAAAGATGGAACTGCTAGTGCAGAAGGTGTCTAAACACAACCCGTTCATCTATGGCACTGGAGACTTGGGTGACTTTATCTAATTCTATCAAGGGGTTAAAATAAAAAGCACAACAATAACGGAAGTCCTACATTAAGAAACTGGAAATCAAGCTGTTTTGTGATTCAGTCAGAATAAAAACACATAGGAAAACATTTCAGGAAAAAATATTTGTGTGCAATATGTAAGCATTTTAGAAAGACACTTCTGACTTAATGTATAGGAAACAAATTTCCAACCAATTTTGTTTATGGTATATATGGATCAGATCTCTAAAATCAATCTCTCATTTCAGGACCAAGTGTTGAATCACACTATAACTGGGAAGATATGCTTGACTGATTGCAGAGAAAGGTGAACTCTTCACAATTTTGATCCTTGTTACCACACAAAATTCTTTCCCAATGCAGCTTATAAGACTATTGGGAAAGAGTATTCTAAATTTCAATTCAGATCTGCTTCTGCTTACCTGATTGTATAAATAAACAGAACACAGAGTAACCTTATTACCCATTGCAAAGCTCCTAGCAATATCAAGGCTTTGCAAATAAATTTTTATACTTTTTTTTTTTCTTCTTTACCATCTTTTTTTCTCTTATCAGTTTGCATCTGCTTCCTGGATTCTTCTACCTTCTTCCTTAAACAGGCTTTGCGTGGTTAAAACCAGGGTTAATGAATGTTTCCACTTTCTGGACTGAATTAGTCGAGTCAGTCTCATCTGGTGCATAAGGTGTTCCTGTGTGTCTGTGGATGCCAGGGGTGCCCTTGCATGCAGCAAAGCCCCTCTGCAGCCTGAGCAGAATTTTAGTAATGCCAAAGTTGTCTGGTGAAGCCAATGACATCAGATGTCTCTTGCATCACCATTAAAAATTAAATTTATCCCATGACCAGTAGTCATCCAAATTCATTATTCAACTGCATTACTAGGAGCATTAACAAACCAACCATGTTACACAGTTATTAACAAAGTTTACATCATCCTTATCATATTTTTGAAGGTATCTGAACAATATATTACAGGCCTATTTTCCTCTACATTGGAGCCAAATAATCCCTGACACATCAATTCACAGCGTGACCCTGAAATACCCCATTTTGCTTATGAATCACTACTTAAATCACTACTTTCCTTTGGTACAGAAAATTGAAAAATTTTCTTTCACATTTTATATTTTCTATGCCATGCTCTTTATCTCAGAGAAATCTGGAGGAACACTTCAGAACATAAAAGAAAATATATCCATATATCCCCACTTGTGGGATTAAATGGCCTCAGCTAAACTATTGCTCCTCTTCCAGAAAGTAATCTGTGTTTCTTAACCTTGAAATGCTGATTGCAATGAAAAACTTGAACATACAAAATTCATATTTGCAAAATTTCTATGTATATCTAGTTAAAAACATTCAAAATACAAGTAACAACAAACATACAGTTACTCTGTCTGTGAATTTCAGAATTTATATTCCTGGAGATAAGTGTGAGGTTTGGAACGTTTGAGTTACAGGGTAAATACAACACTAAACCTCGGTGCCAAATTTACATCCACTAAACTCTGTGGTGCTGATGACATCAATGATTTAATTCAGCTGTCTATGATGTCTGCATTTAGACAAAGAAGCAATCATAATTTTCACATAACATATACATAGCATAGGTGACATAATGACAATAAAAAATGCTTGATAACAAATACACCTGTTTTTAATAATTATGAACTCAGGATCCATTGTGGACATTTGAATTCAAAGACATTGAAACAGAGCAAGATTGACTGCATCAGTCACTGCCAGAAAGGTCACCTCCCCCTTTCTGCTTAAAAGGCTGGATATCTGGTAAGTGATATACTTGGCAACTTATATTTTGTTGACAGTGTAATAATACATTGAAAAGTAAAGAGCAGATTTGTAAACACTACAGTACTGATCAACTTGAACATTTTAATAATTTTAGTCAAGTTTTTATATATAAAATCACAGTCGTATTCGGGATCTGGGTCTCCAAAATTTTGAAGACAGACAAGAAGCAGGCTCCAGGTTTCCTATTACTAAATGATGAATAAAAATTTCCTATATTTCATCAGGATATAAAACATATTATTCAAATCTCTAAAGCATTCAGCACTTGATTTATACCTCTACGTGCTAGTTTTGCATGGAATGAATGAATATAAGTTACAGACAGACCTACTTCTGACATGCAAGACTGAAGATGCAGTTTTTGCCCTGCTTTCCCATTTACTTTGCCAGAGAGCAGGACGAAGACCTAACTTAAGGTGCTGAATAATCAACCAGGAGGAACCAAGTTCAAAGGGCATTAATGAATACCTGAGGAGTAAAAATTAACTGAGTCAGCTAACCCAAAAAACAAGAGCCAAATAAATTTATCCTCAACGCATTTCTTATTTAGTAGTCCTTTTGATTCCTATTTCTACTTAAATATAGCCTGAAGACAGCAACAACACATATAAAAACCAAGAATATTTCTACAGCTAAAGCCAGAGAAATGAAAGGGGAATGTGCTAGAAATAGACAAGGATGAATTGGAGATGAAAACTGATGGGACACAATAACAATCTACATGTTAATCAAGGAAGAAGGATGAAGGAGTCAGAGACGGCAAGGACCACATGAGAAAATGTGAAAGCAGAAGGACAACCCCTGCTGTATAGCACATGAAATATCTGGATATAAAATACGCACATTACAGTTAAGCATTCTCAGTAAAATGGCTGATGTCTTCTGTAATCCCTGGTGGAGTTTTAACTGGGTGTATCATTTTTATGATCTGGAAGATCTTTACTGATGAGCTCTCCACATTAGTTATGTTGCCACTCACTAAGCAATGCTTTTGGCTGCACTGGCTGATTGCCAGCAGGGCTATGGCGAACATCACAAGAAAACTAATGCCATCTGATATACACAGCACTTGGGAGTACGTGCCAGAGACTTGGCCACGACTTCTATCCAAGAACCATGCTTAAAAAGAAAAAAGCAAGCGAATACAGGGCCAAAATGTGATCTTCCTATTTAGTTATTAGAGGACTGTTGGAGGTAGACAAAAAGATAATATTCCATTTGGAAGTATGGCAAACGTGCAAGACCTGTTTCATAGTCCAATGACAGGAAGCAAGCTGCAACACAGAGCTTGTGGGCTTGAACCAAACCAGTCCCTTGGAGACACTGAAATGGGAGAAGCACAGAGCAGCCACATGTGCTAAAAAGTCAGCTGCAAGGCATAAATGCTGGGCATAACTGGTATCTTCTGTATATTTGTACAAATATATTTCAGTGGGAAATACAAATATAAATAGTTTATAACTCACTGACCAGCTACAGAAAATAACTGTGATATAAGAATAACAACCACTGCAATCTATTCACACACACGTACTCTACAGTTTTTCAAAAGGAAGTCAACCACTTGTCATACATTCAGAAACACAAGCAGCTGAGAGACATCACATTTTTCATGATTGTTTTTTATTTTTCTGATTACATAAATAGAATGCCTCATGGTACAGTGAATTTTTCAGGGCTTGAGGGAAATGATCACACCAGGTAATGTGTCGCGTACCCCGAGCTGATCACAGGTTAAGTGCTGTCTGCTTGGTGGCCTTGGTGACACTGCCGCAGTGCCCTTCCGAGGCTGTCCCACCCCTCTCATGGGAAATGGGATGCTGCTGGAGTTCACAGCCCACAGCGTCCACACGTACAGTTTCTACAATTTGATAAAGCGATGGATGGCAACAACTGACGATGTCTTTTTACAGGTGTTTATCTCAGAACCATCAATCCTTAATCTGACGATCTATGGAATGGCAGACACGTTGTCCCAGGGCATCAGGCTGGGGTGTTTCTCAAAGCTGACACGAGAGCTAACACAGCGCAGGGCACGCGGACGCTCCGAGGTGGTAATATGTGCCTAGTGGTCTCCTGTTCCAGCTGGGAGAAAGACAAAGTCTGCAATGGCCATGGCAGGTAAAAACGCCATCCCGTTCTCAATGCACTCCGTAGTCATCTCTAAATTTAAATTCCTGTTGTCATATCAACCGTACACAGGTGTCTTTACTCTGCAGATGTTTTTCAATCACGTAGAATTAACACTGACTTAAGGTGCCCTGAGTATACTGAGCAATTTCCTTGCATACCATAAAACAACCATACCCGAGAGCTGGGCACACAAATTAATATCTCATTAATAACAGTCAGCTTGAACTCTTCGTGTCTTTAGCTTCAATGTCCTGGGAAGAGCTCAGGGTTCTGGTATAACTGAGAACAAAATGAGTGTAAGGTGGACCACGGTGATTCTCCATGGTTAAAAATGTTCTCCCCTCCCGCCGCTTTATACTGTGAACTCTCTATCTGAAATTTAACCCTACTAGTCAGATAGAAAATATAAATCAATTTCATATCTGTTAAATGGAAGTTTTTGGACAAATAAATAATAAATAAATACAAAAATATTTGGTATATGAAACAAGCCTGCATACAAAACTCTAAGTTCCTTTGTGTCTTTCCTTCATCCATTTGAAACACTAAAATTGCACACAACACAAACACTCTCAGATAAGAACCACTAATTCATAAGATAATTCATTAGAACCATTAGTTCATAAACTAAAGTAATGTCAAGATTATCCTAGATGACAGAAAAAGTACTGGTATATTTTTAATGAACTATAAGTTCTGGCTGTATCACCTCTCAGACTGTCGCTCACTGGAGATATGGCAAAAAATTGCCACTATTACCTTTAGGAAAGAATAATTATGGCAATTTTTCAGATAAGCTTGACCCACTATTGATGTTGGAAAAACACTCTTGTAACAGGAAAGCAATAAAATGCATTTTTCTGCATCTTCTCTGAGCAGCAAATATATTTAATTTAAAACAGCCTAATGGGAAGTTATGTAGTAGTAGTTTCTCAACTACTTATTAAAATACCAGCAATATTTTAATAATGTAATGCCAAAGTACTAAGTCATTTAGAATATGATTTATTAAACTCAGCAAGAGTTACCATTAAAGAAAACAGGTCATCATGAAAGATGAAAACATTTGTAATCTCAAAGTGCAAGAAACAGTTTACATCTTTATAATGAACCAGGAAAAAAGTGGAACAGCATTTCAAAAAATAGCAGTCTGAAGTTATGCTTTTAAATCTATATTTAAATGTTCCTGGACATATTCTCAACTGATATGAATAATTGATTCCATTGACTTCAACACACTTCACACAAACTGTGTTTTTTGCAAATCTACTTCCTAAAACAGAATTTTGGAGGTGGTAAGGATTTCAGGATTATAAATGTTATCTAAGTGAATGGAACTCATGTTCTTAAGTCACAAGAATGCTTCCAACAACTCCATCTTCAGGATTAATGGAAATAATAATTATCAGTTTTATTCATCAAATTTAATACCTGAAAAAACAAAATGGATTGTGATGTTTTAGATGCCTGAATATCTTTCAGAATCTTTTATTGGCTCACTCCAAGCAACACCAAATCTGCAGTCTTTCAACGTGGCAAAAGCTAGAAATGTTTGTGCTTATCTTAAAGTCAAAGCAAAATGGTATTGATATAGGGAACAAGAGCAAAATAACTTTATCTGACAGTGTTTCAAAACTATGTTTCTATAAATCACCAAAGATGCTCATGAAAGATATATGACAGTTTCTATACTAAAATGATTATGTATAGAGGAATGCCAGCATTCAACACATACAATGTATTTATACAAGACCTGACTACATTATTCTCTTTATTTTTTCAATTCAAAACAAAGTCTTAGCTACAGAAAGTCATAAGACCTTTAACTCTCTACAGGTAGATAATTCAAATTTGTAAATAACCTCTGCAAAATACCTGTCATTATTATAGATATGTTCTGCCAAGGCAGAATCTAGTCTGCAACACCTTACATTGTTTCCTTACCAAGTTACTGTGCGTTTTTTATAAATTTCTTAAGATGCTGCTTAGAAACCTTGGTCTTTTGAGTCTCCTTATACACAGTCTCACTCCTAAGAAATGAGCAACAGGAAGGAGGGAAGGACAGAAGGAAGAGAAATATCAAATTTTCACATTATATTTATGGAAAAAAAAAAAAAAAACTACACTAGAAATTCAAAAGATAGAAAAATCCATTAAATTTAATTTCTTAGTTAGACTGAACTCTTCTGGGTGAAAAACGGGATTCTTCTCCCCTGTACATTTTGTGATAATGTATTTTCATCTTTGAAGACACAACAGATACACTACATATGCACAAAAAGATTGGTTGATTGGTTTCACCATTCCATTCATTACCCAGAAGGAAAAAGTTAATGGATGGCATCCTTTTTGCTTCTGTTTGAAATACCTTTCATGGAAAATTTCAGATGATAGTGACCTTCTGTGCTTTTAAACAGGTGGAAGAAAACAGACCCTTTGCCCTTAATCACGTAAGAATTTCAAACATCCATAATAAAATATTATGCAAAAATAGAAATTTGTATTTTTCTCAGAATTTTTGAGAACTGCTCAATTGTAGAACTAGAATGCACAGAAGTACTGTTGTAATGCAAAAAGTGGCAGTAAAAACCCAGAGATTCCCTTTAGAACTTGGGACATTTGCAGAAAAGAAATCAAAACAGAAGAGTACCAGCTTTATATCACATTGCCTACAATAGGTGTGTCTAAACAATAATTTTACAAGTGAAATGTGAATTCCGACAGAAAATATACTTATTAGCCTCAATCCTCAGAAATATGACCTTGTGGCTAAAACATACTGCCAGTATTTTTCCATAGTTACATTTTATTACAATTAAAACCTAAAGCTGTGCAGTTGAGACTAGAAAACATCAAGTTTACATTTTAAAACTGAAAACACATGAATGCAAAAAGGTTAATTATAACAACAGGAAAAAAAAATACCCTTCACCATCATCACTTCCCTAAAGTCATGCTATTCCTGGCTCAAGCTGACAGGTATGAAAGATATGGAGGTTGCACTAAAACAACTGCAAACTGATGGCACGGGTATTTAAAAAATAAATATCTTTCAGAAAGGTACTCTAATGTAATGTACTTAAATGTACTTTAATGTAATTTAAAACAACAACTAAGGAGTAATAGAATAATGCATGTTGACTTCTTCGAAGGAATATAAAGTTGCTAATCAACAGTATCACTTGTGATTAAAACTTACTGTTTCTGGTTGATTTCAGACACTGTGCTTAATAATCAACAAACTTTGCTTTGCACGGGGAGCAGATTTCACACAGCAATGCACCAAGTTCAAACCGGCAGGACCGCAACAGATGCCACCAGAGTTTAATCGTCCCACAATTGTCTTGTGAGAATGAAGTTTCTGACAGGAAGGCCAGAGTGGCCATGCAAGCAGGCTGCATCCTGGCCCTTGAGCCCATTGGGAACGCCCGGGACCAGTTCCAGCAGTGGGGCAGGGACCACCCTGCCTCTTCCCACCTTTGGCATCTACTGGTCTTACAAGGGAGAGAGGTTCCCAAGCCGCAAGCGTTGTTTTTGTCTTCCAGCAAAACACAAAGGGGTGTGTGTCAATCTTAAAATAATAGAGACCCTGGAGGTGGGGCTGGCTATGCACTCAGAGTTCTCGTTCCTATGGCCAGCTTATTCTCATCTGCTCCTCTGCCAAACAGATGAACCTGTCCAGGCTGAAGATAATTTTCTCTTCCAAGTTGCCTCACCTGACTGTGTGTAGAGACAAACACTAACATATCTCCCCTCACCTTCTGTTTTCACAGCAATATGCTATTTCTAGAGCCTTGTCTTATGACACATTTTGCAATCATTACTTTTCCCAAAGGATTTGGACCTTCTTTAGCTCTTCCTCGTACTTGTTGCATTTGGAATCTTTCCTAATGAGGTCTCCCTTATTTTCTGTACAGTGCCACAAACACTTCTGTATCTCCAGTGGAAAAACTTTGTCAAAGAACATTTGGCTTTGTCAGGACACTGCTAGGTTGATGACTCATAGACATTTTACATCCCACTAATACAATAATGTCTTCTTTTCTTCAGTGTGATTTCTGACTGAAGAACCCCTAATTTATAGCATAATTTCATATTAGTCCCTCAGTACATGACCTTGCACACCGTATTATTAAATATCACCCAGTTTTAATTGCTCATCTTCAGAATTCCACAGTTCTTCCAATTTTAGAGGCTGTTCTTGAGAATTTGATCCAAAACTTTTACTCTTCACACAGCAAATTAATTCTGAGCACTAGCTGAAGGCGAAGACAAGACCTGTTGTTTTTTTCCAAACATTAGCTGCCAAGGACCCATCCCCTTGGTAATGTCTTCATTGTATGTTATTTCCTAAAAGCATGGTATTGTAAACAACAACAAAACCCTAATAGCTCTAATATCTATTGTCAAGAAAATCAAAGAGATGAGAAGCCACAGCTTCAGGTGGGAAATGGTGAGTCATTAAGATGAGTGCAGCAAATACAAGTATTTTCTCATCAATTACCAGCGCCTACACTTTCTCAGACCCTAGTGACTCACCATTTACAATTGCAGTTTCTACAGTTTTTCAATTTCACCAGTTTCTACTGAAGGATATCCTACAAAACCCTGAGAAGGTGTTTTCCTGAGCTCAAACAGCTCTAAAAGCAAAGACCATGCTAACTACTTCAATTTATTCAAAGGTTTTTGAAAAACCACAGGCAGGCTGCCTTGCTGCTTGGTGCAGGTACTGTTTCCAGGTTCCTTCCTGAGATATGAAGTACCCTGGACTCCTCTCAAGAATTCAACAGGATATTAATGTCCCCAAACTTTCAGTTTAGGAGTGTCAAGTCTGCTATGAAGAGCAATGAATATTTATGACAGAGCCTAATTTCAGAAAATATAAATTTAAATGCAAATTAATGAGCTTCTGTAAAAGTGGTAACCAGACCAGGTTTCAATGGGACTGTTAGACAACTTAAAAAATTTTGTTGTTACAGAAATGTGCTCAGAACATTTCTTTCCAACTAAGCTGTAAATTCATGTACCGGCTTTGAAGAACAGAGGGAGATTTACTTCAATCAATGTAATAACTCAGCACTATCCTGAAACAACCAGGCATCCTCAGCAGGCAAGCAAGCAAAGTGATGAACATGAGGGAGGGGAACCATCTGAGTTTTGTGTATGTACCACTGTTCCTAAAACACTTGGCTAAAAATTTAGACTTGGAATAGGGTTAATTTCTGGATTAGCTAGTTTTTTGTTTTTTTTTTTATGCCAGGTTAGTTGCTGTTAACCATTTGATGAGAGAGAAAGAGACAACACATGCATATATGTTTATATAGCATATATGCGTGGATATGTATATATAAACACGTACACATATGTTTTATCTAACTGCATAAATGTGCACACAAACACACCAAAGGCATATTTATATACAGCTTCCACATATCTCTGCTTTTTAAACATGGTGGTGTAGTTATGTTATATGAGATTTTAGGTTTTACGATTTACTCTTCCATCCTAAGTGGGTACTTTCATCAGCCTGAGTACACTGGTTCCTTTGAGCTCCAATGCATTTGAAAGGATCTTTGGTTTAAGTTATAAAAGATAACCTTAATTTTTAATGCACAAACCAAGCTATACGCAAACTCCTCGAAAAAAAGTCAAGATGGATATAAAAATACTGCCTGTGGTAGACATGTAAAGTCTAGCTAACAGATCTACTTTACCACTTTTAAGAAAACAAAACAAAACAAAACAAAAACCACCACCAACAACAATAAAACAACAAAACAAAAAACTAGGAAAATAATGCCAGGGTTTAACCAGATGCCCATTGGTAGTAGGGCAATACCAATATATTCTTCTCAATAATCTAGATTTAAATCTAGTTTGAACACAGAAGCTTTTGATTTTTACTCTTTTAGGGAGAATATCAGTCTGTATTTGGAAGGTCTACTGCCCAATAGTACATTTATTGGAACTAAACATCCAGAAATATTTTATATAATATATAGCACGAGGCCTCAAACTGTGGTCAGAAATGAAGCAATCATACCCACAGGCCACCTGCAGAACCCAGCTCCTGCCGCATGATTTAAGGTTGACTCATGTAACACAGAAATTGTTTCCTACAGTGTGGGCAGCACAAACACGACTTCAGTATTTGTATCCACTGGGAATTTTCATTCAGCTAGTTCGGAGGGAACTTCTCAGAAACAACTAATTGGTTGGAAGAGGTGTACTTTCTAACAATGTGTGCTAACACAAACAGAAGTGCTTTGCAGCTGAAACTCACAGACATCAGTAAAATCCACTTACCAAGCAGCGAGAAAACAGAGGTATTTTTTATCTTTTACACAAATCCTCAAATAAAATTATTAAATACACTGAGCACCAGAGTGGTTGGATTAATCACACAGCTTAGTTACTGTCAACCCATTTTGTGGTTCTTACGGGAATGTCCAATACTCAGAGCCATTCCAACAGCCTCAGAATGAAGTACAGGCCTTAGAGTTCACAGTCCCAACACAAAATTTATTTGGCAAATGGCTTCAAAAACATCAGCACAAACACTGTTAGCCTAGTAATTTTTTAACCACTAGGTTAGAAGGGGCCTCATTGTGCACTCATACAGAAAAACTACACTCCAATTTGTTTGTATCAGAGGTGAGACAAAGCCATCTAAGCTGAAACTGCAATTAAGAGTAGGAAATAGATAAGAGGGTAACAGAGGTGTGAAAGCTGTTTATCTGGACTGAAATGGGAATATTGCAACAACAACGTGAGCATCTATTTCACTGTCACCAAGTCAGGTGTGCTCACACACTCACACACTTCACACTTGTCAGAAAGACTCATTAATTCCTGTTTCACCATCATGATGCTAAAACGGCAAGATATACTTGCACCTCTGAGGTCCAGAGATGCAGGCACACATCCCTCCCTGCATTAGCAGGGTCAGGCCCCACATGAGCAGCCCCCTTCATGAGCAACGTCTGGCCTCTGGGGTCAGTGGCACCAGCTTTTTTCAGGATGGCTCTGGGCAGGTAAGAGGAAAATAATCACAGCAAGAAGTCCTTCCTACCAGCTAAGAAGCTAAATTGCTGCTGTGAGAAGATCAACACGTGCAAGAATTAAAGCAATACAAAACTACCTGTGAAAAGGACCTGAGAAAATCCAAAGCAAACATTGCTAAAAAAACTTAGAAGACATCCTTCAAAGAGATGAAAACACATCCAAATAAGGAAAATAGAACAGAATGGTTAGCTATAAAAGGCTAGAAACTATCTTCAGAAATATTTGGAAAAAAGGCATAAAAAGTAATAATAAATCTTTCTTCAAGCACCTCAGGAGCAGGAAACCTGCCAGAGCCTATGGAAAGGATATAAAAGGAATGCTCAGGAAAAAAGAAAAGAAGGTCATAGCAGAAAAACTAAATTAATTTTCTACATTTGTATTCAGAGCTTGGGCAGGCTCCCATGCTGCAGTGCTTACCCACAGAGAATCAACTGGGGGATTTGTCTTAAGCAGAAGTCTCAATAAAGCAAACCAAATGAACAGCGCAAAATTGCTGAGATGAAATGGTACTCAGGTAAAGAGCTCTAACAATGTGCACGTATGACACACAAAGCCTCTCAAATGGTGCTTCAGTGCTAGATGACTGGGAAGTGTATAACTACTGGCACAACAGCTTTTAAATTACTCCAGGATAAGTCTAGGAAGCCGCATGTCACTGACTGGCATCTGTACCAGACAAATTAACAGAAACTCTTCTAAACAATAACATAAGGGAAATAACAAAGTAAAGATAAATATGACACACTGGGAAAAAAAATCAACAGTTTTTCTGATGAGAAGGGGTGACTCAGAAACCTCCTGGAGCCACTTGAAAGAGTCAAGAGTACAAGAGATCTGGACAATATAGTCTACCAAACTGGAAATTCTTAACCTAAGCATCTCTGTGATGAGAGAAGGTCTTTGTGTAGGTAAATAAATGGCAGCAGATTGGAACTAACTAACTAAATAAATGAGTGGGTGTAGGAGGAGGCTCTGATCTGGGGCACATGCTGCTCAAGTTGTTTGTAAATGACTTGGAAAGGATGTTAATGAAAAGAGGTTTCCAGAAATCAAGTTTTTCAGGCCTTGCCAGGTGAGGGTCAACCACTGCCACAGATAGGACTGAGGGCAAGACAGGTCCTTGTAGGCACCTGTGGGACTCTGGAGGTCTCCTACTGCAGTTCTCCAAGTGGCTCTCCCTTGGCAGCCTCCTGTTCTCCCGTATCTTCCCATCCAGGTTGGACCAGAGCATTATTCAGCAGGATAGAAAACTGGGAATTACATCCCTCCACTCTGAGAAATAACTCAAACACAGAATAATTAAACACTGAAGCACAAATTGCCTCATTCAAAACCCATTGAAGCTAACAGGAATCTCTCCACTGAATATAATTGCTTCAGTTTGGGTGCAAAATGCCTGAAAACATCACTGGCAATTGAAAGCCTTGCCTCTAGCTCCAAATACATATTCAGTAGGGTAGCATTACAGAACAGAATGCTACACAGCTATTGGGAGCTGCGGACTATTAAACATCGCCCTGAGCTATTACAGTGATATTACATGTCACTGCAGCGACTAAAGATCAAGTACACTTTTATCCAAACAGAATAATATAAATTATATTGCTTGATTCTTCAAGCCAAAGAGGGCCTTGTGATCAAGGTAGTAACATATTTCAGGCTTAAGAAATGTAGTCAGAATCTCACAAATGCTCCAGAAAGTTAACAGAAATTACAGAGAAGAAAACACATTTTTCTGGTTTTGTTGCACAAATTAATGCTTAATAAAACATTTGTAATATTGGATAGAGATTTCCAAATATTTCTAATTTCCCCAAAGCTCTTGGAAATAGGTATCTGTAACAATCTTTAATCAAACTATTTTCAGTATATAAAAGTAGCAGTAAACCTAAGAGGATTTTCTGAAGAGAAAGTACTGCTGAGAGAAAACAGCAACATCCTGCAGCATGTTCATCTGAAAACTAAGGTACATCTCCAGACCACGACGGTACAGCAAGAAATGTTGTTTTAAATGTTTGGTATGCTTGTCAGAAGAAATCAGAAAACTCTTCAAAACGCTTCATGAACCATGCGTCACTAATTTCCTATCAGGGAACTGCTGGGGAATACAGCGATATGTTTAGATCAGTTTTAAGTGCTGGAAAATTATGTTGACAAATTCAACAGTCAAAGGAGAGCTCTCATTTTTTAATAAAAGATGTATTAAAGAGGGACATTTTTGAGATCTAAGCTCTGGTTAGAGAGCTACCTTTCAGCCACTGATCATTAGTATTTACTTAATCTGATGATTTTGTAAATAATTTTTGAACATTTTGCATTCGGTTACTATGGGTACATTTTACAACAGTCTTGACCTGTTGACTGAGAAGCAAAAATAGAGCTATGGTAAACACGAAGCACATTTAATTGCTATTTATGCCAAAATGCCAAATGTTTCCTTCAAAAATTCTTTATATGCATCTATCTTGACAGCACAGAACAGGTGAAAGAGCACGATCTGCTTTTTGATAACTTTTTGTTCCACATCTTCTAAGTTGCACTGAGCACGGTAGCAGTACTGAGCAGAAGTTACTTGAAATGGTCTTACAGTACATTTCAAAACTATTTAAAAGCCAAAGTACAGTATTAAAATTTTTATTTAACTTCCTTTTCACATCTACTCTTACATCAGAATTACTGAACAAACTACCAGCATAATCAGGTTACCTTATCAACAATACATCAAATAAACTTTAGGGTAGGAATGAAAGCCTTTAAGCGCCTAGCTGAAAGACCTCCATCACCTGTTTTATCACTAGAGTGTAAAATGCATTCTGATTTACGTCACTGCATTTGTGTTCCTAACGGCAGGTTGTTCTCTCACAGGCACAGAGCTCTGGTCACAATTACTCGGAAGCCTTCCTGGTTTCCCCATACAGCCCAAACATCGGCACTGGTGTGCCAGCTCTGCCTGCTGCTGAAGGGCCTTGCACTAGGCCTTTTTTTTTTTTTTCTTGCAGAGAAAACTGCTCCGGAGGACAAAAAAGTCCAGAAATACATAGATCTCTCATTTTTGTCTCATCTCATGCAAAAATGGCCTTGCCATCTTTCTTCCCTCTTACTTTTACTGTATTTTTTAATACAGCTATTTTAACAATAGTTTTAAGGACAGCATTTGCACACGCTAAAGCTTTTATTTCCACTCTCAGTAGTATACAGCAACGCCTTCTGCCACAGCATAGAGCAGAGAACAAACACCTGCAAATAACGTTTCCCCTGGTTACTGGAGTCACAGAATTTCCTTATTGTCAGAATTACACATGGGGAAAAGTCACGCTTAGCCACTTTAGAAAACCTAGTGCTGCTAAAACCAGAGGCTACCCTTAGGTAGGAGGTCTTCCAAACACATGCCAAACTCCACAATTGCCTGGTAAGCACCATGTATCACAGCAGTAACAGAGCACTGATCATTTTTATTAGTAATGAGGGCACACAAGTCTAACCTTGCTGCCACTGACCTCAGTGAAAAATGTATCACCTTCAGTGGGATTACCATTAGACCAGAAGTATCAAAATATTGCATTTGATTAAAATTATTGTGTAATTCCAATTCTTCAATACTAGCACACACACAATTCATTTATTCTGACAAGCACCTTCTGTGTGCAGAGACTTCCCTTCTAAAAGAGACCGATATTTAAGAGCTGGCCTCCATAACATGCACACACTGCAGCATATGTATGGCATTTCAGATGTTAAAGTTCTCAAAGTCTACAGATGTGCCCTCCCCGCAGGTTTTATTTTTAAATGCAGCTACACCCTTCGGGAGCAGACTGAAGGGGCTTCACAGAGGGGAAAAAAAAAAAAAAAAAAAAAAAAGGGGTTTCCAATGATATCAGGAATATATCCTTTTAACTTAAAAAATAGCTGTCATATAAAAAAGAAAAGCGTTTTGCCTTTAGGTAAATGCCCACAGGAAGTAGTGAAAACATCATTATATCCCATATAGGTGTAAAATGCCTGTACATCAGATTTTAGTAAACACATGGTTGCTGAACAAAGTGCCCTTTTTAAACAAACTAAATAACAAATAATTTTGTATCAGCAAAGTTGCATAAATACAGTCTATTCACCATCATTATAACTCTCACTTATAATGGGAACATATGACCTCCATTTAGAACAATTCCCATATCCATGGATATTTTTTCATTGGTAAGGATCCCTGTCACATAAAACATTTACATAACATTGGTCTGACTGTAAAAATGTACTCCCTGCTTTATTGCAGTGGTAGTTCCTATATTCAGAGTGGGAACCCTAGATTTTATTTTTCATTTCTTTATTGTTTCCTTTTCAAAATACCATTTAAGCGTTGGTCAAATGACAGTAAATCCCGGAGACATACTTTTTTCTTTTTTGTGAATAATTCAAGAAATGGTGCCAAACTGGACATTTCTTCAATATTCTGATGATACAAGTTTCTAAATAGCATTGTAAATGACCAAATACACTTAACATCTGCATGGATCATATGGGGAGATTGTTCTACTGAGGTTATACTGAAAATGTTTCCAACACATCAGATTACTTCTTGATGAGGAAAATACTATCACATAATCACTGGCCAGGGTTATCCCATGTTTTGTTTCTCAGTTCTATTTACATTTAATATTTTAAACGTTACACTGTAGATTTGGGGTATGAAGTTACAGTCAACTACTGTGCCAGTGTCCATCTTCCATTGTATGCTTACTTTTTGCTAAAAACCTTCAGCAGAATTTCTTTTAACAGTAGAAAAAAAATAACTGAACACAAACAGCACTGTTGTATTGCTACAAATGAAATTATTTTGCACTTTTGGAAATTTCAACTGAAAGTTACATAAATATTCAATCACTTACTTTGGTAGAGTTTTCAAGTGATTCTCCCTTAACTCCAAAATTCTCAATTTGACAAGTCTAGGAACATAATAGAAAACAATTAGTTCATTTTATGAATTAGTTCAGAAATCCATAAGAATGATTTGAAACTACTTATTTCAACAGTAACAAAAAAATGAATCTGCTTAATGTATAACAATAAGGTGTCTAGCTATTGATGGATTGAATACAGGATAAAATGCATTCAGAAACAAATAGCTTCATATGTACATAATTTTTCTTTTATGTCCTTATCTGGACTGTTTTGAAAAACTGACATACCTCAGTTTTTCATAACAACTCTAAACTATTTTTACTAATAATTCAAATGAGGCAAACAGAGGAAAAGTTAATTACTCTCAAACATTTCCAAATCTGTGAAAGGATAAAAACCTGCTATTGAGTTCACAACTGTCTTATGCATTTTTAGCTTTGACTTCTATACCTCCACACAGGCAGACTAATACTACAGAACAGATCTCCATTTAACTTACTGTACTTTATGCAGAAGCAGGACATATGCCTAAGTGTTGGCATGAATCAGAACCTATATACAACAGTACTTCACAATCCCATGTCATTTTGCAAACTCTAACTGGCATTATTTAAGCTGTGTGAAATCAACTGCTTCTGCAAAACTAGTTTGTAACTGTGTCATTTTTAAACAGAGACGTCACATCAGAGTCACACCATGTACGATTTTAGGCTCATAACATCATTTCTATAAGTATATATTTGTATGTGAGGAAAGTTAAAAAAAAAATAAAAATACAACAAAGCCTTAAATAGTTCTCTGTCGAGCACAATACCGGTTTTCTCTTTCTTAAACCCCAGTCTTCCCAATAATATGCTTTTCTAGAAAGCTATGATTTTCCCTTTTTCCTTCCAAACAAAGCAGAAAACACTTTTAAATCCTACATTTGCACTTAACCAGGGCTTAAGGGAATGCTTTTAAATGAGAAATGTGGAGAGATGTTTATGTGATGCTCAGGAAGGCTCCATTCCTGACTTTATTCACATAGCTAAATGAGATTATAGGAGATTAACTGACTTTTTCTGTAGCAGAAGAGATAAAGAAAGCACTAAAATCTGGAGAAGAGCAATAAGAGAGATACAGTTAAAGAGCCACATGTGGTTATTAAAAACAAAAACTAAAACTAAACAGTGCAATTTCTGTACACTAATGTTGGAAGCTTCAGAAATATGACAAGGATTTGTAAAGGCAGGATACCGAAAAATGATATAGGAGCAGCATAATCATAATGGAGTAACAACCACACCTGGAACTAGCGTCATTTCATTTAGATAAAATCTGCATTTGTAAAAAAAAAAGTGCTAGGAGATTTAGAATACTAGAAATGTCCTTAAGCATCAACGATTACTAGACGAAGTACCAGCAAAGCTTCAGAAGAGAATAATGAATATAAATTTACCATGAACAGAAGCATTGCACAGCTGATAAATTGCAGGGGTGTTTCATGCATTTATTTTTCCTTGACATTTGTACATGTTGTATGATTGTGAACTGCAAAAGCAGTCTTCAGATTTACTCTGATATTCCAAATACTCATCTTCAGCTGGGCATTTTCTGCTCAGTATAACACCTAGCCTGAGCCCTGGGTCAGTGATGGGTTCACCAAGCAAATGCCAATAAAGTTGCACATTCCATTGGCCAGCACCTGAGCATACCAATGTTGTTGACAAGACAAAATACGTCACTTCAGTGTTAATTTTAGAGTGCTGTGATGATATTCCCAGGGGAACAGTGAAATACACGTGGGTAGCTAGGTGGACCAGGAAAAAACTAATACTGCATGAATTCTGTTAAAACATATATATTTTGTCCCTTAATCCTGTCTTCTGGACAATATACATGTAGTCTACCAAACTGGAAGTTTCATTACCCAGCTGGACAGCCAGAGGGCAGAAAGGCTGCCCATTCCTGTTCCCTTAGCAGTGTAACAGAGGAGGGACAAACTTCATGCTTCATCCAGACTCGAGCAGTGGAAGGATCTACTTTTAAATGGACAAATTGTCTTAACTTTGCTTTTTCTGCCCTTTGCTTCATCATTTTCTAACACTTTTTGACTCAGTTTCTCCTGTATTTATTTTTACTCTCATTCCATATTCCTTCTGCTCTGCTGTCTTTTGAACCTTCTCCCTTGTTCTTCCTTTAATATTTTTGCTCTGCTTGCTCCACCATGCTCGGTCATTCCTTATCTACCTTTCTGACTCACGACATTCTTTCTGTTCATTTTTCAGTAGGTATAGACCATATTGTTATTTTCTGCCCTCCCCGCAATTTAATAACACATTTGATCAAGGACAGGCCTTTTCTCCAATTTCTATTTCTCTCTACTTTTTCCCTAAACCAGCAAAGTGCTTCACTTCATCATAAAATTCTTGCTGACATAAAATTTTCTCCAACAACAATCATTCATCAAAATAGGGCTGAAGAGCAAAAATCTATACCTTCTGCTGTTTAAAAAATAAAAATAAAAATAAAATAAATACAGTTTTAAAATGCTATCAGCCTCAAGTGAGTTCATGAAAGAGCAATGTGCTTTGATGACTAATTCTTACCTTCCAAAGTTAGCAGGAAGAAACTCCAAAAAGGCATCATTTAGATAGAGCTGGGTCAAATTTAGAAGTTGTGTAAAGCCATCTGGCAGCCTAAAAAACAGTTAGAAGCTTAGTGCTCACACTGAAGTTGCTATGGAAACAATAACAATATATATTTAGAAAGAGAAAGATGACTTTCTCTCTCACCTTCTTTTTCTACCTAAATTATCAAGGACTTACTGAGCAACTTTTTACAGACATTTTTGACTGTTCTCATCTTTTCCACATTGCTATAACCACATCAAATTAAAATACTTTGCACATTCAAGTTATATCAGCTTCTTCTACATCCCTAGGTGAGGCTTTTAAGACAAAGGTGTTTTCTTTCTTTCTCGCTTTTTAAAATATTTAAAGTTTCATCCTTTCACTTCCTTCACTCCATTTTGTAAGTCATGAGATTACAAAAGAGATTGATGGTGGTTACTATCACATACAGCAAGAAAAAGAATTGCTAAAGTCCCAACCAAGAAATTATGGGAAGTGAGGATGCAGCACGGCTTGCTTCCCAAACACATCAATTGCCAGCCCCATGTCTAAAGGCTGCACTAAACAGACTGCTTTGCCAATACTTTTCTTTCTCCACCGTGTGGAGGAACACCATGTTTGTTACAGAATACAGAGATCTTTTCATAGGTACATCATCTTGGATTTTAAACAGTTAAAAAGAAATGTAGATTAATCTTGCAAATAAACTTGATACTGGTCTTTAAATTTCAGTTCACTTTGCATACATTTTCTGCACTTGCAGTATACAAACACAAGCTACTGATACTCACTTAGATACTGGATTGACACTGGCTTCAATAATTGTTAAACACTTACAACATTTAATATTTTCTGGAAAGTCTTGAATTCCTAAAAAAATATTGAAAGTATGATTATACACACATGAAAACTGTTTCATAAATGAGTTCATTTGACATTTTCAAATCAGACATAAGCTATAACAGGAAAATAAATTTTCTAGTATTACACTCTAAAAGATATTTAAGCTATAAATAAGTGTACTGCAACAGCCAATATACCATGTACTAAAAATAGTCTGTTAATACTTGGTTTATGTAATCTTCTGGAGTTAGAGTGACATCATTTGTGCTGATATTTGTGCCTTCCATTTGTGTCCCAGCTGCTCATCTTTTCCTTTTTTGCTCCCCCCCCCACCCTACCCCCCTTCTCTACGTATATAATTCTGAGAGTCTCTAGGATTATATTGATAATAAACGTTACAAAATTTCCAAGAGTGCCTAAGTCTAATTTTCAAAACAAAAACACTTAAGTTCAGACATGCAAATGTTTTAACCGTGTAAATATGTAAATATCTATTTTTGAAATGCATGTCAGCAAATTGGTCTGGCTATGTAAATCCAGTTGTTCATCTGCAGCCTTATATGCTTACTTACACTAGCAAACCTGGTCCACAAGAGTTCATTAAATACCAAGCCACTTTGGAAAGTGGAATGGTTCCTAAGTGCAGTGAAAATGGTCCTACACTCCTATTTTTAATGCTTATCAGTCACAACTTGTTGTGGTTTACTATTCCAGAGAGACCTCTATTTTTTTTTAAAGGAAAATAAACAAGGTAGATATCTACCTGGACTTGTCAAGTGCCAGATAAGAACACAAAACATGATCCAGAAAAAGAGCAAGTTTTCTAGAACACAAGCTGATAGGAATTGAAATTTCCTTATTGTTGTTTGTTTATTCATTACAAATCTTTAAAATACTTATCTTGTTGATCTCTTACCATTTTTACTGATATCAAGTTCTCTGAGATTAACTAAGCTAGCAATAGTGGTTGGCAGACTGGAAAGGTCATTGTCAGGTATACTCAGTTTGCGTAAAGCTTGACAGTTGAACAGTTGCTGTAACATAAAAAGATACTTTACAGGGTTTCATGAAAAAAATCAGCTTGGGAACAATATTTAAATACTAAAGTAACAAATATCACAAAATTGCTTTTATTACATAAGAATTCAAAAATGCAATTATATTTTGAAAAGCAATTATTTGAGAAGACATTCCAAAGACTGTTTAGTATCACAAACACAGCTTACATGTGGTTGAAAAGAATCACCAGAATAGTATTTGGAAGCAGAAATATTCAAAACCTGTGAAGTTTTTTGTAAAAAACTGTACAGTCATTGCAATCAACATTTTGAAGGAAAATGTTATTTCATAGGTGTGATAAAAAATGATTATTTTTTTTTTTGTGGCTTGTGCTAAATTATCGTTGTTGTTTTGTTTAAAAAAACAATTGCATGATACATTTTAAAATATTTTGAGTGCACATAGACTAAATTTGCTAGCTTTGAGAAAAAAAATTGGCATTATCAAAATATGTTCTGTAAATCTGCAAATCCCCATGCTTCCACCCCAAATTGAGGATGTGATCCTGATTTTTAATGCTAATTGCTAATTCAATTTTTATAAAGTGTCAGAATTTCCACTATGACAAAAAAAATCTTCCTTTCAACCTGAAGTAATTAGTAAGTTGTGTTGAAAGCACCTATTTAACGTATCTGCTTTCTTCAAAAACTATCACAGAGCATAACACACTTGCACAAATTAATAAAACTCATATGAAGTGAAAGTAGTCATGAAAAACTATTTCACATTTAGGTGCTTCGCACCTCAAGGTTATTGCTGTCTTAGACAAAGAATGGGCAAGGTGTATTTTTTAGATGAAGCAGAAATAAACTCCGGGCTGGGCTGCACAAGGAGGTGCCAAATGAGCCCTCTCCGTGCCTGCCGGCTGCAGGAGCGGCCTCTGCTGAGTTCCTCAGCACTCCTCCAGGACACGCTGAGGAGACGAGCTCACCAACGGGCATCTCAGAAGTGTTCTTCAAATGGCAGTGCTATGTTTGTAAGAGATTTAGTCTTTCCTCCAGACTTCTGTATCAGAATAAATCCTAAGTACTCATCTACAGGCTATCTGAGAACGTATAGCAATTTGATTACCTAGATATGGCTCAGCCAAGTATCTGGAGGGGAGAAAATTAACGCACAAATGGTGTGCAAATGCCAGCCTGGTACTTCACTCTAAGTAAATACTAAATCATTTTGAAACTGCCTTTTTTTTTTTTTTTTTCTTTTTTTTTTTTTTTCCTGCAGTAACTTTCTATTGCAATCCTTTAAAAAGAAAAGCCCCTGCTTTTTCTTCAAGACCATCTATTCTCAGAAATTCGAGGGGCGATCACATGAAGGGGAACCAAGAGAACAATCAAGGCTCACAACAAGAAGTCTAACACCAGAACCACCACCACCTGGCACCGGGCATGAAAAGGCCTTTGGACTGATTAGCACCTTTGGCATGCCTTTTTATTGACAGTCCTGCTTTTCTGATCCCACAAAATCCATGTGAGAACCACAATTTCTCACACGAAATGCGCTTGTTCATTCCTGAAACCGCGCTGCAGCCCCCTGCAGCCCCGCAGCTGGGGCCAGCAGCAGGCCGTGCAGCGCACAGTGACAGCCCCAAGGGGTGACACAAGAGCTACCTCTACGCTGGGGAACACTTCCACGCTTCCATGCTGCCCAATCTGATGTGCCAGAGCAGCCTGAGCAATTACTGCACACCTGGGAGGCAAAACGGGGTGACACGTTGCTGCCTGCAGACAGCCTTGATAAAGAGAAACCTCCCGCTAGAGGATGAGGAGTTCCTCTGCAGCACATCTGAGAGTACCTATTTTTTCTTTAAGCTTTCTTTAAGCATTTTGGACTGAAAAGTAGGGTGAGCAGTAGGCTCTAGTGCTTGCTCTTGATGTTTCTAGCCAGATTGCTGCACTAGAACTGCTGTAGACCCCAGCAATGTGCAGCACAGAGGACCTGCCGAATTTGGGAACACACACAGACAGCACTGTGCTGTTAGGCCTGCAGAATGAAATGCCTGGCGCCCATCCCAGCCATTGTGCTGGAGTCTTATCTTAAAAGACAAGGAAGGCTTGGAACTTGACAATAACTGAACCGACACAAGGCTTTTGAACTGGTGAATAAAGACATCCAATAAAACTTGTTTCCATTAGGAAAAAATATTCCCTCTGGAGAAATTCGGTGGTGTGCTATTGTATCAGCAATAATACAAGGGTGTGAATACAGGTATGCAGACCCACAGTTCCTCACTTTTTTTTTAGTGGATATTCAAAAGATGTCCTTGTCAATTTCTAGTGCTTTATGGCCTTGCCACACCATCAGGATAGCTTGATGTAATCATTAGACTGTATGCCCATGTTCTACTTTTTATTCCTTTTAGACTGGAAACCAAGCGGTGTTAACACTGCTGTGATTTGAGTTATAACAATGGGCTATTACCCTGCATATCTCAAGTTCTCAGTGAGACAATTAAGCGTCAAATTGCAGCCTCTAACTTCAGTAGCATATTCGGCATTACTAATACCTATTTTACCAACACATTACATTTATTTTAATTACATTAATTTTGTCCATTAAATGCTAGTAAAGATTTTGCTTTATATCTATAGGGAAAAGATGCAGGGAAGAATTTTCATATAATTTGTGCTTTTCTGTATACTGAATGCCAGTGACTCCACCTGCATCAAAATCAGGTTTTTTTTTATTAGTCATTGATTCATTTGACTCATGCAAATAGGGACACACTTGCAGCAGCAGCTCATGATAATGAAGTCAAAGTCAAGTAAAATAAAAGTCTTAGCTAGGTTTAGGGAAAAATAGAGATTAAGATTACAGAACAATACAACAAATCATGAAGGAAAAAAAAAAAAAAAAAAAAAGAGGAGAAGAGAGGAAGAGAGAAAATAGGAGCTAGAAATCCAGTTATAGTGGATAGCAAAAAAAAAAAAAAGAAAAAAAAAGAAAAACAAGCATAATTATAATGCACAAAACATAAGGTAAAATTTCAAAAAAATGATAGCCAGAATTATTTTGATACATGTGTTTAATGCTAAAGAATTTATTGTTTTTATTGGTTTCTAGAGTATCAGGTAACAGTGAAAGTAAACTAAGGTATATAATGATTTAATAGGGTTTTTACCTGTGCTTATTTCAAGAAACTTTTAAACAAGATTAAGTGTTCTGATGACAGAAAACTTGAAAAGTACACTGCGAGTAACTTCAGAGGTATATAACATTTGGTAAATAACAAAAAACTGACAAGGTAAATTTTCCCTGGAAGCAGTTTTTTGAATTCACGTTTACAGGGAGAGGAAAGTTCTGTTACAGTAGATCACAGTATATAATACAAAAATTAATGTTAGGTAATATAGAGGCATTTTAAGAAAAAAAAATGGCATTTTGTCACCTAGAATATTAATTGAGCAGTGGAAAGAGCTTAAATACATAGCAAAAAGTATTTGAAGCACAAAATTTGAGAAAGAAATTATTTCGACTGTTTAATTTATGGTAATGATTAATAAAGGCTTAAGACAAAAATTGTGAATGGTATTAAGCAAGCAAACTAATGCTCTCATTTATATTCTAATATTTGTACAAGACCAAGACTGTTAATGATGTATTTACCCAAGCTCCAGGCTGATCAAAAGGATTTTTTTCAATACCTGGTATTTGCTTCAAGTTATTATTTAAAAAACAAAGAAAATTTAAACAAAAGAGGTGCAAAAATAGAGTCCTATTCATTTAAATCTCTCCAAAGTATGTATTTATCTGCTGTTTTGTTTCACAAATAACACATACAGAATAGATGATACCACAATGCAATGTAAAGGTTTCATTAGCATGCACATTTCAGCTCTGATTGACACTACCGCCTTCAATCCAATTTCATGATTTTGGACCCTTTACCTTTGGCCTCAGTTTATTCGTATACAATTACGACATATAGCTCTTTTTATATGTCCTGATATATTTGTCTTGCATTCTGCACTGCAATTTTCTTTAAATACCATGGTGATGCATACTTTCAAGAAACCCAAGACAAATATATCAAAAATCCCTGGCTAAATTAGAGACTTTAAATATTCTTCAGTATGATTCTTCAGTAGCATAATTAAAATATACAAGATTAACCATATGTTTTTATTAAGAGAAAAATAGCCTTGACGGTATTTGGTAACAGTGAAACGATCTCAACCACAACCATTTTATATTTATGGGGACATAAAAAATATCTGTTTCTCTGTTGTCTTTTCTAGTAGGAGGAGAGATAAAGCAGTTCTCCATACCATTTTTCTGTGACAGCTGAAGATTGGAGCTACCCTGCCTTATCATCTTTAAATAATTTCTTGACTGACTGAGTAATCTTCAGTAATGAACTATCATATCTGAATACAGGAACTCTGTGTAATGGAAAAAGAACATTTTCTACATTTGTAAATAGAATTTATATAAAACCTCTATGCAGTGTAAGTAAGAAACATGTTGGGAGATGATGAAGAATGGATTACATTGGAACAATGTTTAATTAAAAGACTTGTAAGCATCTTTCATTATTGTTGAGAAAAATTCAATTAAGGAATGGATTACATTACTTCATGCTTCATTATGTAGCTAGCACCTACTATTAATTGGTTTTTCCACTACCTTGCCCTCTTTTGTTTCCAGAACACTTAAGTTACACTAACTTTTAATTCCTTACAGTAAATATTAATCGATAGAAGACCAAATTTAAAGATTCTGTAAGAGAAGTTCTACACAGAAAGGATAACTGAAGTAACCTCATTGCAGGACCTCATTTACAGTTACAAAAATATTAGGCAGAAAGTGCTAGCCTTTCTCCCACAAGGATAAACAGCTTATCCTGATGAAGAGTTTGCTTTTAAAAGCAGCACTACCGATGATCCAAATGTGAGACCATCTGCCCCATATATTAGTGTACTCTTGGTCTCCCAAGGTACCAAATGTCATATTAATTATTTGTTGTGTGAGAAACTCTTCTAAATGACTATCAGTTTCCCAGTTTAAAACTTCATTGGCTTCCAGCTGTTATTATTTCATGAAGCAGAGAGAAGCAGGCGGCTCTGCTCCTCTCCATGCAGCATCATCTGCAAGAACGGTGTCGCAGTGGTTTGGACTCTTCGGAGAGGGCAGAAAAAATGTAAAAAACATGACTGAATCTCTAGAGTTAATAGCCCTGACTCTGCCCATAGCAAGCAGGTAATCAGTCCATGAACAAGAACTATTTGAGAGTTGAAGCACATGTTGAATATGCATTTAAGAACATAACTTTTAACATCTGTATTACAGGAAGAACACGGATTACCTTGGGTAGCTCTTCAATTTGATTGGCATCTAGATAAAGCTCCTCTAACGTCCGTTCAAAGTTAAAAACCTCCTTTGGCACCTGCTGTAAGCCACAGTGAGAGTAATCCAACACTGAAACAATCTCCTCTTCACCGCGAAAACACCGGCATGGCACCAAGCGGCCAATAATTTTCCTTTTGGTTGTCATCTCCAAGCAGGGCACTGAAAAGAAAGGGGAAAAACACTTTTCTGAAACTATCAACATGTTTGGAACTCCCTCTTTATCAAGATCAGAGTCTAATTAATTAATTTATTTATTTTCCTGAGGGGTATCTGTAATTTGCATGTCTCAATCTACTTTTCCACAAAACACAGAAAAGTGAGATTTGTCAGTGCAACCACAAGAAGCAATCTCAGTATCTTGTCTATTCCCCTACACTGGGATAGAAGAAAACACGTCAAGACCATCCACAATTCTTGCTTTCCTTAATGATGGAAATTAACTGTGGAAATGCTACACGTGTGATCACATTCACCAGACAGAGTACAAAGTGACATCTTTCACGCTCTGTGTTTTGATCCTTTGCTCGGTTTGACCATGAGTCAGTGAAGTGAATCAGTCATAGTTGTTTGGGTTCTGATTCTCTGTGACAAATGCACAATTGTACCTCATTTCTCTGAAATCAACAGAATTCCTTGGCTTTCCACAGTTACTGGTGGAATGTATTCCTTGTATTTTTGACCATACAAATAAAGAAAAGAATATGGAAACTTAATTGGTTATGAAACTACAATAACAGAAAGCCAACAGTTTGTTTACCTGTCATTCCTGCTTCTCTCCTGCTATCTTAGGCTGTGGAAACTGAGGGAAGTGACTTAGCAGAAATCCCATTAATTTTTCTGCAGCAGAATACACTGCTGGGTTATTTCACCTCAGCCTGTTCCCTAACTTCAAATCTAGATGTCAGTTCTACAGATTTTCCTTGCACAAACAATTTATACAAGCACATCTAATTCTTATGAGTAAGTTTCAGCTTATAATATTTTGCTAAAAAAAAAAAAAAAAAACTAACTTCTTTTGAATTGAGAGAAGACTCAATAAGTAGATTTTCTACGCATCAAGCAGTCTCAACTTCTAAAAATGTCAATATCTGTTTGAGATGTAATGTTAACCAGTTTATAAATAAATCAGGCTGTTCTGAAACATATCACCATAGAGCCAAGAAGGTCTAAACCCTCATCTTCTATTTTTTAAAGCACCTACAAGGTTTTGAGTTACATTTATGAAAAGAATGTACAAAATCAGTCCAAGTAAAGCAAAACTCATCGGGATCCTCTTTCATGGAATGCCAGTGAAAAAGCAACCATGTATTCATGCAAAAAAAAATCCATAGAGATAAACAATGCAGTCACGCAACATTTCGTGCTAAAACAGCACAAATTATAGCACATAGCGTCAATTTGTGCTCTCCTTTGTCTTTTCATCAATTACAAGGAACAGCAGCTCCTCAAATGCAAGAAATCCAGTTTCATGTAAGTATAACAGAAGGCAAACAAGTCATTTCTGATCCTGGACCACTCCTTGTTCACTGAGCTGAGCTGTATTTGTATATGAGTAAGTATAGATACTTCATGTTGTTGCTTAAGCCATTATTTGTCTGATATGTAACATGAAAAAAAAGCATTGGTCAAATAATGCCCCTTTTGTGGTTCTGCAGGAATTTTATACCGTGTAATATGTTGTTATTTCAGAGGTAAGTAAAACACTCAAATGTTATATTTCCTTGTTTAAATTTTATTAGCTCTTAATCTGCCTCTAGCAATCCCAAGGAGATAGGCATACAAATACTGCCAGAAAAAATACTGTTTTTTCATGTTCTCAAGGAGACCAAGATGCTGGAAGAACAGCAGTGAAATCAGAGTGCAGCTGGTTATTCACTGGGCAGTGCCAACACGTTTCTGCTGGCTGATTTTGGCTTAAGGGTAAAGCTTCAAACACAGAAAAAGGTAATTTTGTAATTTAGCTTGACCTGATGCCAAGTTTGCTTGTATAACATAAAACTTAGCTTAATTACAGTCAGCTGATGCAATTAAAACATTTTCATAATAAAGCATACATAAACTTCTGAAAAGATAAAAGTAGAAGACTCATAGGAACATAAAAAGAAGCTATTCATTTTCAAGCTAATAAATGACATCATCATTAATTTTTATTTGAGTTCTAGCAGTGGGATAGTCCATTGCAGAACACAAACACCACCGCAGTGAAAATCTGGGGATGTAACATGGCACTCAAATTTACTTTATCTGTGAACCTCAATTGTAAACATTCCTCATTTAAATTTCTCACACCAGGAACACTGGATCCCCTGTCACATCTCGTGCACATCCTGTTTCTTGGTTGGCACTTATAATTTCCTGTGATAAATTATTTTAGTATTCCCCCTAATTTTCCATTTCAGCTTAAACTCTGTTGGGTGATTTCAAACACACTGGGGAGGAAAATTCCCAGATCCCTGCTCCAGACCCAGTCCCAGAGGAGAAAGCCCACCACCCCAGAAGTGCTCCCAGGAGGGAGAGGCAGCACACACGCTGCACCCAAGTGGTGGCACCCGTGCTGTGCCTGCCCTCTCCCTTGTCCCTCAAACCTAGTTCCCTCTCAGATCAGGGCTTTCACCAATTTCTGTGCACCAGGCAGATGTCACGGATGCAGGGAAGGCAGTGCTGAGGCCTCACAGCTTCCCACCTTCTCCACCTTGCCATATGGCCAGCATCCATGCCAGGCCACAGAGGGTATGCAGCTTGACCACTGACACCAATTAGCAACGTGTCTTCAGTTCCAGAAATCATCCCAAATGGCTCAGTTGAGATTACAAGATCAAAACAGATGAAAATTGTAAAAGCATTGGCCACAGAATAAGTCTTTCACAAGAAAAAAGAAATTAGCTAGCAAGCTGCACAGCCTCTTTGTATTCAAGCATAGGAAGCAGCATTTGCAACTGCATATTTCAGACCATGACACAATACAAATAGATGCCCTTGGAATATCAAATTATTTGTAGCTTTTCAAGGCATTCGAAGATAATGAACAATTGAACAGTGACATGTACTTCAAAAACTATTCAGAAAAACATTCTTCCCATAGGCATTACAAAACACTTAGCTTTGCATTATTCTCCTCTACTGTAGGCAAAAGCATAAAACAAACCTCACATTCCATTTTAATAGAAACCCAGAACAATAACAGTGTAATGGAACAGCTAGAAAATGTACAAATAGCGATGAAGTGATAGAACTGCACTAAGAATAGCAATTACAACAGCAAAAACATTAAAAAAATATTTTTTTTTTGCTTATACAAACAAAAGTACTTCTATTCCTATAGTACATAAAAATACCTGTAATTTCTCATTCAATAGAAAACTGTTTTTAAAAATTAGGAAAAAAATGCAAAGGATAAACAAGTGATTTAATTACACTGTCTTCCTCAAAGGCTAGGATAAGACATAGTTTTTATGTCAAAGTAATTTGTTGGGATTATTTGGTTATCTGTTGGAACTGTCATCTTCAGAAAACAAACAAACAGAATGCTATTTGGATAGACCAGCAATCTCTAGTAATCACTGTTTAAGAAAAGATCAATAATAGAATAAGGAAGGTATTGAAGCAGAATTACAGTGCATTGCTAAGAATTTCTTGCAAAAATTAGTGTAAAGTTACTTTACTGAAGAAACCTGTGCTTATAGAACACTTTTTGGAAGAATGACCATAGGAAATCATGAAATTTAATATATTTTGGTGAGAAGTGATTTTGCATGTGTCCATAGTCTACTCCTTTATATATCCTCTGCAATTAAAACAAACAATAATGCTGGAAAACCCTGTTAAAAGTCCCCTGGGAAGTCCTTTTCACACTGTTCTTTGCAGACATTTCAGAAAGCATCAGTATAGAATTACAAGACCTGTGATACAATTGAAAGAAGTAAAATTTAATGCCCTGTGGACTAATGGCTTTTAAACCCTTCATTAATTTCTACCCCAGACTAATTCCAGCTTTGGTAATTATACTTTTCTTACCTACATTTTAGTTCTTCATAATTTTCACAAAGCTTTTTTTTTGTTCCGATAGTTACTACAAGAGGATTGCTTATTCAGGTCTTTGGAAACCCAACCCAAGTCTAGAAGAGTCAACAGGAAGCCAAACTCCTGGTTTGGGGAGGCTGCCACCATATACGCTGCTGCTTCATAAAATTTCTTAAAGCTTGTAAGTGATAAAGTCTTCCTACTTCCTTATAGAAATACTAGTCCTTAGTACTTATCCCCATTTAAACCAGTGAAAAAAATGTGATACTCAATAGCTGAGTATTACAGGTCATTCCTCAGCATGAGTCACATGCTATATATTAATATATATTATATATATACAATATCAAAAATTTATATCACAGTCAAAAGTCAAAGAATTTCAGGGATGAGGCTGTCTATTCAGTTGCACATGTAAGAAAACTAAATTTTCAACAATATTCAACAGACCACACGTAGATACCCTCAGCAACTTGGAAAGCTATGAAGTCTTTGTTCTGCAAAGGCAGTACAAGCAGGTGGATTTTTTTTCAAAAGCAGAACTAGGATAACATGTACATCTTTTATTTTTATTTATTTATTTAGAATTCTGCTTAAGGAAATTCATTATCTTCTTAATTAATACATATTTCTAAACAGCTGCATACATAACAAAATATAATGCACAATTACTCAACATTTCAGAATAACAAAATAAAAAGCAAACATTTTTTTCCCCACAAAAGCTTAAAAATGTTTTGGCCTATTTTCTAAAAACTTTTTTTTTTTTTTTTTTTTTAAATACGTCCTTTCCAGAATTAGATTAAAGAAACTATGAAAGAAGCATAAATATAAACTGCTATTTATCAGCTTAAGCAAGCATCTCATTATCATTATCTTCATTTTATTCTCTTACAAAGCGAATTCCTAATCTAAGGAAAATAGTAGGTTTATGGAAATTAATTAGAATAAAATCTAATCTCTTATTAATTAATGGATCTTTTGTGCAGTAAACCCACTAATCCCTGTTTCTTGATAATCATGAGAAAAGTTCTCCTTACCTATTTAGACAAAGAAAATTGTTGTATGGCTCAAAAAACTTTGATTTAAAGATGGAAAAAACTGTCTCAACAAAACTTCAGTTCTCTTGAAAGAGTAGGAGAGAGAGTAATTTTTCACAAGATACAGTATAGAAGAATTTTGTCCTTCACCTTAGAAACCTTTCCTGCTACAGTGGGCCTACACACCTTCAGATGTAGCCTTTTTCCTTTTTTGCTCAAAAAGCAATTCAAAGTTCATTAAAAAAAAAAAAAAAAAAAAAAAGAATCAAGTAAAAGTAATTTCTCTGAACATATTCTTACCTAGTTGGTTTAGTTTTACACTACGTGGTGCGAAATGGTATCATCAATATGTTTTACTTCACCATTAACAGCATTAAAAACCCTTGCAAGTGGCAATTACTGGGCAAGCAATTTGAAAGACTTGTAATGTGAAAACTAGTTTCAAATTGCCTTTGGAAGCCACCAGATCTCTTGTTAATAGTCCATTTAAGCCAAGAATATACAAATTCAGTATTTGAAAGATTTGACTGCAATTATAAAGCTCGCTTTCTTGATCATCACGGACCTACAAAACTTCAAATTTATTTGCATGTTAAAACAAACAAACAAAAAAACACAGGGTAGAAAGTACTGGTAGGACAATTTTAAAAAGCTGTGGGATTCACAGGTTTGCCTGATATCAGCCAGCACTGATTCTCTTCACCCGGCCTTAAGCCAGCTCTTCTAGAGCAAGTTCCTCCCCAGGACTGCTGCTGTGTTAGCACCACTGCTGCTGCAGGGCATCTGCTCCACACACGCAGGTTCTTCAAGCTCTTGAACATCTTCATGAATAAGAATAATTTTAAAGCATTGAAGGAAATTTAAATTTTTAGAAGCAAACAATAGTTCTCTAATATCTTTTTCAAAAGCCTCAAGTAGATATATGAAAAAAGAATTTGTAAAGTGTTACTGTTAAGAACTCCAGAACTTGCCTCTATAACTGGTTGTATAAGCCAATTTTTCTTTTTGCGTTTTCCAATATAGATTGGTAATGAATTTATTTTACTTCCAAACAAGTGTTTGATGTAACACTCCCTTCATGTATTTCTTTTCACAGGAAAGTCTCAGTTCCCAATGTGCTGCCATGATCTGTGATCTGAGTCCACATTCAAACAAAAAAGAAAAACGTTGGATAATAAGGACTTTAGGACCAGCCCACGTTACCTGACAAGGTATCAACATAAAATGATCTCTGCTGTTAAAATTTCATTCAGAAAACTCCGCAAGAAATTGCAGAGTGTAAGTAATCTGGTAGTGCTGGAAAGTTACCGAGAGATCCCGAGAATAAAGAACACAAAAGTGTGAATGAGAGCATTACAAGGCTGAAATGAGTAATAACGGTAACATTTGCCAGAGGGTTCAGAAAATATTAATTATATTCAAACAGCAGACAATTCGCTTCACTGCATTCTTTGTCATACATCACAGATAAGTGATGATTTTTCTGTTCCTTTTCTTTCCCTTATTATCAGCATAATCAACAACATTAATATGCTAATATGTTGGTTCTCTGCAGTGCGTTACACTGTCAAGCTTAGAAATCACAAATATGTCAACCCCTGTACCAGGCCCAGTCTCCATCACCCCCTTCTAGCTCTCCGAGGTCACCACCACCAGAGGAGATGGAAGCAGAGCACAATTCCTTGCGATACCCATGGAGCCCTGCACCCCATCCCACCTGGGCTACCAAGGCAGGGAGCCAAGCCCCCCTGTGACCCCACAGGGGCCACCCATTGTGGACCACCCCTGCACCCCTCACCTTCACAGTGCCAGCTTAAACCCTGACAGCACAGCTGGCTGATTGCAAGGGGAGGCTGGAGCCCAAACTCCTCAGCCACTATTTCTTTTCCCGGTGCCATTACCTCCTTTCAACCATGCCTAGCAGATGGTAGTACTGCTTTTTCTCTTCAAATCCCATAAAGTAGTTGTTTTGCTAAACAGAAGTGTTTAGCCTGATTTCTGATTCTACAGCTGCTGAAGGCACAGACAGTACGGAAGGTACTCCTCTGGCCCCAGGGGAGTGTTGGGAGTTTTCCCATTCATACAGGTCAGAATTTCATGTTATATTTTCTGTGTTGAAACAGATTTGATAATAGGGACTAGGAATATGAAATGGAACAAAGCTGAGAATATGGTTGGAATTTTAAAAAATATCTTTTTCTTCAGTCTTTCTGCACTGATATTCCTCTAACACCTCTAGCACCGGCCAGGCATTCACTTTTCTTTTCTCTTCTCTCCTTTAATTAATTATGTGCGCTGTGTAGGAGATTTACATTGTGTCCATTTTCAATCCAAATCATTGAAATAATTAGGGAACTTCAAAGCACTCATAGTCCTCTTAATTTGCAGTACAAGTTTTCATTTATAAAAACAGCACTATGAATAATTCAGATCTCTTAAAAACTGCAGAAAGATTATATCTGTGTGTACAAGCTGTGCCCTCTTCATCCAGCTCTTAGTGTTTAACTCTGCTGCTCACCCTTCTATTATGTTCACATCATAGAACCACAGAACCATCCAGGATGGAAAAGACCTGTAAGACATCTGAGCTTTGTCTTGTAGGAAACTCAGCATGAGTTTCACCCAAAATTCATGCTGGGATGCTCCAGTGGCTCCCAGTAGGCACACTGCTCCTTCCCAGCCTCCCGTGAGTGCCCTCCAGATGTCCCAGAAGAGAAGACCCACACACGTCTCGAAGGTGCTCACACAACACCTAATGTGTCTGCATTGACCCTGAAGGCTGGAGGTCACATAGTATTTGAGGATCAAAGCAGGGAGTCTTTCAAGGCCTGGGACCTCATTTCTGACTGACTGTGATGATATTTGGGAGAAAAAAAAAAAATAAAAAAAAAATTCAAGGCAGAATTTAGCAAAATTTCAATGAATAATATTTGAATAACCAGAACTTTAACCCTCTGTGACAAAGGATCAAATCTTTACCTTTTCTACCAAGATATTCATTGGTATCAGTGAAAGTTTACTATTGGTCTTGTCTTGAAATTCCTAAGCAAGTTTTTCTGAGGAAATATTTATGGAAGCACTTAACCTTAGGCACTGATGACACCTAGAAGAGACAGTTTAGTGAAATCAAAAAAGTTTTTGTTTGTTTGTTTGTTTGTTTCTTTTTACATTTCAAAACTGTATCCTATTCCCCTTAAAAACAGTTTTTCCATTACCTTATGGAAAATTCCAGTTTTGTTCAGTTTGCTATTACACAAGAACTGTCAGAATTTCAGTAATTCATTGCATGCTAGTAGCAAATGTTGAAAAATAATAATAATGCTTTTAATTGCTAGAAACTACAAATAGTTTGATGGCCCACTGTTCAGATACTTAAGCAGGAGCAAATGCCAATAAGCTAAGAAGAGAAATAACCTTATTTATGAAGTGTGCTTTCTGGAATCTGGGAAATTTACATTTAAGCTTAGATCTTTGATTTATTTCAGCTTTTACTTGAAGTAATTCTTTAGTTTAAAAGATGATTTGGTATGTAATTTATTATGAAATATGCTTTATTTCTTGCCTTATGGTTTTTGCTGCCAATATCAAGGCCAGAACTGCTATCCAAAGGAATAGTATAGAAAACATAATTTACCTGCTAAATACATTAACTAAACAAATTGCTATTTAAATATGACTTTCATTAAGTCTGGTTTTCTTCCTCATAGAGGAAAGGGATCGTACAGAATACCCAATTACTTTCCAGTGCTTTACATCACAATCTGTCTGCATTATTCGTGACATATTAATCAGCTTAGCAGGAGCTTACTCCAGGAAAACTGTATTCGTTTTGCTGAGCTTGCAGAATGAAAGTTCCAGAGATAATAACGTGCAACTCCAAACTGCAGTTAGAAAAAGAAAGTTTTAATTAACAGGGACAACTATGACTCACAACGAAAGCTGATCTGAAAGAGCCCAGGCAGAGGTGTGCTGGGACAAGGGCTGTCTTTCTTCCTCCTCACTGCCACCATGCTCAGCGTAAGATACAATCACATTGCAGCAGATACTACCAAAGTCCAAAATACAAGGAGATTAAGCTGATTTTTGACATGTCCAAAACATGGTTACATTTGAAAAACATGTAACCAACTGCCCAGAAAATACATGTTGCTCGCTCACCATGGTAAATGTTCAACATGTGTCTACAAACTTTTTTTTTTTTTTTTTAAAAAAAAGCAAACTTTTGCTTTCTGAAAAATAGAAAATTGTCAATCATAAAAAGAAAAGTGCAAGCCTTTTTTTGCCAGCCTTCTCCATCACTGAAGCACCACCTCGAGACAGTTTCCCACGTTCCTTTCTACCATTGGTCATATGCAACTAAAACTTCATCCTCTGCTTATTCTCCCCCTTCTCTCTACAGACCTCATATTTTGAGAAGAAAAAAAAAATAAATCCATCACTGCCATCAGTTTATCTTTCCTTCATCATTCTATCCCCCTTCCAAGCTACAGATTAAAATTTTTTTTCATTGCTCCCCATTTCTTTCACCATATCCACTAATGCTGTAATATGCTTATATGTATGTTCGTAAATTGGATTATCAAAATGCAAAAGCCTGTATACCAAAATGCCAGCACAAGCGCAATCTCAAAACTACCCATGAAAATTGGTTACTCAAATACAAGAGTGCAATTTGTCATCTAAACAGGCATTCATCTCTACAAATACCTCACTACCTACGAATACCTGAGTACATCTCCTTTGTATTTCAGTGTGTATAGTAGCTGCCACAATTCCCTCTTGCTAATTTTAGGTAGAATCAAGTAATTAAATCTGAACTTTCAACACCAATTAGTCCCATCATTACCCTTGAACAGTGACGTACTAAGTATAAACACCCTCAAATAAAGGCCTCCAGAACTTGGGGATTGCTTATTTCATCTTCAGAGCTTAAAATATATTTATACTAGGAAAAGTTCCTTTTATTTCAGTAAGGACTATATTATATTATGTAATTACAGAATTATGACTTTTTTAGATGAATGCATACATCGGAAGTATCTTCGCAGAGCATTCTTTTTCTGCCCAACCATACTGTTTTTTCATTAAAATCTTGCAAAGTTCAAATTCTGTGGCAGGAAGGAATCTTGGGAAGCTACCCTAAAGGAAGGCCTAACAAGAAACACCACAAGAGAAGAGAAGATGCAGACTGATGCAAAAATGGTTTATGACTCTTAGACAAAGTTAATGATGCCATGGCAAACAAGCAAACTTATTTACTGGTATTTCATGAGTAAGTATCACAGTTCATTGAACACACACCAAGAATATTTAAGACTAGGAAAAGACACCACAAGTAATTGGAATTAATAATTTCTGGTAAATGTTTTCTTACAATTTGCTTTCACTTTCCTAAGGACAGCCGTGGGTGGCACATTCTCACTTTCTGCAGGCCAGTTTTTGACACATGAATGCATTTTGCAGTTTTCTCCGTTTGTTGTTTATACATGCTTTGCCACTGTCCACTGCCCCATCATCCAGAACTGAATTCAGAAAAGCACCCTGTGCCACATCAAACCCATGTCTTCTTTTTGGGCAGCGTGGGGCTGTCCCTGCTCCTGCCCCCTGCAGGACCCATGCTATTGCCCTGCCCCACACCACCGCCTCCAGCTGCGGGGCCGCTGCTACCTGGGACCTCGGGAGCCCAGCAGAACAGGAGGGCAGGCCGTTCGGGGCAGATACGGACTGTCTGCTTACATTCTGTTAGCTAATTTTCTGGCTTATGTCTATTCTCTCTACTCTTCCAACAGACAAATCAATTTTACCCAGCCATTTGCTGGTTATTTTTTTTGCAGAATACCCAACTTCCATTACCATCATGCCCACTGTTGAATCAGACATCCTTGCCAAATCCACATGCTAATGCTACACCAGGAGACACCCCTACTAACAAGAAGCAGTCACCTCCTCATCTTTTGCCATATGAAAGTTCAGGGTCTGGAGCAAGCTAGTCCCATAGGCTCACGTCCTGGTCAGCACCTTAGTGTGCAGATTTATTCCACCTCAAGTTAGTGGTTGGCAACCCATGGGAAAAATAATGCAGACTATTCAAAACAGGGCATTTGAAAAAAAATAAATGTATTTCTAAAGGTTTTCATCAGCAGAGGGCTCTAGAACTACATTCTCTTAGGTATAGTGCTCCCTCCCATGATTAATCTGTCCCAGTTTTTTTTAGTCAATTAACATGCTGTTCTTATGGTACAAATGTTCTCTAAAAAATTCTCACAGCTGAGCTGTCAAACACTGAAATTCAGTACATTGGAATGTCAGGTTTTTAACAAAGTCCTGGAGTTTGTAAAGTATAATCAGAAGTTTAATGCCCAATTATGCAATCTTAGCAATAACTTTCTGAAGAGAATTTTATTGCTTTTACTGTAAACTGGGACCATCAACCATAACTGTGCCAAACTGTTTCACTCAAGGAATACAGAGGCTTGATTCTTAATGGAGGGGTTCATCAGATTTCATCAGAAATTAGAGGTGTGAATATACCAACGCTGGAAGAGTCAAGCTCTTTGGCCCATTCTCTCCATGCAGTAACAATGATTTTCTTTGTTTTGTGGTGTTGTGTTTTGTTTTGCTTTTTCCTTAGTATTTCCCTTGCTTATTCATGCTTTTGTCTGGTGGTCATAATTAAATTGTTAAGTATTCATTCTTACAAAACATAAGGTCTCTCCTTTTCTCAGCTCATTTAGTTTAGTAGACGTTCTTCAAGGGCTAAGATACCTCCCCTGAGCAAACACAATGAATACTAAAAGTCCAAATTAATTTCTCACAGCCTGAAATAAGATAAAATAAATATGGACAAAGCACTAAGCAAAATTTTAGCATCCACCTACCTGCTCAACTAAGTCTTAGCTGTATATAAACAGTGATGGCCTTTTGGCAGCAATTTATAAATAGTCATACAACTTCCATTGTACAATCTGCTCTGGCTACAAAAAAAAAGGAGAACAAACACGGCCTAGAGGCATGTAGTTTTAAGCTAGAGAAAAGTGAAACACAGAATTTGTTGTCCTTGACTGAATTAGCAACACTATGGTATTTTAATGGGCATGTTTTCTGTACTAGGTATCTGCTAGTAAAATCATTTGGACAACTAGAAGCCAGGGCAAAAGCCCCACTGAAGCAGGTACTAGGCTAACACCAATCAGCACTGAAAAGATATGCCCAGACCTGACTGACATAGTGCCATAATATTCATACCACTATTTGCAGAGATGTTCAAATATACTCCTAATCACATTTCTAAATGTTCGGGAACATTTTAAATTCTTTAAATTCCTACAGAAGCAGTCTGTAATACCATTTAATCTACTTCAGAATGCAACGTTCAAGCAGTTGCATTTTATGAGGATTTAGCAAGTTCTCCTGAACTGCGTCAATGTAGTATTTGATTTGCCTGTTTCCATAATCAAACCGAATAAACCCTATTTGTCATTCTTACAATGTAAGCAAAAGAATCAAGGATTATCTTGAAAGTTTTATAAATTTCATCTAGGCAGTTCATGATTTCAGCAGTTTATTCCAAGTTAAATTATTCTTGCAACCTTCTATTGGTAACTGAAAATCCTGAATTGATAACTTTCTCTACATGAACAGCAGGACATGGTCCACAATACCTACTCAAGTGTCCTTTCGTATTTGACAATTTTTCTTTACTATTGCCTGACCCACCGAAAGACTTTAATGCTAAATTATACTGAGAGATTTATAACATGCTTGTAATACACACAAATTGAAAGATGCTTAATCGCTTTTCAGTCTCTATATGGCTTATTTTTATGTGACTCAGGGAAGGCAACAGAAAGGGCTGCTGTATGGATACAGATGTCCACATGAAAAATAAACAACCCATGCACTGAATGTGCAGTCCTTAGCTCTGGGTGATCACTGAACAACACTGCACATAAAGAAAAGAAGTTAGAGAGCATGCATTTCCTAATATACTACAGGTAATCAGCTCTTGTAACTTGGAGGTGATTCTGCTAAGATCAATGATGAACATTTCTTCTTTGGGTTTCATAATACCAAAATAAAAAATATTTCCCTCAGGAATTGACTTAAAATAATGTTCATAATTATCAAGGTATTTAACTCCATCTATTGAGTGGTAAGGAAGGTTACCTTTTAACCGATAGCAGAAGATATGGACTACAAGACACCACCAACAGAATCATTACTGCTCATGGCTTGAGAGGCTACACACATAAAGAACAACATTTAACTCTAATTGCCACCTTCCAGGTCTTCCAGTATACCCACTATTTCCAGCTCTCAGCTATGCTGGTTTTGACAGTTTCACACCATGTTGTCATGCAAGAGAGGGACTTGCAGAAAACCCTTCTGCAGAAGACATTGCAAAAGCCAGCAGAAAGTACTGGGGAGCACCTTTAAGGCGTAAGCTTTAGAGCCAGCTTCTCAGCCTCTTCAGAGGTTCATTGATTTGAAGGCACGTAACTGCAGACTGAAATCATAGAAAAAGAGTATCGCTCTGCTCAGTGTCAGCTACCTGTCGGAAAAAATACATTGATCTGAAAATGAGGACAGGCAAAATGATGGCTGCAAGAACAAGATCGGGACAGTATCCATTATTTTAATGCGGGAGAAAATAAGAGTATTTGGAGAGGGACATGAAAGAATCTGGAAATGCATGAAAAATCACCAGCAGTCACGATGATTAGAGAGAAGAAAAGCAGGAACAGGTAGAGGTAGTGGAGAATGAGAACAAAAGCCGAACATGTGGCTGAAGGAAAGCATTTAGTCAATACACAAGAAAGAGTAAATTGCAAATCCAGCAAAGGGATGCAATGATAGCTTTACTGATGAACCACTGTACTTTGATCTCATAGCAACTGCCACAGACCTTTTTATCTCTATAAAGAGGTGATTACAGCTTTGCTGGGTCAAGTGACATATGGATCAAGACTGCCCAGAGTACAGTACTGTAAGTGCCACTGAACCGCATTAGAAACTGAACATGAACATCTGAATTTCAGCCTGAATGAGGAAAAAACATTTGGAACAGCTTGGAATGAATCCCGTTTCTCCCTCCCACCAAGGAAAACAGATGGCATCAGAAATATGAACAACATCCTAACAGTCCATGCTACTGTTCTTAACGAATAAAAACAGAGAGGCAGAGAAGTATAGGATAAAAAGAACTTTCCTGGTGAATTATGACATCCTACTATGGCTTACAACCTTATCTTTTAATCTATTACCTAAATTCTTCAACTCCATCTCCAGTCAAATGGTTTCTTGCTCCTGCTGAGCCCTACTGGAATGTTCTTGTAGACCTTCATTTTTTCTAAGATTCATACTCCCATTAATAACTGACCTAAAATTATTCAGAGGCTATTTATACCTACTTACTCCTTTGCCAAGAGGCTCATTTATAGGTATGAACTTTATAGAACAGACACAGATCTAACGGAAGAAGGAAATTCAGAAGAAGCAAAAGAAACTTATGAAGTCATCAAAAACATTCATCCTTGCAGAATCTTTTTTGACATTATCTGATGATCTAAGGCATAAAACAACTTTTCTAAAGCACTGTAATTTAAACTGACTTTATTTTTTTTCCTTTACCATAATAAAAACATAAATACAGCAATAAAAAATAATGCATGAAATGGCTTCTCTATCAGCAAAACGAAGTCATGTATAGCTGTCATGGGCTCCCCCAGCCTAGCACAGCAGTGTGGCCAGGCGTCTGGAGCACGGCATAAGCAGAGAAGCTGAGAGAGGTGGGGATGCTCTGCCCCCAGAGGAGAAGGGGCAAGGTAATTTAACCACTGCCTTCTACATACTACAGGCAGTGGGATAACAGAGGGGACAGACCTAGGCTCTTTTCAGAGGTGCACAAGAAAAGGCCAAGTGGTAATAGATGCAAGTAATAGAACAGGAAATTTTGACTAAATAAAGGAAAAAGGTCTCTGTAACAAATGCACGGCACTACAATGGGTGGGGCAGAGTCTGAGGAAACTTCGTCTCTGAAGATACTCAAGAGGATGAGCAGCCTAATTTAACATCAAAGCTGGCCTTGCTTTGAGTAAGGAGTCAGACCAGAGACTCTTTGCTTCTCAATTTCAGTAACTCTAAGGTTCTACGATTTGGTAAGTTCAACTCGTACACTGAAAATACATGTATATGAGACTAGGGAAAAGAATTTAGACAAAGGACATTTAAAGCTCTCCTTTTTATCAGGTGTCCTCTTTCATTACATAATGCAGAAGCCTGGGAAAAGATTTTGTGGAGATGAAACATATCCTGCTTCTTCTAAGATATCTGCACTGTTATGATCCTCAAAAAAAAAAAAAAGGCATTAGCAACTATGGTTATGGAGTCTTGTAGAATAGTAAATAGACATAAACTATACATGCTTGCTGCCTGTTCAATGACAGAAAACCTCTACCTTAGCAATTTTAAATGTTTGGTTGGTTTACATCTTATTTGTAAATAGCTATTTACAACGTATTGTGTAATTGCTCCCTTTACTCTTCAAATTTAACTTAAAAACCCCAAACACTGTACACATATTTTACAATTAATTACTTCCTAGTTATGAAATTTACTCCCTAAAATTGCTCCTATTTTGTGGTTTGGATGCTTACAACTTCCAGCCTTCTCATCTGCTTGTTAACTTTTTAAGACAATGTTTTGAGATTCAAACAGTTGGTTATTGACAGCTACCAAAAGCATGCAGGAATTACTTTAAATTACTTTAAATTTAAAACTTTTTCAATGTTAAAAATCTTTTGAAAATAGGAAATATAATTGGTAAGTATGCTGATATTGTTCAGTTCACAAAACCTTAATTAAGTAAGAAAATGTGAATCTGAGATGTGTGCCTCTCCTACATATTCAATGACATTCACTTCATTAAATGTCTTCACCAAATACCATTTATGCTAAATGTGTTCAAATGCACATTCTACTCTGTTCTCAGCATAACCATTTCTTATCAGTAGAGATGTTTTGATGAAATCTATTAAATTGCTTACATTTAAATAAAACTGAAATTTTGACATTTTTTAATTACAGTCTTGCCTCTTTTTGCTCCAAGTAATCTCTAACATATTTATTCATTTGTTTTAATCCTGTCAAAACAGACACAAATCAAAAATTAGTCCTGTTTTCAGGTTGAAACTAACTACTGTGATGAAGCTGGAGATCAACATAAATTTCAACAAGTCTTTCCCTTTGTCATCTCTCTTGTACGTTGACAACATCCAGATCTAAATGTTCAGTGTATCATAGGACCAATTCCAAATAGTCTCTTAGGTTACCTTAAATTGGCAATTATAAATGAAAGAGCAAGTGTAACAGTGTTCATTCTAATATGATGAAATCTATTGCTAAATTCTAACGAATGGACATTTCTGCTTATGCACCTGGCCTTATTTCTGTATCATAAAAAATTAAAAGGATTTTTTTTTTCTTACTTGTTTGATGTAAATAGAGATATCTAAAAAAAATAACAAATATAACAGGAGAAAGTTTGCAGCTGTGACATCAATTTCTGATGGAAATGGAGACAAGCTAATCAATTCCCTAACTTTATGTCCAGATGTTCAAATATTCAGGAACAAGACAAGTATCAAACTTCTCATATCTATTATAAGTGCCCTGTACTTCTGCATAACACTCAGAGGCTGCAGTCAAATTGGACTAGTCAAAAACGATGGAGCTTAGTCCCCATTCCAAAAACTTTGTAACCTGATTTCACAGCACAGGCAAACAAACAAACGAAACAGAAATGACAGGGCTGGTAGAAACAAGGTATTCTGGTAACATGCTGGTACATTTATTTTCATTAGCAAAAATCTACAACCCATTACATACCTGTCCACTTCCTGGAGTTAGGCAAACAGTATGGAAGGTTTACAAATATCTGCCTTAGTTATTTAAACCACAGAAGTCACATGTAATTGGTTATTTACTCTGAATACAAGAGCCTGAAAGGTATTTTGAGGAAAAATGCTGTGAAAACAGTTTTACAAACCAATATGTAGAAAATATTCTGTGTAAGTTGCTAGCCTATAAGCATGGGTGACAGCACTTAAGTAAAAGTTGGGGGACAGACACTGTAAAGTGAAATCTCACTTGAGCTCCTTTCCCACAGTATTTTAAACACTGCTGCTCCCCATTCACTTGCTGAATGGAGGGAAACGTGCTCATGAGCCAGAGGAAGCTGCCAGCTCTCCTCACGTGCTCTGCCAGCCCTACTGAGAGGATGGAAGCCCCTCAGCATGTAGCAGAGCAGCAGAGTGGTGAATCTGGGCTGTTCCCTTCTTATTTGGGGCTTACTCTCTATTTCTGGTTCAGATTGGTTGCAAGCTGAATCAAGAATATATACATGTAAGCACGTACCCAAGTAACAGAGAAACCTGTAAAGTTTGAAAAATTCTAGAGAGATCAGGATGGAAGTTGCTGAACTAGCACTGAGATTTGTGAACATCAATTTATAACAGAATCCTTTATAATAAAATGATTTCATGTTGTCATCTTCTATGATAGAAAGAAGATATTATTTAGCAGACAAAGAACCTGTCTTCTGGATTTAGAAGATGATTATCATAGATGTCAGTCTGATTGAGAAAGAAGTTCATTCTGGTTTAGAACAAGTTGTTTCTTGAAATTTTCTTGAGTTACTTTTTCTCTTGAAGGGAGTTTTCCTAAGAAGAACTGTCAGCTTACAGACGCACATCTGAAATTAGAAAGCTTGTTGAAAAATATTCTGAAGTACGGTATAACTAATATAGCGTGGCTCCCTGGCATTTTCATGACGAAAAGCATACCAAATATTTTTCCTACTTCACGCACATTGGCAGCAGCTAAATTCTAACCCACACTTTTATGATCCTGAAAGATATTGCATATGTATACAAGTGGCCCATTGAAATACAAAGTGCATGTTTTACAAGGGAAGTTAATTCTAGAAAAAGCATACCAGACTGGCATTGTATATTACTTCATGATTTCATGATATTAAACAAAAATAAAGGAGTAGGTAAACAGAGGATGTTCACTTCTTCCTCTCCTCCACTTCTGAAACATTACATCAGTCAATAGAAAATTTAAATTGGCCAAACTCCTCCGCCTAAGTGTACAGTATTTGCCCTTTCCAAATAGAAATGTCAGACTCTGCTATGACTAAAGATGACTCACAACCAAAATCTCAGCTCCTAACTCTCAGATGAAATCAAGGTTTGAATTTTGCATGTAAACATTTCCTTTCAGAAGTGCATAAACATATACTTCTGAATGTACATTTTAATACTAATATGCATCCATAAACATTAAAATGCAAACATTCTACATAAAAATGTGTTTTTCTCTTGTTTAGTCATGTTTAAATTGTTTGCTACCCTTATCTGTATTGTCAGTAATTCACAACTTTTTCACGTGTCAGGAGGGGCGATTCCCCCTCCCAGCACTACGAGGCCACCCCCGGAGTGCTGTGCCCAGCCCTGAGCAGCCCAGCACAGCTCAGACACAGCCCTGCTGGAGCGAGCCCATTAACGATGATTAACTACGATGATTAACGGACCGGAGCACCTGACACACTGGGCATGAAATCACGCCTGAACGTATTAAAGTGCTATTTTAACGTAAGGGTAGCTGAGCACTGGTGTTGGTTCCCAGAGAGGTTGTGGAGTCTCCACCTGTGGGGCTATGCAAAAACTGTGGGACACGTTGCTTTGCAGCCTGCCCTAGGTGACTGCTTTGGCAGTGGGTTGGGCCAGACACTACCAGGAGGCTGCTGCAAACCTCCACCCTTCTGTGATCCTACAGTTCCATGAAATTTTCTAGTTAAACCTGGACATGTGGATTTCCAGTGGAAATGGAAAGGATACATAGAAGCTCCCTCATCTTTAAAGAGGTAAAAGTGAGAAGTCACACAAAACATGAGTCTTTCTTTCATGAGGAAAAGGAAAGAAGAATCTGAGACAAAGCTCCCCGGCGCTGCTGGCTCCATTTCTGGTTAAATGCAATTGATCTTTTTCTATTAAGAAGAACAAAAAGTAAGGTTTCCCATCATCTAATACAAATTTGATTAATATTTCAACAATGGTGTTACAAACTTTTTGTGTATTACAGAAAATACTGCTGTGCAAGTGTCTGTGTTCCCATACACAGGCAAAAGTAATGAAGTAATGTGAATACCATACTCCAAAAATCCAGACTGAGCATTAATTAGCATCCCTGATGCCATTAAGTTTCATGAAAGTCAGCTCACAGAATGAGATTTATCCCCATTCAAAATTTCTTGTCTGAATTCTGTGAAGACATTGTGTGAGGTCACTGAAACTCAGTGTTTCTGATTCAAAATCAATTTTCAAAGTTTCAAGACCAACTTCGGAGACAAGTTTTTGTTTAAGAATGTATTTAGTAAATTTTATATTAATTCATGTTGTACCAATTGTAACAGTGCACAGTATGGCATGACTTATCATTTCAAGTCATGTAGAAAAATGAAACACTCTGAACTAATTAGAGGAGCAGCTGTTTTTAACACCCATGTGTTAGACTGTGATAACATTTCTAGACTACTGAAAATAGCTGCTCCTCCAATTTACTCACAAGGTGTCTAATATTTTCTGATTCAAACTGTCAAGATGTTCCATTATAGCACAAACAGGAGAAACTTTGACCAAGAAAATAAGGCAAAATGTAGCAGTTTATAGTGGTTTAAAAATAAAATAAAATGAAACAGAGACAATATTTTGACTTTCATGTATATAACATCCATATGCCATGTCAAATAATCTGAAATGACATCAAATGTTATTTTGAACTTTTAGTGACAAATAACCAAGTAATTGAAACAAAAATTAATGTATTTCACAGCTATTTTTAAAATTAATATCTGACATTTTCCAAATAATTTAGGTAAATTACTTGCATTTCAGAATTAGCTGTCCAACTTCAGATTTTGACAGCTTCAAGAATTTCCTCGAAAGCATGTATGTAACTCTTCTCTTTGAAACAGACTGAAAGTTCCTGGTCAGGAAGGGATCGAAGTACTGCTAACTGTGAGGCAGGAAAAGTGGGTTTGATTATTCACTTTCCTGTGGTGGAATTACACTTACTAACTAATGCTTCAGGAGATGGGGTTTGTGCATGCTGATCTAAAGGCAGAGAACTGAAATCACTTCACATTTTCTAAAAAGATGTATGAGTATTTTTAAACAGCCCTGACTGACATGCTTCATAATCCTAAGCACCTGCACATTAATTTCTATGATGACAAATCCTTCCTGTCCTAGCAAGACTTCCTTGTGTCTCTATAACAGAGAGAATAAAGCAGCTGGAACCTAAACTAGGGTATACCTTAACTTAGCAGAACCATGAAATTAAGCACAACATACCCAAAGATGATGTCCTTGCTCTCTACTGCCTTTACACATTATTTCATCACGAGGATGAACCAGCAAATGTGTGGTTTATTAACATCGGCATGTTAACTATGGATCTTCCAACAGTGATCACTCAGTGTGCTAGCAGTGGTCAGCTCCACCACTCAGATTCAATTCAAAATGCTCTAGCTATTGAAAGGCCACAAACACCAAGTTTTTAGTTTTCCAGCATTGTCTATGGCAAATGAATAATAAAGTTATGTGATTTTTCTTCTGAATGTGTTGCATGAGACACAGACAATGTTCCTTGGAGAGAGAACTGCTTATCAGATGTTTGAGGAAACATCTCAAAATCACTTAGTTAATGCCACTACTTAGAAGGCATTATCAGTTATATGGAGACAGATAATCTACATGAATCCACATCAGAAATATAATTTGAATCTGTGACTAATCTCCTAAATAATATAGAACTTTTTTCTTTTTTCTTTTTTTTTTTTTATATCTAGAGTTGTGAAAATCAGATAAGATGAACAGAGAGGGCTGCCTTTAAAATGGCATCAGCTCTGCAATGCTGTTAGACTATTTTTCAAACTGACTCACATAGAAGCTCTTGGAGTTACACTGCCAGTGGCAGCTCATGCCAGAATACTATCTTATTCCTCAGCCGTTTCATGTCTCCTGACTATAGCTAACTTTCCTACACATTTTTAAGGTAGGAAAGTAGAACTCATTCCTTGTAGCCAAATTGCAAGGAAGGAAAAATATGTCAGAAGTCAGAGTCAGTGAATGGCTGTGGCTGGAAGGGACATCCAAGATGACCTGGTCCAACCCCTGCATGGCACCAAGCAGAGACAGCTGGAGAAGGCTGCTCAAGACCAGGTGCAGCCAGGTTTGCGTGGCTTTGCAGATGAGACTTCAACATCTCTCTGGTCAGCCGTTCCAGTGTTTCATTACCCTCACAGTAAAAATGTGTTTTCTTATGTTCAGATCGGATTTCACATTTCAGTTTGTGCTCATCACCTCTTGTCCCCTCTCTGGGCACAACTGAGAAGGGTCTGTCTCCAGCTTCTTCACTCCCTGCCCTCAGGTATCTGCACATTTATTTGTATCCCTCCTGAGCCTGTCCTTCTCCAGGCTCAGCTTGCTCAGCCTCTCCTCCTAGGAAGGATGCTCCAGGCACTTAATCATTCAGTGGCCCTCCACCAGACACGCACCAGTGTCTGCATTCAGCCAGTGTCTAAGCAGTACGAATGAGAGGGCTCTTAGCTGGCCTAAATTGGCATCATTATATTGATTTCAGGGCGAATTCAGATCTATTTAGATAGATAATGGCTCCATAATTTGACAGCAGTAAAGGCAACCACTGAGTTGGAAGGAGTAAACATGAAAACATTCTCAGTAAAGATGAGTGTTATATATCCAGTGGTAAAAGTTTATACTAATTAAGTAGCATCATTGAAGCTAAGAGGTAGCTGCTAAAAAAATCTCTCGATTTTCAGTTCACTTTCCTCATAATTATAAAACAAGATTTTGGGACAGAGAATCCTTAATAGTTCTGGAACAGGTGTTTTGTACTTTGCAACGCAATTTCTCCCATTTTTGTTTTCCAAATTACAAATGAGTTAACTGAAACCAATTAAAGTATATTCTGCACTGTGAAAAGTAATCATGGACATACAGTTAAATGTTTAATATATTGATGCAATTTGATTTCAAATACAATATTTCTAATGAAATGTATGCATAATATAATAGTTCATACCAAAACTTCTACAGTCCAGATCACCTTGAGAGATGTTCTGGTATCACAGCATCATGTGATAAAGTACATATAGGTAAAGTATTTTTTACTACTCTGTCAAGCACCTGACACAGGACAGGGGGCAATGTGCTTCCTGCCATGATGTCGCTCTAAAAGCCCAGACCTATCTGAGATTAGCATAAAGCCCATGCCAGTGCACAGCATGGCCAGATTCCCTTCTCACTTCAAGACAAGTACACCAGGATTAGCATTCATTCATCTTTCTGAATTCAGGAGAGCTGGTAGAAGAACAAAAAGCACTGTTACAAAAAAATATGTTGACACATTTTAAGTGAGATCCATGATGTTGATGAAATCCTACTTTTGCTAAATTCAAGCAGTTTTGCCTCTGAATTCCTCCTAACATGGAAGCAGGATTAAGAAAAAACCTGATTAATACAACAGACTTGCTCTCAGAGAAGATTGGTTTTTATATCCCACCCTACCTATTGCAAAAATCTGCTTCCTCAGCATGATTCACAAAAAAAAAAAAAAAAAAAAAAAAAAAAAAAAAAAAATCCAACCATGGCAGCCTAAACCTTTTTTACTTTTAAAATACTACAGAATGTGCCTCAGCCTTAATTACATCTCTTGAACATAACACAAGTTTCTTCTCTTCTGTAAATAAGCAAACATTCCTAACTGAAGGTGACATTAATTTCCACTTCTGGAGAATCTGGTGTGCTACTTTAATATATACATATTTACACATATCTATGCTGTTTGGTTTATTTTACAAAGAATATCACGTTATGTATCTCAGGAAACAGTTCTTGAATCTTCAGGAAAAATTTGAGGAAAAACAACTATGTATTCCCAATGGCCAATGTAAGGTTGTTAACAGAGATTCCAGGTCTGCTTTTGGTTACGATATTTTAGTTTATTCATTGCTCACATACCAAAGCACAGGCAGAAGTTCACAGTGTTCCAAGTGATACTCCCACTGCACTCGCCTTGACATATTTTGACATCTGTTACTGGTTCTTTATCAAGTTTTTACACGAGTATAATATCGGACTGGATTTTTTCAGATCATCCCTTTCATGAAGCAATTTGGAGATGAACCAGACATTACCAAACACATTTGGGTTGACTTTCACAAATAGTAAAAACTTAGGAAAATAAAAAAATCTTTTTAATGGGGTTAAAAAAAAAATATCAAAGAGAGGCTCCACATTTTACTAATATATAAGCAGTAAATAGGTTACATTTTTAAAGAAGGAAGTTACATTAAAAATCCCACTAATCTTACCAGAAATAAGCAACAGAGACTTTAGAGAGGTTGTTCCAATGGTGCTGCATACTGCTTATTTTTCTTTTTGTATTTTCCTACTTCACTTTTATTTGAATGCCCAATTTGCAAATAATCTTTTACTTCACATAACAGTAAAAATACAGCAAACCCTTCTGACATATTTAGATTGCTGTTCATTGTTTACTTGCATTTTAATTAATTGCAACATAACCTTTTCAAGTAGATTGAAAGCTTATTAAACAAGACAAAATGTTCAATTTCAAGATGGAAACAATTCAGTGAAAAGTAAGTTTTCATTTACAATTTAAAGCTGACCCAGTAGACTGGTGGCCATAAAGACACTTGTATTTCTTTCTCATGAAGAGAGCATACCCTAATATCTGAGCCCTCAGATGGTAATCACAGTGTAGCTGGAACCTACTCTCCCCTGTAGTTGTGTAAATCTGTAATACAGTCATTTATTTCAGTAGATTTCAGCTGGAATACTCTAAAAGCAACATTTGTTTTAAAATGAATGGGTAAGCATTAAAAGAACTTGCAATTTAGCACTCTCCAGACTAGACACACACTGTACACTACTAAGTAGTGCATTGTCAGTTAATTCATTCAAATGATTCTTTTCCTCTTTTTTGTTTAGACATTAGAATGAAAATCTAGTGACTGCTGCTTAGCACCCTTTCAGAATGAAGTCTATGCATGTGCATCAATTAAACAGCCCTGATTACAAGAATATTAATATTTATTAAGGAAAAAAGGGAGTATCTACTTGCTATTTATTCTTGTAGCTGCGTAACTTCTTGTAACTTCTAGGTAGTGACCATTTTGATTCACAACAGTTTTCACGTGGTGAGTTCCTATAAGAAAAAAAAAAAAGAAGAATTTTTAATTATGTATGATTAAAGAGGCTCCATTAAAAGCAAGTAGGTCAGCACTTCCTTTGAAAAGACTGCTTTGAATGAAGTCATTACAGTAATGCTTGTGCTCCAAGCTGCCTACTTTTTAATTTACACATTCTACTCTTAACATAGGCCCAGCCAAACCAGTTAACTTTAAAATGCTCAAAGTGAAATGAAAATAACTTAAAAGTGAAAAGAAGAGCAAAGTTATGTCTCCAAAATGTGAGTTTCCTGCTGTCAATCAGCTAACATGATCATACCTTTTTATGAAAGTTTGACAATCTCATAAAATCAAATTTATACTAGACCTATCCCGATATCTTGGCACTTGCCATGAATCACAATGGATAGAAGTCATTATAGTGGACATTTGAGACTGAAAGGTAAATTTTATTGATAACCTTTTAGTGGTGTAATAGAAATACAAAGAAAAAAACAAACAAACAAACAAACAAACAAAAACTTGCTATAAACAAATGCACCAATGGGACAATTTAGAATGAAACTACCTGACTGAGTAAAGGGAAGAACAGGAATCATCCTGTATCTTATGGAAAGTTCTCCAGCAGTTAATTTACAGAAACTCTGTGTATTTACAGAAACTACCATCTATACGCTCCAGCATTATTTAATATCAGTACCAGCAGAATATCAAAGAAGTGCCAAACATCACACTACTTCCTCTTCACTCGGGCTTGTAAGCAGGTAGGAAAGAAGGAGATCACGAAGCTCGAGGAAAAAAAAAAAAAGATAATATAAAAAGAATCTCTCTTACATCAGCTTCACCTTGAGCTCAGTAAAGCACAACTTTATTTTTTTTAATCCAGCTCCTTGCTTTGATCCAATGACTGTTGAATTAAAAGTGTACAACTACAGCATCTGTAACCCCAGACTAAAGGGATGTGCATGCTCGTGACCAGCCGTTCAGAAAAGAGACATGCTCACGCACAGCCGCTCACCAACAGCCCACCCAGACACTACACCAAGCTGGGTAACCCAGCCAGGCCGTAAAGACAGAGGGAAGAAATACAGCAGTGCTCCTAAGCTGAATAAATAATGGGTAGGGACTAAAAAGTCACTGTCATGAAGAGAAACCCCAAATTCAAACTTAGAGAAACAAGTACACCCCCTGCAAAAATTTCCAAATTAACATTTTTGAATTGAGAATAATCTTTTGTCAAAACCAAAACTTGTCATGCAAACACGTTCCTACAAGAGCTTTGTTCTCCAAAGCGAAGCTGCAAAAGTGTTCTGATGAACTCAAGATGATCCAATTTAACCTTTCTGGAGCAGAATACCAAAATAACTTTCAATTTAAATGTTTTCTATCCTCTAACAAACTCAAAATCAAACTTTTGGATTATAACAGAATGAAAGGTTCAACTGACCATTTTTTAAACAGTGATTTTGGAAGAAGTTCTGTAGTCTTTGTTTCAACCCAAAAGGAAAAAAAAAAAAATCCTCTGGAACTGAAATCCCCCAGTTTGACCAGCTGCAGTTTCCAGGCAACCAAATCCCTCTCTGAAGGAGGATGCTTAAAGCAGGCTGTGGCTTGAACACAACTTCCCCAGAGAAATGCAGTGTACTTAGCACACTTGTTTGGAGAAAAAAGAGGCATATGGGAATGGGAAGGTGTCTTGAGCAGCCACAGGGAGATTTTGGACAGCTCTGACACTGAACATACAGATGGAATTGAAAGAAAATACAGAAATCTCCCTATCAAACTAAGCCAGTCAGTAAATAATGAAGCCTGTTCATTTATTGTCTAGCACGATTTAATCTTATTGCTTGTGCATGGTACAGCCAGCCAGCTCCAGTCACCCACATCCAGCGCTAGGCATGATCCAGGACAAGAAAACATCTCAGAGGGGAAGAAGAGGACACATCAGAAATGTTTTTATTCAGTATTTTTAGAATAAAGACGTTAACGAAAGTAACAATACCTAAAAGCCTTGTATTAAGGACATTCTAGCGGAGAACACTGTTGCTTTGTACAGCACCCCTAGGGGGAAACTGTCTTCTGAAAGGCTTTTAAACAATATTTATAGGCCCAGTAACAATAATATTTCAAAGCCTTTGAAAACCAGCCTTATTGCACTTGGCTAGTCTCCTGCATTATTTTCCCTTTGTGCATAGCATAATGACCTTCTATCAGGTTCCCCACAAAAAAACTATTTCAAAATAAGCTGGAAAATCAGGCACTTCAAAGGTTAAAAAATGCCTAAAATAGGTTGCCCTTAGAACCTTAATTTTACCCCATTTTTATGTCTACAGTCCTCAATTGTATGGTATGATCAATGTGGTTTGGGCTGTTTGAGGCAAAAGTACTGTGAAAATCAAAGCAAACGTGTAATAAACTCCACCAAGAATGCCAAGGATCTGTATGTCACACAGTTCTGAATTGCTTTTCATAAGCATGGAAAGAGGAATAATTTCATTTCAGAATTACTCACTGCCAAATTTCTACATTCTGCAGCAGAATGTTCAAAACTCCTACAATAATTTTTAAGATCAGAAAGTAAGCTATTCTTCATTGGTCCTCAGAAGCTTCTCTGATAGTTATTAAAACTATTTTTTTTAAAAAAAAAAAAAAAAAAAGGAAAAGAGGACAGAAACAAGTCTGGAAAATGTCAATAAAATGCTTCATCTAGCCAATATATACGTAACTTAGATGGTGTGACTAACCTGGCAATACTCAGCCTGCTTAGTTACACACAGCGACACTGTTCTGTCTGTAAATCAGAGGAACAGATCTAGCCTTGGATATTCAGCCTCCAGAAAGGAAGCACCACTGTATATGACTAATATAACAGTAACTTGCTTTTGTATTTATTTTTTTCATTAAATTTCAATGAGCAAAACAATAAGGAATCAAGAAAACATTAAAAGTCTAATAAATTTGTCCACTGAAGTGATATAGTGAGATACATGACTGAGAAATTGTTTCTGCAGGTAGCAAGAATATCTCAATATAAGAGCCTGCTTTCTAGCTATTCTCAGCTATAAACATGCCTGAGTATGGCCAAAACACACCACTGCTGCTTTCCCAATATGCAGCTTCTTATTCCTCTTACCAGCTCAGCCTGTGCCTGGCTCACACGAGTACTTCACTGATTTACACATAGAAACTTTGGGCAGAGATGAACTAGGCCTGCATTGTTTAGATAGAATCCATCCTCTGGATATCATAAACATTTATCTGGAGAAAATATTTCTAGTGTTTTATTTTCTTCAGAACACACAACACCTGGAGGCATGTACAACCTGGAAACACAGAACCCAACAGTCAGTGTCTTACAGAAAGCAGGTATTTGTTCAATATGCCATTCCGAAGGGACAAATTCTTTAGCCACTTAAAACCATTTTTTTCCTCCAGAATAAATTGTTTGCTTTTTAGTGTCTAGCATTGATTTACAGCCCTTACAATGAGAAGTGATCCAGACTGTGAGCATGAGAGCAATTATTTTCTGATGATGCTGTGCCCTTCCCAGACTGGATGGAATAAGAACAGCTCTGTTTGCACATCACTGTTATAAATGCAAAGATTTCCAATGCGCTTACATGTTTTATGCTGCAAAAACATCTCCTAAGCTTAAGTGATAAATACAGATGGGTATCACTTGAGAGCATCATAAATTATATCAGATTTGTAAATGTGGCAGGGTTTCATCCTTTCATAGTCAAGTACTTGTGACATATAATTGGATTATTAAAAGATGTGAAATACTTTTTTCTCACTTCATGATCCAGTTTACTCACAGCTTGTAAATCCCGTGGAGCAGCAGTACAGCAAGGACCATGTAAGTACAGTAAGGAAACGCAAGGATTGTTGCCCTAAGCACTCAGAACATGGATTTGGCACTGGTGGAGACAGCCTCTCATGACCCACCAGGCTGACTAGCAAAGCTCCAGCCAAAACCAGTGTTCGGCACACTCCTGTATAGAACAGGCAGGCAGCACAGAGGAAAAGCTTGTACCTGATGAGCTGTGAGTGCCTATGCCCTGTCCCAGGTGCAGTGCAGGGAGCTCCACTTGCACAGCATCGGTGTTATCTCTAATCAGGAAAGCTGTCAAAACATTCCTGTCTAAACTAGGGAAGGGTCTGGATGCCCCAGATACTGGAGCTCACCAGACTCAAGTTGTCTTAGATCAGACTATAATCTGACTTCTACATGTACAGTATTTAATGTTTCTCTTCTTTCTCCTTGAATATTTTTGCTACCAACAGTGTTCCTCTTTTTTTCCCCCATCCCATCTCCCATTTAGAAAACTAACTTTATGACAATTGCCCTCTGGAACCAGGAATTTGTACTTATCAATGCATTACAATAATTACAATAATATTTCCACACGTGTTCAGAAAGTAAGGAAAGTTGAATATGGTTTTAGGAAGCAGCAAACCCATTTTTCATTCTTTCACTGCTGTTTTAGGAAAGAAACTATCAAAGACAGCCAATCTCGCAGAGGAACAGAACGTTATTTCCTATAAGCATCAGTTAATGAATGCTCTATTTTAGGTGTTACGACTTTCCATCAGGAGACAGAAAATTGTATATAATGTAATATAATGGCGTTCAAAAAAATAGTCTGGTACTGCTAGCCTTGGGTTTCCTAACAAACCAAATACAAGCTATTGGGAAGCTATTCTCAGGATAGATATATTACATTTCAGATATGAAAATTCCAAGACATTTTGAGAGAAATGTGTAATTTCCCTCAAACAATAAATACAGAATGAAGCACTACCAAACATTACTATTTGGTCTATAAGAGAATAAATTTGTTTAATATAGTGTTTAACCTCAAAGATGAAAAATCAGATGCATCTATGAAGCGTATCCTAATGAGGATTCTAGCCTGGGAGAACACCTAACTTAGCAACTTCTGATTTGAAGGGCTATCTTCCGTTATCAGAAGGTTTACTTACAGGTTTTTACACAATGAGTTTGGAAACTAATTATGTCACACACAGAGAATGAAATTTATCTGAAAACAATCAAGTAATAACACACTTCAGCAGAACCAATCCAGATGAACAGCTTTTTTCAGATGAACAGCTTTCCTTGTCACATTAAAAAAAAAGAAGTCTGAAAATAGTCATTCTTTTCAAAAATTTCAAATGGGAGCTGCCAACTAAGGAAAATACAAAGTATAATGAGCAAGTGAAACCAAGTTTCCTGTCAGTGTGCATGTCCCATTCTTCACTGGATTCAGACTCAGAAAACCAAGTTCTGTGACACTCAGCAGTAGCAAAGCCTGTTTTCCTACAGAAATATGTTTTTTGTTAAATCCCCTTCTGGTCAATTGAAGCTTTTTTCTGCAATGGGGATGTTTACAAATTTTCTTTCTTTTGTGGTTCCCTCCAGTATGAGTTTATTTAGCAACCTTCCTCCTTAGGTGGGACACCGGTGAGGCCACTTAATTTTTTTTCTCCTGTCCCCAAATGTGTCAATATTTAATTGCACTGGGTAACTCTATCCAGTTTGCTGAAATCAATCAACACGATCAAAAGTTAACAGAGAAGGACAGAGTGAAATACACACACGTGCAGTGCACAGCTCCAAGAACTTAAGGCCAACTAAGGATTGCCATCCTGAGGCACTGATGCCGATGTGCGGTGCTGTTGTGGGCAGAGCTGCGACCCCACAGGCACTGGAGCCAGGCCACCACCAACAGCACCAGGGAGAGCTCCAGGCCCTGAGCTTGCTCAGAGAAGCCGGGCAAAAACACACAACTGAGCCAGTGCCATGTCTGGGGGTGGATTTCAGAAGCCTCGGATAGCCTTTGCTACAGCCCTCGGACAGTAGGCTCAGGAGCATATCTTCCTGAGAGGAATCCATGGCAATTAGCACTGGAAAATCAGAATCATGGTAAGTAATCGATTTATCTGTATATTTCAAATGAATCATACCAGCATGATTTTATTTCAAGCAAATGCAAACAAGTAATATATATCCATAAAAAGAGGACTGGAAGGCAGCTCATCTAGCCTGTCTCATTCACTACTACCAGGAGCTCAAGTTTCATGCGAAGGAACCCGGGCTGGCACCTTCTGCAGCATTAGCTGTGCATTTGGTTGAAGTAGCAAGCATGGAAGAAGTACTGATTTTCCTGCTCCTCCACACCTTGCCTATGCCATGCTTTTGGTAGATTTTCTCATGCAATAAAAGTGTTTATAAACAAAAACAAAAGAACTGCAAACCCAGAAACATGAAAGTCCACAAAATTTTAGACCCTTCTTAATTAAGGAAAATAATAGCAATATATGTTGGTGTACTGACTTACATGTGAGCACCAACAAAATTAAAGAAAACAAACATTTGTAATAACACAGTGGTCTGAAATGTCAGACCATGATTCTAAATTAATTTTCACGGAAGTCTGAGTTATATAAGCACATGGCAATATCCATCATCTTCTGAAGTCACAGACAGCAGTTTTGAAAAAAAATGAATGAAACATGAATGATATATGCATAATTCTGAGCTATATTCTGTCATCCACTACACTGTAAATCAGCTTGAGAGCTAACTCAACTGACTCTTGCAGCCTTTCTTTTCAATAGGAAAATCCTCCAGGGCACACTTCTTCCGTAGCAGTACACGTTCCATTTTTTCAGCTGGCTTTCAAAATTATCTTTGTGCTGACAAAAAGGAATAAAGGTTTCCTTAAATGCAGGAGTCACTGTCTTTAAGGGCAGCCAAGCATAGGACCACCAGTTGGGTGAATGTAATGACATGTTTAGAGACTAGGGAAACTCTTAACAGCACATGTACAAAAAGAAACACATTATATATCCCAGGGCTGGAATATATTTTAGATGAAAATGAAGCTTATCCTATTGTCTTAGCTGGTCACAGGAACTCTGCAGGAAAGGTGATGGATAATTGAAAACTGGCACCTTTCTGTTCATAGCCTAGCATGTCTGTCTTTATCCAGTGGACATATTTCTGCAACCTGAGGCATGATGAAGTTGCATGATTTAGACTGATCTTTTTCAAGTATCAGGTCACTGTAAGTTTTATGTGCAATCTTACAAACCAAACAATGCTGCCACCTTTTAGGCAAAACTTTCAACCTCTTTCAAGGCCCCATACACCATTGTTTGGAAATAATGAACAATGATTCAACACAAATCAGTGTCATCTATATTTCCAGATGATTAACACTGCAATGAGCTATCAGGAAACTAAGTTGCTCACAAGTACCCAGAGACACAGCCCATTGTTCAAGTTCTGGAATTACTCCCATTCACCCAAAACCAAGCAAGTCTTCCACCAGCAAGATCAGAAAATGGGGAGTTAATACCACTGATGCTTCCAGCAAATGAAATAATTCAATTATGTTTTTGAGAGCTTAAAAACAGCACATAATTTCCACAGAAATAAAAACCAGATTAGCTGAGACATGCCCATCAAATGCTAGACAGTTCTGTATGCACTAGTGGATAAAGCAAGGTCATTTCTGCAGGTCAGTGATCTACTCTGGCTTGGCTCCTTTTCTTCCAGACACTTGGCAAAATGTATTTTTAAAGGATTTTCCATGCGGTTATTTTGAAGACAAACAAGTCATTTCAGACTCTGTATGGAGGTTGCAAATAATTCTCTGGAATAAAGCCTCTAGACTTCGCTTCTGTTTCTGTGCAGAAAGCACTATTTTCACTTCAGGAAGGGTGATTAAATTCTTAATTACCCAACTTGCACATAAACGTGTCTTTCAGTAGAAGTAAATGTGCTTTTTATAGACAGAGGTTAAAGCCCAGTTTCAAAATATGTCCCTTGGTGTCTATTCAGTAACTACCAAGCTGCTAAAAACTTGGAGAAGTGCACACACGTACTCATACAATGTCAGAGGCTCCCTCTGGATGCTCAGTGAGGTGCATCACACCTCTGCCTTTGCAAGCAAGCGTGGAACATCAGCACGCTGCGGTCAGGCTGCAGCAGCAGGCACCGCTCCCGGCAAGCTGGCCTTGGCTCCCAGCAATGATGGGAGAGCTCTGCTAGCAGGAGAGGCATGTTTATGTGCACTGTAAAGATAACACTTAAAATAGTTTTGATTCCATTTGGGAAAACAATTTTAGTGAGTGTGAATGCAATTGTGCTCTATATCATTCTAATTATATTGTGGCACATCTCATAAAAGGAACTCAAAAAAAAAAAAAAAAAAAAGGATTTGCATGTTGTGTAGTTCATTGGCACGGTATTTACTGTCAAATACAGTAAATACTCCCATATTCCCATACATTTAAGAACATTCTATCCACAAATGTTGGATATGTGAGAAAAATGCTTGCATGCTATCCTTTTAGAACTTCAATAAAGCCAAATCTATGACTAATAATAAAGTGTAATGGTTAAAGATGGTTACATCTTTAATAATAGATATTAGTCAAAGTGTCACCAAGTGTGGTTTCTATAATTTAGTATCTCATTCAAAGATCTATTTTTCAGTGCAGCTAATGTCAAGTGCTCAAAACCTCTACAAAGATAACACACTGATTTTATCCTGTGCATAAGGGCAGCACGGGAAAGAAATCAAGATGAGTAATTTCTCCTTAGCAGCTTGTAACAGAATGGTATACAAGCCAAAATTTTAAATGGATTTTAAAAAGCATTCAGACATGCATAAGGGAAAAAAAAAATCTAAAAACAAATAATACAGATAAAATGTTTGATTCAGGAAGTCCTTGAGGGGCTGCACATTAATAGGAGTGTGTGCCAGGGAAGGATGATCTCATGCAGTATTTCTGTAAGCATTGTATGTGTATAATACCAGGCTCTTGAATGCCTCAGTGAAGGTCTCTACTTCTCCCTGCCATGAGCAGCTTATCTGCAACCTACCAACCACACACCACACTGCCATCAGACCTCTTCAGAAAAATGGCAGGACACAGAGCCAGGGCACGGATGAGGCTGGAGGTGCCTCTGAGCCCACCTGCTCCAACCTTGGCTCCAGCAGGGCCACCAGGAGCAGAGCCTCAGCACCACCTCCAGGACACAACCTGTGGGAGCAGCATCCAAGGCCTTGCTGAGGCCCAGGCAAACAGTAACCGCTGTGCAAGGACGTCAGGAAAAGGGGAAGTCTGAGAAATATCAGAAGTCCTGGTAGGAAATGACTTACTTGTACTGTTCGTACAACAGAGACAAAGCTTCCCTGAGAGCTGCCATAAAACATCTTGGGTTTAGGAGGCCCAGATGTCTATCCATGCATGTTCCCTCCTGGTTGCTGCCACCTGCAGCCTCCTGCTTTGCCACAGACATGCCCTGTACCGAGCAGCAGCAGCCCCCGCCGAGGAAAGGCTCAGATGTATTTGCCCTTACTTGGTTTCCTGCCTCGCCCTTTAGCAAGGTAGATTTCACCGCTCATATTTTCCTAACGGTGATGTTAGTTACAATCCATTACCTCGTTTATGTGATAGATGTGAGTTCTACTGAAATCAATGCAGTTTTGTACAGCTACCGAGGTCTACTCATAAAGAATGCAAGAAACACGCTACAGGATGAGGTCACCAGAGCCCTGTGCTGCAAATATCCTCTGCAAAGCACTCACAGGAGGAACAGCCTTTAGCTAATACTAGTCTAATATTAAACATCTGAAGACTCGGGTTGTCAAAAATAACAGCTAAATAATAATATTAACAAACAAACAAGATACTTGCAATAAGCAAAGGTAGAAAGATACATTTTAAGAAGTATGTTTTAATAGGTTATAAAAGTATATTTAGTAGAATTCTTCATGGAACTGCATGGATAGGACAAAAGAAGGTAAATTGAGATTTAAAAAGAAAAAACATTCCTGAGTCAGCATAGAAATGTGTGAGTACATACAAATGTCTACTGAGAGAAGCAAATGACTAGGGGACACTAAATCCAAGTAGAAACAGGAGCAAATACTTCCTATGTGTAAGACTATAAAAGAGACAAAAGACCTTATGAAACGAAACTGTAGTGCATGTGAAAGCTAGGAAGAAAAGCTAAAAATGACCCTGGGAGAACTGCCCACCATACAGATGAAAATAATAAGAGTAAAAAGAGATAGATAAGTGCCTGGAGAGTAGAGATAAGCAACATCATAAAACAAATTATTTGCTTTGAGGAAGGGAGGGCGGCTCTTTCTGTTGTCCCTGCAGTACTGCCTCACAAAGACTGCAGCTAACTCTGCAGAACATATTCCTGAGCCTTTGCCCATTTGAGAAAGAAATAAACTTCTTGTAAAACATACTGCAGGCCCGCCTCTATGTACCCACATAGGCATCTTTACTGCCAGGATGTAAAATTCCTTCTATATGTGACTGGACAAAGTTTTCTTCTATTTCACTTCCCATCAACTTGCAGGAAGGAGGAGAATACAGTAGCAGCAAGAGTTGACTCAAAAAGAATTGGGAATCAGCCATAAAAGAAAAAAAATAATAATCAAAAAACAAACAAACAAAAAAAAAATCACAAAGAAAAAGCAAAAGAGGGTCAAGGAATGCGAAAAGGGAGGTGGAACACTGCATTTTTCTTCAGTGGTAATGACGGAAATCAAAAATGAAGAAAAGAGCTTCTTCCAAAAATTAACAGTTAAGCACAACTCTAACATGAGAGAAAATTACTGCAAAAAGCTGAGGTGGAAGAGATGCTATCCAATAATGATTCACTCCACATTAAAAGGAAACAGGAGAGATGATGGAAAAAAAAAAAAAAAAAAAAAAAAAAAAAACTAAGTCTCTAGGAAAGGCTCTTACTGTGGAAAATTAGAGAACTTAGAGAAATACGTATTGAGAAAAATTAATCAGTGATTTTTTCCAGTTGAAAATTGATTTCTCAAGTCTGATAATAAAGGCATGACAAAGGAAATACTTATGAATGAAAGGAAAAAATATTGTGCCTGCAAATCTGAACAGTGATTAAAGGCAGAGCACATAATTAGAAAAATATATTTCATGATTATTGACAAAAAAATATTTTAAACCATCTTGCCACCTTCATGATGTCATAACATTCATCAATAAATTTTAGAACATGGGGAAGTCGTAGAAAGTTATATTGGGATATTTACTGAAAATAATACAAGATGGAAATGAAATGTTTTGTCTAACAGATGATGATGTATAAGGACAATGATGTAAAAACAAAGAAGCAATGTCCAGTTATTTTAAAGGGTAAATAGTCCCTTAAATAAATGCTGTGGCTTTGTCAACTACATCAAAGTTAATCTGAAAAATTTTATGTTCCTATAATAAAATGGCACTTGGCCTGCCTCGCATGTTCAAACTTTCTGCTAAAGAAATGAGGTTCAGGATCCAACAGTGTAGCAAGAGAAAACATTGCCTTAAGAGCTTCCTGCAAAACTCGGCCAGGCAGAACACCACAATAAGCTGTGTTTTGTGGGAGTTTCAAACATAATTATGTCTTCAGCTTTATGTTAAGGAATACTTTAAAAATACTTTATGTTACAGAAATATTTTAAAAAGAATTTTTAATACTTTTTTTTTTTTAATCTTTACAAGTGAAATAAATTAAGATTGTGGCTGCTGCAGTGAAGGTAAATGTGAATGTGTTAAGAATACATGTTGCAAGGCAGCACGCTTTTCATCCTGAGTGTGTGTATATACATATACACACGCGGTGGCTCCTACCTGGGACTGGGTGAGGGCAGGAAGAGGACAAGGAGCTCAAATTGGCCTTTTTATTCTATATCCAGTTAGGTTTTTTATTTTATGTATGGAGTGAATAAAAAGAAAAGAATAAGTACATATAATATTAGAAGAACCCCAAATTAATGTAGTATTTGCATTTTAGTTATTTTATGTTGGCATATCACTATGCTACATTTCTCTTTGTCTTCACCTCAAGATACTCTCGGGGGCTTGTTAGGTAACTTAACTGAAAAAATCTTCGAAGTTTTATTGTCTGTAGAAAATTATAGCAGCAAATATCCCTATGTTAAAGGAAAGGGAAAATACAGAGCACGAGTGATTACTAGACAGTGACTCCTTTACTTTTTTTTTTTAAATTTGCTAGAAAGCAAGGAAGGGTTTGTAGCTAAAGAAACATGCACCTCTACTATGACCAGCCTGCTTGCTTTCATTCCTCAAGCGCTGCTCCCAAGACAAAAACTCAGCAGCTCCCCAGTGAACGTCCCACCCACAGCAGCAGCAGCGAGCACCACGCGGCCGCTCTGCCGTGGTTTGCGCTCACCCTGCCGGGGAGGCATCCATCACTGCTCCGATGGATGTGGCTCTCGCTGGAATACAGGGCAGTCGCTCATGTTTCATCCTGGTAATTTCGCTTCATTAGCTTCCATTTCCAACGCTCATACATTTTTTTCCCCACTGTACAGATGTTCATAACTACACAGGCAATATATCACCCTAAGATTAACAGCGCTTCATTGTTCCTGCCACCCAGCCCTCCTATGTGATAATGAAACCTTATGAAACCACTAGTGTATCCAGCTAAAACTTACAGTTAGGTTTAAAAAGCATAGTGAGTAGACTAAAAAAAAAAGATATTAAATAAAATCTTCCTTTCTTGTGTCCAAAAATGGGGGTAACTAGCTCAAACAGAATTGACTGATTTACCAACTGTTCTTTAGGTACATTAAATCACTGGGCTCTTTGTTTTAACCCTAAATTTAGTATGGTACTGCCCATAAAAACAATGAATAAACGGTGCTTTTGTGACTTTCCCACGAGAGGCTCTGGAATTTGCTTGCACTCTTATTCCAGGGTCAGGCCATTCGTCCTGTCTGGTGGCAAGGTGAAAAACGTGGGTCTGCAACTCAGGGTTCCCCAGCAAGGGAGGATCAACCTGTGGGCTCCCACAGGGAGGGCCCAACTCACCCTTTCAGCACACAATCCACTGCTTCACAGCCTACAGCACTAAAGCTCCACGTAGCACTGTCCTTCTGAGGCACCAGATGCTCTTTCTCTCCTCAAAATAAAACAGCAATTTAGAACAAAAATACAGACATACAAGCAGACACGTTCAGGCAGTCATATTCACACATTCAAATAAGCCCTGTGGGTCTCTGTGCTGGAAGCCAACCAAGTACAGATTTATTCCTCCAGTTCAGCCCATTAGGTTTTGACTCCAATGTTTCCTTCACTGGAAATGCCAATGCCCCTACTGGCTTCCTCAGGAATAAAAGTAGGGCCCAGCAACTGAACAGCCTTATGCTTAGATACAGTATCTCCATCCCAAGGCGAAAGTGGTTGCTGAGATTGCAGTGTTTATAGGATTGCATACATGCATGTATCTGGCCACACGCTTCCCTCACAAACCCAGTCAGACTAGAAGACAAAAGGAGTTGTAGAAGCCCAGTCTTTTCAGCAGTTGTACACTGCTGAGAAGGACATCTACACCAAAGCCTTCCACCAGCCTCCTGCCTTCAGCCATACAAATGCCAGTAAGGGCACCCCGAAGGCTTGGGTGGGATGCCTGAGGGCTGATATGATCATGTCAGAAGATCACAGATCAGGATGATACAGTTAATTTGTTGTATAGAGCTGTCAGAATAAATTTTTGCTGTAGAATAACTAAAACAATCTGCCCATACTTTCCTTTTTATCAGAAGTTCAGAGGTAAAACGTTTTTAGCAGAATACACACACCACCTATCTTTATAATCACACAGACACCCTTACCTTTTTACCTTTTTTCCTTTTTTTTCCCACATGTAGAATTATCTTCTGACCCTTTTCATCCCTGACACAATGACAAAGTAGCAATCCTTTTATATTAAGAGGTTATTTATTGAAGCAAAACATACCTGAATAGCTTAAATCAGATTAGGAAAGGAAACACTATCTCATGCTAAAGCACCTAGCAGAGCACTGGGAGATCTGCATCACGTCTTGGCGCTGCAGCACACGATGCACGACGGGCAGCTGGTGCTCCCAGCACAGCACACAGCACCCCACATTGCCAGCACCCACAAAGGGTTTCTCCATGAGCTTGGGCTGCTCTTTGTACACCAGTGCAGCTGCACATTGGTGCATGTTGTTGCCTTAACGACTCACAGCCTCGTTAGTTCTGGGCTGGCTCAGGTCGCATGACAATCTGACCACGGAGAACTGCCAAACAAAAAAAATCAGGGTTTGATCCCTATGCCTTTACGTGACATCACAGAAATACTAATGTGAGCACACAGCCAGACTCATCCATGATTCAATTTCACTATTTGTATTAAAATTTTACCACTAGGTAATCTGACAGGTATTTATTTCATTTTTTGCATGGTATGTGGCTTTTGGAAACATGCCGGCTTGGTTTGCCCTGTACTGATTTTTGGTACAGAAAAAAACACTTCAAGACAGTGAAAGCCAGCAGAGATCACCCCAACACTTGGCTTTCCATTACAGCCATGGTCAGCAGCTGGCACCTCGTAGTGGCGTGCAAGCACCACCATGCAGCCTAAGAAGATAGGACATCTCTGGGGCCAGGCTGGGCATGAACGAAATGCATTAAATCTAAGCAATAAGCTATAAATCTTAGCTATAAGCTACACATTCTTAGAGTGCAGACGCCTCTCCTACTGGCATAAAGATCCACCTGCAGGCTGCCAGCTTCTGCACCAGCTGTAGGGGATAGCTGCTTTCCAGGTACTCCTTGGGCTGCTCATTTTCTCTTACAAGTGCTCCTGGCTGCAGCTGCACTGCTTCAGCCGCAGGGTGCTGAGCGTGGGCCCACCCTCGCTGCAGGCTTTGCAGCTTTACCAGGTGAATGTCCTTCACTGAAATACTTCTGTATTGCCTCGGTGCCTGGAACAACTCCATGCTAAAATTACTGGTAAATAACTAAGGTGCTGAGAGTGAGAAACCCAGGGAGACAGGACTTGCATGACCCTCAGACAACTTTTTGCTGAGCCTCTGGGTCTGACCTCCAGGACTCCCCTTTCCACAGAAGAGAAAGTGCTTTACAAGCAAGGTAACCACCCTCCCCAGCCTCTTCTCACCAATTTCTTCCCACCTGAAATTCCAAACTATTAAAATTAAGTTCTGATGATGCGTGTTACCAGTTATTAATCAAACTGCATATTAACTGATTATCAGAATTTATATTTGGCTTCTATTTAATTAAAAAATGAACTGAAATTGACTTGTAATTCAGTGCATACTACTCATTAACAGCTAGGGCTATCAGTGTGACTGAACACTATCATATATGGATATTCTTAGAAAAAAAAATCTAATTTTGATGAGCAGTTTTCCATTTTATGAAATCAAAACAGCAGCAGATCAGCACAGAGGTTGCAAAAACCATGAGCCGCCTGCCCCACCGGGCTGGAGGAGCCCTGTGGCAGCCAGTGGGACACAGCCCCGCGGGCACAAAATCTGGGACAGGCAGCTCCTACGTCCCAGGTAACACTCGCAGTACTTCACTGGCACTTTTTGGCATCAGCCATCATAACAAGAGGGCAAACAGAAGCCTAATTTCACCCTCACAATGACTTGGATTTCAATAATTTCCAAACAATGTGTTTTAGTTTCATGGAGAGCTCTTCTCATGCCATTGGGAGGAGTTCTAGATAGTCAGACTATAAAATATATAAAAATAAACCTATATAAATAAATAAATTACATTAAACTCTAAAAAGTGAGCTTAAAAAAAAAAAAAAGTCATGAGTCACATCTACTAAAACACAACAAATTGCTTTAAAAATGCTGACGGAAGAAATGAGGTTTGCATTCTTTTTTAGTCAAGCCTGATGTAAGTCGGGGCCACACCGTGCAAGTTTCGCACACTGGGCCCACGCCACGCGAGTTTCCCACTGGGGCCCACGCCATGCGAGTTTGCATGCAGGCAGCAGCACCAGAGCTGTCAGGAAGGACAGAGCCTCTCACCACCGACGACGTGACACATCCGTAAGCCAGCCCACGGTGTCCTAGCGCAGGAACTAGGCAAGCTGCAAGCAGTGCTTCAGGAAATGCTATAAAATAAAACGCACCATGGTGGTGGAATTCTATTCTAGCTTTGTGCAGCTAATTCCCTTGGAAAGCGGTCTCTTTGGAGGCACCATGACTGTGTCACACCCAGACCACGCTGCTGCAACAGCCCTCTGCCCTTCTCGGACTATCTGCAGTCAATAGTGACCACAGAAGTTTATTTTTCAGGTCAGTTGGAACTGCAGAGCTCCATTTGTCCATCATCTCTACCCCGTGTTTCCAGTGTACCAAGAGATATGCATGCATCACGGTATCAGACACTAGGCAAGTACTTGGAATGAAAGCTCCCTACATAATATAAGCAAAAGACCTATATTTATGTCTTGCATGTTTGCATGCTTTTATGTCCTCATTTATATTTTTTTTATATTTATGTTTGAATGTTTAGATGTCTATATATTTCTGAGTTTATATTTATGCATTTATATTCATAAATTTAGCTATTTATACACTTATATATTGTGTGCTTATATACTTATGTATTTATATTTATACATAAAGACCTAAAGGATTTCACATTGAAACTGAAGAAACACTGGAGAAAACAAAAATAATTTCTGTAACTACACGCAATATCTGTTGCTTAAGAATTAAAAGACATCAATAACTTTACATTTATTTTGACATTAAAAATGTTATTACACTCTAGATTTTTTTTCCTGTGCATTCTTTATACCTAACTCCAAGTGACAGTAATGGGAATCCTATGAGCCGTTTTTAAACAACAGAATGAACCTTTTAGCTTTAAAACCTTTGGGTTTACTCGGTGGTTTTTAGCCCCTGGGGAGACCTGTGGATAATAGCTCACATTAAAAAGAAGATCTGTATTTTACAAAATGCAAGGAAAGGAAAGTCAGAGCCAAACATCTTTTGTATTCAAGGTCACACGTTACTTGGTGTGGGTGAGGTTACTCCTTTGGGTTAGACAGAGCTCCTCCAGTTCACAGCAGCTGAGGGTTTGGCTGCTTGTGCCAAGGTTCACAGTTCTACCTGCACCACTCCAGCTGGACAAACGCTTTGTGGTGTATCAATCACATGCAAGGCAAAATGAAATGAATGATGCGGCTTAACAGCATTGCAATGTACCACGCAAAGTATTTCAGAAAACTACTGTGGCTTTTTCGTGTCACACAGGAAACCACAGAGAGACACCAGAGAGCCCATTCAATATGCCATTTGCTTGTCATCTATTTAAATTACATTACAAATGTATGTCGTGATCGACAGCCATAAGCAGAGACCTGAGATGTTGCAGTATGTCCCCACCTCTCCCCTCATGAGTGACACTGTCAGCTCTCATTTTCTGTCCTCCAGCCCAGCACCTTAAGGCAAGATTTCACAGAAGCGAGCTGTACAGTATGGTCAGTTCAACCGGCTGAGCAAGTCACCCCCAAGACAAACACTAGAGAGATGTTATACATGCTGTGGCATAGTCCAAATTTCAAAAGGAAGTTACTGAGTATTATATCACTTGGCACAGTCCATTTTTATTCACTGATGTAAAATACCAGCTGAACATTAGTAACTGCCTATGGCTACGCATGTCTGCATCACTGCTTCGGCTCATCAGCTTCATTCAGGCACTCCTCCAACACAGAATAATGGCACGTTCAGTCTGGAAGTGCTCATCCTTGGTTCCTCCTTTCTCCTTCCATCCCAGTGACAGTTCACAAAACTGAAAAACTGCAAATACTTTTTCTTCATTACAAAAGCATTGGCCAATATTCTCCAACTGGCAATAAAACAAAAATGTAACATTTGTGTTAAATTCCAACTGACAGTCCAAAAAAAAATAAAAAATAAGGTTCTACGTTAAATATTAATGATTCATTTTGTTTCCATTACAGAACAGCTAAAAAGCAGCAGTTCAAGATTGTTTCAGAGCCCTCCACAACTTTAAACACGCTAAGGCTGTAATGTGCATGTGTATCTGTCGCAACCGATTTTGCTCCAACTTATTGACATTCTCCTTATGCACATCACAAGGCACCAGCTAGAATGTTTGGGCTGGATCCAAAAAAGGAATTACTTTACCACTCGGATTTCTGTGCTCTCTCAGACGCATATGCTTTCTAATGTTATTTAACATTCATGGCTGCTAGCAATAATTAAGCACTCACTGGATCTGCAGAGGATGCTCCTGGTACAGCACGAGGAGGACAGCCCATGCAAAAGACATAGGGAGGGAGGGGTGACCAGTGTGGGGCTGGTCTGAAGAACCAGGACTTCTTCGAAAGAGCTCATCTCAGCCTTCCTACCTCAGACACGGTTCCTAGACAGCGTGTTGTCCGCAGCCCCGAGGCAGGCAGCGCTGGCCCGCGTGTCTGAGCCGCTGCTGCAGGCAGAGCTCTCCGAGCTCTCCAGGCCCTGTGGAGAAAGCCCAGGCTGCCAGCCTGGCACTGCGGAGCTGCCACACTCCAGGCACCTGGCACGGCCACTATCCTCGGCACCAGAGGCCTACGGCAGCTCCAAATCACCCCGGTCGCTGTGCCGCCTTGGTTCTCTCCCTGCTGCACAGAGACGTTGCTGCATTTTTAAATATAAAGTTGTTTATGGTGAATTAACTTGAGCTAGGTAGTACCTGTGTAAATAGTAGTGCAGACAGGAATGCTACAGGACTCCTGAGGCTTGTGGCTTACACACCGTCTGGCAGAAAGGGAAACAGACTGCAAGCCAGACACAAAACTAGCACTCTAAGATGTTCTTGAGGAAGAACCTGCACTCTGAGAAGAACTCAAAATGCAGCAGTTAGAGGTGTGGAGAAAACCTGCCCCTCTCCTCCCAGCAGACAGGGGACTGCTGCTGAGCACATGCATTGTGAGTGTGGATTCTGGGGGACGTTTCCCTACAGGCAGGGAATCTCTTCCCTCTTTTATCTTACAGGAACACCAGCAATAAGCTTTTGCTTGCAAAGAGGATGGCAATAACTGACTGTTTTTCTCTTGTGTGATGTCTGAGATTGAGTTTCTTCCCCCTTCCCTTCCTCTCAGCAGTAAAGTTACAAAATACGAAGGTTAAAAAAAAAAACAAAACAAACAAACAAACAAACAAAAACATACACACACATCCTCTTCCCCTAGAGCTTCTCTGAAATTACATTTCTATCATATTCTTTAACTACCAAAGTTTTCTGTGGCTTAAATTGTGTTCTTGCCGTCCTCAGCAGTAGAGCATTCTCAGAGCACTACAGAAACAAGCAGTGAGAACCCTCAAACACAGTTTCATAAACTTCTAATCTCTAGTCCTTCACGACTTCACCTGTGACGACAGCTGTAGACGACAGCTCTAGAATTTAGTTATTTCTCTTCCTCCACTTTCCCTGCACTAGTCCCTACTCCACCAGCTTTTTAAAGTTTAAATAGTTCATCCTGCTTCAAAACGTCTGTTGAGAGGCATCATTCTTTGGGAAGCATCCCATTTATCAAGCCTGCACCGCAGTGACACTACATGGCCACGTGCAAGCTGTGAGCAGAGGCACAGCACTGCAAGTCCTTCCAGCCGGAGGCTGCAGTGGAGACGTGGTGCACCACGAGCTGCCAGCCCGCACAACCTACACCCACCACCAGACTACCTCATAGCTGCTCAGAACAAGCCACATTGCAGCTCTCACAGCAGCATTCAGACCTGGCAAGGTCTGTATGCACGATGGAAGAGTCTGCAGATCCATAACCTAGAGCTGTAAGGCAACCACAAAGCCTTCTCCAGCACAGCACGCAGAAGGACCTCCATGCAGATGCATTTTCTGAGCCGGTGGTGCAGTCAGAGGGCTGGGACATTTCTACCACAGAGGTCAGAGAGCTGGGAGGACAGCTTTGCTGAACTCCATCCTCATTCCTAAATAACACAGTTCTTTGTTAAGGTAGTCTCCTGCTGCCTGAAAGGCTTTTTGGAACCAAAGCAGGTGGCATGAGAGAGGAATCCAAAATTAAATTATTCCAGTAGACCAACCCAGAGCATCAACTTTGCATCATTTTCCTTCTCAATTTCACCAAACATCGGAAGAAGACAGGGAAGATCTTGCCCTGTGAATCAAGAACACCTCGACGCAGTCTAGCAGTAGCTGGAAGGTATTTTCATAGTCTCTAAAGAGCCATGGGGACTTCTCTTCCGTTCTTAAAATAGATTTTCTTATTTTGCAAATCTGGCAATGGCTTACTAGATAAGAAAGGGAGCCATAAACATAAACTGAGAAGGTACAAATTTCCCTGCAGTACAAGGCCAGAGTATAGAACCAGCCAAAAAAACATTTCACTATACAGCAGTTCATATTCAGAAAAAATACATTTTGCTGTAACATTTCCCTGAAAAATGTACTAGCAACCAAAGTATTAAGAACAAAATGATAGTTTAATAGATATTAACCCTTCCTTTACTGCTGAGTTTTAAAGATATAATTACAATAATCTTTTTTTTTTGTGACATACTGCAAGTCCTTGGCAAGAAGAATCAGAATGAACCAGACAACTACTGTATCAAATGAGTAATAGAGAAAATGAGATAATCTGGATAGTTACAGGTCTGCCAGCCTGACACCAATCCTGCACAATGTAATGGAATAAGCAATATGTAACATTATTTATAAAGTACAGACGCTTAATAAAGTAAAGTAAATGCCAGTACATGTTTGTATAAAAAATGCAGTGTCAACCTAGCACGGCAAATTTATTCTGATGGGATTACAGGTGTGGGGGTTAACCAGTGGTAATGCAAAACAGCTCAGCAGGCATTGGATTTGCTACTGTACGAGTTTTGACTATGTCAGAATGTTATAAAATCAGTATATTACTCTAAATGACATGAAAGTGACAAAAGAAAACTTTAGAAAAGAAGACTAATTGTAAATGGAGAACCAGCAGAGAAGGAGGCTGTGTTCGGTCCAGGTCTCAGGTTTTGGCCTTTTGTCACTTCACCTCTTCTCCAATGACTTAAGAAGATGTGAAATCATTACTGTGCAAGTGAATTAAAAATAGCTGAGCTGAAAATAACTAAGAGAGCAGGTGACTGTCCTTGGTTGGACAAGAGGGAATAAGCAAACAGCATATGCTACACCATAGCCAAACATTGTCCTATCGGTAGGAAAAAAAAAAAAAAAAAAAAAAAACAGTATCCAACTGGATCTGTCAGAGTAAAGGGCTCCAGCATGGAAAAACATGAGTTTTAACAGCTCTGGGAGAACAGGCTGGAGTTACAGAAAATCACAGTGCAATAACATGGTAAAATGAACTACTGCAATCTTCAGAAATGTAAATAAGGCAACACTTTATTGGAATACAGAGGTTCTATTAGCTCTGGGTTTTGTGCCCACAATTAAAGAAAAACATTGAAAACATGAATGATGTTCAGAGAATTGACAGGAGACTAATCAAGGGACTGGAAATAAGCTTTCTAGTAGAAAAGACTGTTCATCTTATCAACAAGGAATCTTTCCAGAGACTTGATCAAAATTAGAATGCAATAAAAATGGGGAAAAGATGACTGACAGTAAACAACTCTTCTGTATTACAGACTAAAATTGTAAGATACAGTGCATTAAAGAAATCAGGACCTTAGATGGAAGTTGTGATCCCAGAGATCTGTGGAACCTACAAGGGTCACCGAGAGATCAGCATTCTCCCTCAGCCAGGTTCACAATAGCTTGGGTGCATACTGGAGGCAGTATGGCACGTGGAAGGGGCAAGACCTATAGAGAACTGCTCTCTACAGCTTAAGGAAAGTGAGGGAGCAGCATAACTTAGTAAAAAAGAGCAGAGGAAGTCAAAGAGAGGAGTCCCTGCTGCTGCCTGGACCACTGTGTTGCACTGTGAGTCTGGGATAGCAGACAGCAATATATGTTTGGAGTATTATAATGTTTGGGATAAAAACAGAGTATACAGTTTAGAGTAAAACCATCAGCCTGTTCTGTCTGCACTCCCTGCAGCTGATAGATGGATCTTCTACAGGAGGAGGATGCTCTCGTGATCCGTGCTGTGCGGGGTGTATTAATGAGACCCACACTCCAAAGCGTCAGCCGCAACAACAATGTTCTCCTGAATTAGGATGAGATCCAAATATCCATTTTCCTCAGCTCAGTTCTTGTGGAAGCTAATTTCTTCCTAATAAAGTTTCAAGAGATTAAACCTCAAATGTGAAATGTTAGCAGAAAAAGAAATGTTCAAAGGGCAGGGACTGAAGGAAACCATCCAAGTCCATCAAGTCACACTAGATGCTGGATAAGTCAATTAAAAGCAGTGAAAAATGCTCAAATGTGCTGAACAGGGCTATAGGTTTCTCATTAATTGCGACTGTACAGCAGATAAGACACATCCACTTAGCTTGAGAGGAAAGTGAATAGGAATATTCAAAGAAGCTTAAATATCATCCTTGGGCTGATTATCACAGTCTTTCCCCTAAAGAAGAGTTTCTCTGTCAGTGTGCTTTTCGCCCAGAAAGATGAAGGACACAGTTATTGATGTCCTCCCTTTTGTAATTCTTTTAAACTTAATGTATGTAAAAATACATACATTTTGTATGTATTTTTCTTTCACAAAGCCACAGAAGATGCAGACATGTCTCTGACCTCTTCCTTGGAGATTCGTCAACCAAAATAAATACTGTATGTGTGAGTAGGAAGATTAATTGCTTTGCATGGTTGTGTTTAACAAATGCAACAAGTGAAATTAAATTCATTTACTCAGAGGACTTAATAATGGGTTTTGTGGCATTTCACTTTCCCTATGAGAAAGTCTCCTTCTATCAAGACTTGGAAGAATATTTTTTAAAACCATTAAACTAGAAGTATTGTTGTCAATTATCAAAATCAATAAAGTCTTGCAGAGATGCTTGTGACAGCTGAGGATTATTCTTCAAGTTGTTTAAATGCTTTACATTAACAAATACTTAAGTTTGTAAGAAGACCATTATTACAAATGCTACAGATATCTTAATTGTACTAGTAAATTATATTAGTCCACAAATGACATTTAAAGTATGCTTAAATATTACACTGCTGATTTTGGTTCACTTTCCCCCTCATCTGCTGATCCAAAGACGCTAAGTTCATCTCTCAAGAGGATCTTGTCAGGGTAAAATGTCACTTGAGTAAAATCTTCAAGATTAGAAATGATTATTTTTAATAGCAGAGAGCAGGGAAAGGGCAAAGCAGCTTCCCTGAGGCAGGGCCAGCTCAGTGCAGGGCGCCTGGCACAGGCTGCAGCTGGGTGCCCAGCGCCACATGGGGGTACCCCTGCCTTGCTCCCCGAGGGACCAGGGCTGGCAGGACTGTCATTTTAGGGTGAAAGGGCCCAGATTATGTAAAATGGCTGGCCTTCGGTTAAATCTTACCCTTGCAACACCACCCACTTAGAAGGGCCAGTAACTCCCATTCAATTTCCAAGCCCAAAGGAACACTCCCTCAGTAAACAAAGGCCATTCTGACCAAGCCCCAAACAATCCAACTGATGGCAAAAATCCAAAATCACTTTACAGATAAGTGCCCTCTGATGGCAATATAAATTCAAAGAAAATAAACTACTGCTGAAGGTGCACGTTCAGATTTCTAAAATATTTATTCATTGCGCTCCCAGCTTTGAAACAAGCTCTGACTTAACCAGGAGCTTAACGATGCTGTTGGAAGGTGTCTGAATGCTGCTCCAGCATCCACGCAGACGAGAGGGACAAGAGTGCCAACCTAAGAAAAGTAATACAAATGAGCACACGTCAGGATGAAGAACACTGGAATGCAGCTCTGAATCACTAATCAAGAAATGAACATGGCATTTAAAAATACTGAAAAGATCCAACTACCATCTATTATAATTTATTGGCAAAGCTTCATGGGTTTCCCACAACTGTAAGGTTTCTCATGGTTCAAAATGCTTTCCTGTTGAAAAAGGCTGAGATAAAAGGTCAGGGAAATGGATATGACAGCACAACAGCGTAGGCAAGACGACAACCGTCACTCCATGGCTTTATTCCACGAGAGCTGACAGAACCTGCCAGATTTTCCTTATCTTTCTTTTCGCTAAAGAGGAGCAAGAACAAACGCTGCCTACCTGGAGCATGGTCATGCAGCACAAGCTTTAACCAAGAGAGCAATTATCTTTCCAAATCACTCTACACACATTTCATAGAAGCCTTCACAACCCATGTAGGTGAATTCGAGCTTTAATGTTGACTGCAATAAAAGCAAAAACTATACATGAAGTTCAAACTAAACAATTTAATTGTTAAGTAGATTGGTTCACAGGAGAAAGGGCACATACAACCTGGAGGAAAACCGCCATTCATTCTCTGCCACTGTCTCTCTGCCTGTTTCTTCACTGAGCACTGAGTTAGTACACAAGAAAAGGGGAGGGAACACACACAAAACCAGTAGTGTAAAACTGAAATATTTGCACTGGGATGCAAGGCACCGGCAGCTTGCAAACGGAGGGCTGATCTTCAGCAGACTATGGGATTCCTGGGCGCTCCTGTCCGCCTCCTGTTCCCAGAAAGGAAAGCCTTTCTGAAACAATCCATCAAAGACTGGCAAATGGTAAAGATGAATTACCCCATCAGAGTGCCTGCCCATCTTGGCCTAGACATGCCACCTTTATTTAATCATTTTCATAAGTTACTTACTGCCTCATCTGTAAGTCTCCAGGGCTCTGGGAGCCAGGCTCGAGCTGATCTAGGCACTGTCCCAGGTGAAATGAAGCTGCAAATTAGAGCAGCATGAGCCTTGGTCGCATCTGAGCTGTTACTGTGCCTGAAGAGGGGACTGGCTCAAACAATCGGCAAACAATCTGGCTCATAATTAGTATTAAAAGGGAAATCAAAAGGAGGAGACAGACCGCCTTATGCAGAGAGGCTTATGGCCACCAGGCCACCAACAACATGCGTTGGTGGCCTGGTGGCCAAAAAAAAACACACAAAAAGCCAACAGCCCACATTATGTAGACTTTGGCATATCAGAGACAAACTGTGGCACCATCTATGAGGCTGAGCATGGCTGAAGCAAGAGCAGTAGAAGTAGTTCATTAAAGCTAAGGTCCTCGCCAATACGTTCCAGATGATTTTGCAGCTCACCTTTCAGCAAAAGATACGGTTCTAATGCTTTTCCCTCTCAGAGTAAGTGGCCTGTGCTGCTATTTTGATCCGTTATGGTTAGTGCTGGCAAATAACACAACTCTTTATTTGGTGCATAAAAGAACTCCTGCTGTTATGTAAAGAACAAAAAATCCAATTACGAAGCTTTTAGACTTCTCCCCTAGCAGTAGCATTAACAAACAAGCTAATCTGTGCAAAGCTCCCGCAAAGATAGTGGGCGAGGACTTTGTGGACCTCAGACGGTGCAGAAACTCTTTGCAAGCATCACCAGGGCATGCTCTCCCTTCCCAGAGGGACGCCTGGCAGGCACCAAGGGCAGCCCGGCCTCTTTGGACAGCTCTCCCTTCGTTTCCTTGCCTCTCCAGAAAGAGGCCTCTCCGCCTGCCTCTCCACTCTTTATTTTTTCCTCTTTTACTGCCATTTTTTGCTGAAGATCAATAGAATCCAGCTGAACACTGGTTAAGAAAACACAATTTATTTCTTCACACACAACTGGCAAACAATACCAGATATCATAAGAACGGGGTTCTAACCGCTGGTTCCAAACAAAATTTTGGGGCAAACCCTGAACTATTATTAGGAGAAACTGGGCATGACACTGTGCAGAATAGCTTTTTGAAACAGCGAAAAGCATCTCAGAATGATCTCTTACCAATATTTTTATACTTGCATTACACTAGGCACTATCTCAAGTCCAAATACAGGTTTTGTCAAAAAGCTGTATTTAGCTCTGTCCAGAATAAAACCTTTGATAAAGCTGTGCCAAACAAGTAAGTATTGGCAGCCTGATTCAAATCTCATGCAAGTTAATGCAGGTGCTAGTGAACTCTGTGAACCTTTGGATCAGGTTCCAGTTTGTTCGTGATTCTGAAAGCATGAAGTGACTCATAATTTTCTAGCTTTCCCTCGGTGGTTTTAGAAGAAGTGTTAAGTTACCTGGGACTTCTCTTACAACTGTCAAGAATTAGGAAATCATACACATTTCCAAAAACAAGTGAAAGCCCCCAGATAAATTGCAATAACAAAATGAAAGGCATTATTTCTCTTGTATTAGCATACTGCACAGGGCTAATAAAAACACAACAGAGGAATCGGTCATTTGAAAGTCACTTATGAATTCTTTACACAGGACATCTCAATGTCTTACATGGCTGTTCGCTCGGATTGCTCCAGCTAATGAAGGACCAGCTGTAGGACACTAGGATATTCAGCTTCTGTTCTGGGGCACCCGAGCCCCAAGCCTCTGAGTGATAACGCGGCTCCTGCCACGAGGTCTGCTGGTGAGAGCTGAGCCCTCAGCATCTTATTGCATGTGAAGCAGGGAATTCAGTTCTGCCTCCTGTGTCACCCTGAGTGAGAGACCCCTGGCTTTTGGTACAGCCAAGGAATCCAGAACCTGCCTTCTGCAGCTCACGGGCTGCCTGCAGGCCGCTTTCTGCTCGCTTTGATTCCATACACCCCCCTCACTGTGCATTACACACCTGCATTTAAGTGCTAACTCCAGAGAAACAACTGGATTTGCACTCCTGAAAGGGAAGAGTAAATGAGCGAGGAAGCAGATCCTAAATGCAATGAAACCAGCAACATTCAGCACAAAATATAAAAATTAAAATATATTCAACAATATGCCCGTACAGAGTCTGTAGAAGTTATTCCAGCAACTTAATAGAGCCCCCCATATAATCCGATTAACTTTGTGTTGTAGAACTGCAGCTGAAGCTGGCTTTCTATCCACTGCATTTTGTTAAACAGACATTGTCAAAGGACTCTTAAAGTGACTACAAATAAACATGGCTTTTGCTCTTCTTGTTGACAAATACAACATCACGAAGATATAGGACACTAAAATATCACACAATTAAAAGCTGTGTTCCAGGAAATTGATTACAAAATCGCTATCGATTTTGCAAAAGACCTGTGTTTCTTTCTTGGCGTGCTGTTCTGTAAGGGCTCATGTTTTTAAATGATTCTGCCGTGCAACCACCGAAGTTGCCGGCCCGTTCTGTCCCTGCGTGGCTGTGTTCGGCGTGCGTAGGAGAACCTGTGAGGATGCAGCGCAGCGCCCTGCAGCTCTATTTTCTTCCCCGAGAGGAACGCGACACAGATACCGACACAGGATATTTTTGTAGGGTGGGTGTTAAACCAAGCGAATTGCATCTGCAAATGCTGTCGGGCCACGGCAGGCATGAGGCAGGCGAAGCTGGGCGGTTGGAAGGCAGTGGTGAAGCAGCACTGATGTCCCTGCCCAGGCACTGCTTGACCCCACAGGGCCCTGCTCTGCTCCCAGTGATGCCAGTTTTCCAACCCAACGGCTCTTGGGTGTGTTTTAAAGAAATGCAGCCCCATAGGCCAGCTCTCCCCACCTTCCTCCTCCAGTATGTAAAGCCATAATGCAAGGCAGTGTATGTAAAATAAAGATTAAACAGGCAGGAAACACTAAAAAACATCTGAAGAATAAATCGTACAAAAAAGCTGGGTTTGCTGGGAAGGAAAAAGCAGTGAGAGGACAGCATGCCTGGCAGGGCAAGCTGGTGTGGTGGCAGCCACAAGTCCCATGCGGAGCCCAACACCCGCATCACTGACGCGCGGGAGATGCAGGACCAACGCCTCTTCCACGTGCACGCGCTAACTCAACACCAAGTTACTATGGAAATAAAGCAGAATTGGTCCTATCACAATTTGCAAAAATAAGTAGAAAGAGTGGAAAACTAGAGAGACAAAATGTGGGAGAATGACCTTAAATTATGTTTAGCTGTGGACTATCTTTGCCTTCAGAGTAGTTTTAGTAACAAACCACATACGCATCTCCAGAATAACGTCACGATGTGGCTTGCTAATAAGCTTTTTTCATTCACTAATTAGCAATAAGCATTCATTTTATATCCTCAGTTAAATGGTGTCAGTAGTCACCACATTGTATTTTAATTCCATTTGAATTTAAAATCCCTATTTTAATTCTATTAGCTAAACAGTAGCCACTCCAGCTGAAACACTGGAAGCTTTTGTAAGACAAACATCGGTGGATGGCTTTCTCCTTGGTTCATTCATGTGCTACCACCTTTATTTGATGTTCAGTACCCTCCCATACTGCTTCGATATCAAAAATGGATATACTTTCATATGAATAGACCTATGGAGCTCTCTTGACTTTGATTAAATTATGAGGATAGAAACAAGCAGGATTTGACCTTCTGGGTACATCCAGATAGAAAGAACAAGCTGCATGATATCTTGGAGTCAAATCTCGTGCATCTGGTCAGAGACTCCTTTCCCAAGATGAATTAAATTAGCCTGCGTAACAGACATCAGAGCAAAAAGCTTAATGTGTTTTGATGTTGAGATGAGCTACACACAATTTATTAGGAAACAAATAATCATACTAAATTACAGTTCACAGCTGAAAACAAGAGAAAGTGCCTTAACACTAATAGCTTTTTCCACCATACAGTTTCCAAGTACTCTCTCCATCCCTCCCTGGAGGCAGCCATGGGATGCAGTGCAGCACCTGCAGCAGCACCAGACAGAGGCTGCTTTGCCTCCTGAAACTGGTGGGCAGGCCACCTATGGGTTGCACACCATGCATCCCCAAAAACCATCTGCATCCCTGTCCTGAAACCAAGATGGTCAAGGGGTTTGTGGCTCGTCATTTCTGCTATAGCTTGGCAAGAGCTTCTTACTTCACTGTTTCAGTGTCCTCCACAAACCTGCTGTGCAGCACACAGAGCCTCCACTCAACAGAAAGCAAGGTTGCTAACACTTAATAGTTAAAAATGCTAGCTCTGTGTATGCTGCCAGCATTACACTAAATTGTTTCTCATTGCAGGTTTGGGCTGATTTCGGCTCTCAGCTATGAATATGCAGTCCTCACTGGTCAGAAAATAATGCAAAGGGTACCTTGGAAGTCATAGAAAAAAAAAAGTCTCAAATGTTTCTCTGTGTTTTCTTGGGGCAGAGTTTGTTGAAATTAAATTACAAGAAAGGTTAAAAAAAGAAATCATTATAAGTTCTAAAAGCAAAAATGGTTGGCCCCTCAATGCTCAGCTGGTACTGTAAAACTCTAAGGGCCACGTGACTGGAAGGAAATATATAAATTATTAAATGCATTACGGAATTGTGAGACGTGTATTTTTAGAAGACAGCAACAGATACTAGGTACAAAATAATAATCCTGACGTTCCCCATTTCCGCATGTGGAAAGTGCTTGTTACAAGATCGCAGCAGCGGTCAATGTCAAGCTTTACAGCATCACAGAATGAATGCTCCTTCTGCATCGATGCAGTCTTGCCGTGCGCTTCTATTACATCACCTTTAACCACACGATCTCACACTAATTTTCCCGCAGAGCAGCTGTTTCAGTGCACAGGGTGGATGATACTCTGTGAGCAGCTCCCCCCGTCTGCTTTCTCATCGTTGTTCAAAGGACACGGCTGGATACTGAGCACTGCTGAGAGCCTCGGAGCACAGCCCGACTGTACGAGTCGCCGTGCTCCTGTGGGTACCTGAAGCTGCTGCCTGAGCCTGCAGGGCTGCCCTGTGCCCCGCAAACCTCCTGCTCGTGGCAATGGGGCTCCCAAAGGCACATAACAGCACTACAGCCTCCTGTTCCAGAGGCTGACCTCTTGTTCAAATCCACCTGGGTTTTCAGGAGGGTGGGAGAAAGCTCGCAGCTGCTGGGATGGCCACCCCACGGAAAATCACGGTGCTCTGCTGCTTTAAAAGGGTCAGCATGATTCAGAATGGGAGAGCATCAAAAACTAGTACCCTAGGCAGAGGATTGTGTTTCTTCCCACCTAGTCTTAACAGTCCTGAGAAGAAAATACTTATCAGGGAGCAGTTATAAACTGGAAGAACTTAGTTCAGGACCTACAGCTTGGCTGAGCAGAGCAAAGAACCAAAGAGCAGGTCTGGAAAACTCCTGGTGTGCCTGAAAAGCTCTATTTTTGCATTTGTGTTAGCTGGCCTGAGAAAAAAATGTCACCCCTACCTCCATACTGTGCTTTCTCTAAAAAACGATGTAGATGAGTCAGAAATTCTGGGCAATCCTGAAAAAGCCAAAAGCTACCACCACTCTGTGGCTTTGCAAAGCCAATCCTCCACCGGGAGCGTGGCGAGGCCTGGCCCAGGCTGCCCAAGGGAGCTGTGGGTGCCCTATCCTTGGCGGTGCCCAGGACCAGGCTGGGGGGATTTGGGCAGCCCGGGCTGTGGGCAGGGTGCCCTGACCATGGAAGAGGGGCATATGGGGTCCCTTCCATCCCAAACCAGTCTGTGAGACTATGAAGCTCCTGTGAAAACATCACTCAGCAGGGACAGCAAGACATGCAGGATTTCAGGAAGATCCACGTACATGCGCTTTGCCCTTCTTTTCTGCAGTAAAATAATAAGAAACACTAATTCTCTTCTGACTTGGAGGAAGAAGCTATTTGGCTCCCAGATTTCTTTTTTTGTGCTCTCTGGTTTCACAGTTCTTCATGGAGTAATTGACTTCATGCATTGCCTACAACCAAGCATGTATGAGGACCAGAAACACATGCATCACCCAAAACAATCTGCTCAGCCCATTTCCAACCTAATCTGATCCAGCACAAATTATTCCAGTGCTCATTTTTCAGGGGGGACCAAGAACCCACAGGAAGTAAAAATTAAGCCCTGACACCACCTCCACCATGCTGAAGGTTTTTTGAAAACTCAAATAACTCCTTCATGCTTTCCATTCTGCTTGCTGCTTGGAAGTTTCCAGGTGCACTGCTATCATGAGAATAGATGATGATTATGGAGCAATCCCTCTGATCAGGGTGAATTCAAATTTTTATTTATATAAATCTGTATTTTATATAGACACATGCATTTATATAGGAAAACATACACAGATTGTGCACCAGAGACAAGGGCCAAGAATAGGTTTTGTACTCAGTGCTGAAGTGCTTTTCCTTAACCCCGAAGAAAGAAGAAGGCAAGTTTTCTGCTATAAAGTAGATAGAGAAAGAGGATGGGTAAAAGCTGATAGGTAGGTTCTGCAGATGATATAATATTCAGACTTATCAGTTCATTAGAAAGATAATGATCTCTTTTTTCTTTCTTGTCAACTATGAACTTCTTCTTAAAAGGGTATTGTATTTTAGGTAAGCATTTCTTAACAAGAACAAACTCATTGTATTCTGTTAATCTTATATTTCTATTAATACCAGCTATGTTTTTTCATGCTGTTCACCCCATGCTGCCAAAGTCAGTGCATTCAGACTAATGGACTAGAAAAATGCAGAGTATTTCAGGAAGGACACAATTTAGTTTTCTTTCAGGTTTCTGAGAGCTATTCTAAAGCTATAAAAAATGGTTCCCTCATTGAAGTAGAAAGGAAAATGCTCAAAATAGGGCTAAAAGGATGGGCAAAGGAATGGACTTCTCTGTGAAGAGTGACTAAGTAGGTCATAAAAGAGACGAGCTGGGGGAGACATGATACATATCTACCAAAACCTGAGCAGCACCGAGAGGACAAAGTGGGTTCAGATCTTCAACATCTCTAGCGCAACGGGGGCTTCAGCCCAATGGTGTATCAGAGAACAATTTCTGACAACACAAGACATTGATACCACCCCTCAGTTCCTCTGCGAGTAACCCCGTAACTTATTATAAGTTTAGTGTGACTAGTCGGGATCAAACCTAGCAAGAGTAATTAAGATTTATCTAATCTCAGACTAATCTGACAGCCAACACAGAAGAGCTTTTTCTGCTTTATCTAAATCTACTAATTATATCATTATATATATAATAGCAATCTATTAAAATGTAATGATATAATAACCAAATCTACCAATTATAACAATTGCAGGAGTTGCACAGAAGAAGGTGCAAGTCCTGAGAACCCCCAAGCCTCCTTTCCCAGTAATCTTGCCCTCGGTTTGTTTCCTGTTGTCAGGCAGAGGCTGAGGAGGTGAAGGGGCAAGCACAGCATCACAGGTGAGAAAGGCAACCATGGAATATTCTTTCTGCTAAGAAAGAATTTGTAATATTGAAATGTGGAAAAACAAAACAAGACAAAACCTACCTTATACATCACTGTATAAGGCAACAAAGAAACCCTAGGAGCATGCTCAAGTAGCGTATTCTGAATGAGGCACGTAGACCTCCGTGTTTCTAAAGGCAGCTATGGACTGGGGCCAAACCCAGCGACAACCAATGTAATCCCATTTAGCTCCACGTGCTTCAGATTTGCCATAAATTAAGCAGCCCTTTAAGTTATTGCATGAAACATGCACTGTGCAAGCAAGGCAATCACTTAACTGTATTGGAAACCCTTTTCTTTGCTGTTTCACACAAACTTGGTTAAATGGAGGAACAACTGGGGTGGGGGCAGGGAGGAAGCAAATGATAAAAACAGATTCTTTCCCCCTCCCCACGGATAATGATTAATCAAGAAATACAAAGAGAGCCATTCCCAAACTAAGATGTCTTGGACAAAGACTAAATGTGCTGTGACACTTTGCATCACACCTATTTATGCTAAATCTGTCCACATAAAAATAGCAGCGCTGATTAAAGAATGCCAGCAGCCCTTTTGCTCTGACTGGCAGTTCCATGGTCTTAATTTTTAACTTGTCGAAGTTAACATATTGTTGCTATTATAAATGGAAATGATCATCCAGCAGCAGAGTGTTAATGACATCCCATTAAAAAGAGTGCCTTTCCCTGGCAGAATGAAAACTCAGGCACCAGTTAGCCTTGGGAAATGCACAGAAATACCTACTTTAAAGGGTTTCTGTGCACATATTTAAAAGCTGATGTGCTAGCACAGGCAAGCATTTCAGTGCTCATTTTTAGTGCGCCCTTTCACACATACTTCTGTAGGAATCCTGAAATGAGGCTTTACTAGAGAAAATCCTCCAGTACTTAGAAAAACACTACAGCAGCCCCTGCATCCATGAAATAATGAATAAAGAAAACCACATGTGATGGCATTAATATGAAGAGGAAGAGAAGAGGAAGAGAAGAGGAAGAGAAGAGGAAGAGAAGAGGAAGAGAAGAGAAGAGAAGAGAAGAGAAGAGAAGAGAAGAGAAGAGAAGAGAAGAGAAGAGAAGAGAAGAGAAGAGAAGAGAAGAGAAGAGAAGAGAAGAGAAGAGAAGAGAAGAGAAGAGAAGAGAAGAGAAGAGAAGAGAAGAGAAGAGAAGAGAAGAGAAGAGAAAAGAGAAGAGAAGAGAAGAGAAGAGAAGAGAAGAGAAGAGAAGAGAAGAGAAGAGAAGAGAAGAGAAGAGAAGAGAAGAGAAGAGAAGAGAAGAGAAGAGAAGAGAAGAGAAGAGAAGAGAAGAGAAAAGAGAAGAGAAGAGAAGAGAAGAGAAGAGAAGAGAAGAGAAGAGAAGAGAAGAGAAGAGAAGAGAAGAGAAGAGAAGAGAAGAGAAGAGAAGAGAAGAGAAGAGAAGAGAAGAGAAGAGAAGAGAAGAGAAGAGAAGAGAAGAGAAGAGAAGAGAAGAGAAGAGAAGAGAAAGAGGTGCTCTGCTCTAGTGACGTTTGTACACCACAAGCCATGTGGTTATGCAGTCTGTATCACTGTGTGGTTACAAAATCCAAGGTGTCTATGTCCTAGCACCTCTCACATAAACCGTTACTCTGTTAAATATTGGTAAAAAATGTTGTTTGAAAATATCATTGTCAATACCATTTTGAAATTCTCAGAAAGCAAGGGATGGATCTGCTTAGCTGTCACGCCAAAAAGACACTAGAAATCATAGGCGTTGATGGCATTCCTGACCCAATTTGTTTCGATGTGCAAGCCCCATCTTAAACACTCCAACACTCTCTCGTGTAAATAAATAAGTTTTGCTTGGTTGTAGCCCTTTCAAAATATTATTAAATATTGGAAAGTTATTAATATAACTTTATTAACTTTTTAAATATAACTTTATTAATATAACTATAATGGCAGATCTCCGTGGATCCCCGCTCCTCCCTTCTTGCTGTGTGCCTGCCCAGGAGGGAACCAAGTTGCACAGCCCCTCCAAACATCATGACAGCCCGAGACATCGCTCACCCATCCTCGGCCTCTGGCTTTCCCAGCAACCCATGGGGATGAAGCCCACTCCTCCTCCTCCTTCTCCTCCTGCATGTAGCCACAAGCATTACAAAACCTTCTGGTACAAGCCAAACACTTCTGGGGTGTTGTCACTCAACAGGAAGGCAAAAAGTAAAAATTAGTATTTCCCCCCCAAATTCCTTTGAGAGTCATTCTGCTCTTCCATCATCATAAAGAACTCCTCTTTATTTCATATTTTCATGAATTTGTAATCAGCCTGTCCCCAGAATTCACTCAGAACATCACAAAGTACTTGAGTAACCCGTTCATCTCACCATCTCACTGCATAGCGTGGCAAGATACCTCCTGCTACATCCCTGAAATGCATGTGACAAGCAGACATCCTGGCTTCTTCTGCTGAAATGGCTGAGCACGAGGAGGAGCATGCAAATGCCCAGCAAAGATGAAGAAGAGATGCACGATGCCTGGCAAGTTAGTACCAGCACCCTTGCTGCTCACGGGTGCTCCTCCATGGAGCATCTGTACACCTACGAGCTGCCAAAAAGCACCAACCATTTCTAAAAACACTTCCTGTGCAGTTTGCAAGGCCATGGAGCAGGTTACACGGCGGGATATTTTTGCCAGGAAAAGAGACAGACCACTTTGTATTTCTGGTTCACGATCAATACCCAGCCTACAAGGCACCAGGGAGATAAAACTGCATTATTGCTGCAGGAGAAGGCACTGATGGCGTTAGGAAAAAATCCCTCACCATATAAGGGCTGCGAACATTTTCCCACTTAAGACAACGTGTGGGATCATATTCACAGACACAGAAATATGTTCTGTTCCCTGACACCCACAAGTCCTAGAACACCGGGCTGAAGTGCTGGCAAGAATAAGAACCATTTGTTAAGTACAAAAAATGTCTCACATAATTAGAGAACTGCTGAAAGCTACCAATTTAGTACTCAGGCTTTAAAATTTAAGAATTCTCATTGTAACAACAGCTCAGGCTCCGGTGCGCCTAGAGATGAGAACGCCTAACACACGCACCATGCGGCTCCATCGGCGTACCAAGGCAAAATTAAACCAAGGGGACTTCGTCACCACTCAGCCAACACCTTGAGCAGGTTTTATGGCAGTGACGAAGGGAAGCTGCCCTGCAGGTGCTGGGAACGTCTCACCAAGTGTCCCCCGGGGAGAAGAGCAGCCCCTGCCTCACCGATGCACCCCATCAAGACCCAGCACCAGGTAGCAATGAAAGAGCGCCTGTCAGTGCAAGGGAGGACAGCGGTGATGGTCCCTCTCCTGGCCCATAACACAAAAAAATGTGAATCCATTACAGAACTGGGTTCCTCCAAGAGCAGGGTCCGGCATGCCGTGCTTCTTCCAAGTTTCCTTAACTCAGTTGAAGTCAAATTTCTAAAAGTGAAACGAAGACAACAAAGCAGTATTTTCAAGCCAGCAGCTGAAAAACACTCCAAGCCAACCCCAGCTCTCAGCAATCCCTGGGGAGCGCTGACACCCGAGGGCAGTGGCTGCAGCCCACTGACGCCACTGCTGGCGCACGCGCGTGCAACGCCACTCACGGCGCCGTACAGCATGAGCGTCCGAGATCACATGGATTTCTCTTGATCAAAACGCTCCTTGAAAACGTATTTCATACCTGCAAGCTCGCTCTATTGATTGCTCTATTTTTAGTCCACGCCGTATCTCTCAAGCATCAAGCTTCGGTGAGAAACTGAGCATCGCAGATTCCACAGCCGTGCCTTTACACCCTGAGCACATCACTGCAAGAAAGAGTCACGACTGGCAACCGACGTGACATAAATGCTGTACGTTTGTTCCCATCACGGGCGCTTGCACAGCCAGCACAGCCCCACAGGAGTCCCCCTGACTGTTTCACATGTCTGAATAAACCCTGTCATTGTGTTTCACCCAACCAAGACAGATTCCAATTTTTTCTGCCCATTGTCCCCTGCCTCCTGTGCTTGTAGGCTGATAAACCTGCTTTCCTCAGGTTCTCTTTGTTCCAACTCTCATTTTCTTTTTCCCCAGCAAAATATTTGGAAAAATAGCGTTTCCCTCCAATAGGCTTGAGCTCCCATAGCCGTGTATCCACTTCACTCCGGGCAGTGCATTAACTAAGGGACGACAGAGCTCTCCTCCCCTGCTCCACCACCTCACCACAGCCCTGAGAGCTGCTCGGGGTTGCTGCCCCTTTGCTTCCACACTCCCACACTCGGCTGCAGATCCACAAGCAGCTGCCTCCCCTTCAGCCCAGCCCAGCCCAGCTCCGTCCACACTCTTCCTCCTGGGCTTCCACCACGCCTCTGCCTCTTCCAGGGCTCTCAAACAGCTCGTGCTCGAAGGCGGGTATCTGCCCCACGGAGATGCACAGTAAAACATGTGGGATTTAGCTGCTATCAACAAATTGCTGCATTCCAAGGAAAAAAAAAAAAAAAGAGAGAGAGAGAGAGAGAGATCTGACAGAAAGCTAGCAGTTCTAAAGGACTTGTGCTAGGATTTGATGCAATCTGCCGTGCCGGCAAATTAAAGCCTACAGAAACCATGCTAAAATTAGAGAGAGCTGAGCTGAAAACCAAAGACTCACGGTGGCTGCTGCAAATCCTTAAACGTGGCTTAATGCAACATTTCGGTGCTCTGTCTGAGCTCGGCTTACGCCCACCAAGGCCGTTCATTTGTGCTGTGAAGTAGCACCGACCGCTTCTGGGACAGTTTTCCACCCCGCGCCTCCCATGGCTACCAATGTGGCCTTTCAGACACCAACACAGCAGCCCAGCCTATGTTCGAAGCACCTGTGATGGCCCCGAAGGAGTTGCACACCCTATTTTGGGTGAACACTTCCCCTACACCCCCCACAGAGGGTCTGACTCCAAGGCAGCCGGGTGCAGGCTGCCCATGCGGGGCCCCCTGGCACAGCCCCAGCGAGGGGTCTCCCACACAGCCCACCACATCAGGATATGGCCCTGCGTTAGCCAAAGGTCTTGCACACCATGGTTCCACATTTCTGGAGCATGGCAAGACCTCTGCTGGACCCAGGGGGCCCCAAGAAGCACCCCCCAGGCGGCTGCCTGCTCTCTCCCTCCCGAGCTCCTGCTCTCCGCATGCTGCGGTGCCTCGATCCCCGTGTTCAGGGCTCGGGATGCAGCTCAGTGCTCTGCTGGATTTCACATCACTGCCACCTGCTCTCAGATCAGCGTGCACACCACCACAGCTCTGTACAGACGCAAATGCCCCCGGGGCTATTAATTGCTCATTAATCAGAAGTTTTGTGGCTTTACCAGCATGCACACGCTGCTGCTTTGAAACATTCCAGAGAAAACGGGCAACCTTCCTTTCAAAATCCCATTTGGTAAGTAACTGCTACTCGATCCATTTTTTAATCAGTGGTTAAGAAGCGTTTATAAATTTCCATGGGACAAAGGAGTGATGAATTTTGACCTCCTCCTTTCGCTGGGCTCCCGCAGTGGTGGCAGCGGTGCCCGTGCCGTGTCCCGCAGCTGCCTCCCGCCGGGCTCTGCAGCGAGCAGCGTTTGCTTCCCAGCTGCCAGGCCCGGCTTGGGAAGCACCCGGTGCACAGGGTGCAATTAGCTGTGATGGCCTCTTCTTCGGGAACTGCAGGAATTGGTTTCGTGTGAAGCCAGTTTTAAGTTTTTCACATTGTTTGTATAATAAAAATGCGCAGCAAAGCTCCCCTGTGAGCTGTCTATAAAACACCACTTGCATCACTGAAAAGCGGTTTTATGCATCAAACACCGACCAAGGTTAAAGTTCGCAGGGACATCAAGCTAGAACAACCCACCAAGAAATTTGACGTGAAGGTCATTGATTTCATGCAGGTTTTTTTAAGTGTGCACTGCTGGAAAATGAGGAAACCTCCGATCACTAGGATTGCATGAAGAGAAAAATGCATGACCTCCCCAGGAGGCTGGCTCCCGATCCTGCCCATAAAACACACACCTATGAACCCAAAGGAGCATTAAAATTCTTGAAAAAGAGGTCATGCTTTCCAAGATGCGCAATCTATCTACGATTACGTAGGTACCGAAATAAGCTGTTCCTATTTCTTTAACAAGTCTTGCTACTTCCAAAAAAGTGGCTGCAATATGCGACGTGGAGGTTGCCATGGCAAGCATACATTCCCTGTCGAGTATCTGAGCAAGCAGATGCGTAACAGCAAAGCCCACAAGATTAAGTCACTTCTCCTGCCATGGAACAATGGGGAGGAAAGCGCTTGGTATTTCATCTCTTCCCAAAACCGAAAATCGCTCACAGCACCCGAGCTTAACACCGAGGACGGCACGTGGCCGGAGGCTTTAGCCGAAATTCCCAGATGTGCAAAATGAAGGGGCTGCACGGGAGTTCCCGCACACCCGAAGCGCAAAGCACCTGCGTCCCCCCCGACCAGGGAACCTCCCCCGGCACGACCCCTCCCCGCTCCAGCCTCCCGGGAACCCCGGCCGCGGGCACGGAGCCTCCCGTGCCGGGGCTGGCAGCGGCTGCGGGGGGAGCCCGGAGCCGTGCCGAGGTTCCCGAGCCTCCACGCCGGCCCTGCAGCGCCGGCCGCGTTTAAAACCCCGGCCGTGGCGGCGGGCGGCGGCATCCCCGGGCTCGCATCCCTCGGCTGCGCCCGGCCACGGCTCTCCCGGGTGCCGGTGCCCGCGGAGAGCAGGCGACGGGTGCGGAATTTTCCAGGGGCTGCGCCCAGCACCGCGGCCGGGCCGGGGGGCGACGGCAGCGCCAACCCTCCCCGAGCGCCCTGCGCCGCCGGTGGTACCCGGGGAGCGCCGGGGAGGGGCCGCCCCCAGCAGCCCCGCGGAGGCTCCGCGCATCCCTGCGGGGCTCTGCCCCCCGCTCCCTCCCCCGTCCCCCTGTCCGTCCATCCCCCGTCTGTCCGTCCGGTACTCACGCTGCAGGCGGGAGCGCGCATCCACGCGCGGCCGAGCCGCGGTCCGGGGGGGCGCGGAGCCTGCGGGGGCGCCGCCGAGGGCTGCCCGCGCCCGGGGCTCGCCGCCCGCCGGCCCCGCCGCGCAGCGCCCGGCCCGCCCCGCTGCGGGCGGCGCCCGGCCACAAAGGCGGCGGCGGCGGCGGCGGCGGCGGCAGCGGCGGGGCGGGACCCGCTGCGCGCCCGCGGTGCGCTCCGAGGCGGCGGCGGCGCAGGGGCGGAGCGGCTCCGGGCGGCCGCGCCCTCCCCGCGAGGGATGCGGGGCGCGGGGATGCGGGGATGCGGGGCGCAGGGATGCGGGGCGCAGGGATGCGGGGCGCAGGGGTGCGGGGCGCAGGGATGCGGAGCGCAGGGATGCGGAGCGCAGGGGTGCGGGGCGCAGGGGTGCGGGGCGCAGGGATGCGGTGCCGCCCCGACGGGACGCGCCGAGGCCGGGGCATCCCCGCGCTGGGGGCTCGGAGGTGTCGCTGATGCCGCTTTCCCCCTCTGCCTCCCCCTGCGCTCCCCCCTCCCGTGAGGCCGGAGCTATGTTTCTGCTCCGGGGCTAAGCTGAGGACCCAGCGGGGAGGGCGCTGGGTGTCCCCCGGGAGCGGCGGGGCACGGGGACAGCTCCCCAGCCTCCGGGTTGAGCCGGGAGAACGCGGCGGGGGCGCTGGGGCAGACCCCGCGTAGGGTCGAAGACCATGGGGCTGCAGCCCTCCAGGTGCTCTGACAGCAGCTCCCACAGCTGGTGGGGCAGGGACCTCTCAGGGGTGTTCCCCTTTGCTTCCCTCTTCATCTCCAACTGCCCCAAAGCTCTCAGCAGCAGCGCTGGCACCTGGCCTGGCACGTTGCTGGCCACCCGTCCTGCCCGCTCAGCCTCGAGGGCTCACTGTGTGCCATGAGGCCACCGCCTTGTTCTCCCAGCACTGCAGCGTTGGCCAAACATTGGGTAGGGAAAGGGGTTGGTAGCAGCTGGAAGAGGATCACGGGAGGGTTTATACCTGCGCTGAGTTCTCCACTCCTGTTGGATTTGACTAATTCCTTGGTGGAGATGACCTGCACCCAGGCTGCTCCCAGCCTCTCCCACTGTCACTGTGTGGAGCAGGGGCTGAAATCTGCTCTGGGCTGGGTTTTGCTTCCTGTGACACGGTGTGAGATCTGGGCTGCTGTCACCTGGCTGGCCCCTTTTGGACACACTCACTAAGTTCCTGTCCTTTGCAGGACAGGTTGGAGATGGGTTTGGCCTTTGCTTTGGTGGAATTATGACTACGGAGGGTTTTTGCTTCTTCCAGCTTCAGGGTTGTCTGTGGCTATTCCGAGATGCACGACTTTTTGTTGATGGGAGTGCAGGGGGAGGCTGTGGAGGCAGCAGCCCTTGTTCCCACCCATGGGATGGGTGCATGGGGGCCTCAGAAGTGCCAGAGCTAAATGCGAGGGCTGGAAAATGCTCATGGCTGAGCCACTCAGCTGGATTATGGGCTCTGATTTAAGCAGAGTGACTTTGGTGCAGGTGAGCACTGGCTGTGCCAGCGGGAAGCCCCCTGCACCATGCCAGGGCTGTGGCACTGCTGGAGGTGGGCGGCAGGATTGGCTCTCCTGGCTGTACTGCTGCCTTGGGCACAGCCACTTGGGTAGCGTTTCCCAAGTAAGCACGGGCTGATTTATTCTAGTCTTGGGTTTTTGCACAGCTTCATTGGGTGACAACCAGCTGCTGCCTCACCCCGTGCCGCGGAGAGCAGAGGATGTGTTTGCAGTGAAAAACTCTGGAATCGGCCTCTGGCGATCACTAATGAAACAGCCTACGGTCAGGCCAGGAGTTGGCATCCCTGCGAATGAGGTTTGGGAGAAAAGCCTGCTGCTTTTGTTAGCTGCTTATCAGCGAATGTGTGTTGTTGGTCCTGTTTACAGATAACGTTGAAGTGGTTGCACATCACACAAAGAGCCTCAGGAATCACAGGAGTTTCATCGCGGTTTCACTTCCACTAACTGCAGCAGGGACGTGCCAAAATGAGGCTAGCGAAGAGCAGGCCAAAATAGCTGCTTTCTGAAAAGATGTGGGTCCAGGGTATATCCCTGCTATCACACTGCTTCGTGCGCAAAGTCAATTAGCTGGGCTTCAGCATGGGGAGTCGAACCTATTTTCACTGGCACATACATATAAATAACCGCACTCCATACTGATTTCTATTCATTCGTACATCTGGCTAATTAAAGTTTTAAAATCATGAAATTCCTTCAGCAGATTTTAGTGGAAAGCTGGGTGTGCTCCTTGCGTGGATTCCGCAAACCTGGGTTCACTGCTGGCTGCTGGAGTTACACCAGCATGGCAAACCAGAGCACGTGCTTCAGACTGATAACCCCGATTTTTTTCTTCTCATTTTTAAAGTGCCTGAAATATATGGGAAAGTAGTAGTTACTAATGGCACAGCTCCTTGCACTTAATAAATGGTGGTGCTACATAGCTTTAAAAATTTCCCCTGTAGAATTCCCGATCTATTTTTTTTCCTTCTGGTTGCGCTAAGTCTTCTCAAGTGCTACTTCATCTGCTTCTAGACAACGCCAGCCTCCCTTCCTGAAGGCTTTCAGGTTGAGAGGAGCGGATGAGTCATGGGCTGTGGTGGTGGAGATGGGGGCTGATTTTTGGGTCACCCTCTAAATAGGCCAAGGCTGGTGGCTGTTAAAAGTCCCCCTGGCTGCGAGCCAGTGCCCGTGGCTCCAGCTGGGGACTGTCAGCGCGGGTTCTGGCAAAAAGCATCAGTAACTTCTGAAACAAGAAGTACCGAGAGCTGACCTTCCTCCTGGGGGTCCTGGGGAAAACAAAAAAGCAGGGCAGGGAGGGTGGCTGGGCAGGAGCAGCCCTGCCTGAGCCAGGAGTCAGCTCATTGCTGCACTGTCACCATCACTGGCATCATCACTGCCACTGCCACCATGGCCATCACCACCTCTAACTCCATCACCACCATCGCCACTTCGTGCCAATGCAAAGGCACGCATGTGCAGCCCAGAGGCAGCCAGTGCTTACCTCTTTTCTGACATTTTGAAGAAAAAAAGCTATGAGATCTATGAGATCTGCCAGTCCCTGAAAAAAATCTGGGCAGAGTGAGGGTGCTGAGGTCTGGTCTGGGTGCTCGCCGGAATAATGTTGGATATCAGCATCCCTGTGCCTTGTCTCAGGTCCAATTTGCATGAAATAGGTCAAAAAAAAATGAAGTTATGTTGTATCAGGCCAAGCACGGTGCTGAGATGAGCCAAGGTGCTTCTCCATTTACACAGCCACTTGCAGATCTTTTTAAAAAGCCCTTAAAATTGCAGGCATCCCGCTGGGATGCTGGACATGCAGTGCTGGGGCTGGTGTCGGGGGAGCACCGAGTGCCCCCACTTCCATCCCGTTCCCCCAACGCATGGAGCTGCCGCCCATGGCCGGACACCCGGCGCCCAAAAGCCCTCACTCCTGTTTCATTGCAGCCCAGAGAAGGCTGAGCTCTTCAGGTCGATCCAGCAAAAAGTATTCAAATGTCTGCTTTAAACCTAATTACAGCTGTCTCTCAAATCCATAATTTCATCTAAATTTGCCACAATTCATGCATGACCTTCCCTGCCAGAGCCGCCGTGTGAAGAACAGCTGAAGGTCACTCCCAACTCCGCTGCGAGCACGGGGAAATTAGTGTGGCTTTGATGCAGAGGCTTCCCACCAGTGTTTTGTGTCAGTGCTGGCAGAGTTGCCGGCTATTACATTTTTGCTGTACCTCCCATCAAAGCACACACACGGCGCTTTCCACCGAGTGCAGGAGGAAACGAATTCGGCTCCCCTCCTCTGCTGCAGTGGGCTGCACTCTGCAGCAAGCGTGTGTCAAAAATACATTGCAGACACTGCAGCAGTAACAAGTCCTCGCCACGTGCTCCAGCGTGTTCCCACACAGGCAGTGGGTGTTTGTCCCTCTTTGTGTCCCTCTGCCCCTCGGGGTGCAGCTGCAGCACGTACCGTGGGGCGAGGTGCAGGGGGGCAGCGTGGCCGAGCCCCCATTGTGGGTGTTATTGCCCGCCGTGGGTCTGCACCCCAAAATACTCCGCATCCCGAGGTGCAAAAGAGCACGAGCAGTGAGTAGTAACCCCACGATGGATTTGTAATGAATTGGCAATAAGAGCAGAGACTGTGCCAACCACAAGGAGGGTGCTGGGCAGATCTTTGGGGGCAGGCTGGAGGTGCAGCGAAGGTCCCATGCAGGCTGGCCCTAGGTGTGGGAGTGCAGCAGGGCCCCACACTCCGTGCCCAGCAGCAGCAACAGCATCAGATAGAGCCTCACCTCCCCACATGAGCCCACAGGATGCTCAGCACCATGCCCGTGTACCAAGCAGCGCGTGTGCACCGGGCATGGGGCTCGGAGAAGCTGCACCAAAGGAAAAGCCTCAAAGGAGGACGCAGCGACAGGAGCAGGCTCTCTGCTCCCCCGAGCTGGAGTATGTCCAAGGGCAAGCACCTCATCACGGACACGAGCAATGTAAACCAGCTGCCAGGTGATCCACTGCTACTGCTCCCTCAAGGCTCACTGCCATGGGCAGTCCCGCTTGCAGTGTCCTGGGGAGCTGCAATTTTCCCACTCAGGACTCTGTCCGTAACACACCTTTCAGCTTTTTTTTTTTTTTTTAATATCTATTTTCCTGACATCCTCTTATTATTCACAGGTCCCAAGCTATCGGAGACACTCCAAGTCATTTCTGGGGTTCTGGCAGTTTGACAACTCGCCCTCTTTGTGCCTCTGGGGGTGGTTTGGGGCCATTACCCCACAGCCTGCCCACCCCAGCCCGCAGCACTGCCGGCAGGGCTGAGGAGCAGCCCAGCAGCCACCCAGGTTCTGGTTTATTGCTGTCTTGTTAAGGTTATTTTGCAGCAGGGGTGATATTTGCAGCAATCAAATGTATACACAGTAAAGGGCTTTGCTGTTATCAACCCCCTGAGCCTTATTTTGGTATTCAACCAACCATAGAAACATTGATTTTTTTTGCACATATTTAATACCGTGAACCTTATCCCTTATATAAAGGAGGTGTGTATATATAAATATATTAAATGTGTTAAAAACACAATAGGTGATGGTGGCATGGGTCTTTAGGGACAACTTAGCAGAAACCCCAGCTCTTCCTCAGCCCTGGGCCATCCCCCAGCCATGGACATTTATGTCCCCTAAATATGTCAGTGGGCTTGCAGGCAAGAAAGGAAAGAAGCCAACAAACTCATAGCATTGATCTGGGTGGCAAAAACTCAGCCACCCTGCCTGTGACCACAGCCGTAGCCCACCCTGCTCGGTCCAGCTTGCCCCGAGGTCACTGCCTGCATTTCCACCACATTTAATGTGAGGTAGGTGGGAGATGGAGGAAACTTTCTCTGCATTTTTATTTTTTTTTTTTTGTCTAATACCCTCTTAGCATTTAAAAATAGAGCTGTTACTAAGCAATGGCAGTAAGTAGAAAGCAAAGCCTATTGAGGATCATTTCTGTGAACAGGTATTTTTCCCAGCCTAAGTACTGTAAACATTGTGGGTTGACAAATTATGAATCAGAGCGATCCTTCCCCATCACAAGCTGCCCCTGTTCCCATTATCCCCAGAGAACAATAGCAGTGATGATCAGGAGATGTTTATTTTTGCTCTGGCTTTGAACACCTGGGTTTGCAGGTCAGATTCACAAGCCTTTCCGCACAGTTTAAGATCTTTAAAAAATAAAATATAAATATAAAATAAATAAATAAAAAGAAAAAGAGGAAAGAAAAAAAAAAAAATAAAGAAAAAAAAAAAAAAAAGAAAAAAGAAAAGAAAACTGGAAAAAAAAATGAATAAAAATGAATATCAGCATATAACAGTGTAACCGTGGTGGGCAAGAGCTATGAGAACTGTCCACGATCCCCGTGTCGCAGAGCAGCCCCTGGGTCACAGCAGGAGCAGGGGCCGACTCTCCTGTGGTGCTCTGGCTGCCTGCAGGCAGGTTACAAGCTGAGAAGGGCGCTGAGAAGATACAAAAACACACCCCAGGCCCAGGGGTCACCTGGCCAACAGGAGATGCACAGGCCACGGGTGTCACTGCCTGATGCTGGCTGCTCCCAGCCGCCCGACTGTCTCAGAGAGCAGCACCCATGGGTGGGCATCAGCCCCGGCCCTGGTGGGTGCCCCTCGCTGCCAGCACGGCCCATGGCAGCTCCTTCCATGAGCTGCGGCGTGTGCGAAGAGAAGGAAGCGTTGCCACCCGCTTGTTTCCACACCTGCAGATTTCCGTCATCCAGATGGTGTCTGAGAATAAGAAAAATGAGGATGGAAGGGGAAAACTGGTGACGGAGTAGCACCAGTGGCTGCAGCCGGGCACACCGACTGAGCTGCCTTTTGGGGTCAGCCCCCACTGCTCTCCTCCAGCCCTGTCCTTGGTGTCTGGGCTGCAGAGGAGCCACGGGGAGGAACCAGGACGTGGGTGCACGGAGGCACAGCGCCACTCCAGCACCCGCTCCTCGGTGGCATCTCACTTCCAATGTGACATTGCAGCCACCCGTGTTTAATGTGTAACTGTGCTGGCTGAGCAGCAGCACTCGGGTAGTTCCTTGGTGGGAAAAGCCTAACCCAGCATGCGTAAGGTGAATATTTAAACAATGTCTTTATGATTGCTGCAGTCACTGGGGACGTGACGATGTGAAGAGCAGGGAAATCCTCACGGCCGCCTGTGAGCCACTCGCAGGGCAGCAGGGCAGTGGGTGTCTGTGTGCTAGCACAGTGGGTCCTGCCCTGGGTTGCTTCCAAAAGCCATGCCCTGCTGCCTGTGCTTTCAAAGCCCATTTAAAAATTCTCCCCACTTGCGACACTTTTCTCAGATGCTGCTATACCAGGCTTTCTCCTGGCACTAAAACTTTGTGTGTGTCGCAAATGCCATTTTAATGCTACATGAATCATTGCAAAAAAATGCTTTGAAAGGAAAATGTGTGAGCTCCTTTCCCCTGAAAGGGAAACGGGTGAAAACGCGCGGCCCTGGGGCCACCCCAGCTCAGAGGCAGCAGGACCCATGTGCTGGCTGCACCCTGCTGGCTGCAGGGCCTGCTGCTGGCACTGCATCTGTGGCCTCACCTTCGGGCTGCTGCAAAGAATCTTTCCCCATGCCCTGGAAAAAAATGGCCTTAAGCTGCATCCCATGAGGTGATGGGGAAGGCTTCTTGCTCCTTGCAGCAGGGACCCTTGGGCATGGGCCTGAGGAGTGGCTGGATAGGGCAGGGCTCCTTCCACTTTCAAAGGGTTGAAGAAAGCATTAAAAGCTAGCTGAGATGGCCAGGTTCTAACAAATCATTTGCAGTTGCATTATTTTATTTCTTACAGTGGGGAAAATTTGTAAGATTCATTACTGCATACACTAATTACTTCGGTTAAGTGTCAAAACTGCACAATTTAATGTTGTGTTTTCATATATTAAAGACATTAATTGCCAGCAAACAGTATGCCATGACTAATTTTTTTTTTTTTTTTTTTTTTGAAAAAAAAAGAAGAAGAAGAAATCAATATTAAGTATTTTTACTATTAGGAGCTGAAACAACACAACATATCCGAAGTCAATGTTTCCCTACTGAGCTGTGCTGTTTAAGGACTCGAGGCTTAGCAATTGCATTATTGCTACCCAAACCGTTATTGGCTCTGTGAATCACGTTACTGCCAGGTTACCGCACATGAATTAATACAATAATAATGTGCAGACCCCAGGAGAACACAGGCAGGCACTGGCTGCAGGGGCTGGGGCAGGATCCGGTGGTGCAGGCTCAGGGGCAGCAGGGCAGATGGGTGAGCCAGTGTGGGGAGCACGGGCACTGCTTCCATTTATCTTGGGGAAATCATTGAAATCAGTGACTGAGTGGTAAATTAAAAGCAAAAGGCAAATTTGGTTGCAGTGATGGAGGGGAAGGCAAAAGGCAAGAGAAGCTGCTTACTTTGTTCTCTGCTATGACCTACACATTCCCTTAGTTTCTTGTACTTCTCTTGGCAACACGTTAAAATAAAGGTCATGTTTGTGCCTGTAGGTGACCTGGTCGCTTTGGGGATTTAACTGCATATTCTAAATGTCAGTGTGAATTTCTAAACAATGCAGGTGAAAATGGATGGAAAGAAAACGAGAGCTTGCTCTGCAAAGCCTGCCCACACATCCAGCCACTGCGGGTTGTCCACCTGCAGGATGGAGAGCAAGAGCTGGCAGGTGGCTTCTGTAAGCAGAACACATCCACAGGAAAATAAAATATCTCACTGGGTCTTCCCAGCAGCAGAGATCTGAATTTGACTTAAAGATGTTCATTCTTTCCCCAAGCCAACTGCTGGCAGTGCCCGAGCCCCCTGTGTTGCCTCTTGCCAGGCTCTCACAAGGGCACAGCAATGTTTTTTTTCTGCTCATGCTGACCACAGGATGGCTTCACATGTAGGTGGGTCAGGCTGCATGGACAGTGCTCCTGGAGCCTGCTCCTGGACAAGGCTGCTGGAGGAGCCCAGGCAGAGATGAGGATGCGTGTTCCCCCCCCACCCCTGGTGGCATGGGGCTCTGGCAGATCTCAGTCTCCCTCTGCTCCTTCCACAGTTGTGCCCCAGGAGCAGAGCGGGAAAGCTGAACATCCAGCTTTCACTCCAGCTTCTTGTGCAAATCACTGTTTAACAACTATCTCCATTGAAGGCTGCAGTGTGTAAGTAGCATTTCATACCCCATAAAATCAAAGTCTCACTTCATTTAATTGTGTCTTTTTTTTTTATGTCATAAAACACTGAAATTGCCCTCGTAAAGGCATGGGAGGATTTGCCTCTCCACTGCAGGCTCTTGTCCTGGCGATGTGCAGTGCACCCTGCCTGCAGCCTCCCCAGCAGCCACGTGCCTCCAGTTGGCTCCGGACATTGACACCCAAACTCTTCAGCAGGTGGCATTTTCCAGACACCATAAGAACATAAATTTCCTGGGAAATGGCTCGGTTTCAGTCACTCGAGCACTTTTGAAAACTCGTGACTACAGGCAGTAAAGAGGAGTACCAGCTAGTAAAAGGATCTCAGCTGAGGACGGATCTCAGAGAATGTTAAATACTGTACTTGCAAGTTGGCACCAGAAGCTGCTCGGGCTTGAAGAATTCCTGTTCCACGACCGAAGTGGAATAACAATTTCTGTCTGGCTGCAGTTGGTCTCCCCATGCTCATTTTCCCTCCTTATTCATTTTTCTTTTCTAAATCTATTCTTTGCAAGTCAGATCAGAAAGGACAGTCAGATAAATGTAAGAAAAAGCGTGTATTTGTGAATAATCTTGTGCCTTGTCAGCCTCCCTCATGATGATTAGGAAGGAGGCTTGGACAAGACACAGACTGAGTTATATCTGAAGCTGGGGAATAAA